>NW_026652276.1:42350260-42950260 GCF_009828535.3 Hylobates moloch | reverse complement strand
ATACAAGGTCATAATGACCTAATGGTACAGACAGGACACAAGGCTCTGCCACACCCTGTGTCTAGAAACACGTTAGTCTCAGTCTCATGCTGGAGATCCCATATCCTGGCATTGCATGACCTCTAATGTGCTGTATCCCTAGCCCAGAACAAGTGACTCAATTTTATGTTCCTAGTTTAGACCATGTATGTTTTTGTTAGCAAACCAAAAGAGAAATGTAAGGATAAAAATTAAATAAATAAATAAATAAATCATATTGGCAAAAGGCTGTCTATCGCTGACTCCAGCAGATGCCATGTCCTTGTCATAAAGTGTGGATAGGGCATCATTTTATCAAACAAATACATTTTATGTTCTTAAAAGACATATTTATTAAAATAAAAAATAAACTAAAAAGAAGCTCTTGAAAATACGGCTCTATTCTCTTAACTGTGTTATTTTATATCATCAAATGATATGGGGACAATGAATCAGCCATAACAAGGTAATTAATAGTTTCTCTTTGGAGAACTGACATTTGAAATGTTGTTTATTATGAATTTAAGTTTTTCATCTGGAAATCTTAAACATGAAAAACTGGGCAGGGTTTTTTTTTTTTTTAACAGTTCCAGCTTTATTTGTAAATGTTTACATATTATTTTATTTTATACACACACGCACACACACATACACGATTTGTTCTTGGTATAACCATGAAGCACAAATCCAGGAACACAAAATATAAGGTGACAAAATGTATTAAAATGCTTTTTATTGAATTTGATGATATATGAATAATAGAGATCATGAACTATTTCTGGAAAATATTCAATAGACTGAGGATATGCTACAATGTTTATTTTTGTTTATTATAGCTGACAAGTCATTATATCATCCATAAACGTCTGACTCCACTCAAAAAAGTCTAAACATTTGGAAAATCTATGGTTGGTTTTATGGGGCATAATATACCATATTTTCCATTTAACAATGCCGCTGGTAAAACCAGCTGCCCAGTCCTGCTGTTAGTGACTACAGTACATACAGCAAAAAACAATCTGCCTGCTGACCTCCTGCTTAAGTTCAAACTATGTCATTCTGTCAATACCATCTACCTTGATTAGGTTGGGCTTTAAACACAACAGGTTATGATCCCAGAGGGATGAAAACCTTTCCTAAATTAAAAGCAGAATTTTAAAAGGAAATACTCATACATTCCTACGCAGTTTCCATTTGATATCCTCCAGGCTGGCCCATGAACTCAAGCTCATGTTGATTGAAAGTGAATGTTTCTTTCTAGGTGTAGCCATCTTACAAATTTAATGGCAGGAGGAAAATAATAAAATGTGTTCCATGCTTCAATTAGACCTTTTATAACTTGGCACTTGAAAGATGGCAACGCCAAAGAAAAATCATTAATCCATAAAAATAGACAAAAAGGATTATATGGGAGAAGACAGACCTCCAGGAGTCTAGGTCCTTGGCAAAGAATACACTCTCGCCAATATGGTCTGTCTTTGTTTTGCTTCATTGTGAGTCTTCTCTCATGCTTCATGCTACTTGGATAAAATGTATACTGTATTTGTTTCTAAAATCCAAAGTAATACAACCATGCTTTCAATTTTATCCTTAGCTAAAGGAGCTGTATACATAACCAGGCAATAAAATGTTGGCTAGCCATGAAATGCCTATTCATGCACATGAATGACAGATGAACGAACACACACACACAATACACACACACACACACACACACACACACACACACACACAGAGAACTGCAAAATACAGAGCCAAAAGATAGATCCTTTCAATTTTTATTTTGCAGTAGTACGCAACAGACGTGCTCAAAAGGACCAGAGCCTTTCATAACCCCAGTCCATGGACACACAAATATTGCCCGAGTACTTTGAATCACGAAAGAAAGTGGAAGAGTGACGTCTGGAACATGTGAGAGTCTCTCGGGACCTCCAAACTCATTTTCAAGTGATGTTAACAGACTCTGTCAATATTAGAATGTATAAATTAGCTAAGAGTCAAGGGAACAAGAGATTTTACCTCTCTTGGCCTCCTGCCATACCTAAAATGTCAGCACCAAACCTCAAACAATCCCACTGTGTTTCTTCCTTGCTCCCAGTCCTGAAGTTCCAGCACCGCTGAAGACCGTTACCAAACCACAATGATTGGTATCATCACCAGTTCATGCTGTGAACTTCCCAAATCCTGTGATCTCAAATTGACCCCCTATCACTTCCAAACTGTCCACTCACTTTGGCCTCCCTTTCAACACCAAATTTTGGAAAGTGTCATGTACTTACTTCTGCATCCTCAACAGCTAATCACTCTTTAACTCCTGAATTCTGGCTCCCGTCCCCACCACTTTAATGAAATTATACTCTAAACTTCGCCAGTCTTCTCCCAACCAACTGCCAAATCTCATGACATGGTTTTAAGCCTCTCTCTCTTAACTTCTCAGCTTTCCACAAGTAGACAAGTCTTCTTCTGCAAACTCTCCATGCATGTCCTCTACTCTCACTACTGTCTCCCTATTCTTCCTTCTCTACCTGCCCCCATCTCCTGGCATTTCTTCTGTCTCTCTTTCCTGAGGCTGGTGCTGCTGCTGGTGGTGGTGGTGATAGCAGTGGTTTCTTCCCTTCTTTCCCCTGACTCTTCCATTTCTTGTCCCAGGCTCTGTGACAACATCTCTAATCTCTTGCTCTAGCCCTGATAACTCTTCTTCCTAGCGCCAAACTCATATTTTCTTTTTTTTATTATTCTAGGGTACATGTGCACAACGTGCAGGTTTGTTACATATGTATACATGTGCCATGTTGGTGTGCTGTACTCATTAACTCGTCATTTACATTAGGTATATCTCCTAATGCTATCCCTCCTCCCTCCCCCCATAAACTCATATTTTCAATGACTGTTGTGCATTTTCACCTAAGAAGTCGGTCAACACTTCAACATCAAAATAACCCAATCTAAAACTATCACTTTAACCTTACTCCAACCACTCTTTCCATGTCTTCCTGGATTCCCTTGATAATTACACCTTTATTCTCAGTCATCAAGCTTGAAGCTTGGTGTCAGTTCTACTCCTCTCTTTATCCATGTATACACTTTCTGTCCATTTTATTTCCAAAATATTTCTTCTCTGTACCCTCCCCACCAGCCTAGTTCAAAACCTCTGTACATTTCACCTGGATACTTGCAGCAGCCTCCTAAATGATATTCTTACCCTCTTGCTATCAAACCTCCATAAGATCTAATTAAGATGGTGGGAGCACAGCATATTCCTACCTAAGACCTATGATGGTTTCCAGTGCCTGTTAAAGTTCAGAGCTCTTGTCTTGGCACTCAAAGCCTTTTTCAATCTGTGCCATCCCTTTTAAGTTTTATTATCTACCTTTTTTTATCAACTACCAACTATACTTGCAGTTTTTATACTTACAAATTGATAATAACTCTTTACAAGCAAAGAAAATATAAAAAATATCTTTACACCAAAAAGAGTAGTTTTTCCCATAAAAAGGTAGAATATATATAATGAGAGATAACCAAAACTTGCCACATGAGGCCATTAAGAAAATCCCAACCATTAACAAAAATTCATTTTTCTTTTTTTCTTTTTCTTTTTTTTTTTTGAGATGCAGTCTCGCTCTGTTGCCAGGCTGGAGTGCAGCAGCGCAATCTCGGCTCACTGCACCCTCCGCCTCCTGGGTTCAAGTGATTCCCCTACCTCAGCCTCCCAAGTAGCTGGGATTACAGGTGCACACCACCACGCCCAGCTAATTTTTGTATTTTTAGTAGAGACGAGGTTTCACCATGTTGGCCAGGATGGTCTCAATCTCTTGACCTCGTGATCTGCCACCCTCAGCCTCCCAAAGTGCTGAGATTATAGGCATGAGCCACCGCACCCGGCACAAAAACTCACTTTTCAATGACTCATTAATCATATGACAATTTCGAAACTAATAAAAATTTAAATTGCCTACATAATAGAAATAGATTTCAATTCAACCAGAGATCCAACACACTTTCACATAAAGAGAGAAAAAATGTATTAACTGACTTAACAAAAACACTCTTTATTTAACTCACACAGTATTGCTTAAAGAGTATCTACAAAATTCTTACCTCAATGTTTTCTTGCAAAAGAAGTGGAAACCAAAAGTAAACAGACCCTCTTTAACAATGAACCACTGATAAACATAAAATATTTATAACTGGTATATCATTTCACTTAGGTGCATTTTTTGAGTGTTAACTTGCACCAGGCAATCCAATTTACCAACATTTATCAGATTTCTCACCAGTGAGAGTTTTCACTTAACTTTTTTTTTTTTTTGAGATGGAGTCTCATTCTGTCACTCAGGCTGGAGTGCAGTGGCATGATCTCGGCTCACTGCAGCCTCCGCCTCCTGGGTTCAAGTGATTCTCCTGCCTCAGCCTCCTGAGTAGCTGAGACTACAGACACACACCACCACGCCCAGTTATTTTTTTGTTTTGTTTTGTTTCAGTAGAGATGGTGTTTTACCATCTTGGCCAGGCTGGTCTTGAACTCCTGACCTCAAGTGATCCGCCCACCTTGGCCTCCCAAAGTGCTAGGACTACAGACGTGAGCCACTGTGCCCAGCCCCTTAACTTTTGAAGTAATCATTAAATTTAGAAACATTCCTGTATTTTCCAAATTATTGAGGTTTCAATCCGGTGTGCTTTCTTTTATTTGTAAGGTCCATCTACAATGTGTGTTATCATGTGTCTCTGAACAGACATCAGATAAATGAAGGCATTCCTACATTCTGCACATTCATAGGGTTTTTCTCAGAAATCAGTTGTTTTATGTCTTCAAATTATTCCTGCATTTTTTAACTCAACATTTTTCCTATGAATTTCTTTACTTTAAAATAATAATCTTCTTCTTCATCATCTTTGCCTGCTGTACTTTATTAATCCTTCAAGGTCTAACCCATTGACAACCTAATACTCTAGAGTGTTGTTTACACATGTGCTTGCCCATTATCTTTTTCCTCTTTGCATCTACATAGAGCTTAGCTTCCTGCCTTGCATTTACAAGGGTGCTGAAATTTTAACCTACTGTTTTCTTGAAGGCTTACCATATTCATTCTCCTGGAAGTATTCCTCACCTCCAGCTCACCATGAAACTCCACAACTATTTTTTTTTTTTTTTTTTTGGAGGCGGAGTCTTGCTCTGTCGCCCAGGCTGGAGTGCAGTGGTGCGATCTGGGCTCACTGCAAGCTCCGCCTCCTGGGTTCACGCCATTCTCCTGCCTCAGCCTCCCAAGTAGCTGGGACTACAGGTGCCCGCCACCGTGCCCGGCTAATTTTTTGTATTTTTAGTAGAGATAGGGTTTCACTGTGTCAGCCAGGATGGTCTCGATCTCCTGACCTCGTGATCCACCCTCCTCAGCCTCCCAAAGTGCTGGGATTACAGGCGTGAGCCACTGCGCCCGGCTCCACCACAACTATTGCTTACACTCTCCAACATTATTCATAACACTTTACATTTTACTCTAATTTTCTGGTTACCTGGTTTTCACCACTAGATCGTTAGCTCCCTGAGATTATGCACATCTGCTTTGTTCTTACTCATATAAGGGCTAGGTAAGTGTTTCTCAACATGTGGCCCCGGATCAGTACTATCACAATCACCTGGGATCTTGTTAGAAACGTCCATTTCTGAGTCCGACCTCAGACTTACTCAATCAGAAACTATGGGATGAGGCCCAGCAGTCTGTGTTTCACAGCCCTCCAGGTGATTCTGATGCACACTCCAGTTTAAGAACTACTAGCAGAAAAGAATGTCTTACATATAAGCACCCTCAATAAAAATAAGACATGTGTGAATTAACTGTTTACATTTTCAACATTTAGTGTTATATTGGCATATAATTCTCTCAAACATTAAAAATAAAAGTAAACTATCCATTATCATTTTATCAATATCTTAAATCTAACTTTCATGTTTTGAAGGATTTTTATAAATTTTTAAATAAAACTTTACTTATAAAATTATAAAACATAATTTTATTTCTTTTATAAAGTTCAAAACCAAGGGAAAAAAATAGATTGTCTGGGCATGCATAGTTTTATAATTTGTTTAAAGAAATGGCAAGAGAGTGATAACCACAAAATTCAAGATCAGGGTTACATCTGGAAACAGTAAATGGAGAGGATGAGAGAGTACATACCCAAGTCATTAGTAACATTTGGGGTCCTGAGTTGCATGTTGGGTTCAAAGATGTCCATTACCTCATCAAAATTAATCAATTAGTTAATTAATCATGGTCATGCATGGATCAATGTTAATAGTTTCATTAACTAAGCATTATTAATTAATCTAATTCTATGTCCTGAGATCCATAAAACTTTTTAAAGAGATAAAAATAATTATAACCTATCTCAATTCTGTCCCCAGTATTATTGTTAATTACAGTGTTTAATGCTAATTGTACCTGTGTGCGGTTGAATGCCACTCTTGCAAAGACAGCTTGGGACACACTGGCCCTCTTCAGCTCATCTCTGACTTGCTGGTAGATATCTGGAGAGACTTCCACAGAAGAGTTGGTTGGCTCTGGCTTAACTGCTCTGGGGATGGGTGGATGGTTCAGGAACTGCTGGTTGATGGCTTGAGGATGCTGGTGAGCCAGGAGCCGGCTAACGGCAATCTGTTGGTTTATCAGATGGGCCATGGCTATTTGTTGCCTTACAAGTTGTGGACTAAGCTGGGGAGAAAGAAGACCAGGGCTCATGATGGGCTGTAATGCGGGCACTTGGTTTCGGATTGGAGTACTGTGGTGAATTTGGCTGTGAGGAGACTGTTCGTTGGTTTTCCCCAAGGATGCCAGCTGGTTCATATTTGGTAAATGCATTGGACGCTGGCCCAGAACACAATAGTCTGAAAGATTTTCTCGTTCCACTCTTTCCACTGTTAAGAGATAAAAGTGATAATTAATCATTATTTTCATTGGTACAATTTATTGCTAATATATGTAGAACTGAATTAGCATACTTTTGGTATGTTAATAATATAAACATTTTTTCATACAATGATGGAAGCTCCAGCATAAAAGTGATATTCTTTTCTGCAAAATGTTACAATAGATTTTTTTCATGGAACATATGAAAGAAAGTAAAATTATTTGCCACTTCAATTAGTTAAAATTCTTAAAAGTAAGCATTTCTTTAAACAGCCAAGACAGAAACCACTGACCATTCCAAATCCCCTTAGATCCCCCAAGCTCTATCATCTCCCCAATCACCCTTTGTTATGCAAGCACCAGTTGTTCTTATCTTCTGTAGTATGTAGTTAATGGTTATCAGGAAATGACAAGGACAACATTCCTGCCAAATTAAATGCTACCTTCTAGTAAAAAGCTCACATAAATATTATTATACAACTATGGAAATGTTCATTAAAAAATGTCTACCACATAGTATATCCATTTATTGACTCACTTGCTATCTTTTTTATAGAAATGTTTCTTTAAGAAATTGATATTTTAAACATTGTGCTATGCACTCAGATAAGAAAAAAAATTAAGATCACAAATTAATAATCACAAAAAATAAGATCACAAAATTAATAACATCACCTCAACTTGCCATTAAATGAAGTTCTCCTCAGGTTATCTGCTTTATTACATTATATTGTGCTTTAATAAAGATTAAAAGAATAACTTTGAAAGAGAAAAGTAAGTATCATGTATATAAAAGCATAAGGCAAGTATTTTTCTTTCCCTAAGATAATGTCTCAGGAAAGACAGTCACCTCATAGCCAAATCCTTATCCAAGTCTCTGTATTACTCTATCATGACAAAGTTTGGTTTGAAGAAAAGAAATGGGGCTGAAACAATCCCATCATTATTAGTTTTAAATGCTTATAGGTGTAATATAATCTAACAAGATCTCTTTTTGAAAGCAAAAAACCCATACAAATTTAGAAATTTTTTTTATAATTGCAAATGCTGGATATGACTATGCAAAAGTCCATTAAAGATAACTTTAAGAAGCTAGAGATCAAACATATTCACCTGTAGAACACATATAAAAAAAAATAGTCTCCCTATTATACAAACGGCATGTGTGGTTTGGCATATAGTTAACCGTGACAGAATCATGGTTTTATTAAAAAAAAATACTGAGTCTCAAAAAATTTAGGCAGAAATGATGTGTGCTGGACAACTGGGTGAGATGACTCAAAACAGGGGAGTTGGTGATGACAGACACTGATGCCAAATCACATGTGAAGCACTGAATAAAGTCAATGAACTGTAAGGGTGGAAAAAAGTAGTATTTCTAAATTAATACTTTATGTAATATGTGACTTTAAAAATGTATATGTGGAAATAATACATTAAAATGTGGGTAGATATTTAACTATTTTATATCCATGTCTACAAGTTTTATGCATGAAAAATATCCCATTAGGAAAACATGTGAACACCCAAGTCTTGGTATCACCTTATATTTAGACATGTACAGTGCTTTTTCCTGCTTTTTAAAGAAACTCAGTTAAGCTAGGCATGGTGGCTCACACCTGTAATCCCAGCACTTTGGGAGGCTGAGGCTGGTGGATCACCTGAGGTCAGGAGTTCGATACCAGCCTGGCCAACACAGCAAAATCCTGTCTCTACTTAAAATACAAAAATTAGCCAGGCATGGTGGCACGCGCCTGTAATCCCAGATATTCAGGAGGCTGAATCAGGAGAATCGCTTGAACCCCAGGAGGCAGAGGCGAAGGTTGCAGTGAGTAGAAATCACATCACCGCACTCCAGCCTGGGTGACAGAGTGAGACTCTGTCTCCAAAAAAAGAAGAAAGAAAAAAGAAAACCTGATTTCTTGCTTAACATTCCTATAAACTTCCAAACAAGTCAAGAGTTTACTTCAAACTTCTTTTAGGGCTCAATTTCTAATTTAATCCTTACAATGTTTGCTTGCTTTTTTTTTTTTTTTTTAAGACAGAGTTTCACTCTTTTTGCCCAGGCTATAATGCATTGGCATGATCTCAGCTCACTGCAGCCTCCGCCTCTCGGGTTCAAGTGATTCTCCTGTCTCAGCCTCCCAAGTAACTGGGATTACTGGCATGCGCCACCACGCCCAGCTAATTTTTTGTATTTTCAGTAGAGACGGGGTTTTGCCATGTTGGCCAGGCTGGTCTCGAACTCCTGGCCTCATGTGATCCACCAGCCTCGGCCTCGCCAGCCATTGTACCCAGCCTAATCATTACAGTGTAATTCATTTGTTTTACGTGTCACCTTTCCTTCATAAGGTTAAGAAAACAAATTATTTTACTCATCTTCTAAAGGCAAACCTTTTTCAATTATTGTATTAATTAAACATTAAAGTACATAGTCTTAAAATCAAACCAAGCAAATGGTTAGGAGCCTTCAGATAACATAACCTAACAGTTTCCATAGAACAGGAATTACCATCATAATTTCCTCACTGGAAAAAAAAGGTAAACAGACCATGAACTGATTCCAAAGTAAAATCTTATTTTATAGACAGAAATATTTGGTCTCAGTTACATATTTGATTCACTTTTGCTTGTTTATTTGCTTTTAATTCAGTCAAAGTAAAGATAAATTCAGATATTAAATTACATTTTCAGGTTCTTAATAAGGAAATATTTTATCTATTTCATTTTTTGGTGGGGGGAGGGGCTTCAGACCGAGTCTCACTCTGTTACCTAAGATGGAGTGAAGTGGTGTGATCTCCGCCCACTGCAACCTCTGCCTCCCGGGTTCAAGCTATTCTTGTGCTCAGCCTACCAAGTAACTGGGATTACAGGCGTATGCCGCCACCACACCCAACTAATTTTTGTGTTTTTAGTAGAGATGGGGTTTCACCCATCTTGGCCAGGCTGGTCTCAAACTCCTGACCTCAGGTGATCCACCTGCCCTGGCTTCCCAAAGTGCTGGGATTACAGGCGTGAGCCACTGTACCTGGCCATCTATTTCATTTTCTACTGAAAAAACATAGAACCGTCCTCCTATAGAATGCATTATTTGACCAAACATTAACTTTCCAAAATTTTGGTATTTTCATTTTTCAACAATTTAATTACATTTGAGTGAGTTTATTTTCTTGAGATATATCTAAATCATATAATTTAAAAATACTTCATTCATAGATCTAATCAAAATCATGTACACAATTAAGCATAAACATCAGAGCTCCATGAAACCTATATGAATTGGTGCAATAAGAGTCTGAATAATGTCAGTCCATATTCTTTAAGGTTATATATAATCATTCTTTCTATCCTTATGAGTTTCCAGGTGGATCCTTATAAATTCTTACAGTTAAGAAGAGTAACTATGGAAGTATCTTGTAGAGACATAGCAACATATTACACCCGTAGTAACACCATGAAGTACTAACTACTTAGTAAACATTAATGAAGAAATTGCAAATGCAAATACCTACCTGTTCAGGTAGATAACAGCCAGAAAAGCCAGCTGCAGAAGAACTAGGTGGAGGAGGGAAAGTCTAACCAGTACAAAGGTAGCAACTACTACCTAACCTCAGCCAGTTTCTGTCTTTCTTATATTGTCATTTCTTTAGATTTTTTTTGAAAAACAAAAAATGTGGATTTTACATGATATTCCTAATTTTTAAGTGTTAGCAACTAATGCCATTTCAAAATACAATAAAAGCCAAACAAAACATTTCTGAAAACCAGATCTGCCCATAGGCTGCCAGTTTTAAAATTCTGCCTCTGAGACTAGTCACCCTTTATGTTTTTCAGTTCCTAATAGTTCTATCAGTAAAAGCCAAGTTCTTTACTCCCAAGAATGAAAGAAGAAGAAAAAAAATTATCATCCCGACTTTAAGAATGACTAAGGATCAAATGCTATCAAAAGGATGCATCTACAATGACCAAGGCAGAACACGATTTCAGAAACCGTTTACACAGGTTTTTGCCTTCTTTTTTTTTTTTTTTTTTTTTTTTTTGAGATAGAGTCTCACTCCATCACCCAGGCTAGAGGGCAGTGGTGCAATCTCAGCTCACTGCAACCTCCACCTCCCAGGTTCAAGTGATTCTCATGCCTCAGCCTCCTGAGTAGCTGGGATTACAAGCATGTGCCATGGTGCCCAGCTAATTTTTATAGTTTTAGTAGAAACGGGGTTTCACCATGTTGGCCAGGTTGGTCTCCAACTCCTGACATCAAGTGATCCACCCGCCTCGGCCTCCCAAATTGCTGGGATTACAGGCATGAGCCACCGTGCCTGGCTGATTTTACCTAAATTGAAAACATTTTAATTTAGTTCTTGCTGCCACTCTCATAAAAATAATATCAGAATAACGTTTTTAGCCTCTTAAGTCACAGCAAGTGAAGTACAGATGCTTAAAAAAGAGAGGGAGTATCAGGATGTGCCAGACTGTATCAGAAAATTGAGCCTGAGCGTTCTTTCTTTTTCTCTTTTTCTTTCTTTCCTCCCTCCCTTCCTTCCTGCTTTCCTGCTTCTCTCTTTCTCTTCTTCCCTTTACTCCCTCCTTCCCTCTCTCCCTTCCTTTCTCTTCTTTCTTTTAAAATAACTTGAAAGTAATCACAACGTCTGAAACACAGACCTAACAGCAGTGCCTGGTTTTGTGTTCTTGCTTTTTCACTGTGTAATGGAAAACATCATGTTAAGTCTGTCTTAAACTAAACCAAGACCAAAGACATCACCTTGGCCCTAAGGGCCATCTTATCCCTGCAGTATTTAGCAGAAGATCAGAAATCCTGGAAAAAATGAAGGGTAAAAGGTAGTGCTGTCTCTGATAGTGAAAGCAATGTTCACATTCACAACAGAAAATATTCTGATAAAGGCAACATGCTTACTTATTAAAGAGACAGTAAAAACACAACTGCTGGCCCGGCACGGTGACTTATGCTTGCAATCTCAGCACTTTGGAAGGCCAAGGAGGGCGGATCACTTGAGATCAGGAGTTCGAGACCAGCCTGGCCAACATGGTGAAACCTGGTATCTACTAAAATACAAAATTAGCCAGGTGTGGTGGCTCATGCCTGTAATCCCAACTACTTAGGAGGCTGAGGCAGAAGAATCACTTGAATCCAGGAGGCAGAGGTTGCAGTGAGTCGAGATTGTGTCATTGCATTCCAGCCTGGGTGACAGAGTGAGACTCTGTCTAATAAATAAATAAATAAATAAATAACTCACAACTGCTCCCAGGGCTTTAAATCAGAGCTTTAATTTAAATTAATTTAATTCACAGTGAACTTGATTCTACTGTGGCTAAAGCCTTGAGGGTGAGTACTGGAGAGGGAATTGCCTGGAAAGGAATGATGTCCCCAGCTTCTAATGTAAGTCCCCAAACAGAACACGGTTTAAGAAACCGTCAAGGCAAGGGAGGCTCAAATGCTTCTATGTCTAGTAGCTGTGAGACTTTTGGTAGCTATTCCAGCATCTGGGGAAAGGTACCAGTCCAGGGACCTTCCAGATAAACAGTTCAGATCTGGAATCTGTTCAGGTCTCTGAGAAACTCAGAGTTCTAAGGGGATCTTGCAGATTGCTTCAAGTTTCCTGGGACTGAGTGAAAACTGCAGGGAATGGGCAGCCATTTTCTAACCACCCTCTAAGCTTCTGGGATTCCATTTAACTCTAAAGTAGGTAGGGCCTTTGTAGCCCTATATCAGAATTTCAGAAACTTCTAAAACCTCACCAAGTTCACAGCGACAATGTTCTAACCAAGAGCACCCTATGACCATTAGCTATTCAGATGCTCACAATTGCTGCCTGTGGCTGGCTGTTCATAGATGAGAAACTTATACTCCTCCCTCAGGAATTTACCTGCATTACAATTAAAAGGATTTGGTCCAAAAATCTTATTTGAGACACTTTTTACGGTGCATCCAGGAAGCCAGGTATTTATTTTAAATATTACAAATCCCTGATATATATTTATATATTTTAGGTTGTTACAAGAACATTTTCAAAACTCAAAAAAATAAAATAATACACACAGACAGACACACACATACACACGTATATATGTATATATGTATATATGTGTGTGTATATGTGTATATATATACACGTATGTATGTATATACATATGTATGTGTGTGTCTGTGTGTGTATCTATATATATATAGTCTTTCACTCCTATATTCTGGCACTTAATTCTTATTATTTCTTTTGCAATTATGTAAATATTATAAAATTTCAATGCTCAAAATATAATCCAATGACTTAGTGCCCCAAAGTATAGTTTCTGAAGGTTTTTGAGCAAAAGGTGAAGCCATCTGATTGGCACAGATGCCTGCCAATAATAGCAAGGTGGCACAGGAAAGGTAGAAAGAAAAGCAAACTGAAATTTCAAAGGCCTGGATTATAACTAGATGAGTGATCTGGGGATTATCTGTAAAATGGGAAGGATTACCTGTAAAGTGGTCTTAAAGTAACCTTCCAGGTTACTTATCTAAGAGCATCTTTAAAAGTACTGTTTTAAAACAATTATCTTTCTCAGAATACTTGCTTCTGCTCTTTACTCTTTAGCAGGAATTTAAGACTTTCCTTAGATATCTCTATGAAAACTCCCCATTACAAGAAAAATAGTTGTTTATATAGTGGCAATAGCAATATTAATTACAGTATTGCTCTTGCAAGTTTATCAATACTGCTAAAAAGACAGATAATATTTCTAGAGCTATTATTGTAGTATTTTCATGCTGCAAACCTTAACACAGTTGCTTTTGTGAAACAGCCCCTGGGGTTTGTCCATAGTTATAATGGGTAGAAAGCAATGAATTGGGCAAAAGGTTTTGCACTGAGAAATTTCCAGAATCTCTGGCCTATGGATTTTTCTTTAAGCCATTAAGATGCTTATGCAAATGTAAATGGATTAGCATGAATGAGTGCTAATGGATTCCTTAATAACACTCTAGTATTCCCCAGAACCTCTCCTAGAAACCCTGGGTAGAAGAACATAAGAAAAAAAACAACGGCAGAATTCTCTATCATCTTTCAACTTAGAAAGTATCTTGAATGCTCTAAAAATAATAAAAAGGACACAGGTTGTTTTGCCAATCAAACCAACAATTTCAAATTGGTACCCAAACATTAGAGCACAGAAAACAGATATTCGAGCATATGAATGCCTTAAATTTACAAACCTCCTCTCCAGGTTCTCTGCTTCCCCTCCTTATGCTCTAAAACCTTGAAGCCCAATTTTTAAAGACAAGGATCTTGTCTAATACCAGAGAAATTAAAAAATGTGCTCTAGGTCAAATAACTGTCCAAATGCAGATAAATATTTAGGAATATTCAAAATGATTAAGGCTGCTGGCTCTCGCCTCATAATAAGAAAACACAAACCACATGGCTACTTTTTCCTCTCTTTGTGCATAACTCAAAAGTCAAGTTCTAAGGCCTAAATGTTTCATAAGTGCTTTTTAATGGATTTTCTTTAGAAAAAATATATTTATTATAAGTGTAAGAATTTTCATATTTTTACTACTAACATACCTTTTTCAAACTGTATTGGTATTTCAGGTAACACCAAGCCCTACCATTTATATAGTAGCTGAAGCACTGAGCTAAATCCCTTACACATCATTATCGTTTAACTCTCACAACAATTCTATGACATTGATATTAAGATGCCTACTTTATTAAAGAAGCTGAAGCTCAGTTGGCTTCTTTAATGTCATTATTTGACTTCAGTGTCATAATTGTTTGATGTTACAAACCTGTTAATGGAAGATTCTGAACTCAAACCTATGCCTTTAGGACCCTGCAGTCTGTATTCCGCTGCTTAAGATGAACTGCCTGGTTTGGGGCATGTGGTTATTAATAGCTTTAGGATTTGGGTCAGGAGCAATCAACTTTCTTACCGATAAGTTTCACTTTGTATTTGCATGTTTGTGTGCACAAGTGCATGTGGCACACGTATGTGATATTAAGGATGGATAAGCCATCTGAATAGTAAAAGCTCAACCTGAGCCTTCACTGTATGCTTTGTGTAACATAGAGTGAAAAGACCGTCAATTCAAAAAGCGATGAAATCACTGATTCCTCAACAGTTGAATCAGCTAATCACTTAAATTATTTACATTAAAATTCATATAATAAACATTTATTAATCAACTATCATGTGCCAGGAATGATGGCAGCCCCTAGAGATACAGTACTGAATAATCTTAACTTTAAAAAACTCCATCAATATATTTGCTTCAGACAATTTAACTGTCTGCTACATGTAGATGGGCCCATAACATCTGCCTGTGATTTAAAGTGCATTTCTATTTGATGATAAAAGATAGCTCCTTTAAATTCCTATTTTGTCAGTTTATTAGCAATTCATTCTAGTCATCTGTAAGACATATATATGTGCCTATATAATCACTATATAAATATAGTGATTATATTTATTTTTATAAATCCCCTCCCATTATCTTATTTTTCTCGAGGCCAAAGCTTTTGTCCCAAAATGAGTGTCATCAGCATGGACTCCCAACTGACTGATGAAAGATATGAATCACACAGCAGAGAGCTTTCTCGAGTACCCTATAAATTCTATAAATTGAAATTATTTCTTTGAAACAAGTAGCCAACAAGAAATGAAATTGGGTATGCACACTCATATAATATAACTTGAGAATAAGCTTGAGAATCTTGGGCAATCACAAATTCATATATAATTGAACTATATGAAATTGGCGATATGTATCAATTTTGACCCACAAAAACAGCAATTCCATATGCTTCCACCTGATACTTATTTTGTCTCCTTTCACTCAGCTGGGCTACACATTAAAGGTCAACAACCCCACTGTCCACCCAAAGTCTTTCATTGGGTTAAAATCTTTTTAAAAAGGAAACATAATGCTAATTTCCCCCAACAAACCAGAATAGTATCCCATCTGCCAACACTGAATATGCCTAGTCACTGAAAATACTTCTGGTTTATTCTCTCCTAGTCAATAACTGGAGGCATAAGGTCAATTTATTATACAAAAAAAAAATTCTGTTAATACAAACACAGACGGACATGATTGCAGTAGCCAAAGCTAATAGATCTCTCAGATATAAATCCCATACCATTAAAACAAACAAATAAAACTACTACCAGAAGAGTTCACCAAATATAATTTAAAAAAATTATTGAGCTTGAAAGAGCTGAAGAGTAAAAGAAAGAAAAAAGAAAAAACAAAGAACTAGCTACCAAACCCAAAGATTTTGTTTTTCTCTAAATTTGTTCAAGAGAATTTGTCTCTGGGTTGAGAACTTGCTTGCAAAGTCCCTGCCTAGAGCAAGATATTCAGAGCCAACTTGTTAACTCCTAATAAAACAGCCCATAAGCAAAGTCTACCAGCCAGCATTGTGATAATACCATATGACTGGTTTTCTTAGGTGTATTTTCCCCTTATTATCAACTTCCTTTTTCCATCATATTAACCTCCACAGAAACATATATATCCACCATAAAGTAACTCAAATGTGGACACCTCTGTTTCTCTGGTAATAAAAGCTCCTAGGACCCATTATGTTCCATGGAAAAAGTGAGCATTATCCACCTTTCCTAGTCTCCACCCTCTGTACCAGAACACTATTGTCCCTATTGGTTTCAAACAATGCTTTATCACAGTTTGATATCATTGATCATTTCAAGTATTCCTATAACATTCTACATAGGTTAAAACTGCTTATATCTAATAATATCTTTATTTTTACTCTTTATTTTAATCTAAAACTATAACTTCTAAGGTGAATTCAGCACATGATAGTAAAAAAAAATCATATTGTTGAAACTTAACATTACTGCTTAGGAAAATTCTGCCTTTGTCAGTTGGCATTCCATGTGTATTAATTCTTTAATTCAACCTACCTGAAGAAAAGTTAATCAAAGAAAACAATCAATTCTGATTGATTCTTTTCCTCTGACCAGTCTCTGTGATTTTATAGGACTTTAATGTTTTAGGCCACTATATTAAGGAAAATACTCAATAAACTAGCTGTGAAAACCTCAAAGGCATGTTTATCTTAGGCTACACAAATGGTCTCTAATTTGTACTTTATAAAGGTATTACTGTCCTATTCAACTGAATTGTCTATTGTTAAGTCTTTAGCTCAATAACTAGTAGAAAAATAGAATGATTCTAACCAATCACATTTGCTAAGGACATTTGCAACATGAACTAAACAAGCAAAGATTTTTCTTTCTTTTTTTTCTCTCAATTGACAGATCAGGTAGCAAATAAGATTAGTGCACCACATAATATGCGTAAAAATAAAACTGTTCTAAATGCGTATATTCAAATAAGTTCACCTATATTACATTCAATTCTATTAATATTTACTAAGTATTCACTGTGTTTAAGGCCTCATGCTCACAGGACTCTGGGGAGGACAGAAAATGGGTATGTTCCTGTGTTCCCCAAACCTCCACCTCTGAAGTTCTTTCAAGGAGCTTTTGGCGCAGAAGGGGGATTAGTCAAAAATCAAAATTTCTAGGGTACATAGAACTTAGAAGGTGATACCCTGAAAGGCCCAATGTTAGAACTCATAGTCTGATTTGTTCTCTAGATGATTATAGATTCATGTCCCTTCCCTTGGGAGTTCAGGACTCCAAGGGTCAAATAGTCTCAAATTCTTGCAAACAGTGGAATGAAGGCCATTCATCAGTCAGGCAAATAGTTAAATAACTGTCTCCCATTAGGCAATGTGATTTCAGTCCTAGCATCTTACATAGCATTTATAGTTAAGTGCTTCAAGCACCTTATGAGCTTAAGTGCTTTTCAGCTTTGAACCTTGTAATCGTCTAAGGAAAATTGGGTAATAATCTTTATTTAATTGATCAAGAAACCAAAAGAGTTCTCTGATTTTCACCTGCTGGTCTCCCCAATAGAAGAGGATGTCCCCACAATCATCAGATTTTAAATAAGCTGGGCATTTCATGGTCTACACACAAAGTCTCTCATTTCACACTTCTGTAGATTCTTTGTCAGCCCCCATCACACCTATCTATGTTTTCGAGGTTTTATTCTGTTTCTGGGCAGGACAAATGGAAATCTGAAACTAGGCGCAATCTAAAGCACACTCCTTGTTCCCCAGACATGGTCTGTCCAGATCCTATTTCAGGTGTTCTCACCACCAAGCCCCCATGCCAACCATTCTCTCCTTCACTGCTAGAAGGTCATGCCAGCCCAGCCTCACACCTCATAGCATGAGCTGCCCATCCTCACCGTCCACTCCATCTCCAGAACCTTCCCTCCTTACTCCCAGATTCTGAAGAAAACATCACTATTTCTCATTCTTTCAAAGGCACTGCATTATCTGAGCCTCAAATCCATTCCCTCCTGGTTGGTGGGCTCTTGCTTATCACTCCTCTTCCTCTTCCAAACTGCTGGCTCCATCCTCTTTCTGCTAATTACACTTAGCCCTCATGCTTCAGTTAGCCACATTTAGACTCTTTCCTCTCATGTCCTTGCCACCCCTCCCTTAGTAGATGCATAGGCTTTCCCTGTTCTCACACTGCAGAGAGACAGCTCCCTCCAATGTCATTATGGTATCCTTTCTGCCAAAGCCAAGAGCCTCCAATTCCCTCTCCTCTCCCCTGCCCCTCCACTGCACCCTTGATAATACTTCCCCCGGTAACTCATCTTCCCTTGGCTTCGGTGATACCTCACTCTCTCTAGATGCATCTTCTTAACTCCTGGCCCTTTTCCTCTCAAAGCTTCCAGCCCTCTCCTGTTCTTGCTCTCCTCTTTAAGGAATGTTCATTTGGTACCATTTCAATTGTCATCCAATAAAGTGGCCCGAAAATTTATTCTCCCTCCTGTCCTTTAGTCGGCTGGTTCTACATCTCAAACAGCCTAATGGACATTTCTACCTAGTTGTCAATTCTCACTGAGGTATCAGCAATTTCGTCTCCATTGGTATTGTCCTATTTCTGTCACAACCATCAAGAGTCACTTAATCTCAAAACCTGGATTCTGCTTGCATGTCTCTTTCTCATTCCCATACCCCTAGTTACTCTCACCAAATCTCATGGCTCTCCTCTGCTTCAACCTCTTGCATTGGTGGCTTCCTGTCTTTTTCACTTGTGCCACTCAAAGCCAGGGCCCCACTTCCCTCACCACTCCATTTCCGTCAATTACTGCAATAGATTCGACTTTGCCTACTTCCACCAGGTGTACACACCAACCTTCCCCCTCCCACCCACCTCCCTTCCTGCCATACACCCACTCACACCCTCATACAGCTTCAGATGGTGTCTAGAGGAATCATTCTTAAAACCTCATTTTCAATATGTCACTCTCTTGCTGAAAAACCTTCAAGGATTCTCAAAATACCTCAACTGGGCTTTCAAAGACCCCTAAGGTGTGTTCTCTACCTTCTCAGCCTTATTTTTCATTGTTACAAATATGATCGCCCAGCCAGGTCCCAACCTTTTTTTTTTTTTTTTTTTGTGAGACGGATTCTCACTCTGTCACTCAGGCTGGAGTGCAGTGGCGTGATCTCGGCTCACTGTGACCTCCACCTCCTGGGTTCAAGCAATTCTCCTGCCTCAGCCTCCCAAGTAACTCGGATTACAGCTAATTTTTTGTATTTTTAGTAAAGATGGGGTTTCATCATGTTAGCCAGGATGCTCTCAACCTCCTGACCTCGTGATCCACCCACCTCGGCCTCCCAAAGTGCTAGGATTATAGGCATGAGCCACCACGCCCGGCCAGGTCCCAACCATTTCTATCAACATTTGGTGTCACTACCCTCCCTATATCCAGCTAGTTCTACCTTTGCCTTTTCACTGATCAAAAGCTTAGCCATTCTGAGCACCTGTTATATTATAGTATCAGGATAAATGTACTGCCATTCTAGACATTCTGGACAGCCACTTGTAATTTTCTAAACATGCAATGCTCTTTTGTACCTCTGCATCTGTACTCATGATCACGCGGTTACCCAAAACATTCCTCCTTCTCTTTTCCTCCTTGATGCAGTAACTCCACTTGTCCTTAAGGTATAATTCATGTGCTGTCTCTCCCTAACCGCCCACCCCCCACCCCATGTCAAACCTAGCAAGAAGAGTTTCCGGACCTTCCTCTATGCCATCATCACACTAGTTTATATCACTACTGTATATTTACCTGATCCATTTATATAGCCGCTTCTCCTGCCAGGTTAAGGGCAACACAACTAGAGGTAGGAAGCATATCTTATGTGTGTATGGACGTTTCTCACTGCTTCTAGCATTAAATACGGCCTGTAGCAGAAGTGCTCACTAAACATTTAGTTAAGATTATTTACTTAATTATGACTACAATTATCTTGTGAGGAAGAAAAAGGTAATGCTCTCCACTGTATTCCCAGCCCTTAGAATCCTGCCAGGTATTATATATAAAATAGAAGCTAGAATTTGTTTTTGAGTGACAAGATATGTGTTATAATATAAATTAAGCATTTCATACAGATTGTAGGCTTTTGGAAAGCAGGAACTATGTCTTATGCTTCTTCCAAAGAGTAAGTATACATGATGGCTGGATGGATGAATAGATGCAAGAGAAGTAGGGAGGGGCATAAGGAAATAGATCATTTTTCCCTTTGCATCCTTTCTTAATGTCTATTTAACATAACATCAGAAATAGTACAAATATGAGTAGATTGCAAGCTCATTTCTTTTAATCTACAAACTACATTATTAACAAACATTTTTATATCTTTAAACAGTTATAAATAAGTATATTCAGCCCAACACAGCAGTTACAGTACAGCTGGAATGAGCTTCTTAAGATCCATGCAAGGAATTAGTCCATGTCTAAGCTGAGTGCTCAAGACATTCCCCACGTACCATTTTTCCACTTAAACTACCAATAAGCTTTCCATTGGAGGGCCAAGCAAGCATAGGTGATCTATGCATACTATCAGTGACTATCACAATGAAAATGCACAAGGCTCTTCTATATGTTGAAAAACTGCTGAGATAAAAGGTGGCTGACAGTAGAAATGATGTTTCTATTTCCATGAATCCAAAATTTGCAACGGCATGAGTAGAACTGGAGAACGTTGTGCTAAGTGAAATAAGTCAAACACAGAAAGACAAATGCTGCATGTTCTCACTTATATGTGGAATTTAAAACAATTGAATTCATAGAAGTAGAGAGTAGAATGGTGTTTAACAGAGGCTGGGAGGTGGGAGCAGTGAGATGATAATCAAAGAGTACAAAGTCTCAGTGAGGAGAAACAAGTGTTTTTTTTTTTTTTTTGAGATCTATTGTACAGCACGGTGAATATAGCTAATAATTGAGTATTGTGCATTTTAATATCACAGAGTAAGTCTCAGATGTTCTCATCACAAAAAATGTCAAATATTTGAGGTGACAAATAGGTTAATTCACTTGATTTAATCATTTCACGTTGTATTAAAAACCATACCATCACTTTGCACCCCGTAAACAGCTATAACTTGTCAGTATAAAATACGTAAGTAAATATGTATACAATATTCAAAGGATTTTATCCTGCCATTACTTTCAACAAGATACAACATAGGCAGAGGGCAGATAAACTTCCTTGCAGAACACTTCATTTAGATCTGAAGCTGAAAGCAAATTTCTTTCACGACAGAAAAATTAGGTAGACAAAAGTAAGTTACTTTTACCTCATCAGAGTTAAACAACAGCAGAGGCAGAAAGACCAGGAGTTGATTAAAGGCATTGTCCTGACCACTGATACCACCATGGCTAAGCAAGGGCTGCCTTATGGAACCAGGTCAGGGGACATTGATTTCTCTATTCAACTCCAAGGCACCACTTTGTAAATGACACAATCATTTTTGAGTACAAGAGGTGCTTTAAATGTGGTAACATTATATCATTTCAGCTATAATGATCATAATTACTTATTTCTTTTAATCACAACCCACTTAACCACTTTAGTACAGAGGACTAGTTCAAGGAGTTTAATTTTCATTCAACATCTAATCTTTGTGTTTACCGAAACCCTTCATGGGCTTTGTTTACTGTCTGCCTGCTGGCCTGGACGTTTGATCTTGCAAGACTAGATCAGACAGGGTCAGATAAAATACTGATTACTAGAATAAACCAGGCTTGGGGAAGTAACACTGGTTTTTAAAATCCTCTTTTCTCCCAGCTTTCTAATATCTGGCAAAAGAAGTTCAAATAAACAAATAAAATTAAGAGAACTAACAATCAGAGGGTTCTTGGGCAATGACTGAGAAAAGAAAAGTGATGGGGAAAATTTTGCACTCTGGCCAAAATACAGGGTTTGGTTAGGTCCACTCATTCTAATGGTATTATTTTGTAACACAAATAATTTTATAATAGCCACCTGTATTTGTGTAAACTTTCAATGACCCTTCAATTCTTGAGGCATATTAAATAATTGGGATTGACCTCACCAAAGATGACTGCTTATTTTGCTTTTGGTACAAGATGACAAACATTTTAGATATAAAATTACTTTCTTGTAACTTATTAATTAGGACACTTTTAAAATATACAAAAGATTATTTATTAAGGCATTTTCTTATTTTTATTATATCCCCCACAAAAGTAGATTGCCGTAAGAGTAAAACTGATAGTGGTACTACATATATGATTGCCACTTCATTTCATAAAAATGATGGGGAAGGAAAGTTCACATCAAGAGTTCAGACAAAAAAAGTTGTGTAAAAAATTAAAATTTTACTAAAATGTGTAGAACTTATGAAAAAACTACTTGGGTAAATCCCTCATAATCCCAAGACCTTAAAAATAAATTTTGGAATAGCATGAATGTTTCTAGGTGTCTACGGAATCTCCTCACGTACAACACTAAAACTCCTAAACATTAAACAACTATTAATATTGGTCTTTTTTCTTTGCTTTTAGATAAAATGTACTTTTTTTTTCTTATACTTCGGAGCTTATGAGCACTACGTTGTAAAATCTGGTCCAGAAGCAATTATGGTATGTGATGATCAGCAATTTAAAAAAAAAATGCTGTCTAAACCAACCTACCACCCTACCCTACCTATCCACTCCATTTTCTTCAATGTCAAATATTCCTGGGAAACAGATTCATGGTCTTAGACCTTGAAACCAGAGTATACACACTGTCTCCCTATCTATTCTGAAGTAATGCTCATGTTAACTCAAATATGTCTGTGTCAACCATGATTGTCTTTGAAATTAAAGAAAAAAGGTAAACAGAATGTGCTTTGCTGTGATCACTGGCGAAAATAAAGTTAACATGCTAAGCCAAACCAATTTAGGACTTTCTAAAGAATAAGTGTAAATAGTTTAGCTAAACTAACAACAAATTCAAAAAATGCACATTAAAATGTTTACTTCAAAATTTAGACAATTCCATTTGTATATAGTTTTACATCTGTTTTTAATGATATCAAATTATTGATTGTTCATTTTTCTCATATTTATTTAAGCATTAACTATAGAATTTGTAATCTGATCTTTTTTTATCCTTCCAGTAGACTTTTATTTTTGCCAGGTTTTAGTCATATTTACTTTGATCTTTCAGAGTATATCATTATTTTACCATTTATTTATTTCTATGAGAAGAGAAAAAAATTTTGACCTAGGAGAGCTATATGTGGCAATTTGTAACAGAATCACATAGCTTATGTTTAGGAAATCATGTTTTTGATTAAGAAGCAACCACTTAGTTCCCACTGTTTTATTAAAACAGACATTAGCAGATAATAGGAAACATATTTAACAATGTAGCCTGCATTTAGTTTGGGACCTCAGTAAGTTGACTTAAGATTTTCTTCTACACTGAATAGTGCATAGAAGTGCATGTAAATTGGTAAGTTTGAGGTAGAAATGGAAGGTAGGGAGGCTGAGAGGGACATGGAACTCTGACTTCTGGGTTCTCAGAAAAAGCCCTATGGTAGAATTCTGGTTTCACTACTACTGGTTTCCAAATTTGGAATTCATTGCCTTTTTTTCATTTTGAAAGCAGGGACACAAACAAATTTTACAAATCAAATCATTACTTTCCCATGAGAAATGAGTCCTACTAGGTAGAAACTCCCACAGCAACATCTATTCATAGAAAAAGGCTTCTACCAAATAAAATGTGCCTGCCTCAGTCCAACACTTTCTTTTTTCTGAGGGTCAAAAGTTAATAAAACGCACTTCTCTGGGTGTTTATTTTCTGTACACCATTATACCTGTCATGAATTCTTTGTTTTTCCTCCCACTCCCTTGGTTGATGAATCAACACCACTTGAACTGTTTTATGGCAGCTTGTGTTTACTTCACACATACCTTAACCTTCCCTTTTCTCCTCCTCCTGACACACACACACAGACACACACACACTTTTCAACAGCAATGACTAGCTCCATCTCTTTGAATAGTATGTGTACATAGTGTCTGACAGCCTCTTCAGGTGTGGATCCTTGACCGACTGAATGAAATCAAGGTCTCAGTCTGCTTTTACGGCACTTAAAGATTTAACTGTGCATTTACTATCTTTAAAAAAAAAAAAAAAAAAAAAGATACAGCTTGAAGAATTAAAGCTCCAGGAAAGAAAAAAGAAAAGTAGAAGATATGAGTGTTAATGTGCAAATGCACACACACACACACACACAAACACACACACAATCTGTAGTGGCAATTCTGAAAACACTAGAGTGAAGAGTTTCCAATCTTTCTGAAACTGGAATTACACTCCAGCCTATTAAAAGAGGACACTCTCTTACTTTCTCTTATAACAGCAAGTAAATGGGATCTAACAAATGACCTTGAAGCTGCATGATTCTTTTGATTTTCAGCAGAAGAGGGTATGTTGAAGCACTTTAACAATCCTATTTTAAAAGAAAAACTTGGAGGCAACACTTACAGAAAAGAAACCTTCTGAGCCACACATCAATGTCTTATAATGAGAAGGGGTTATTCATCTTATATTGTACAAGGGTGAATATTAATATGCTAAAGCATTTGCCCAAACCAAGATCTAATGGGTCCTAAGAATTTTAGAATCTGTTGAAAAGAAATGGATCTTAATTCAATTTTCAGTGTACTTAATTTCTCCTGGGTAGCTCAATATTTTGGCTTGCCTTATAAAATGTATATTTAGCATAAAACACTCTCATGCCTTTGTGATCAGAAATGTGCTGCCAATGTTTGTAAACTTCATTTCTTCAAAAGATAACCTTGTCAAAAATCTCCCAAACACTCCATAGCCAACAAGTACTACTTTGACATCCTGTCTCCCCTGAGAAAATCTGCAAGTAGTAAAAGAAACAAATTCATCCTTTACTTTTATTTACCCACCATAAATTGTCATTTGCCCCTCGGATGGGGGCAGAGTAAGCAAGGCTATGAATACATATTATAAAGTGTGATAAATATGTCATATTTATGCAAAATATGGACTGGAAGGACCATCAAAACCAACATTACAAAAAATTCCCCAAATCCCCTCAGGGACCCTGGTAGGTAACATTTATCTGAATAGAGGGAAAACAAAAGAATTTTTCCACCACTGACATATTTGAAATGGTCCTGACATGTTTAAAAGTCTAGGTGATCTAAATAGCATGCTATTTACTACACAAAGGAACTTTATTTTCAGGACCAAACATAATTCCACATGTAATATATTACTGCTAGTATGACTACTACTATTAATTATTATTAGTAGTATACTATTATTTGTCAAGAGGTTACTTTGTGCCCGTATTGTCTTATTTAGTCCTCGCATCTACCCAGTGACCTAAGTACTTTGATGATTTCCCATTTTCAGATGACGAAATTGAGTCTTGGTGAAGTTAAATAATTTGCTTAAGCTCCCACAGCTAGAATGTAGAAGCTAAAGATTTGAACCCAAGTCTGCCTGAATGCAGAGCCCGTGCTTTCACCACTGCTCTGGAATCATCGACAAAGGAACACAACATCAAACTCCATTTCTGACCGAAGACATCCTGATACCCCAACAGTATCTGTTAATCAGTACCCAAACTATAAGTGCTGATTTAACCTAGAATGACAGCTTTTAACTTTCCATTCTAAAGGATTTTGGTCTTTGCAAGTATCACTTATGAAAACTATAAACAACATATTGTGCTACTAATTTTACTTTTACTTCAAATATCTTCTTAGTTTTAAGGGAGCCAACTAGGATCTCATGACAGGAATATTAAAGATCTCACCTTTGTAAAAAATTACATAAATTGTATCTAAAATGAGCATAAATTCCAAACAACCAACAACTCATGAACCTCAGAAACTGAAAACAGGCTTTACAAACAAAAAAGTCAGTTTACCTTTAATCTTCTTGTACTTTTTATACCATCTCCCAAACTCCTGGCACTTGGTTGCTGACACATTGGCATAATATGTGCTATTTACAATGGATGAAATCATACTCTGAAAAAAAAAATTATAGTTATTTTTTCAAAATATGACTACTTCTTTTTAGGGACAAGAAACAGCACTTTATAACCTGCACTAACCTCTTTTTTCTTTTAAACTTAAAACAGTCAAACTCTCCTGTAAACTGAACTATTAACATCAAACACGATTACCTGAATTTACCATCCCTTTAATTTATACAATGATAGTGCTTTCTCCAAAAAGCCAACCCTAGGGCAATGTCAACAATGGAGGGGACAGAACATGCAGATTAAATGCAAAGAGGAAGAACAGTTGTGATTTAGGAACCAGAGCAAAAGGTGAGATCAGATGCTCCAGTATCCGTAATCCAAATAATGCCTTTCAGATGTTTCTGTTCCGCTTCCAACTGCAACAAGCTTACACAGCCAAGAATCTGAGAACATCCGTGCTACACACTGCAGAACAACATTTAGGGAAATAAGTTAAATTAATATAATTTATAGAAACGTGTGATTAGAACTTGTGTGAAAATTCACCAAATGAAAAAATTAACAGTGCTATTTTAGAGCAGGGGAAACTAAACATAATACTTGTACTGTGTTTCAATAAAAAATGAACCAAAGCTCAAACTTTCTGAGTGCTGAAGTGCATGATTCTTCCTTGCTCTCATCCTCCTCAGCCCAACTGCTCAGCTGATTTGTGTGTATTAATAATTGGGGTTAAAAGAGGAGTGGAGCATAGCCTGACAAAGCACTGAAAAGTTAAAATGATAATTGCACACCTTGAATTGAACTTCCTACAGAGATATGTTTGCAGCTAATACAGTATGTTTGGGCCAACATTTGTGGCAGATGTTAACGTATACCTGAATTGACTGTGTATGTTTTATACATAGATTTTATTTCCTATTTTTTATTTTGTCCTGGGCATAAACAACTCAAGAGATCCAAATGACCTGTGTAAGGTTTTATATCTTGCCTTGAAATCTCATCTTTCTCAAAAAAAAAAGTTAGCCCCAGACATAGAACAGTTCAGAGAAATCTTAGAACTTCTAATGACATTTCTACAAAGTAGTAGAGATAAAAAGGGTAACAATAAATCAAGTTATTTAACAGGAGGTTAAAATGCCAGCAGACAGACCTTCATAAACTCCCATTTAAAACAACAGACTCCTCTTTTTTAATCACTATGCAGTACTGGTAGAGGAGGGGGTTCCTGATTCAATTCACAGAAACCTCTTTCGCAGATGGTTAGCCTCCCCAGTTGCTGATCTATACATAACAATTCTTTTCTCTGAGGGGAGATAGTAAGGATAACTCTTTTCATCCCAAGGTCTGAACACAGCACTGGGAACCCAAAGAGCTAATATCATCAGAGTGTATCACAGAACCTATGGGGCCTTGTCTCCTGCCTTATAGGATGACCACTGGAATCCTAATCTCCTGGAGACAGTCTTCTGCTTTGTGCTATTAACGACCAAGTACGGCTGTTCCCTAACTAGCTGAGCTAGCTCCCACTCTGGGCTGAGATTCACTCTGTTCCTAGACTGTGAGACCCTTGAGGACAGTGACTATGTCTGTTTCATTTTTTTTTTTCTATCTCGTGTCTCACATAGTTCTGATGTGGGATATCTGAGTCACTGAAATTTAACACAGGAAAAGGGACAGAGATGAGATTTAAAAGTGCCAAACTGAAATGTCATAATAATAAATTTTTTTAACATGAAAGTAGCTTAATAATAGATGCATCAGCCACACTGGTATATGTGAATAATCACAAACGTACTTGTCATCTCTCTATCTTGTTTGCATGAATTTATCATCTGGAAAGGCACAGGATACACAGCCATGGCAGGAGTCAGAGTTAAACTCTGTATTGCCAAATGGTCTAGGAAGTGAACTAAAACGAACAGTGTCTAATTACTGCCTGGCACTGTTCCTCAATTCTTCCTGGCCCATAATACAAGGCCACAAGCCCAGAAGACTGCATCACTTTGGCCCCAGATAATCCAAATTCCCCTCACTCTCTACCCTCTCTTTGTCCTTGCTCCTGCTATATCTTCAATTGACCCTGCACAAGGCAGAGCGGCAAGGAAACGAGTATCTGGGCTCCTACTGGCTCCATCAGCAGGTCCTATATTTCATACAACTCATTTATAAAGGAGATGTTGGCTACCCTGACTCAATCAGATTTGTTTTCTGTCCCAGATAATTATAAATAAGTTGTTACCTCTACTGATCACAGAACAGAAACATAAACAGGTTTCAACTATGAACTGAGCAAAAAAAAAAAAAAAAAAAAAGTAGCAAACAAATTTCCTAGATGAGAATCTTTAATCACCAGAAAAGTCTGTTTGAGTTTATGACACATTTTATTCATATCAATTCCCTGCAGGTCTTTATACAGAACTAATGCCCAAAATAGTTTTTACTGATAAGAATTGCTATAGTCCATCCTCAGAAGACTTTAAAATCAGAAGATATAAAAATATCTTGGGAATATTTTAAAAGAAAGGCCATGCTATATTTGATTATTCCAGTTTCATGAATATTTTCTAACCCTAAATTAGACTGTTAAATTCTCATAATCTGAATCTAAATCACTAGTCTTCACTAGAATGCTCTGGACACATACTACAAGGTCATCTTGATGTTAGTGTCCATTAAATATCTAGAACATCAAAACTTAATTAATGATACATAAAGTTGAAAGGGGCTAACATGAACCCAGCATGTGCTATTACTCTACAGGAAACAATGTTCTCTAAAGGTCCTGGGACACAGAGAATCTGTATTTACCATATTTCATCCACTTTTTATACTTTAACATCACTGAAATAGAGATCCATCTTACAATCAATAGCATCTTAAACCTGATAAGATACAGTTGATGCAGAATGGGATGAGTAATAATTAAAGTCTTTCCCACCTACCACCCTGCCAAAAAAGATCTAATTCAATTTTTTGCTTTTTAAAATATGTATAATTTTGCAGTTTATGTTACTCCTTTATGTTTTCCAGTCATTCTAAAGCAACGGTACAGTTGGACTTTTAGGATCCACATCTTTTTGACAAAGGAACAAGAGCTGAGTCAACTTTTTCAATCCAGAATGCAACCAACTCGAGTATTCCTGTTTATACAAAGCAATACTAATACAGATAACCCAGAAAATATGTGTATTGCTATTTTTAACACTTAAACCGAGGAACTATAATTTACTAAGGCTAATATTGAAATGATTTTGCATTTACTAAGCATGTATCGCTTTACATGGTGGTGGGCTGTGAAAAAGAAAGGATGAGGGTACATGTATAATGGGCAACTGAGGCAGTCCCCACTCAGATACCGAGACACAGCCACAAACACCACCACATAAACAGTGGCCGCAGACAAAGCTATTTTATCAATAATATTATATTCTAAGATAAATTAAAATGGTTAAAATGTCTTTCCAACTACAGAAACTTGAAAATTTCTGACTTCTTTGTAGTTAATTATGAAATTTTAAGTATAAAGATTTTTGGAAGGGAAATAAAGTATAGGTGTCCTTATTTGTAGTCAATTTGACATTTAGTTGGCCATTAATATCTGGAATTTTTTTAAAATAAGGCATTTCAGAAATCAAACTATATTAGAATTTTCTTTACTTATTCCAAAGTTTACTAGCAGACTTGAATTTGCTCTAAGCCAAACTGCAAGAGAATAAATTTTATAATATTGGTGTTTAATACTTATAATAGCTGGATTGATCTATCTAAAAACAAATTTTCTTTTAGGTTCCCGAAACAATTTTTTAACTCACTTGTTTTTCAACTAGCCCAAAGAATAGATGTCACATATGATTATAAGCATGGTTCCATTTTCAAACTGAGGCCCCAGAAGCTCAGAATGAAAAGCATCTTTCCCAAAGTCAAATAGCATTGGGAGGCACCATGAAGACACTGTTAGTGGACCAGTATTTCATGGGTCTTTTAAGAAGGGAGACTAACGAATGAATGGAAGGAAACATTTCACCACCACCTCCATCAGCGACCACAAGCTCAACAGCTGATGCTGCAACCAATACTTTAGACAAAACAAAAAACAAGGTAACAACAGCAAAAAAAAGAAAAACATGAAGTTGTGATCTCAGGCCCCTTATACGAGTTAACTAAGAAGTTTAGAATCCAAGAAAACTACGGAACCTAAAGGGAATTTAAAACTTAATAGGATAAAGCAAAATAATAAACACAGGTTAAAATGATTTGTACGATACACTTAGAAAAACAGAGATCTGAGCACCCCCTTTTCCAAAAATAAAACAAAAGATAAAATAACTGGATATCCTTCACTACATTCTGCTTGGCTTGGTGGGATTTATTTGTTTGAACAGCAGTGTGGTACTAAGAGTAGCTAAGCTGAAAACACATAATACACTTGCTATGAAGAAGAACATTTTTAAACCGACGTGAAGAATTACATATTCTGTCAGTGAGAATCCCCTGTCTGGGGGAAGAGGAGGGGCATCCCCTAGCCTCCTCTTCTATGTCTACATGAGGGAGAGAGCAAAGACAGGCAATGAGTGATATGTGCATTCTTTGCTCATTTTCGGCCTTTTCAATCTGCTTGGTGATATGCTAAATAACATATTAAACATGAGAATATAATGATACTTCAATTAGGTAAAGGGAAAAAAACTGATTTTGAGGAATTACTTTGTCATGAAAAAAATTCATTTAATGTCATTTGGCAGCCTTCTACTATCCCACTCTGTCTCCACTTCTGAGCTATAACATCAGAATTGAAAATTGCTGCCATTTTAAGGGAAAGAAACACTTCCTCTGAATTTTGGAGTATGAAAACACTACATTTGAGAGCTCTTCCCCTAAGCTGTTGCTGAATGGCTCACTTGTCTAACGTCAGCACCCTTACCTGTGATTGGGGATATTGTCTCCTGCATCAGAGAGTGTAAGGATTCTTCTGTGAGATGATTTGTGTAAAAGGCCTAGCACAAGATGTAGAATCAACAAATGGCACCTTTCTCCCCACTGTGCAATCATTTCTTATGGTCACTGCAACCCCTTGGTTAGGAATATTTTCAAGCTGTCATTTGTGAGCCTTCATCAACATGAGTCCATGAGGTTGGGACACAAACTAAAACGACCTCACATGAAAATAACTAAGACAGTTGGCAACTGGTTAACACAAGACCTGATGCATCCCCACTACATACATGAACTTAGGTTAAATTAAACGGACGGTTGGCAACTGGTTAACATGATTCTGGTCCATGCAGTTGATCAGCCACTATATATGATTAGTACATGCTCAATTTGTTTTTTTCTGCTGACCCAATTGGCTGCTTGATTTCACTACTCAATTGTTTTGGCATGTTGTACGTATGAGTTAAGTCCAAATGGGTAAGGCTTGCTCAGGATGACAGAAATAATTATCCTACAATCTATTTCTAAAGGCACACTATATGAATGCCACACCATTGTCACACTGGAAATCTAGTAACATCTTTGCAGCTCAATAGCTTTAGTCAGTCATTTTGTTCCTCAAATATGTAGCAACAAAGTCTCAACCAGCACCATGGGACAGAGCTGCTTCAAAAACATGTCTACATGCTAAGTAAAATAAACCAGCACAAAATAAATGTTCCATGATTCCACTTACACAAGACAGGTAGAATAGGCAAATTCACAGAGGCAGAATACAGAATAGAGGCTACCAGGGGTCAGGATGAGAGGGGAATAAGGAATTGTTGCTTAAAGTTTATAGACTTTCCATTTGGAGTGACGAAAAAGTTCTGGAAAGAGACAGGGGTGATGGTTGCACAACACTGTGAATGTAATTAATGCTACTCAATTGTAAGCTTAAAAATGTTTAGAATGGCAAACTTCATGTTACGTATATTTTACCATAAAAAACATGTCCAGAGTCACAGAGAATATGTGTAGGAGATGGAGCACATTGGAAGTTGCATGCACTTCCAAATTGTTCTTTTCATTACAATTTTCAGGCTAGGTGCAGTGGCTCATGCCTATAATCCCAGCACTTTGGGAGGCCAAGGCAGAGGGTCACTTGGGGTCAGGAGTTCAAGACTAGTCTGGCTAACATGGTGAAACCTCATCTCTACTAAAAACACAAAAATTAGCCGGGCATGGTGGTGTTCACCTGTAATGCCAGCTACTTGGGAGGCTGAGGGGGGAGAATTGCTTCAGCCCGGGAGGCAGAGGCTGCAGTGAGCTGAGATCATGCCACTGTATTCCAGCCTGGGCAACCCAGCGAGACTCTGTCTCAAAAAGAAAAAAAAAAAAAAAACCCCACAGTTTTCAGTTAACAAGACTGTCTCTTTAGTCATCCCATTTGAACATCATGATCACCTATGAGATGCACAAGGCAGGTACTGGTACCTCTACTTATTTAAATAGGTCAAAACCCTGAGTACCTGGGGTTTTGCAATCAAAAGCCGATCTTAGGTATTTCAACTCTTCCTCAAGTAAGAATAAGTAAGCTACAGAAAGATGCAATCATAATGTTTTCAAATTGGAACAGCTAAGGACTATTTAATAAGGGAGAACTAAGGTCTGCTAAATTAGGATGCTCAGGACAACCAGTGGCAGAGGAAAGAGGCTGCAAGTGGTTACTCATAGAGACATCAGAGGAAAAGGAAGAGGTGCCAGCACTTAAACACACTTTGAAAGGTGAAATCAAAAATAAATACGCAGACACACAACCACAGTCTGTACTTTCCAAGCATCTGGCCAGACAGAGAACGGCTAAATCATTACTTCCCTGTTTTAAATATATATATACCTCAGGCTACAATTGTTGCACTTTTATGGACTTCCCCATACCTTTCTTCTGCCTTCAAAACTGCTCTTTTGAACTTCAGACCACTGGGGTGTTCAAGAAAGTATGAACTATCCACTGAATCATTCCCTTTTGTAATTGCCAAACTCAAGTGAAGAGTCATCTAAAATGGTTTGGCTTGGGGGTAATAAGGAAGAATTATTTCAATAACAGGAATCTTTAACTCATGAGTTAAGCCTATTTTTGAAAAACCCAACAAGCCACCTTTCTCACCTAAGGTGAGTAGTACTAGATGCCTCACTCTCCTTCCTATATTGAAAGGGTTTTAGTTCCTCCCTCAGATTCACTGTTATATCCCCAGCCCATTGCAAAGTGCCTGATTCTTAATCAGGACTCCAGGAATGCTGGTGGAAATATACTGTTGAATTACTGTTTCACCTTGCTTTGAACAAAAATGCATTCTTTTTTACTTTATATAGGCTGAACTACAAAAACTGCATGCATCTGTTCTATGACAACCAACAATAAAATGGGCATGCTTATCTCCACACTAAATTACAATCTAGCTATGCAATTTAAGTGAATAATCTGGAATGTTTAAGGATAATGGCTGTAGGATGAATGCCAGGGTCCACATTACATATCCATACTAGCTGAAAAGAGCTATCCCAGTGAGATTTTCCATAATCACACAACATATCAGAAGCCTAAATCAAATCTCACCCAAATCTAAACAACAGAAATGAGCCCCTGTTTAACCAAAATGTGCTGGGCATCAATCACCAAATTACTCTATTCACTGCTTCTAGTTCAAAATGTTTTGGAACTGCCAAGAACACTGTAATAATAAAAAAACTTTAACTTTACATACTAATAAAACTACACTTTCTGAAACACTTTTAAACTTAATTCATTAAGCATATCAGAGAATTGGTTAACTGAGAGTGGTATTGCTCCTGCCATGGGACCTTTGGCAACATCTGGAGACATTTTGGTTGTCACAACTGGGGGAAGGGGTATAGTGGCATGCTAGTGGCATCTAGTGGGTAATGGACAGGGATGCTGCAATGCACAGGACAGCCCCCCACCACAAAGAATTATCCTGCTAAAAGGTTAAATTCCTGCATTATAGTAACAGCTACATACAAACTATATATTACGCTGAATGCTGTGGACACAAAGATCAATAAGAGATGGCCTCTGTTATTGCGCACAGTCCATCTAGTGACGGAAACTGACAGGTAACAATGACAACAGGCTGAGATAAGTGCTGTGACAGGGTTATTTACAAAGGCTACTAAGAGCAGAAGTAGCAACTACTTCAACTAGGAGGTTGAGGCACTTCACTAGCGGTGACTTTCCAGCTGGAATCTGAAAGATAATTTCATCAAGTAGAAAAGAGTAGTGCATTCTAGCCAGGTGAAATCATGTATGCAAAAGCAAGCAAGTGTCAAACTGAAGGACTCTAGAGTCACCAGGATTGTGTGCAGGGGCTTTCAAAGCCAGAGATTAACAAGGTACATCTCCCTGAAGAACCAATCTCATGTGGAGAGAAGGAGATTACTAACTTAACAGACAAAATGATTTTATGCCATTTTAAAAATATTTAAAACACAGGGGCCAGGAGCAGTGGCTCACGCCTGTAATCCCAGCACTTTGGGAGGCTGAGGCAGATGGATCACAGGGTCAGAAGATCAAGACCATCCTGGCTAATATGGTGAAATCATGTCTCTACTAAAAATACAAAAAAAATAGCCAGGCGTGGTGGTACATGCCTGTGGTCCCAGCTACTCAAGAGGCTGATGCGGGAGAATCACTTGAACAGGGAGGCAGCGGTTGCACTGAGCTGAGATCGTGCCACTGCACTTCAGCCGGGGTGACAGGGCAAGATTCTGTCTCAAAAAAAAAAAAAACAAGTATATGGACTAGAATATAAACTTGGCATTAAATTTTAAGATAATACAGAAGATGGCTTTGTTAGATTTGTAATGCTACACTAGTTAGGTTGCTCCCACTCTCAAGAGATATTTCGAGCAATGGTAAACATTTCAAAATAATTAATTTCATGTGTTTAGAATATAGGATGAGTGCAGGAATAGGGAAGAAGGTAGCTCTAGTGAAATATAAGGCTGAACAGTGTCATCTCGATGGTCTTTATGCTGTGGAGTCCGTACTTCTTATAGGGTGGGTAGGGGGAGTGACTGAGGAATTATAAACAAGGAACACAGGAGAATCAGGTGGCAGGAGAAAAGTCATGAGGCAAGAAGACCTGAAATATTTTAGATGACAGATGATGAAAGAATGAACAAGGCAGTGGCACAAGGGAAAAAGATTTTAGATGGAGAAGTGATGGAACCCATAGGATCAAACCGAAGGGTGAAGGAGAAGGAACTGTTTAGGTCAGGCAACTACATGAGCAAACCATGAGAGCAGACAGTGGAAAGGGAAAGAGGTTTTTATGATGGGGGTAAAGATGATCTCATTTGAACATCAAGACAACCCTCCGAACTATGTGAAACATGCAAATACAATGATGCCCAGCTTACAGAAGAGTTTAACGAGGCCCTGAGAAGTGAATAGCCCAGGATCACATATCTGGCATAAAAGAACTGAGATTAGAACCCAGGGCTCTTGGCTCCTGATCTGGATTCTCCTCACTCATGTTGCCTCTCTAGTCATATTTATAGATATAACCAAACATGATTGTCATGATACAACAGTTTGGACCAAACTTCCACATGCCTCAGAAGCCCTGGATAAATTTCTGAATTGGTAATATCAAGTTAAAGGCTTGTACGCTTCCAGGCAAAGCCCATTTTGACTTCCATGTGAATGCAAGAGAAAATTAATTGTGAATGATTGTGAAATTTGGGAAAAATTATTGACAGCTTTTCCTAACTTGTTCTTTATCCAGTTCCTCTGTATCACCAGTATAATCAAAATATGCATTTCATAACTGTATGCAACAAGGCTTTAACATCTACATACATACCTACAGGTAGGTATTAAAATGGCCTGCATGAAAAGTCCTAAACATAAGGTCAGAATAATGTCCTTTTCTATCTAGCTGCCTATACGTGAATGCATACCTTCTTGATTTTTTTGGAAGCAAAAATATTAACAGCATACTTTGCTTCAGAGGATCCAAATTCCAAAACACCCTCAAAAACACACACACACACACACAGACACACACACACATTCAGTTCACATCATATCTCAATAATAATAGCTGATACTGTTTATGGTGCATCATTGCATGCCAGGCATTAGGCCAAGCATTTTATGTAATTTCCAATCATTTAATCCTCTTTATTAACTCAGAACCATTACTACTCAGTTTTACTAACCAAACAAGGGGGGGCTCATAAAGGTAAGGTTATAGAGGGTTGTCAACCAGGACATGAATCCAGCCCTGATTCCAGGATACATGCTCTTAACCAATAGCCTTCCTATCTTCCAGAGACTCCCTTACCCTGGAACAAAGCTCATGGCACAGCAAGTTTCTGTAATAGGTTTCTCATTATTTTCCCTTGAACTTAACAGACATTGTCTTAAATCATGTGTAGCAGCTCACACCAGGAAACAGATTTCCATTCAAAGCTTTAAATAATTTGTCAACATGGGTTCATTTCTACAGCAGTCCTAATCCACCATAGGCAAAATATTATCTCATCAGTAGGAAAAAATGGGTCCCAGCCCATGAACACAAATGGAAAAGGCAGCCCAGTCCTCCACTGCTCTTCTTTTGATCCTCTCAATCTCATTTTCATGGCTTGTATTAGTTTATGGTGCGTTCACTAAAAAAATGGAGTATCACTTTTCCTCATGATGCATTTTCTTGTGGTGAATTCACTACAAAACCTCTACAAATGTATATGATGTAAAGATCACCTCTCTACACCAGACAGGCAAAAGGCCCAATAAATCACACATAGATGGGTTTAGCATGGCTGACTCATCCAGCCGACCAAGTAAAACAACAATCTGGAGCATCCACTTTGAAAGAGCGGGGTGGGCAGTAGCATCTCAACCTGCCACTTAGCCAGCTAGTATGCTTAGACAGTGAATGTAAGAGCTTCTCTAAGCTCCTGTTTCTTGATCTATAAAATGGAGACACTGGTCCCTATCTCCAATGAAATATGTGAGAAGTTAATGACTGTATATGTAAAATGTTTATTTTCTTTGTTTTTGGTTTGTTTTGTTTTGTTTTGTTTTAAGAGACAGGGTCTCGCTATCTCGCTATGTTGCCCAGGCTGGTCTCGAACTCCAGGACTCAAGCAATCCTCTGGCCTCAGCCTCCCAAAGTGCCTGGATTACAAGTGTGAGTCACCATGGCCGACCTGTATACATAAAATGTTTTAATACTCTCTCCTTACCCAAAGTCTCAATAAATGCTAATTTTTTTTTTTAGACCCAACCAGGGTCTCACTCTGTCACCCACGCTAGAGTAGAGTGGTGTGGTCTTGGCTCACTGCCATCTCCACTTCCCAGTCTGAAGTAATCCTCCCACCTCAGCCTCCTGAGTAGCTGGGACTATAGGCACATGCCACCACGCCCAGCTAATTTTTGTATTCTTTGTAGAGATGGGGTTTTGCCATGCTGCCCAGGCTGGTTTCAAACTCCCGAACTCAAGCAATCAGCCTGCCTCGGCCTCCCAAAGTGCTGGGACTGCAGGCATGAGCTACTCCATGCCTGGCCAATAAGCTATAACTTCTATTCTACAACCAGAAGCAATATAATCTTTTACACCTCAAATGCAGTGTAAGTCTATAAATAAAAGAGAAGACAGTTGTTTAAGCAGAAGGAACCCCCTGCTAGAGAGTCTACCAATGGCTTCTTCTGTTTCCCAGACCCCCACCTGAAGATACTGACCTGGGAGAGAGGGCATTCTTTGGCTAATGTGCTCTGGTTCATCTCTTTGAGCAGTTCCTTTAAGGCATTGCGGACTGTGGCATGGTTCCACTGCTCCGCAGGCAAGTCTTCCAACTTTGAACAACTGCAAAACAGAGCAATAATGAACAATACACAAACCTCAACCAGGGCCCCTGACTGAAGGGGAGACAGTGCAGCAGCCATTCTTGGGTCTTGTGGGAGCTTCAGAAGAAATGCTGAAGAATGGGGTCTAAGTGAAGGAAGGGAAGTAAAACTGCTTCTCCAAGACTTTGCTAGGGCCCAAGGGGTCTCTTTTAAGTTTGTCATCCCACTCATCCAAGAAAAATAGTCACTTCCAATACAAGAAATGCTATTTTTATAAAATATGATTTTCCCAATGTGCTGGTGGAAATGGCATGGCAATGTGGTTATAAACTTCCCCAATACAAATGTAATTATTGTGCATGCCTAAGGTTAACTGTAAACAAACATCCTCTGTCAGATTTGCAGTTGGAAGGCCCACCCTCACCCTCATAGAATAGCTCAGAGTTACTTTCTGAACCAAAAAATGACTTTTCAGATCCTTACCCATTCATAGTCACAGATGGGGATGCTGGGGGTCCATTTTTAAAGTATAAATTCCCCAAAAGGGGAAAATTCAAAACACTTACACTAAAGGACAACACTCCTTATATCACACCTATCAGGCACTTTACAATAAAAGACTGAAAAGAACCTCCAGTTCTTTAGAGGGATATCTTGTTCCAGATGCCATATTTGAAAAAATAAAGAAATCATCCCCAGAATCTCTGTAGGCCACAAAGTGTGTTTTTGTTTGTTTGTTTGTTTGTTTTGTTATGGCCCTCGAAAGGGAAGAAAAAGATTTCCTATGTCAGGACATTCTTGGTAAACCTCCTACAAGAACAAAACTCTCCCCTCATAACACAAATGTGAAAACAGCAGAGGTGTTTATTCTTCAAATACTATGTGCTACACATTTAACCAGGCCTAGAGGACCCATTGAATAAGGGGCTGTGTAAAGTTCCTCCTACGGGCTATAGAATTTTAATGATTTGTCAAGCTGCCCCTAGGTTACCACTTCACTGCTTCTGAAAACAAAGCATAAAGTAGTTGGAATGTGACTATAAAGACACCTGGGAAGAGCCACCCTTCTTCTTCTCTCCTTCTTTCCCTCTCTCTCCTTCTTTTCATTTTGTCCAATGTCCAGAAATTAATAGACAGGACATGCTGATCTTTGCAGTGAATCAATGATTGACGGAGCAGCTCTGTGAGCAAGGAAAAGCAGACGTTCAGAAACACCCACCTTTGTAATTGGATTTTCAACGTCACAACATGATAGACATCTTGTAGCATGTCGGCCACTGTCGCGTCAGGTGCATCTGTCACATAACTGAGGGGGAGAGGATTCCACCTTCCCAGCTTGATTATTCCTGCACAGGGAAGAAAAACATAATAAACACATATCTGCTATTTATTAAACCTTCTCATTGTTTGTTCAATGTTAAGAAGGTCATTCAATCATCAACATCCAAGGCCCACTCAGATATTTTACAACCCAGTGCAATAAGCTATTTCTTTCTGGCTGACAATTGAGTTAGTTAACTACACAGGAAGATGGGAAGGAAAGAATGAGGTTTAATCACAGACAATCAGTTCTTTTATGTTTTCCTGTTTCTTAAATTACTTAGAAAACCATACGGATACTTCCTTCCCCCCAGAATTGTTTCACATTCTAACTTAAGGCTGATGCTAAATATACAGGACTGCTGATTTCATAGACAAAAAAAAAAAAAGTAAGCCTTAAGTAAATATATGATTCAGTTTTGAATTGTACAAGAAAATTCCTGTGTGTGGGCTCAGCACGCAGTTACATCCTGACTGTGGTGCGATTCCCAGTGCGAACAGCATTTGGAGCTCATGAAGCAGTTAGAGTTCGCTCCCATATCTGCATTTCAGCAGGCAGTGGGGTTGCTTTCCCAGGCCAAATGCAATACCACGGTGATTGACCACAGATCAGAAATAGCAAAGATGCCCTCAACTTCCTTTCTTTTTTTTATTCCTCAGCTCTTTTGACAGTGACAATAGTACTTTTTCCCTGTGGATTTCCTGCTGCATATGGTAAACATGCGTAACAATGAAAAAATAATAAAAATCCTTTTTAAGCTTGGGCTACATAGAGCAGCAATTTTAGGAATACCCTTGTTAGAGGAAGATTCATGGGATGGTTTCAGCAACATATGGTGAAAATGCTAACTTATTCATAAGATAGGCCCATTTTATCTGGTACACAGGGCACACGTAACATTGATGAAGAAAAATAGAGAAACCCATTTCACATATGACACAGGGTAACAAAAGTTTTATTTGTAGACGATGAAAAATCCCATGGTCTCCAGGATGTCAGAAATTGCCACACATAAAAAGCACTGATGCTTTAGTGATAAAAGAAAAACAGCATTTTTATTTTTGACAATACAGGTGAGTCCAACTACACTGTTCTTTAAAAAAACATATTATCATCAAAGAGAGAAAACACCTGTGTACCCAAGTGAACTTTTAAGAGCTTCACAAAATGACAGCTACGGGGCAAAATTCCAGCAATAGGAAATGGACTTTCTGGTCAGGGCACGTCCTGTCCAAGATGAAATAAATGAATGTGTAATGCTTGACATAATGCTTGAAAACAGGGAATAAACAGAACAAAAATATTAAAATGATACACTGTTTCAGTATTAAGATTTAACAATCTGGTGCTGAATATGCTGCAGTATAAATAGTGCCTGGACTCAGATCCAATAAAGTAACACAGCTCTCATTCATAGTACCGTATGTCTCCAGTTCTGGCTCCTTAAGTCATATTTCACTTGCCAAGAAAAGCTGTTTTCTTGCGGGGATAGTTTTCTTAACATTCTCTCTCATGACAATGAAAAGTGCACAGCACGCAGCATGTAGTAGTCATGAAATGAACATCCAGGGCCCACTGGACAGCCACCCACGAGAGAGTGGGTCTGCTTCCTTGCTTCTTTTACTCCTGACATTTGCAAATACTAAAAAGAAACCATGTAACATGTCTAACATATTTCCTTTTAAAAAAAATCATTCTACAATTTTAAATTCCTTTCAAAAGTCATTATCATGATCACCCATAAGTTGAATATAAATTGGCTGTGTTCTAAAGTCACACAGATAATATATGACAGAATGGGGGGGGAATGAAGTTGACAGTTGTGCACTACGACAGGCAAGTAAAAGAAGCAGATTTTGTGGGTCATTTTGGTTACTAAGACTATGCAAGTAATATAAAAAAAAGGACCCTATAAGCTTCAACGCACAACTCTACAAGAGATTCATTCAAGCTGTTGTGGTGTCAGTAGTTGATTCCTTTTTATTGTAAAGAAGCATTCCATTGTAAGAATACACCACACTACAGCCAGACACAACAGAATATATCTGTATGATTTCATTTATATGAAATACAAGCACAGGCAAGACTAATCTAATGGGGATAGAAGTCAGAGGGACAGAAAGGGGCATTACATAGACAGGGACATATGGGGATTTTCTTGTTTGGCATGGTGGTTGCATGGTTATACAAATTGTCAAAATTTATCAAACTGATCACTTAATACCCATACATTTTTGTATGTAAATTATACCTCAATTTTTCAGAGAGGGGAGGGAGAGAAATCTCTACAGGAAATAATAGACAACTCATTCTACTGGAAATAGAATCTCCATATAGGTAAATTCTTACCCCACCTTTTTTTTTTTTTTTTGAGACAGAGTCTCGCTCTGTCGCCCAGGCTGGAGTGCAGTGGCGCAATCTCGGCTCACTGCAACCTCCGCCTCCCGGGTTCACGCCATTCTCCTGCCTCAGCCTCTCCGAGTAGCTGGGACTACAGGCGCCCGCCACCACGCCCGGCTAATTTTTTATTTGTATTTTTAGTAGAGACGGGGTTTCACCGTGGTCTCGATCTCCTGACCTCGTGATCCGCCCGCCTCGGCCTCCCAAAGTGCTGGGATTACAAGCGTGAGCCACCGCGCCCGGCCCCACCTTGATAAACCAGAAGAAGACTTGTTTGGGCGGGATTAGACCCACACAGGTGTTTTAACAACACTTAATACCTCCACATAGAGCAGTTGCTACAGTTTGGTTTCTACATCTTGGAAGAGGGCTGTTGGCACATGCTATTTTCCCAGGCAATGGGAAGTGTGTGCTTTTCCTTTTTTGCACCATATTCACTAACTTGCACAGTCCTAGAAGTCATGGTCTCTGCACAGCTATTTACCAGGGTCTGCAGGTACAAGATCTGCTAGGAGAGCTATGGCCAGAAGCCCACTCTGCTCCAGCCAGGTAGAGGCTTGGAGTAACTCTTAATGAGCCTTTCCTCCAAACAGGGTCTCTGTCTAATGTACTGTATTAATCCTCTTTGCAAATACATTCTTTAGAACAGTCCTCCTTCCCTGATATAAAATAGACAAAAATATTACTTGGAATAGTAGTCAAGTGTTAATTGAGGAAATCAAATTGGGAAGCAGTATACCATAGTGACTAAGAATGCAGGCTTCCAAGTTAAATTGCCTCTGTTCACATCCTGGCTCTGTCACCTACTAATTATGTAACCCTACCAAGTTACTTAAAATTCTCCATACCTCAATCCTCTCATCTGTTAACTGGAACAATAAAAGCACTGATCTTACAAGAATATTGTGCAGATTAAATGTAAAAATTAGTAAAGAGCCTGAATATAATTTAATCTCAAAAATTTACTCATTCTTTTGACCTTTTTAATGTGTCTTAAAGAGAACATACAGTCAGTTTATTTCAAAATACATTGACTCAAAAGATTTTTGATGATTATATTAGCTTTCAGTCATATGTCTATAAAAGACTTTTGTTTTAAATCACAAAGGAGGAGTATACATCAATATGCCCCATCTTCTATTCCCATCACTTCCCCATTCATTTCTTCCATCCTTGCTCCTCAGTGGCTTCTTTGCATTGACCTATAAGTAGATTCAGATCTCCCCTACTTTTTTTGGTTTGTTTGTTTCTGACACAGGGTCTGGCTCTGTCACCCAAGCTGAAGTGTACTGGTGAGATCTCAGCTCACTGCAACCTCTGCCTCCCAGGCTCAAGCCAACCTCCCACATCAGCCTCCCAAGTAGTTGGGACTACAGGTATGTGCCACCACACCTGGCTAAGTTTTGTATTTTTATAGAGACAGGATTTCACCATGTTGGCCAGGCTGGTCTCCAACTCCTGGGCTCAAGCGATCTGCCCACCTCAGCCTCCCAAAGTGCTGGGATTACAGGCATGAGCCACTGCACCTAGCCTTCTCCTACTTTAAAACAAACAAAAACACTATGACAATCTCTCTGTTCCCTCAGTCTCTTATTTCCTGCACCACCAAATCTAGTATAGGTGTACCTCCAATTTCTCCATCAGTTCTTTACCCCTGAATATCTAGTTTCAACTCCCTCCATGAGGAAATGGAGATTCAGAAGGGATGGGTTATCTTAAGTAGCCTAGGTAATATTACTAGCAAGTAGCAGAGCTCAGATTCACTTCAAAGACCAGGCTCTCACTCTTTTTGTTATCACACTGGCTCACGAGAGAGGCAAACTAGAAGAAAAGACTCGTTCCAAGTTTCGGGAGGCCATGAATACCTGACTCAGTAGCACACTGTATATGTCAAAAGTTAGGAGTAAGGTCTGCAGTCAAAGGTGAGTTTACACCCAGCTTCCTCTGCTTGTCGCCTGTGACACTTTGGACAAATTGTTTAGTCTTTCCATGTGTCCATTTCCATATCTGTGAAATGGGGATGAGAACAATGCCTACCCTTTAGGGTTATCATGAGACTTTACATGAAAAGGAGACTCTAGCACTGGGACTGCTACATAAGTGCTCCATAAAACTTAAGGGACAATAGATCCTTGTAAGTTTCTTAGTGTACACATAACAACAATAAAGCAAAGCTTCCAGATATTAATTTATACAGGTTGAGTATGCCTTATCCAAAATCTTTGGAGAACCAGAAGCAATTCATATTTCTGATTTTTTCAGATTTTGAAATAGTTGCATTATACCTACCAGATAGGCATCCCAAATCCCAAAATTCAAAATCTGAAATGCTCAAATGAGCATTTCCTTTGAGCACCATGTTGACACTCAAAAGATCTCAGATTTTGGAACATTTCAGATTTCAGATTTTCAGATTTGAGATGCTCAACCAGTACTGGACTGCAGGTGGATTAAAAACAGCGCACATTCCAAGGGGAGAAAAAAGAACTGCAATAATTCAGCTAGGTATGTCTAGTTACAATTACAACAGCCTCTTCCTGGCTTCTAAGGAGGGATGCAGACCCCATCAATCACTCCAGTGTAGTGAACAAGGACAAAGAAGCAAGAACAAGTTATGTGGCCATTGAGGATAATATTGCAGCACTAGAGAAATGTCAATAATGACGGCATAACTTAAGTATACAGATGTTATTCCCAACATTCACATTCTATGAGTAAGTTTTGTAACCCCAATTTGAAAAATGAGAAAAACTAGTGATGATTAAATTAGGAAATATTTCATACACGTGCACACACATGTGCACGCACACACACACACACACACACCCTTGAGTTCAGCCAGGAACATAGTAGATGCTAAATGCATGGCAATTTCCATTTTTTCCCTGAAAATTTATCACACTCTCACTCTGTCTAGAGTACTGATCCCCAATATTCACTTCTAGAAATTGTCTATATTATTGTTGAAATTCTGCCATGGGAATAATTCCAACCCTGATAACCCACCTGAAGTAATCCTTTCTCTGTAACATGGTACAATAAATATTCTTGGTTGGTTTGTATACCTTACAAAAAACTTATTTATTCACAATATCCCTTTATGTTACTTTACAGTTTGCACAGTGTTTTATACAACCATTAGTTTATCCTTATGAAAACAGCCTGGACTCAGCATTCTACCTGGAAGTAAGCTGAAGATCAAAGAATGACTTTTCAAGGACATAAGTGGATGAAAACCAGGACTAAAACCTAGGCTTCATTTTGCAAGTTTTTGAACTACTGGGCCAATATCCTTTCTGCTCAGCTCTGCTACCGATGCCCTGAGGATGTACCCATGTCCAAGTGCCCAACCACACAATGGGCCCCTGGAGAGGAGGGCCAGAGCGCATCCACAGTCACACATCAGGCGGTGTCTGGACATTTAATGTTAAACCAAGGAATAAATGAGACCAATGAGCAAACAGGTGACGTCACAGTCCCAGAAGACTGAAGAGCCAGTTAAACTTGGGACTTCTCTGGAAAAAAACAGTTTCCCACAACAGTGCCATTTCAGACATAAACACTGTTTTCCAATCATCTTTATTATTTACAAGGAATTTGTCATCTGCAAACATTTAGAAAATACTTGGTGTTGAAGACTATTACAGATGTTGTTTCAAGGTCTTTGAGTCACAAATTATGGGCCTTTATTTTGGGGTTGAAATTCATACAAATGTTAACATGATTGAATTGAGCACAGTATGAATAAAACCATCTATATCCAGACAAATCTGTTCACTAAAATATAGAGTACCAATCCACTCAATGTGTAACGTGTACAGACCAAATAACAAAATGCAATTGTAGATAAATTTCCCATTAATGATATAAAATTAGATTGGGAATGGAGGCAATTTTTGTCTAAAATTAAACAGATGCAATCATGGAAACCAATTTTTTATTTTCTCCATGCAGTATTCTGCCAGAGTTAAAGAGCTGACATTTCACCAAAAGAAATATCAATAGTTGTTTGTGTTCATGTTTTTGGTATTTATCTCAAAGAAAACAGTTACTATTCTCAGTAAATGCATAATTCATATTTTTAGTATCATTTGCCTCTAATTATATAAATACAAAAGAGTGGTGATAATACACATTATAGTTGATCAATATTTGATTCCAGCTTTTAGAAAGTCAATCATGTCTGAGGATAAGATAAGATGTGATAATACATTATAATCAATGGGCCATTAGAAGTGTTTGTATTAAGCATGAAGCATTCATTCAACAACTTTTTTCTTGTGTGTCTCCAACATAAGTCACTAAGACGCAAAGATAACCTCAATATATACTGTCCCTGTAATTATGGAGCTCACAATTGAGCAGAGAAGCTTATTATTGCTAAACACATAGCTAAGTGAAACCACTCCTAAAATAAGCCAAGATGATAGCTTTTACCCCTGTACCTCAAATATGAGAAATATTTACTTCGTGAAGGCCTACAATAGGCTCCCTGTGAAGTACATGAGAACAATTCTCACAGTTTGCAGTGGCATGTAGATAGATGCTGATAAAATAGATATATATTGGGTATACTGCACAATAAAGCCTACAGTTCAATCTGTGAAACAGATATAAGCAACCCAGCAAGATATCCAGCAGTATTCTTATAATTCTGCTGGATGGATAATTTTCTTTTATTCCAGGTGCATTTTAACATTAATTTTTAAAGCAAAATGAAAACTCAGCCTAAGAAAAAGAATGAGGCATTAGCTTTAATATCCAAAGGCTGGGGTTTGTATATCTCATAACTCCCTGGAAAAGATCTCCGCAAAAGAGTGTCAATAAAAACTCCAGCCTTAGAAGAACTAAGCCTTGGGGCTTCTGGTTCTTGGTATTATTTCCACAATACCAATGGCTGATGAGGCTCCTTGTAAAAATAGGAGAACTCATGACATTGATTGCATCTGTTTATCCTCCTCAGAGCGGCTGTGTTCTTATGCTATAGCATATAATTTTCTGTTGTTCAGCTATGCTTTGTTAAAGAAATTAAAAACTGTCTATCCTATATAATAAGAACATAGAATTATTTATCCATAAATCAGTTCACAGGAAATCACTACCCAGCAGTATATAATAATTCAGCCTGTGTTTCTAACCTGTGGCCTGACTGTGGTATATCATCAAATTGTAGCAGCAAAAAGACATAAATTGTAGTTATTATTGCTAAACCTGTGGTGGGAATGACTTTTCAATGAGGAAAAAGAAAAAAAGGCGAAACAGGAATGGTTTTTGAAGTATACATATTTTCCTTTTTAATGCATAGTTTAGCAGTACTCCAATACAACTTACTGGAATAAACCTAACTCTTCTACACCTTCTGCTTTGATTTTAAGGACTCTCTCTATATATATTTCAACTGGCTTGCATTGGGGTAAAAGTAAGTGGAAAATGAAACAGCATTTTTGAGTCATCTTACATTATTCAAGTGCTTTTATAACTTACACAAATTAATGAAACCTCACAACATACTTGTCTGGGAGCCTACAATGGATTTAATCCTGCATTTATGACAATACAAAAGGAAATGCCAGACAAAAATAAATAATTCAATGATTCAAAATAAACACTGAACATATACTGTCATATGAATTTATCTAAAAATCAAGAGATGCAAGTGTGTGAGCACACACACACACAACGCACTGTTTCCCATCCCCACAGATAACTTCTCTGTTTGCAAGAATTCCGCTAACACTGACAAACACAAACAAAGTAGGTTTTACCTTTAAAAATACTAACCTGTATATTTAAATCACATTTCTATCTTTCAGAGGAAATTATCAAGAAGATTATTATTTAAAAATCAAAATTAATTTTGGAGTACTTTCTGAATAAACTATAGTGATACAGCTGTCTGTCACACTTTTTTTTTTTTTTTTTTGAGCTGACTACCCCCTTACACTACAGAAATGTTCTATTTCAGAAATATATACAGTACCATTTGGTGCCTTGTAATTCTATACATGGCTTTTACAATTTTGCGGCATAAAGATTTTGTCTCATGTAATAGATGCTGCTTCACATTTGGGAAATGTTATGTTACAACCCTGACTTTTATTAGATTATTTAATATAAGCACTAAGTAACTAGACTAAATTAATAAAGACCTTATTGAAAAAAATGGAGAGGGAGAAAACAAAATTATTCCACAAATTAAATAAAACTTTCTGAAGTTAGCATTTCAGAAATCTTTATTTAATTTTCAGAATTCCAGTTCTTCTGTCAAACAGCCAAAATATTGGTCAGGATATGAGAAAAAAAATGTGGTTGGTGTTTAGTTATTTATTTCATAAAAGTGCCATTTAAAACTGTTACATGGAGGAATAAGACAAATGAGAAAGAAAAGTGTGATGAGAAGTTATTTGGGGTTGGTTCTAAACTTATGTCACTGGTTAAAAACTATTTCATCCAGTACATATTTTCTTATTGTTGTTCTAAGTTTAATCATTTTCTAAAAGAGTTTTAAATTAAAAAACTCATGTTGGCAGGTAACGCAAAGAAGCTTCTTTTTTCCTCCTTTCTATTCAGAAATATATTTGCATAAAGAGATTTCCCCCTAGCATTTGTCCCCCTAAAATATCTTCAGTAATCAAAGACACAAGCGAAAGAGTATACTCTTTTAAACATACTTTGCTACATTCTAGCAGATGCTATTCATAACTTATGGTTAGCCAGTGTTTCTGCATCCTCTAGGGTAAGAGGAGTATCCACTGAAGGTCTAAGAATACAGTTGCCTCACATCTTTCACATCCTAATTAATTATGTGTATTCTTTTCAAATGGGAACTAAAAATGTTGCAACAGGTTTTCCTGAGGACCTGGCTTTCCAGGTACTCCATCTCTGGGCTCAATATCCCTGGAAACTATCAATTGCATGCTCCCAGTTATATATTCTAGAGTTGTCCTCCAGGCATATTGTGTTTCCTATAGCTTACGGTTACATAATACCTAATCTTAGGGGCAATATTATGATGGCATGTAGATTATCAAAGAAAATGTCGCCGTATATTAATAATATGAAGGCAAACGTATATTCATTTATGTTGTACATTTTTATTCATGTTCCAACTAACCTGATTTCACAGTAATTCGCTAAGAAACTACAATACATAGAAGCAACTACAGCTATAACTGGTAGAAGTGGCAACTGCTTTTGGTTTGAAGATTTTGGGGTTTTTTGTTCTCTTTAGAATATTTTAGGCCAGGCGCGGTGGCTCACACCTGTAATCCCAGCCTTAGGGAGGCCCAGGTGGGTGGATCACGAGGTACGGAGATCAAGACCATGGTGAAACCTCATCTCTACTAAAACTATAAAAAATTAGCCGGGCATGGTGGCGGGCGCCTGTACTCCCAACTGCTTGGGAGGCTGAGGCAGGAGAATGGCGTGAACCCGGGAGGAGAGGTTGCAATAACCAGAGATTGTGCCACTGCACTCCAGCCTGGGCAACAGAGAAGACCCCATTTCAAAAAAAAAAAAACAAAAAAAAAAAAACGAATATTTTACTAAATTTTACTTTCAATGTTCATATACATATCAGGGACATTTTCGTATATACTCTATTAAACCTAATAATGCTAATAATGCACATGGTTTCAGATGTTTTACATTTAAAGATATTCTGACAGTTCCTTGATTTATATTTTTTGGAAATGTCATCTTTAAAGGCTGCTAACCAAATTTTAAAATATTCCACTACCATTTTAATGGCCAAAAGAGAAGCCAAGAGTCCAATACACAGGAGGTGTTCTCTCAGTAGGCAAATGTTTCTCTAACTGAATCAAAAGTAGACCTACAGTCACAACATACATGGTGATAAATAATGACAATGGCCTATTTGAGCCCCCCAAAATATTCAGCAATGTCAGAAAAATGCCATATAAGTTGATGGGCAATGGAACTGTGGTAGAGTTAGAGGCTATTCCCCTTGCAAGTCTCGTTATCCTGTGGCAGCTGGACCACACAGTTAGAGATAATCTGGAAGGTAGAAGAGGTCACAAATGGGTTGTTTTTCTCTCCATTCCCAGGAATTTGCAGATTACTAAGAACCGTGGTGTTTGGAGTGGGCAGATTAAGTAAACGGGTTCCAAGTTCATCTGTAGAGCAGTCGCGGGCCTCATCCTGGCCTCTGAAACAAAAGCTCCAGGGGTAGATCCCAGGAGATGCTGGTGATAAGCCAGATTTGGACATCACTGCCCAGGGTGCCCAGTAAAAAGCAAGGACTGGGGGCATCTAGATTAATCCACTAATTCTCCTCAAAAGAGCAGAAAACCAAAATTCCCAGATTCCTTTTTTTTTCCCCCTCAATTCACTGGCAAATCTCATTACTGTTGAAAAGAAAGAGGAACATTATGACATGTAAGTAGGAAAGTAGGGCTAAGGTGCACTGTAACTGTGTTTTATTTCCTTTTAAGTGTGAAGGACTTGGCATAGGCTGAATAGACAATACCCAGGAAAAAAAAAAATAGTTTCTTGTGTATTAATAAACTTGACGCTTTTTTTTTTTTTTTTTTTTTTTTTTACCATATTTAGACTATAAACCACCAAAAGGCAAACGTCATGTTAATTTAACTTGTTCTAACAACTCTGGCTACAGCCCCATAAAATGAGGATGCCTAAAATACAGTGGGTGTGTATATGTCGCATACCCACCTTTGTTTGAAGAGCAGCAGCCTGGCAATCAAGAGATCCCAGATCTTGGATCTGCCCTCTGTTGGATGCAGCTCTGCATCTGTGGATAACCCACTTACCCTCTCTGGGTCCCTATTTTCTCTTCATAAAATGGGGAGTTAAAAGCTAAAACAAGAAACAAACTACCCTGCCTGACTCACAAGATGGTAATTACAATAAAATAACATGAGTTAAAGTGCACTAAAAATTATAAAGTGCTGTATAAACATATGCTGGCATTAATGAATTGTAAGTCAATATAAAAGAGGTAAGCATTACATTTTTTAGGGTGTTTTTAAGGGAATGTTGCCTTTACTTAAAGAAGCAAAAACTTGGATCTTCTAAAATGTCACCTGCTAACACAGCAAGTCATATGACATGGTCCAAAAGACCCTAGGATAGGAAATTTTTCCTAGCTTACTGACTGGGGCCACTTATTCTCTTTGAACCTCCATTTTGCCATCTGTAGGAGTGTCCACGATCAGAGAAGGCATCAGGGACCACTCACCCTCTGTTACAAATGATCCCAGAGAGCCTCTGCACTTAAAAATATTTGGCACCTTTCTTCTTCACTAGACTGTAAGTTCCATAGATAACACGGTGCCTGGCAGATGGTAGAGGCTCAGATATAAGGAAAGAAGGAAAGGAGGGAAAGAGGGAATGAAGCTGGAATGGAGGAAGGGTCACTGTGTCGTGGCCCGTGGGCAGTGCCAGCTTTCTTTGCAGGTTGACCTTGTGCTCTCAGACCCTTCCCCAGCATTCTGCCAATCCCCAACATATGGAAAAGTGAGTGCCCATACTCTTCGTACCCTGGGTATCCAGGAAGACTAGCCCAAGAGATGTTCTACACACCCGATAAAGGCACAGAGAAGAGCCTCAACAGCTGAAACCCTCAACCAAATCTTATGGAATCCACTACAGTCCCAGAGACTTACTGATAATCTCCAAGCCCCTTGCAGTTCTGACATTCTAGATCACAATGATGCCCCAAAACTTTGGAGATTAATAATGACAGGTTTGATTATTGTCATTTTAAAAACACTCTAAGCCTTCAAAACTGGAAATAAAGTCAACATTGAACTGGTAGATTGATTTTTCTGCCATTAAAGTTCTACTTTTCTTAAAAAAAAATGGTAAGCATCCAGCTTTTTGTTTCTCAGGAAGGGCTCATCTTTAAACTTTCAAAGTATAGTAAACAACTTCTAAATTCAGGATAATTGAAGGTCTGCCAGTTGGTGAGCAAAACAACAATGGCTTTCATATCAACTGAAAAAAAAAATATGGCTCAATCAGGTTTTTTTAAACTGAATATCATCCAGCCGACTGCACTTCTTCCCAAAATAACAAAAGCTGCTGCCTACTGACTACTAATGGACTTCTCTACCTAAATAAATATAATTGTATTCATTAGTTCTTTATGTTAAAATTATTAAAGAGTAACTTTCCCCAGGACACTTTTATGTTAATGAAAGACAACAGCACAATCATTAGGACAAGATACTCTCAGATCAATTTTGCATTTGCGTAGTACCCAATAGAACAAATTGTTTACATACCTCCACAAATAAGTAATCCCCTCTTCTTAAAGATATATTTATATATGACCAATGAAGCCCATAGCATAAACCACATAAATAAATAAATTTAATTTGTTCAGGAAGTATGATGCTGAAAATTGGGAGCAAGGTACAAAAATCTCAAAATTATCTGATTATAAATACTAATAAATTCCCTAGGAATCACTGATATATGAAGACCCTCCACATATAGACAAGATTTACTTTTATTCAGAGCTTTAAGATATAAAACCCGGTAAGAAAGATAAGAAGGTGGCAAGAACTGTATGAGAGCTAATACTGTAGATTTCTATTACATTCTATTAGAAAAAAGGCTGTGAGCCAGGCTCTGTGGCTCATGCCTGTAATCCCAGCACTTTGGGAGGCTGAGGTGGGAGAATTGCTTGAGCCCAGGAGTTGGAAACCAGCCTGGACAACATAAAGAGAAACCCCGTCTCTGCAAAAATAAAAATAAAAATAAAAAGCCAGGCGTGGCGGCATGTACCTGTATAGTCCCAGCTACTCAGAGGGCTGACAGAGTGAGACCCTGCCTCTAAAATCAGTCAATAAATGAATAAATAAATAAAAATAGACAAAAGCCTGCAAAGGGGTCCCAAGAGCTAATGTGTTATGTGGATTTTTTTAAATTCAACCATCCTTAAAATCACTTAAGTGGTGTTTCATTTTGATTCTAATATATCACCATCAACTTCCCACCTCTAAAAGAAAGGAAAATCACAAAACAAAATATATTTAGTCACTCAGGCCACTAACTTAAATGAGAAAAAAAATGATCCATTTAATCTCATTTCATGTTGTTTTGTTTTGCTTTCGTTATTAACAAACACATTATATAATACATGGGGAGAAAAGCATGAAAATATTCACTACGATAAGACTGATTTCCTTCATGTCTAATTTTTTTTTTTTTTTAAGACGGAGTCTGTCTCTGTCGCCATGTCTAATTTTCTGAATACAGATGAGCCTTTGGATACTGATGACACCTTAGTGGGCCCCAGTTTACCTCTACTCATTTTTAATTGGTTCAATCGTGTTTTATCGTAGGCACCTTATAATAATCCATCAAGAAATTGGGCATTTAAGTTTATCATGGTATTATTATGTTGCTACACTAGAAGAAAGTAGTTAACCAAGTTACCCAATATTACGTTAAAATTAATTTGTACCAGAAATAAAGAGCAAGTCATTAATTTTTAAATTCTGATAACAGTTTCCAGTATGAGTCAAGGTAAGTTAAATTTTTGTTAAGTTAAAATGCCCATGAACATCTCTTTATCAGTTTGTGGTTCTTGTACACTTGGACACATCTCAAAACTGGTCATAATCAACCAGAAACCACCTCATTCATCTAAGCTAGCCTGGTGTGTGACACTTAGTAGACACTCAAAAAAATGCTTGTATAATAATATTGAAACATGATGTTCTAAGAACTGTAAGAGTCCAAAAATGATTATAAATTTCTTCCCCAATCACATCTGTGTGATAGATAATTTTAGCTTTAATTAATTTGTACTTTGCCAAATAAAATTAAGAAATAGGAAACAAAAGCTTTGCAATTCTTGCCCTTGCTATCAAATTACTTGAAGACACAAAATACTAGGTTGGGGTAGTATATTCAATAATGCTTATAATAAATCAGAATAAGGCCTTTAAAAATAAATATTTTATTCATTCATAAACCACTTAATGTGAAGCAAACCCACGTAAAAGACTTTCATATGTATTTTGGGTGTAGCTGCTTCTCTCTCTGGTCTGTCCATGATGATGCAAAATGTCAACTGTTAAATGTGTTTCTTACTCCTCCATGGGCAAGAAATAATTTGGGTTACAAAATGACTTCACATGAAACACTGCTCATGCTAAAGCTCCAGTAATTTTCAATATGGGCTAAATTAGGCAACTGACAAAGCTGACCTTACTTTGTATAAGTCTTTATGCACCCAAATCTGCAGATAGGGCCCAATTTGTCTCTTTGAACTTCCAGTTGCTACTTAGTTCATACAAACCTCTAATTCTTTTCCCACAAAATACAATCATTGGTATCAAAATATTTACTTAAAAATGTGTTCTAATAGAGTCATAAGAGATACTTGATAGTTCCATATTTATTGTCTCCATTATCTTTTTGGAAGATAATTAATGCTTCACCCAGGGGCACTCAAAATGGCTATTGGAATTATCCAAAAATTCAATTGCCCAGAGTGGATATCCTTATATAAACATTCATTCTGGATAATTTAAGATACTTGTTATTACAAGTGTAAGGCCTACAGATGTGTTTACAAAAACGAGAATAACATTTTGCATTTGGAATGTAGAAGAAAATGACCTCTCAAAGCAGCTTCAGTAAAAAAGGAGGTCATGGTCCCGCCGGTCTCTAAAAACCACAATGTCCTCAGAGAGGAGCCAAGTGAGGATGGAGGAAATCATAAATGCTGAGGGTAGCCTGCCTCAGGTACACACTGAGAAACTGCTCTAATGTAACCTGACCCATGATTATTAGTGAAAATATCACTTTTGTTGTTACCTTATTCCCAACAAATTCATTTCTGCTTTAATGGAAAAGATCCGGGTTCACACTAATCAGGCCCAACGGAAGGCCATATTAGCAATTTGGCAGGTGCCCGAGGGCCATACCTAATCTGCATAAAATGAAGCAGATTGCAACCGCCCTCATCTTTTTTATTTTTAAACTGGTTTTTGAAGCAGAGCATACATAAAATCTCAGAGGGAGAGACAGGAGATGCTAGTGCATACATTTTCCTTCATGCCTTTATTTTCATTCTTTTTGCACAAACCATCTTCCTGAATGGCTGTTTACCTAAAGAAGAATAATAAAATAAAAGGTGCTAGGAAATGGAGTAGGCAGTGATCACAAATGTTTAATAAAAAAAAAGTCATGTATTTTCATAGATCTTCACAATCCTCTATAGTATACTTTCAAATCAGTTTTAATTTCAGTTTAGTGTTTTTATGTTTTGTGAAGATATGCTACACAGAAATATACCTTGAATTTGGGAAAAGGCTGCAGCTAGCAGAGACTCCAAATATAGTAATTATTGTTAAATCTATGATATGCCTAATAGAGAAAAATAGTATATTAAATATCCCCATTATCATCTCAACACTGGCTTCTGCTATTCACAGAATAATTTAAAGTGACAGTGCTCTTTATATCCAAAGAATTTATAATTAAAGTCATTCAGTTCAAGTATGGGTGAATCTGAAAAATAACTCAACAATAATGAATAGTAACTAATACAAGCCACATAAAATTTGGGAAAAAAGAATAAACACACAAAGCTAAGTGTATCACATAATTTTTTTAAATAGACTTAATGTAGGTCTAGAAGTCCCAGCTTTTTCTGCTTCAGAAAGATATATGAAAGATGGCCGGGTGCGGTGGCTCACACCTGTAATCCCAGTACTTTGGGAGGCCGAGGTGGGCAGATCACTCAAGGTCAGGAGTTCCAGACCAGCCTGACCAATATAGTGAAACCCTATTACTACTAAAAATACAGAAATAAGCCAGGCATGGTGGCGTGCTGCTGGATTTCCAGCTACTCCGGAGGCTGAGGTGGGAGGATCACTTAAACCCAGGAGGCAGGGTTTGCTGCTCTCCAGCCTGGGCGACAAAGAGAGACTGTCTCAAAAACAAACAAACAAACAAAACAGAAAGATATATGAAAGACAGTAGTTTAGCAGAGTGCTATGGGACAAAAGAATGTTACAAGTGAAATGATTCCACCTTACAGAAGTTATATTTGAAGTACATTTCATTCACCTTGTCAGAATGTTAGAATTAACAACAAGAAATAAAGAGTGACTAGTGGTTTGTGGGAAGAAGGTAAGAGGATCCTGAAGTTGCTCCTCAGGGCAATGAGAAGCCAATGTAGACTATTAACACATGATTAAGAAATACTAATCTATCAATAAAAAACAGACACATGTTTTCTAGACTAGAGAATCTGGGTCATAGGGAACTGCTGAATAACCTGGGCCACACAGAAACTAAAGACTACTGCAGTAGAAAGAAAAAAAGAGGATGAGCACTGGTAACCTTGGAGGAAACAACAGAATCTGCAGATGGGCAAAACAGAAAAGCAGGTAGCAGAATACATCCCCCCAAAATATGCTATTTCTCATACTGATTATTTTGAGTTGAAGACAATTGAAAAGCAGATACAGATGCACAAGTTAATAAACTTCTATTTGTTTTCCTCTTGTTAATCTGTCTTTTGTCATTCAATTTATAGGGTCCTGGGTGGAGAATAGCTCTAGGGGGTAGAAGAAAACATTAAGTTTTTCCTCCCCTACAGTATAAAGTTTTGAATTAGAATCACAGGACCAAGTCACCCACACTCAGTGCCTCTCGATCTCCTTGTCTGTAAACAAGATGATGATGGCCTCCACCTCAAAGGGTTTTTGAGGACATTAAATTAGGTAATATGAATTTGGGTTCTCTATAAGTTTTAAACATTTAACCAAATGTAAACTACTATTATTGTTGATGTTATAAAGAGTAAACACAATAATAAAAGGCTAAAATGACTGATTTCTTGTTTAGAATCTCAGAAGATTCACCAGGTTTGACAAGTGTGGAAATAAAAAAATAAAATAGACTCACAGAATGAAGACTACTATTTTTTCTAACAGTGGGTAAGAGAGTAACTCCTACAAGCTAAGTAAATCTTCTAATAAACTGAATTTGAAGTGGTGCTGAACAGCCAATCTTTGAACTTCTAAAGATAAAGATACAGGTAAGATTTAGGCTGGGCACAGTAGCTCATGCCTGTAATCCCAGCACTTTGGGAGGCCAAGGTGGGCAGGTCGCTTAAGCTCACAAGGTCAAGACCAGCTTGAGCAACATGACAAAATCCCATCTCTACAAAAAAATATAAACACTAGCCAAGAATGGTGGTGTGTACCTATAGTCCCATCTACTCGGGAGGCTGAGGTGGGAGGGTGGCCTGAGCCCGGGAGGCAGAGGTTGCAGTGGGCCAAGATCCTGCCACTGCATTCCAGCCTGGGTGACAGAGCCAGACTTTGTCTCAGAAAAATAAATAAAATAAAATTTAATTTAATTTAAAAGATTTTACAAAGTAGAAGAAATTCATGTTTGATCAGGTAAAGACAGAACTATGAATTCTTGGGAGTGAAAGCCATTTTGTAATTTCCTAGTGTGGAGAGAAGTGTTTTCCAAGTGACTGCAAAGACCCTGCATTTGTAGCTTCTTGCTGCATGCCAGACCCTTTATCACTGTATTAATTTTCACAAAAATCCTACGATATATGTATTAGTCTGTTCTCACATTGCTACAAAGAAATACCTGAGACTGGGTAATTTATAAAGAAAAAAGTTTAATTGGCTCACAGTTCCACAGACTGTACAGGAGGAAGCATGATGCTGGCATCTGCTCAGCTTCTGGGAAAGCCTCAGGAAACTTACATTCATGGTGGACAGCAGGGGAGGAGCGAGGCAGCTCACATGATGGGAGCAGGCGCAAGAGAAGCAGGGAGGTGCCACACACTTTCAAGCAACCAGATCTCGCGGTAACTCACTCACTATTGAGAGAACAGAAGTCGGAAATCCACCCCATGATCCAATCACCCCCTACCAGGCCCCACCTCCAACATTGGGGATTATATCTCCATGCGAGATTTGCGCAGGGACAACACTGAAACTACATCAATATAGATATTAACGTCTCCATTTTAGGTTAGAATACATGACTTGCCTAAGGTTACAAGGATGTTAAATGGCAGACACTGGGATCCAAGTCTGCCTGACTCCAAAACTCATATTATCTTCCTCAGAACAAGGTACTCTTATCCTCTGGAGAATGCTGCTTAGCCTTTGAGACCCAACTCAAACAGTACTTCCAGAGGGAATAGCACTTTTCCTATTCCCTCCAAGAGAATTAATCTCACCGCACTTTGTATTTACTCATGAGGTGAAAAACTACACAATTCACGTGAAATCTCCTTTCCTCATTAAAATGCAGGCTACTCAATAGAGCTCCATCTTAGACCTCCTTGTTGCTCTAGCACTGAACTGAGTACCTGGCATAAAACAGACATCCAATAAATATTTGGCAAATGAATACCTAGAATTTAAAGACTCAAAATTGCCACCAAGTAATATGATACCAATTCTTTTATGCTGTTATTTTTATTAGCCATGTGTATTTATTGAGGGTCAACTACGAGCCAGGTAGAGTTGCACTAGGTGTTGTGCCATCAACACATTTATACACTATGCCATTTAATCTTCACATTATTCCTTTAAAGTAAGATCCCCATTTTAGAGATGAAGCAAAAACCAGAAGCAAAAAAATGATGAAACTATTTGCTATTTGCACTTACATAATAATGGTAAGACAATGATAATAATATCATGAATGAAGAGTCTATTTGTGGCAAATACAGAGCTAGGATTTAACATCCTTTAATTTTCACAACAAACCAATGAGGTAGGTGTTATCATCACATTTTGCAGATGTGAACACCAGGGGACAGTTTTTCGAGATTACACAGCTAACAGCCACCGTAACTATTTAAATTCATATTTTTGACTCCAAAGCCCACATTCTTTCCACTACACCAAGATCTCTTCTATATTATGCTGCTTAAGTGTCTTAAATACCTGAGAAATCTCCAATTGATTATTTAACCTACATTGGTTATATTTAACAAATGAGTCAGTAAGAATTAAAAATTACAGGTGTGGTAGGCAAAAGGAGGTCCAGGGATGTAGGCCTGATTCAACTAATTCAATCAGGTGTATTTTGCTGGACCCAAAATACCATATATATCTTTTGAACATAAAAAGCTGTGCCATGCTAATACTCTCTATCACTAAACTTTCTCATTCATTCATTCAATATTTCTGGAATGTTTACCCAGGCTAGACATACAGGATGGTGAACAAGATCGACATGGTAACTATACTCGTGAAACTTAGGTCTACTTAGTCTCACCAATAAAAAAAGATATAATTAAAAATTTAACAAGTGCTAGGAATGAAAATAATAGGATGAGGCTGGGCACAGTGGCTCACACCTGTAATCCCAGCACTTTGGGAGGCCAAGGCAGGCGGACTACGAGGTCAGGAGTTCAAGACCAGCCTGGCCAACATGGTGAAACCCAGTGCCTACTAAAATACAAAAAAAAAAAAGAAAAAAAAAGATTAGCCAGACGTGGTGGCGGGCGCCTGTAATCCCAGCTACTAGGGAGCCTGAGGCAGAAGAATTGCTTGAACCCGGGAGGCGGAGTTTGCAGTGAGCCGAGACAGCGCCACTGTGCTCCAGCCTGGGCGACACAGCAAGACTCTGTCTCAAAAAAAAAAAACAAAAAGAAAGAGAAAATAATAGGATGTTATGAGAAAGAATAATCAGGTAGTCAGGGAAAATGGCCCAAGGGATTAAAAAATAATAATAATAAAATAACCTGCCTTGCAAAGAGTGGTAAAAAGAGGGTGCTAGGCAGAAATATGGGGGAAAAAAAAGTATGATGGTCATAAAACAAGAAAGTCTGGGCTGGGCTGAGAAATTCAAAGAGGCTGGCAGTAAGCTTGGAGAGTAAGTGTTGCAGATGCAGATCAGAAGAGTTTAGAAAGAGCTTTACAAATCACGGCAAGTATTTGTATTTCACTCTAAATTAAACAGAAAACCCAGGAAGGGTTTTTAGGCAGATAAATGGCATTATTTAGTTTCTGTATTTAAGTCATCATTCAGGTTACTGGGGGAGGCTGCCCTGAAGTGGATCAGAAGTGAAAGGCAGAGATACCAGTTAAGAGGCTGTTGCAGTGAGCCAGTTGAGAAGGGAGGGCCACCTGGACCAGGTAGAAGCAGTACAGGTGAAAAAAATCAGACACTTCCAAATCTTCCTCAAGATTTGATACATTATTGGCTGGACATGGTGGCTCATGCCCGTAATCCCAGCACTTTGGGAGGCCGAGGTGGGTGGATCATGAGGTCAAGAGATCGAGACCATCCTGGCCAACATGGTGAAACCCCGTCTCTACTAAAAATACAAAAATTAGCCAGGCGTAGTGTTGCGCACCTGTAGTCCCAGCTACTCAGGACACTGAGGCAGGAGAATCACTTGAAACCGGGAGGCAGAGGTTGCAGTGAGCTGAGATCGCGCCGCTGCACTCAAGCCTGGGTGACAGAGCGAGACTCCATCTCAAAAAAAAAAAAAAAAAAAAAGATTTGATACATTATCTAGCCAGGCATGGTGGCGGGTACCTGTAATCTCAGCTACCCGAAAGGCTGAGGCAGGAGAATCGCTGAACCCAGGAGGTGGAGGTTGCAGTGAGCCGAGATCGAGATCGCACCACTGCACTCCAGCCTAGGCGAGAGAGTAAGATTCCGTCTCAAAATAAAATAAAATATTTGATCCATTATCACTGAGCTCCTTGGCATTAAAAAATCAGTTGCATTGAAGGGAACATGAAAGTTTCAAAGGTACTAACAATGTTCTCTTTCCTAAGCAGAGTGGTAGGTACAAAGGTTTTTGTTTTATTATTCTTTAATACTAAACATACACATTATACATTACTTATATTCTTTTGTAAGCAGAACATATTTCATAATAAGACATTTAAAAATATCAATGCTATGAGTTTTAAATGACAAATATCTTAGAACACTCAGATCTAAGAGTCTTGTCATTTCAGACAGGCTTTATTAATCCCTCAGTTTGACCTTTCAATCAGGACAATGAAGCTCTTCAACAGCTCAAATTCTAATGAAACAGGTATATTCTAAGTCCAGGTTAACTGTAATAACAAGAAAACTAAGTTAAATTTAAAATCTGAAATTTGACAGTGTTAATACCTTAAATGTCAGTGAAGATCAATCATGAATTTGTCAACCGGGCATAGAATGCAGACTTTTAAAATTATTGTCTATTATCCTAGTTAATGAATCAAAAATATAGAATGATACCCACAAATGTTTATTAAAGAGTTATTGATAATATTTTTAAAATTCTAAACAACCTGTATAAAATCAACAGAATGGTCCTGTAAATTATGTTATACTCACGCAATCAGCCATTACAAAAGGATTAAAAATTAATGCCATGACAAAATGTTTGTAATATTAAGTGAAAAACTAAGATATATAGATAGCCAATTGCCTATAAGGAAAGAAAGAAAAGAGACTATGAGGGGCATAAAGCAGATTTTAACTTTATCAGCAAAATGTTCAAGGTAAGAAATATCTTGGGTCACAGGTAACACCAAGGGGGAATTTTATTTTATCCTTCACATCATTTTGTATTTTTTATATTTCCTACAATGGGTGTGTTTATTACTTTTAAATCGCTGTGCTTTCCTTGCAAATAAAGCAAAGCAACCTACATGCAAAAAGGAATCTATTTGCATTCAGAAATCTCAGTTTTTAAAATAAATTCTTGACTATTTTCGGATGAGAAACCCTCCAATTTAGAAATCTTTATATAGAAACATGAACAGTTACAATGTTGCCTAAAAGGATATTAAGCAAGAAAGCCTTGATATTCAAAGTGGCTGGATTGGAACACCAACAAATTAAATCAATCTGGTCGGTTAGCAAAAATTAAGTCCTCCTCTATTCAACTATCTATTTAGCAAACATCTACACAGTGCCTTCTGGGATGGCAGGATACCAACCTGACAAGGAGGACACAGAGTATCAGAAGTCAATCCGTCAATAAGGTGTTTATTATTCCTGGCTGGAGAAAGAGTAGGTAATGCAAAGACACCAGGAACAAATGAGCAAGTAAATAATCCACATGCAGATACCGAAGAAAGGCAAAGCAAGAGGAAAGGCCTCTAAACGCTGTACGGAGGAACTTCACTGGATGAGGAAGACTCTCAGATACCCAAGATGACTGCCAAAGGGGACATGTAGCCAATGCCTCCTCAGTGAAAGCAGTGGTAACATCATGTCAAGAAAAGAGGCAAGGCCTTTCACATGAAAGCAGCCATCATGGGGCCAGCACTCCTGACTCCCGATGTGGACCTACTTGCTCTCATTTAGCTTAAGTTCTCTCTGTAGAGTGCCTAATGAATGATTATTATGTTAATAGATAGAAGACAAAACATAAGTGGCACCTCTAATTGATATAACCAATAACTCAGTTAATGATTACTTACATTAAAATAGTGTACATTATTTAAAAGTTTTAACATACCATGGGGAAAAACAATAAAAGATATAAAATGGCACAATATAATTCTGAGTGCAACCATGCAAAAAAAAAAAGTATCATTTAAATCAGAGATTTTTCATTTACCATATATTCTTAGCATAAGGAAAGTATATTCATTTAAAAAGTATGAACCCTATGAATATTGCTTTAATGCTATGTGTCTTTTTAGATGCCAAAAATAAACAACGTTTATAAAAACATTGTTTTAAACCAAAGGCTGTTTAAAAAAAAAAAATCACACAGATCACAAATAAGTAACAATTTTTTAAAAGCAATTCGACATTTTAAATTTTTGCCTCCAAAGTATTATACCACATCGATCAGAATACCAGACTACCCTTTTTATTTTCCTTTCTGGTTATGCCCTTAAAAACACTGTGATGCTCCTAAGAGCTTTAAACTTGTAAATAACCCCTCCCAGAAGCCCAAATCTCCATATCTTAATATCATGAAAGCTGGAACTGTAAAATAAAATCTGTTAGCAGCTGAAATCTTAATGAGGTTCTACAAAGAAGAGGCTTTTCTGCAATGACTCAATGCATGGAAACAGTTGAGTAATTATAAATGCATGGGCTGAATGTGAGTTGGCAAATATAATACCACAGAATGTACCCAGAACTAGGGTTGTCCCAGTTCAAATGAGACTATATTCCTTTACCAGTACAGGCAAACAACTAACCTGAAATGTCTTTGGCTAAGAGATAGGTGTGAGCCCATAAAATTATGTCCCTTGACTCCTCATTTACATGGTGACAATCTGTTCTGGCCCACCAGCAGCCTGTTCAACAACAAAGCACTTCTGAAAGAGCTCTGCATAATATTGGTTTCATCAGACATAATAGAAGCCAATGACAAATGGACTTAAGTGGTGACTCTCAAAACTTGGAGACATGATACTCCCCCATAAAGAACTTGAGAAAAATGAAGATTCTGGATCTACCACCAGGGGACCCAATTCACTAGGTTTATATGAGCCCAGGAATCTGCACTTAAAAGAAGCACCCTCCAGCCAAGCAGGCTGACCCACGGAAATAGAAGAATAGGCTGTGTACCCTGGAGGGAAACAGAGAAAGGCTGGAGGGCAAATGCAAATGATGGGTGGAGAAAAGGAGCTGCATTTTTTGGGAGGGTGTATGGGGAGTGCTCCACCACTATCACTTTTTCAGGAAAAAGGAAAGCAGTTTCCTCAAAAGTGTTCTCTGAACCTTCACACATATAAAACTGTAAACTTAGAACATGTCCTAGAAATATTTTAGTACAATTATTCATGGTAAAGAAATCAAACTCCACATGCTTATTTCTGGTTATACATAGTTTTTTAAAAGAAAAAAAAAAATAAAAAAGCTTCAGGGCCAAACTCTCTCAAATCCATTCTTATTTAGAAATTCCAAAAATTTAGGAATGCTTGATTATATGAATATTGCATGGGTCAAGGTAAGTGGAGTGGGTCTTCATTCAGTCCATGGGTTCTAGACTCGCAGATTCAACAACCCTGGATTAAAAATTTTAAGTAAATAATAACAATGCAACAATAGAAAATACAAATAAAAATACAGTATAACACTTACATAGCATTTACATTGTATTAGGTATTATAAGCAATCTAGAGATGATTATTTAAAGTATACAGGAGGAGGTGAGGAGGTTAATAGGCAACCACTATGCCCTTTTATGTAAGATGGACTTGAGCATCCTTGATATGTTGGTATTCAAATGAGTCCTGGAACCAATCCCCCTGGATACCAAAGGATGATTCCATTATTATTATTATTATCTGCTTACCATAGATAAAAGCCAGGCAGAATCTTTATAATTAACACACCTAAACATGGTAGAAAGTTAAAATGGAAACACTGTGAAAACTTACAGTTTTATAATTTTGTTTCCACAATTTTTATTTATTTTTCCCTAACTCTATTAAATTCCAAGCCCTATATGTTAATATGTTTCATTTTTACAATGTGCAGTCCTTTGTGAGAAAGCCCAATGAAATACCAGCATTTTCCACAGATAATCTATCCCACTGGAAAAACAGAGGTTTCAACAGAGCCTTCTAAGAGCTGCAGGCTGCCCCCATAGTCATCTGGCTTATAGTACTCATCATGGAAGGCATAATATAATAAATACGTTTATGAAGGTGAACTGTGCTGGGCTTAAATCAGAAGAATAGACTTTTGAGAGATATGAAGCCACAGGATTCTGTGAGGTACCAAAGACCACTTCTTCTGAAGGGTACAATAAGGGCATTCTGAGAGGACATGTGTATTTTATAGTTTAGGAAATGACATTGAAAAGCTGGAAAAAAAAAGTGGGTGTGATTCCATGGATGAAATCATGTTAGGGGAGATGGTTTAAAAGAGTTGTGAAGCTGTGGAAATATTTGTATGATCACAATTATGAAAAAGAAGACAGGTGGGCATCATCATGAGAAATAATAGTAATAAGAGTAACATTCATTGTGTACAATGTCACTTATCATTAAAATAATATCTCAATTAATCCTTAAAACAGCCTTAAAGTAAGGAGGGTTCTTATCTTATTTTACACATGAAGTATAGAAAAGTTGGCTGGGTGCGGCGGCTCACACCTGTAATCCCAGCATTTGGGGAGGATGAAGTGGGCTGATCACTTGAGGTCAGGAGTTCAGGACCAACCTGGCCAACATGGTGAAACCTCATCTCTACCAAAATACAAAAAAATCAGGAGGCTGAGGCAGGAGAATCGCTTGAACCCGGGAGGCAGAGGTTGCAGTGAACTGAAATGGCACCACTGTGCTCCAGCCTGGGTGACAGAGCAAGACTCTTGTCTCCAAAAAAAAAAAAAAACAAAGAGAGAAGAAAAGAAAGAAACATAGAAATTTAAGTAACTCCCTGAGGTCAGATGCCCTAGTAAGAGGCGAGGCCAGGATCTGAACGTTATCTCATAATCTTAAATTATTAAGACTAGGTAACTATTGTTGAAAATGAAACAGAGAAATAAGCAGGAATCTCTAAGAATCTTATCAAAGAGGTTACAGCCCAGGAGATCTAAGATAAGTGAAACCTGCTAACTTTGACAAAGTTATTAAGTGAAGTCAGGAACTTGATGATCTAGAAAAACATAGGACAACTGCTTGTGGGAGATGATGTCATGTAAAAATATAAAGAAAGTCGAGGCAAAACTACCCAATTACCCACCTATTTCCATTTTATGTGCTAGACCAAAAGAAGTTTCAAACTGGAAATGCTAGAACAATGGCTAAGAAAGCCCTGGGAGCTAATATAGGAAATAAAATCATAAAAGAACATCTGGATGCAGTAAATGAGTGTAAACCTCCAGGCCTAGAGATTCACATCCCATGGTATGGAAGGAATGCATAGAAGCGACACCTGATGGTAAAAATAAACAAATAAATAAAATCATGAACAAACAGAAATTCCAGAACAAGTAATATTTTCATTCAAAGTTCAAAAATTAAAAAGTAAAAAAGTTCAGTCCACAGATGTAATGCCAAACCATGATCCTGTCCTTTTATCAGACTTACAGGAACAGCAAAAATATGTGAGAAAGCCTTTCATGATAACTTCGTGGACCTGACAGGGTAGTTCCATAGTTCGTGCCTTGTCGAATAACTAGTCTTAAAATTAATAGCCTGAAAGGTGGTCTTCAGGTTTACACACTGAGTACTATCTTGGGCCCTGCCTATTCAACATTTTACCAATGATGTGGATGAAGACGCTTATAAAATCTGTAGATTTTGCAAGGTTAATATAGTTGATAATATGATTTAGATTCAAAATGATGGGCTGTAACACTTGACTATATAAAACAGAATAAGAATGTATTAAATTATTTTTTAAATTATATATGTATACACATAATTTTTGACCTTGCATAAATTTATGTGAAATAGGAAACAAACAAAAACAAGACAAACTATTACATTGAGGTGACTTAATATAAGCCACTATTGTGAACACCTGCTAAAACAAATTAATGCATTTATACAAAGTTAAGACCACAATGAGGTAATGAGATAAGTTCGTTTCAGAGGGACCATGAGCAACCAGATACAAGGGGGATGTATTAGCTTGGTGCAAAAGTAATTGCAGTTTTTGCCACTGAAAGGGTAAAAACCGCAATTACTTTTGCACCAACTTAATGCAACATGAAAGGAAAGAGAACAAATGTATACAAAGACTCCTGCGGTTGTTAAGTCTACAAAAAAAAAACAAAACAGTCTTAGGGAGGGCATGATCTTAGTTTCCAAATACCTGAGTTGTAGAAAAAGAACTGTATCAGTATACTTTCAAGATGATTTCCTTTACAATCCCTAGAAATAGTAAAACAAGAGCAAATGGCAATGTCTACAGCCTCACCAAAAAGTGAGCTCCTCATCTCTGGAAGTAGCCAAGCAAAGGCTGGATCAAGCTCTACCAGGGAAGTCATGGAGGAGGCACTGAACATAATGAGGTAGTGGGAAAAGATATATTTAATTATGTTTTATGGCTCTATGATAATCCCAACAGCCATCTAGTTTTTCTCTTTTTCACAGACACTGCTATACGCTACTCAGCTATGTTATTTTAATGGTGATCTATACTTCAGTAGAGGGGAGGGTATGATGATGTAAAACGAAATTAAATAATAATTAGAAAGCTGAATTTAGATCACGTGCAAACCTCCAACATTTTCTTTTTTCTTTTTTTTTTTTTTGAGACGGAGTTTCACTCTTGTTGCGCAGGCTAGAGTACAATGGCGCCATCTCAGCTCACCACAACCTCTGCCTCCCGGGTTCAAGCAGTCCTGCCTCAGCCTTCCTGAATAGCTGGAATTACAGGCATGCGCCACCACGCCCAGCTAATTTTGTATTTTTAGTAGAGACAGGGTTTCTCCATGTTGGTCAGGCTGGTCTCGAACTCCGGACCTCAGGTGATCCGCCCGCCTCGGCCTCCCAAAGTCCTGGGATTACAGGCGTAAGCCACCGCACCCGGCCACAAACCTCCAACATTTTCTAGAGCAATACTTGGCTGTAAGATATTGCATAGTTAATATGACTTCACTGAAGGAATAGCTTTTTCCATGGACAAGATGGTGAATTAAGATTTTTATCATGGCTAAAGTATACTGTCTACTTTATATTTTCAATGCCTTACTTTAAAAAAAACCAAGACAAGTTTTTGTGTGTGTGTGTGTGTTTTTTCTATACCATGGTGTCATAACACCACTTACAACAAATGCCGAGTCTTTCTGAAGGAGTAATCTTTACTTGGAATATGCAAGCACTATTTAGCATTGTTTTGTTTTTAAAGATTGGTCACTGTGTGAATGCCCTTCCTACTGCAGGGGATAATGTTAAGAAATTTAACTTGAAAAGTGTTTCTAGCTCATCTTCACAATGTAATGATACTCCTGCTAAGTCTGGATTTAATTACAAATCAACAAAGAATGAGGAAGGGAGGAAGTTCAACATGGCTACCCATCACTCCATCACTGCCCCCCACCATCACTGACTTTTTTTCTTTCTTTTGGTCTGTGTACATCACAGCCCAGAGTGATTAATAACCTGTGCAAACAGACTATTCTAGAGATCACAAACTGCCTTTTTCTGTGTGTGTTAGTTTAGTAGTTCAGGCTATTTGAGGGATCTTAAAAGCACTACAGAATAAAACCTTTGTTTAAAGGAATATCGGGCACAGATTCTTCTCCCTGCTCCTCCTCCCAGAAAGTTAAGCAGAACTCCTTGAACTCTGACCTGAAAGGACACTTCGGTCAGCCACATCTAATCCTAGACTCTGAGATTAGTTTAATGATATTTGAGGCAGCTGGGATGAACCCTGCTAAATTCTGTGGCCACATTGTAAAATGAGTCATTGTTCCTCGAGGAGAGTCTTCTTGTCTCAACTGGTATTTGAATTAAACTGATACTACTAGTCACCTATTCCTCAGTACAGATAACTTCACAATTAGAACAGGAGTATATTTGTGCCTCATTTACCAGAACTCCATATTTTCCAGTATCATCTGCAAACCTTGCTTCTTCCCAAAAAATCAAACAAAGAATGCTGGCAATTAATGTCTTTACCAATCTCCAATCTTGAGACCACAACTCTGAAACGTTGCCCTCCCAGTGCATGCTACTATAACTTTATGGAATATTTAGACTGCAGTTCAAGAAGAATGAATGCTCCATTATTTTAACAGTCTGCTCAGGGTGGTCACTCTATTTTTTAATGCAATGTACTACACAGGAATGACATCATAAGGGTATCATAAAAGCAAGTGTTAAAACCTATGATGAATTTTCCTACTATAACTAAGCAGCTAATAGTGTAAAAGTAGATCAAAACATACACTTACGGTCTGGTAAAACATTTACATTCACCTTTGTAAATATAAAAATAAAGTTTTTTTTAAAACCATAAAATTCCCTTTTGCCTCTTACTTCTAAAGCTCCATTAGTGATCACAGACACCTGGAATTTTTTTCCTAATTAAAGAAGCCCAAGTAGTAATTGCTAATACATGGTATTTATTAATCTTGGGTAGTTTCTTTCTTATGATAAGGATCTCATTTGGACAATACTACTATGTATCAAATACAAATCACACTGAATCATTTACTCTCCTCTGCCACATACATTCCTTTTTCATTCTCTAACAAAGCTTCCTTCGCCACCTGTGATGGGTTCTTTCCAAGTCACTATGTCCAGAAAAAAAAAAAAATTCACCTCTTTGTCCTTCCACTCTCACTTAAAACTTAACTCCATCCTCACAAGTAGAATGTACCATCCAGAAACTCACCAAGTACATCTATGCATGACGATCCCCCTTAACTTTCCTTGCTTATATCTACCTTCAAACAAGAAGTGAAAAAGAGGGAGAATTACCACCAAATGAATATTGCTCTATTTATTAACATTTTTTCAACAAATACTATTTTAATATGAATACCTACCATGTTCCAGGAGCTATGCTATGAACATTGTTTGGATGTCATTTTCTCCTCACAACATTATGAGGGTACTTGTTATTTTTATTTAGAGATAAACTGAAGTTCATGGAGGTCAACATACACACCCAATGTCACAAAACAAGCAAGTGACAGAGTCAAGGTATGAATCCCTACCGTGTGACTACAAAGCTAGTGCTTTCACCACTATAATGGTTATAGTGCAGTCTGGACTGCATGGCAAGTCGTAGGTGTGGACAGGACTAGTTCCTAGACTAGAATAACTCACAGAACAGGGAGAAAAGAGATAAGTAAACAGACAAATGATAACCCACCGTGTTAACTACTGTTACAAAGATAAGTGTTATAGGGGCAGAAAGAAGAAAGTAACTAATGCTATTTGGTGAACAGTGAGGCAGAGGAATGACTCTCCCAGGCTGATAACCTCAATTGTAATTGAATCTTAAATTTCTCAGGTGAATTGTGAAGAGGGGGAAGCATTTCAGAAAATGCATAAGGACAGAGATTCAAGAAAAAATATGGGGCATCTGACAAACTATGGCAAATTCAGCTCTGAAGGAGGGTGGGGAATGCGAGGAGTCACATGGTTGAAGGGAATGAAAACGAAGACCAGAGCCTGACTGCCAGGCCCCAAATCTGATGAATAGAAAAGCACTGTTGACTGGGGAGTGTGAAGCTATTTGAAGCAAATGAGAGCTAGATTATAAGGACAGAGTGATGCATACTTGGAAAATATTTAACAAGGAGGATATAAAATATGGTGGTAGCCTCAGTCAGGAAGCAAATACTAAGAATTCCTGCTTTTGTCTGCAGTAGTCTTGACCGAGCACTTCTGTATTACAAACAGAAGCAGCCAAGGAAGAGTGAGAAATAGAAGATACAAGAATTCTGGGGACAAATGATAAGCATAATCCCAAATAAAGGTGAGAGAGTCAGCAATGGAAGGAGCAAGGAGAGAGGCTGCCCTTAGGCAGGGGAAGGAACCCCTCATCACACGCCCGTCCTGAATGCACAGCACACAAAGACTAAAGCGTCTGCTTCAGCATGGCATTACTTTCTCTTCTGTGCTGTTCTTTATTTTTTCTATGTGTCTTTGTCTTCTCTCTCCAACTAAGTAATAAGTCCCCCACAGGTAGTGGTCATATTTTCTATTTCTTGGTATCTCCCTCCATATTAAAACAATGTTGACACATATGAGCCAGTCTTCTGTCACAATGATTTGAGAAGGAAATCAGTGTAGAGTTTAAAAAAAAAAAAAAAAAAACCACCCTAATGGGGACAAGTCACAGATGAGAAATAAAAACTGTATCTTCACTTTGTAGGGGACAAACTGCCCCAGATGAAACTGTAAAATACATGGAGAATGTAGCTAAACTATTTATCAGGAAAGGAGTGTAATAAGTTGTCACATCATAAATAATCCTGTTAGAGCAGGTGCTTAGGGACGAATCTGTTATCTCTTATTTCTTTTACAGTAAATAAATGCAAGTACTGTTTAGTTGGTAACAGAAAACACCAGTGCCAAAGAATATTACAGAATTTTTTTTTAGCTAATATATTTCAAATTAATACATGAAATATGTTTGCTAGTTCTTTGGTTCCTCAAATTAGGAGAAAACATTTTTTAATAAAATGTATATCTTCTCATAATCTGTATGTTTATTTTTATAACTTACTCAGTGTTTAATCTGAAAATAGTACTCCGAAGCACATATGTAATCTTTTCTTAGCATCACAGCTTTTGGCCTACAGGCTTTGAAGTCCCCAATTTTATAGATAAGAAAACTGAGGTTCAAAGAAGTAGCTTCTCTCAACACACGCATGTTTAATAATGATGCCGGAGCTAAAGCCTGGTTTTCCTCACTCATTGTCCCATATTCTTTCATTAAACAAACCTAAAATGGAAACTGCTGTCTGAGATTATTTTCTCTGAATCTAATCAGGACTCCTTGCTGGCACTGTTAGCTTTCTGCCCCTCTGCTCTCTGCCTTCTCTGATTTCCCACGATAGATTCACAAATAAGCTGTGGCCAACAGTGCTCCTTACCTACCCGATATCCACTTTTCCTACTAGAGAATCCCTTTTTTTTTTTCTGAGCAGCATTGTGTCAAATAAAAAACTTGATTTCCCAGGCTCTCTAGTCCTGAGACTGAGATAAAGAGAAAGTCTTAAGGAAGGCTGTCCATTCCAGAATAATAAAGGCAGAGCTTCACGAGAGGCATTTGGCCTTCTGCTCTTCTTTCCCTACCCTCTTCCTGCCTAGAATCTCAACTGGCTATCTGGAGATCCAGCAGCCATTTTTCAGTCTAAGAGATGCCAGAAGACAGCCAGAGCCCAGGTGCCTGGCGGCATTGTGAAGATGCTGCACTGGTCACCTACATGAGACAAATAAAACCCCTGTTTGGTTAAGCCACTGTTGAAGAGTTTCTGCTACATGTAGTCACTTGCAATCTTAAATGATTAATACCTAAGCTAACATTTTAATAAGGACTGACATATTCCTAACATGTCACTCCACTGACTCAAACCCTTTCAGTGGTGGTCTCAAGCAGGAGACCACTAAATAAAACATTAACTTTTTAGTTTGGCATCCAAGGTAGTTCACAATAGATTTGAGTTCTGATACCTCTTAAACATATCCTGCATACCAGCCAAGCAGAACTCACTGCCAACTGTCTGTCTCACCTTCTCTCTGCCCATCAAAATCTTGCAGTCTTGTCAAGACCCCTCTCACACATCACCTCCCTCATCTATCTAAACTGATCCTTCCAATCTGATGAGATTTCTCCCTCTTTTCAATTTTCAAAGCAATTTTGTCTTCACGATAGCCACTGTACTTGTGTGCTCTCATGGGCAAGGGCACCTTCAGGTCAGGGATCTTGTTGTACTGGTATGGGAACTCTCCTCTTTCCCCATCCACCCCCCGACCAAGGCAATGCCCGATACACAGCAGATGATTAATAGTCACTTATTAAATTGAATTAATAAATACTTCCCCCTCTCCTAATGCATCTCTGACTGATCCGGAAAGAGTCCATGCCAGCACTCTAATGACTTAGGAGGGAGCTTGTGTGACAGCAGGAGTGAGCTGAGCTGCAGTTCAAACTGCTGTATTGTTTTGACACCAGAACAAGTGATAATGGGCTGTGACTCGGTGTGTCAAAGCGCTCACTCAAGACTCCGGTGCCAGCCTCTCCTGCTTGTCACGGGCCCCAGTCTGCAAAAGCCTTTCCTTTCGAAGCACCATGTGGCATCTTCTTCAGAAAAGCCTATAGCCGGTCACTCTTCTCCCCAAGGATCACAAACAAAACAATGACTGGGAGCAAGGTCTCACTGGGATCTGACAGCAACACTTGTCCCTCCAGGAATGATCCCTGGCATGTGTGCAAGAGGGGGTGAATGGGCAGCAGGCTGTGACAGAGAGCCAGGACAAGGCAAAACAGTAGTCTTCCCATAAAGCAAAGGCCACCCCACATGCAGCACTGAAGAAGCATGAAGTTCAGGTTGCAAAACATCGGGGAAAATAAAAGAAGGAAAAGTTTATAGAATGAGTGCAACAGAGAATATGTAATTTAAATACAACCTAAAAAACAAAACAACATAAGAATGAGCACCACAATACTGTGCGTATTAAAATATAGGACCTGAAGCAAGAAACACTCTATCCTTCACAGTACAGGCTTATAAAACATACTTCACATATGTGTGACTACAAGCCCCAAAGGAAGAAGTTATCTTCAGGAAGAGAATAGTTATAAGCTTGTTATCTGACCAGTGGCCATGGTCTCAAAGAAATAACCATTCAAAATGACTAAAACAAAGTAACTGTTGTACACAATTAATTGAAATGGAGACCAAGTCATAAATTAGTATAAATCTCCAAGAATAAGTTGCTAATCATTAGCCATATAAATCATTTAAAGTGCTATATAGTATTGTTTTAACTTATTAGCTGCTATGTATAATATCATTTTTAAAATTGTATTGCTATAAGAAAAATTTAATACCAATAATGCATCCTGGATAAAACATAACTGAGTTTACATTAAGATAACATATATGGATATCCAAATTACATTAGAATACTGCAGATGAGCTATTTAATTTGATGGGAAAGTGAATACTTCATTCATCAGAAGTCTGATTAAATAACTAAATCCCTGATTTATCCAATGAGGTTGTGCCTGGTGAGTGACCCGTGGCCCATCACCTCTCTAATGCCTTCCCACAAGGGTCTACTGTGGCCACGCAAAGCTCTACGATTAGAAGCTAGATCTGGGGCACCTGCACTGTGACCCTCCTGCCCCAGCCCTTCTCTTTCCTGGCATGATGCTCCACCCAGCTCTCCAAGACTTCTGCGAGTATCCTCCACGGCCAGTAACACTCCATGTGAACTGTCCTTCTCTGTAAGGTTGTCCTCAGCTCCACCAAGCCTGTGTGCCAACTTGTAGCATCATCGTTGCCCTCACTGCCACTGCCAAGGGCCACAGGGTAGAGAGGTGGCTGTCAAATGCATAGGCCTCAGCAGGGGTGAGTACGAAGGAAAGGAAAAGTAGAAACACTGGACCCAAGACTCAGCAGAAGTTACATTACATTATTTTGCACAAGGACTATTATATTTCTATTTTAGAGTGTTTCAGTTATTTCCATAAAGGTGTGGTTCTATTATACCAAAGGAGGTTATTTTGTTTATGATCTAGTGGATTATACTTTGTGGGAAACTGAATGAATTTTAAAAATATACAATTTTGAAAACATTACTTTATGTACAAATCTATGAATGGGTAATTATCAGACTATCCACTAATAATTATATTTGACCTTGAGGTACACCACACAATTTTTGATACAGATTTACCTTCGTAATTATACTTTTCTTAAGAGTATTATTAGCTTTCAGTTGGTTATTCTAATATTAAAATAAACACACACCAAAAACACAGGGGGACCACACATCTACTAGTTGGCAGGAGAGAGGTCTTCTTCAAATGCTATGTTTTACCACAGGTAATTCATGTTTAATTTTTTTTAAGAATAGAATTTGCTCAAAAATCAGGAAGATAGGAGGGGTTTAAATACTAAGAAAAGGGAGAGAAACAGTAAAGTAGAAGACTGGAGAGGTGAAGAAAAAGTCAATAAATTAGAATAAATTAAACTACTACTTTTGAATTCCCCTCCATTTCATTTCTTACTGCCTTGTTTACAGGCTAACTTCATTATGCTGTAACACAACTGACTATAACATAACATGGGCCAGGCGTGGTGACTCACGCCTGTAATCCCAGCACTTTGGGAGGCCGAGGCAGGCGGATCACGAGGTCAGGAGATGGAGACCATCCTGGCTAACATGGTGAAACCCTGTCTCTATTAAAAATACAAAATATTAGCCGGGCGTGGTGGCAGGTGCCTGTAGTCCCAGCTACTCAGGAGGCTGAGGCAGGAGAATGGCGTGAACCCAGGAGGCAGAGCTTGCAGTGAGCGGAGATCATGCCACTGCACTCCAGCCTGGGGGACAGAGCAAGACTCCGTCTCTCTCTCTCACACACACACACACACACAAAACACATAACATGACCTGCTGTCTTTAGGTGTGCTGGGTGCTTAAGTCATACAAATATCACCATTTACTTTTTTTTTTTAAGCCATGATCATTTAAGCCAGGTAAAAGTGCACCAAAATAATATAATTCAGCATGAAGCTACCTCCTGTGAAATGCTCTAAGAGAGAGGATAAAAAGGAACCGTGATTCAAGGGTGACAAGTTCAGTTCTCATTACATTCAAATTTTCCAGGATACAAATACCTACTGACAACGCATCCCCAGAGGAAATCATTTACATCCCTTCTGCTCCACATAGCCCCAGATTTGCTTTCAGGCAATCCCACAAGTGGAACCACTTGAGAAGAAGAGAAAAGATATGAGCAACTATTTCAGAGGAGGAATGGAAGGGAAAATCACCTGTTTTCTCAACACAACTGTGGGAAGAGTTGGATTAAATAAAATGGCTTCACTGTAGTCAAGCTGCATTTGTACTGAGGTAACTCAATATTTAGAACTTTAAGAAGAAAAACCAAGGAACAGAAAAAAACATTTGTCCGAGACTATAACTCACTAATTACAAAGCTATGAGTGAATATTTAAAGTTTCATTTGTCATTAGTTAAGGATATTTCATTTTTTAAAATACACAGTTTTAACCAGATGATGGGGGTGGAAGTTTTATTATATTGTCAGCCTGTGTAAATATTTAAGTACTCTGAAGAAAAGGGGAAAGAAGCAATGTAGTGCAGAACAACTTATCCACAAAAAAGAAAATAACATTCTTCTAAGTTGATGCAGTCACGGAATAGGATATTGTCAATTTAAAAACATGAATACCAGAAGACCTAGTCTTCCTATACCTTAAGAAAATTTAAGATTGGTACTTCACATCCAGTATCTCAGAATGAGGGCTCATATGAATTGAAGCTACAGAAAAAAGAAATTGACACACTGTATCTGGCTTCTGCATTGTAAAGTAATAATAATAACAACAGAAATCATAATAGCAACTAACATGATTCAGCCCTTACCCTGTGTCAAGGGCAACGTAAAGCACTTTATTTGGATTGTTTCATTTAATCTTCCTAACAACCCTACAAGGGGGGAATTATAATTACTACCCTGATTTTATAGAAGAGGAAACTGAGGCAGAGAATCGCAGAGCTGGGAAGTGGGGAGCACCAAGATGAAAAGCCCGGCAGTCAGAGTCCACAACGCCTAACCACTGCACTATATTACAATGCCCTCGATCAGAACCAGATTGTAAAAGACACAGAACTAGAGGGCCAACGATCTATTAAGTGAGCGAAGCCATCGTGATCAATTGCTTATCCACTTCTTAGGGGAAAGAAACTAGTCAATCAATTTGTTCTTCACCATCTATGTTTCACTATATTTAAAATTAAAAGGAAATTATTTTAAAAACTAATGTCAAATGTGAAATTTTTTCACATTTTATTAGTTTATTAGTTTTATTTTAAAAACTAATGTAAAATGTGAATTTATTTTCAAATCTTAACCTGGTTTGCTTCTACATCCAAACATTTTTGTACAATTCGATTTGTTTGATTTGGTTTAGTAAATTTTAACTCTTATTAAATAAACACTTATAACCAATGTTTTGTTACACATAATAGAAAATGTACCCAAAAAGAAAGCATTACATAAAGCATCTAATACAAGTCTTAGTTATATAGAATAATGCCCCCTGTGTGTGGGAATTCATCAGGCTGGAATCACATGCAAAACAGACTGTGATCTGCTGTAAGGAGTTCCTTTTTTCCTCTTTGACCCAAAGATCTGGTCTCCACTCCCATTCTTGCCCACTCATTACAAATCAAATGTCATCGATCCCAAAAGGCATCGAGTGAGTGATTCTGGGCAGCTCAGTGAGAAACCCATCACTGCAGAGCAAAACCAACACGATACAGTGCCACTGGTAATCGACCCACATCAGCTCTCTCCCACATAGAACACCATGCTCTCGTTTTCCCAGAATCACCAGTACTACAAACACAACTATTTTGGTTCCACACATTTCAAAGCCCTTTTAAAATTCAAGACAAACAAATGACTGTGGCAGCTTAGTGACACAGGTCCTTTGAGAAGTGCTTCAACTCACAACATCCATATTTTGAGTCTTCACCTTCCACTGCCACAGAGGCCTAGAACACACTGTTTTTAGGCCAGTGGGAAGTAAAAAGAATCCTTAGTCAGTTTTACTATGAATATATTACCCTCCAGCAGAAGTCAACACATATCTTCCAGGAGACTATTAAATGCACTAAGAGAGATAATTTTCTAAATGGCACCCCCAGTGCCCTGAAAATAATCCATTCTCCCCACAGAATAAAACAACTTATTTCTAAGGAGTAAGTTTATGCTAAAGATGGTCAATTAGAAAGATGTATCTGCATTCCATGACTTTAGAAGTTCAACTTTGGCTTTCTTGACGGCATGTTTTCTAAAAATTTTAGCATGGGTTATAAATTACCTCGGGATGTCCATGTGAAAGCAGTGCCGCCTGGGAACGGTTCCTGTCATCTTGTAGCATATTCAGCTGCTCCCTCCGCACAAACGGCACTTGTAATGAAAACGCTGCCATATATCTTGATTTGTCAGAGAACAAATCAGTTTTATCTGTTCATTTTGTGGTTTCGTGTCATAGGTATTTCAGAAAACATAATTTATAATTCCTCATGCAATTATATATGAAATTAAATCATCTCACTTTTCCAGAAGCATCAAAGTATTTCAGATTAAGTAGAATGCATTTGTAATGTCTTTGAAGTTCTCTTCCTCTCTCCCTTCCTCCCAATCCACCCCCTGAAGAAAAAAATAAATAAATAAAGGAAAAGAGAGAGAAATATTTAGCATTTTAATGAGTTAATCTAGTTATATTAGGTCAGGCCTTACAGGGACTTTTATTCATATTCCTAATGATATCCCACTATTACAACAATGTCTTAATCACGCCCTAGAGAGGCAGAGGGGTGTGGTGGCTAAGCCACTGTCTCAAGAAACAGAATGCCTGGGTTTGAACATTTAGGTCCTGGCTCTATCACTTACGTGCTGTGTACCCTGGGGTATGTCACTTAGCCCATCTGTGCCTCAGTTTCCTCAGCTGTTAAATGGAGATAATTATACTTATGCCACACGAGGTTTGCGAACATTAAATGATTTAACATGTGTAACACACTTAGAACAGTGCCTCACACATAGTAAGCTCTATGCTTCCTAGCATTATCATTAGCAACAATACCCATACCACTATTTTTTTGCTGTTTAAACTAAACGGACATAAGAATCTAGTGAGACTATGTCTTAAGGCATTCCAATAGGAGATGAGAAAAAAACATCCTACTGGTGGGTGCTTGTTTGGATGATAAATTGGTTATTTTAGGGAACTCCAAGACAATGTGGCCAGCATCTCTTACTGCGTACTAAGTGACACCTCAGTCTCCTGGTAGAACGTGCCACCCCAAATGTTTTAATCCCCTGATTTACAGCAGGGTTGGGCCTATTCCTTTTAATTTACCTGGTTAAATTAATATCTGCCAAGAGACTCAGACAAATTCATAATCTTGTCATTAGTCACTACAGGAAATTCCCCCTTAATAAGATGGAAAAGCAACTGATGATCTTAATTGCATTAGTTTAAAGTACAAATGGGTGCATTTTAATATCTAGTGGGGGTCACATGTAAAAAAGGAACATAGCAAATTATAATGTAATATGTTACATAGATATTTGTATACTTACTGTATACTTAATTATCAAACATTGGTTTCATAACTAATATTTCTTTCACATAAATTGATCTTTTTGGTTACATGAATATATTTTAATAGATAATTTGAGTTCTATAAATGCTGGCCAATTATATTTATTATGAAAACCCAGGTAAATATTTACTGAAAACAAATACTTCTCTCTATCTTGGGACTACCAACATACTCACATAGGAAGAGAACGATCCCAATATCTGAGGATAGGCCTCAGTATGAGCCGCATGACTCCAGAAATACACTCAGAAGGGAGACAATCAGAATGGAGCCAAAGACACTATTAGAAAAAGATTCAAAGTAGGTAGTCAAATAGGTTCCAGGTAGGACTATCTCATACTTGCTATGCTATAAGAAAGACTATGAAAAGAAGCTGGGTCACGTTAGAATTATACAATACAGAAGGGAGACAGAGAGATGCTTATCTCTTGTCCATGCCCAGCAGGACCTGAGGTCCCATAGAAACAAACAAACAGAAAGGATTACAACCCATCACTCCAGCAAACATGGGAGATTTCATGATTTGTTTGACAAATTCCCTACCTCCAATAATGGGCTGTTCTCAAGCAATTCAAACATAGAAAAAAACCTTCCTTCAGAGTTTCCCCCAAAGACTCTTTCATAAAATCTCTATCCTACTGCACACAGCAAAAAACAGAGGCTAACAAATGGACAAACTGTCATCAGTTATTAATTCCTGGGCAAAGAAACATCTTAACACAGGACTGTCATCGTGAAACTAGTAAGCAGTCAGTAACTAACCCGCACAATACTGCGTGTATGTTTTGTAAAGAGGAAAATGAACAAAATGTGGGTAAGAACAAGACAATTACAAAAACAAAATATGAAATCAATTAACTAAAGTTTCCTAAATGACACAATGTCTTTATAGCCTTCTTCCACATTAAAAACAAACACTTAACTCTTTACCATACACAGGCAAAGGTAAGAAAGCAAGCCAAATGAACATTAATGTCAAAAAAGATTTTAAAAAATATCTGGCCTTGCACCTGCAATGAACAATGAAAATAAATTTATTTTCAAAGAACAACTGTATCTGCACATAAATGTGACGTAAATTACTCTGATTGCCCAGCATGTGCTGGGTATAGTATCTGCACTTAACACTTCCTAATTTACTGACCATTCCTAAATCCTTCCATTAATAGATAATCAAGAGAAAACTAATGTTTCTCATTTGATTTGAAAATCCAAAGCTTCATGGTTACGTAGTATTAAAATTAATAATATAGACTATGGAAGTTATACATTATAATGTTAAGTAAGAACTAGAAGTGAAAATATTGCATATATCTGACCTCCACTATATAAAAGTATGCATAGAACTATAACCAAAGAGAAGCAACCCAAATATTACCTCTTTTTATCTCTAGAATGGTTGGTTCATGAGAGAATTTTGTCTTCTACTTTTAAAAATTTTTAGTTTTACTTTGTAATTAACAAGTATTATACTTTATAATTAGAAAAAACAAATTTAAACTTTATAAGGAGCTTATATATACAAATATACAAAAATAGGGTCTAACAAAACAGGTTCTTACAAAATGCCATCCATGATGGCAAGTTCAATTTAAGCTCAAAACAAGCTCCCCACTTAATTTAAAAATACATATCTTCATTAAGTTATCAATTTGAAAATGTCAACCTTTGGTTTATGCCTGTAAGGTATAATTACTATTCGCTTGGATTCTAGACTCAATTGACAGATTAGAAATACAATGCCACTAAATGGGATATTGGTTAAGTACACATTTTCCGAAGCCAGTTTTTGGTGTTGGTCAAGCTATTTACCTCTCTGAGCCTCAGCCCCTTCATTGGTAAAATATGGACAATAATATTACGTACTTCATGGGGTTATTATGAGCTTGAATGAGTTAGTAAATGTTAAGCCCTAGGGCAGTGCCTGGTACATAAGAGGCACTCAATAAATATTAACAAATTTTATTATATCTATAATATATCTATTATGTAAAAGGTTCAATTTCCCTCACAAAAGCAACACCATGACTTAATATAAGCTAATTCTAACAATGTTACATTTATCCTATTCCAAACATGAGTTAGTCCATGTAAGTAAATTTTTCAGATAATTCAGATAGCTGAACCTTAACCTTTTAAGTGTCAAACAATTTTAGTTTTAATCCTCAAAACATATTCGAAACCTGTCATTTTGTTCTGGTTAAGTAGCTTCTTCCCAGAAGCCTAAGTTTGCCAAAACCCTAGTTCTAGACAAAATGGAGAGAACAGGATCAAAATAAGCATAATATAATGTTAGGTCCTACCTAACATTTTATTACATATTGAGTTGCTTATTTTCTATCTCCCCTACATATAAGAATGTAAGTATCTTGAGGGCAGAAACATTATGCATTTGGTTCTTTGCTGTGTCTCAACACCTAGCACAACATCTAACACATAATAGACACTCGAAAAATATTTGTTAAATGAGTGAATAAAATGATATGATGCTAGAGAACCGGAGCCTCCAGGTGTGCTCTTCTAAAGTTTCTTAGTTTTCCTTTCTGCAAAGTGAGAGTGGTAAAACTCAACCACCTATCTTTCAATAGTATTCAAAAGACTAAAGATTTTAATTTTAAGATCTTTAAAGAAAGATATATCAGAATTGCATGGAAAAATCTCAAATTCCTGACCTCATGATCTGCCTGTCTAGGCCTCCCAAAGTGCTGGGATTACAGGTGTGAGCCACCACACCCAGCTGTAGTCCCAGCTACTTGGAGAGGCTGAGGCAGGAGAATGGCGTGAACCCAGAAGGCGGAGCTTGCAGTGAGCCGAGATTGCACCACTGCACTCCAGCCTGGGCGACAGAGCAAGACTCCGTCTCAAAAAAAAAAAAAAAAAAAAAAAAATATATATATATATATATATATCAAAGTTAATTACTACCATGGCCTATCATCCCAAACAAAACAGATAATTGAAAACACTGCTAAATACTTTCCTCATCGTGGAGGAAATAATGAGCTACGTTTTTAAATGAATTATTTCCACTGATAGGATTTTTTTTTTAGTGGGCATTCAAGTAGAAATTGCAAGGTCAGAGGTAAAGTGAGATCATGCATTCATTTCTTGCCCTCAACAGCTTTTATCAAGCACTACCTAGTCAACTGCTAGGTATCCCGAAAATCAAGTTGGTCTTCACCCTCTACAAATTTACATATAAACAATATTTCCATCAGCTGACCTTCATGTGAGCCACAATTATATACTATATATGTTAAATACATATTTATGCCAACATAAACAAATATAAGGAATACAGAACTATAAATATTATATTAGATATTCAATCTTAACTATGTATTGGAATGAGGAAATAAGGTGAGCATTATTTTACCGCTGGCATTTAATATTTCAGGTTTCACTGTGTGCATATGAACATGCATATGTGCACATATACATATGTATGAATATTTAACTTTATATAGCAGAGGAGGACAAAGCATGGGGTCTGTTGAAGAATTGTGTTCTCCAAATAGTGTTTTACATTGCGGCCTATCCAGCTCTAATGAGGGCTGAGACATGGTTAACAGTAATTTGGGGTAGCATTTTCAGCTCTCTTTAGGGAGCCACAGAATTTTTTAAAAAGCAGCTTGTCTGTTAAAAGTTAGCTCTAAGGCCCAAAATTTCTAAATATGTATCTTTTTTCAACATTGCCCTTATAAAGAAAAAACTGCTGAAAGTCTCCCAAACATTTAGTGTTTAAAGACGAAAAAGTAGGGAAAAGAGAGAGAGTGAAAGGAAGAAATAGAGAAAGCAAGACAAGATTAAACCATTTTAAAAATTTTCTTTTTTTTTTTTTTTTTTTTTGAGATGCAGTCTTGCTCTGTTGCCCAGACTACAGTGCAGTGGCACGATCTCAGCTCACTATAACCTCCTCCTCCTCCCGGGTTCAAGTGATTGTCCTGCCTCAGCCTCTAGAGTAGCTGGGATTACAGGTGTGCGCCACTGTGCCTGGCTAAGTTTTGTATTTTTAGCAGAGATGGGGTTTGGCCGTCTGGTCATGTTGGCCAGGCTGGTCTCAAACTCCTGACCTCAGGTGCTCCACCCGCCTTGGCCTCCCAAAGTGCTGGGATTACAGGTGTCAGCCACCGCACCTGAACCATTTTAAACATTTTCAATAGGGAAAATGTCAAACTTTCAGAGCATGAAAAACCTTTTGGCTCCAGACAACATGTATCTTTTAACCATTCTCTCTCAAAAAAAAAAAGAAAGAAAGAAAAAGAAAAAAGGGTGAATTTCTGAATTCCTTTCCAAAATTATGACTGCACTTACTAATTATCTATCTATCTATCTATCTATCTATCTATTTATTTAGAGACAGAGTCTTTCTCTAGCTATTTATTTAGAGACAGAGCCTTTCTCCGTCGCCCAGGATGGAGTGCAGTGGCACTATCATGATCTTGGCTCACTGCAACGTCCACCTCCTGGGTTCAAGTGATTCTCCTGCCTCAGCCTCCCGTGTAGCTGGAATTGATTACAGGCACCTGCCACCATGCCTGGCTAGTTTTTATATTTTTAGTAGAGACGGGGTTTCGCCATGTTCACCAGGCTGGTCTCAAACCCCTGACCTCAAGAGATCTACCCACCTCAGCCTCCCAAAGTGCTAGGATTACAGGAATGAGTCATCGTGCACAGCCACTAATTGTTTATTTAAAATCATAGTATTTGAAGGAATTTATACGACTAGGATTTTCATTAAGTTTAGCAAACAAAAATTCTGAATTAAAGCAGCAAACCTAAGTTTCAGAAAAGAATTTTTTTTAAGTGTGAAAGGATAACCTACAGATTCAAAAAAAAATTAAGGGACACATCAACCAAGTGCAATTTATAGATTTGTATGACTCCTAATTTGAATAAGGCAACACTAAAAAAAAAATTACAAAATGATTAAGAAAATTTGAATCTTTACTGAATGTGAAATTAAAGAATTATCTTTTTTTAGGAGTTATGATAGTATTGTGGTTTATGTTTTCTAAGACAGTCTTTATCTTTTAGAGATATTTATTAAAATATTACGGATAAAATATAATATCTAAGATATACTTCGAAATAATTCAGTGGGGGAGGGGGTGAGAAGTGGGTAGGGACAGAGACGAGACAGGATTGGCCATGAATTTCTAATTGTTGATCCTAGATGAGGAGTTCATGAATATTTAATACACAAGTCTCTCGAATTTGTGTATGTTGCATGTTTCCATAAAAAATGATTTTAGAGAATTTAAGAGCAGAGCATTTCAAACACTGAACAATTTAAACTGAAAGAATATTCATTTCTAACAATAAAATTTTCCTTGAAAGTAGCTTCTATGTAAAGATCTTCCCAATAGTACATTGTAAAGAGATAGTACATTGAAAAATATATAATAAATAAACGAATAATAAAGTGACAATAATAAAGGCATTCATTTTTTATAAAAAATATCCTTGGTATTTTGGTTTTAAATCTTTATTTTTGTCATTGTTTCCAGTTCATAGATGGAAATTCTGCTTTCTACATACAATGCCTTCAAGCAGATGAGGTTCAGATCAACACTGACAAAACATTTGTAAGTTTGATAAGAAACTTCTAGATTAGGAATATGTTCTATTTTTGTATCAGGACTCATTTTGGTCACATAAGCAAGAATTATGTATTTGAAATGCTCAACCTACTATAGGCCCTCTACAAGTATTTAGTTTTAGAAGTTGGCTTCAGTACATGACAATTCTATGAGGTTTGGCTTTTTGTTTGCTTTTAAATTTTAATGAAGTCTGTCTCTGTTACTTCGAAAAAGTATCTATACATTTCATCATGGAAATGAAATATATAAACATCATTATCAAATATATATAATCAGCATGTATTTAGTAACCACCTAATCCAAAAAGTCCTACCTTTTAGGGCTTATGTCCAAAAGTAAAGAGCAAGTGCTGGCAATCAAACTGTTCACAGGACAGCTGTGTGGTTAAGGACCTTGACTCTAGAGATAGATCAATGGACTTCAGATTTCAGCTCTTCCACCCACTAGCCTGTGCCTCTGGGAAAGTTACTCCCCTACCTTTCTTTGCCTCAGTTTCCTCTTCTGTGAAATGGGAAATGTACAACTTACTTCAAAAGTCTGTTATGAGAATTAAATGAGTTAGTACATGTAAATCTCTTAGAATAGTGCCCAACATATAGTAATTGCTCAATTGTTACCACGCATTATATTAAAGCTCTAAGAATTGCCCGGGCATAGTGGCTCACACCTTTAATCCCAACACTTTGGGAGGCTGAAGCAGGAGAATCACCTGAGGCAACATAAGGATACTTTGTCTCTACAAAAAATAAAGTAAAAATTAGGCTGGGCATGGTGGCATGGCTACCCAGCTACTCAGGAGGCTGAGGCAGGAAGATTGCTTGAACCCCAAAGTTGAAGGCTGCAGTGAGCTATGATTGTGCTAATGCACTGCAGTCTGGGATACGTGTCAAGACCCTGTCTCAAAAGAAAGAAAAGAAAAGAAAAGAAAAGAAAAGAAAAGAAAAGAAAAGAAAAGAAGAAAAACCAACTGTAAGAAATCCCTTGGTTTATACATCACAGGGGCTCATTAACGATTTATTGATTCTTTTTTTAATCTTCCACTGAAAAAATAGAAATACATCTATATCATGTATAAATTTTCACATTTGTGGATAAATTAGGGACGAAGTGAACAGCTTATCAAAATTGGGGAATAAGATAGACATAATTTATCTTCCCATTTATTCAAAGAATTCATGAAGGAAGTAAAATTTGATATTTACTTTTTTTATTAGAAAAAGAAGAAAATCCCACATAATCCCATCAGCTACTCAGTTGATTATTTTAATACATTATCTTTGTCCTTCTTCTATGCATATATGTGGAATTTTATATCATTGAGAATGTACTTGGCACCCTGCTTGATTCACATAACATTTATTAAAGACACCTTTTCTGTGTTTTAGAAACATCATTTAAAATGACTGCATGAATGTAACTACTCCAACATAAATAAGAAACAGTGACAATTAATATACCCTTTCTTAAACATATAATTTTGACCTTAAAAAAATCCAGTCAGAAAGGATTTTTGCTTCTTTATTTGCTAAGCACATTTGTTTTAAAATAAAATTGTCAGCTGGGCGCGGAGGCTCATGCCTATAATCCCAACACTTTGGGAGGCCAAGGTGGACGAATCACCTGAGGTCAGGAGTTCAAGACCAGCCTGGCCAACATGGTGAAACCCCATCTTTACTAAAAATACAAAAATTAGCCAGGCTTGGTGGCAGGCGCCTGTAATCCCAGCTGTTTGGGAGCCTGAGGCAGGAGAATCGCTTGAAACCGGCAGGCAGAGGTTGCAGTGAGCCAAGATCGCGCCCCTGCACTCCAGCCTGGGTGACAGAGCGAGACTCAGTCTCGAAATAAATAAATTAATTAAATTAATCAACAGTCAATTTTAAAATTTATTTTAAAATTAACAGAAAGTAGGGGAGAGATGAAACGCCCACTTACAAATTAAATCAAACAAGCACAGTGAGGCATCACCTTGCCATCACGGCTGCCTCCCAAAGCCCACCATTCTCACTGCCAATATGAATGAATAGCTACTCAACCAGTGGACTCCAGAACTCTCTGGACAGTGTGGGGAGCTCCATGGCTACTGCCAAAAGACTTATGGGGAAGAACTGAAAGGATGGAAAGGAAAGAAGAAAGAATAGTAAAGGGAGTGGTGAGTTTTAAGTCGGGAGAATGGGGCAGTTCCCACAGTAGCAGCAGTACCCTGAATTAACATGCCTCTTTCAAAAGACTTTCCATGCAGAGACGTGTACTCATGGCCCATCATACATATAGTATAAAGTATGCTTGCCATTCATTAGACCTTAGTCTAGCTATTCTGGTAGAAGCAAAGGGCCTGCCAGCTTTCGGCTTTCTACATATGCAAAACAGCAAGTCTGATGAATCCTGCATTTCATATCCTTGAGAATCAGAGTTAACAGTATGTGCGTTGGGAAATGGAGGTTATGGGTCAGCTAGAAACACAGTTACCATGGCTTATGACAGTATCTTTTACACTATTCTCTCTTAGGTCCTAATATCTAGCCTTCAAATAAAGGTTATTTTAACACAGGGAAAGAAATCCCCAAACTCCATTTTAGTAGAATTTCTATCATTCTTTAGAAGTAAATATTCTTTCTTAATAAAAATTCAACTCACCTGGAGGGAATACCCTCTGAGAAAAAGAAACTGACTATCCTATGTTCACAAGATCATGGACCTGCTGCCCTGTCATTGGGACTTGAGGACTATTCCAAATAATGACATTGCTAATGTCTTTCCTCCTTTACAGGCAATCCGAAATACTCTTCCAACTTAATTACTGAAACTCTTTTCTGGTCACATCAAAATGAAAAATCATATTTCAAGAGTCTTGATTTTTAAAATGGCTAAAGCAACCCACTATCCTTGCAGTTTAGTTCTGCCCAACTTTTCCAGCATAGGAAAAAGAGATTCAAGAACACTGCCGTTTCTCTGCTTTAAATGGATTTGCCAGGAAGTCCCTCAAGTCCTCATCTTGGAGGAATTACATAAACATGAAACAAACAACAATGCCAAACAAAAATGAACAAAAAACTACCCCCAAAAAACCTCATGCCTTCAGTCATCAAAAGTCATATTTTGTTCTATCTCCTTTTCTATCTTTTTCACACGCTGTTTAAGACATGAATTACCTGTCTTATCATGCATACTATTTGGTCTACAATAAACACGCAGCAAACAGCATACTATTAATGATCTGAATGAAGACAATGATCTAATATATTTATTTCAAAGTAAACAATTCTAAGTTTTTCCATTTCCCCAAAACACAGATCAGCAGCCTAATTTAAAATAAACTGATTTTTTTCTTTGTGAGATTACAGTACAAGACCGAGTGATAAAATCTTTGCTTACCTATAAAATAAAGTATATCTGTACTCTAGAGCACCTTAAGAATGTACTTAAATGAAATAAAAGAATCTCCCTTCCCTTCCCCCCATTCAACTTATAAATAGTATAATATTTAGCATTTTAGCCTTAATATTCAAAAACTTTGAGGAGGCAAATAATCACTTTTGACTTGTTCCTTGTTTAATAATCCTTCATTGTAGATGACATTTATTTGCTCATATATCTCACCTTGGTGAGTAGTATTCTTAGTCCAAATCCCTGAAAGGAATAGTGTGGCTCCCTAGTGCAAATTTCCTGAGAGCCCCTTCCCTCAGCATGTGCCAAGAATCAAATCTTGGCCACTTAGTGCTCTGTGTTCCACATGTGAGCTCGCGACGCGCTGAACGGCTGTGCTAACTGAGATGGATGGCCCTGTCAAACAGGAAGCTGGCACACCAGGGTGCAAGCAGTGGGATACAATGACCTTTACATTCAGAGAAAAATATCCCTAAAGTGGCATGAAAAGTTTGTGGGGGGAAGGGAAGGGAGATTCTTTTATTTCATTTAAGTACATAGCATGACATAAAAGCAATGGTGCCCAGTATGCAATTTGCTCAGGATCAAATCATGAATCCCTCACACAAGAAGGAAAGTCGTTGGAAAAAGGAAATGAATCATCCTTTATCAGGCTGCTTTGAAAGCACTGGACTCTACGATTCAGCTATATCACTGCGCCCAGCCTGGCCAGCGCTCAGATTCAGACTGCGCTGGGATTCACAATAACTAGTAGGGTACTACCTGCCCTGGGAAAACATTCCTAATTTCAATTAGGTTGCTTTCTTGATAGAACTAAAGTATAACTTAAATATTAAAAATATTTCCTAAAAAGCAATCATCTACTTACAGAATCAAATTCAAGAGCTTGGGAATTTAAATCCCTTGGTCACCACATCTGTAACTTTATATCAATGTTTAATCTCTCATAGTATCCTTATTGGTACAAATGAGGCTCTGACTGATAGTTCTTAGGAATTATATGAAAAGAAACTCATTTTAAAAAATAACAAACATCTTTGGCATATTCACAAATGCTAACTAAAGATAGTAATACAGGACACTAATATATAAACTAAGATCTGGAAGTTACAGATTTCTCTCCTTTGGTTATAACCATAATCATAAACAATACAATTCAATCATTTCAGCTGAAAAACAAGAACAATAAATTCCATCAGATCAATTTTTTTTTCCATCACTCAAGGTTTGGGGGGAATTTTTGTTATTTGTTTTGTCAATTCTTTGGCATGACAGAACAATGGGCTATACTTCAAAATGAAACGACAGAAGCTCACAATGGGCTCCCCAGTATTGTACAATACGCACTGAAATAATGATGCAATTTTAATATTTAATTAAATAAGTGAAAGGAATTGATCATAAAGACACTGCAATATTTTTTAACTGAATGGACCGCATCAAAACTACAAAACAGTTTTCAAAGAAACAAAAGGATAAGAGGCATCCATTTTTTTCTGTTTAATTAAAAGCTTATTGCAAAGTGCAGAAGCCACAGGCCCAAAGCAATAGATAAATTTGGAAAACTGAATGCTTTATAAGTCATGTATTATAAGTTTGGATAAGTCAGGAGTTAAATATCTCAGCATTGGCCCTAACATAGAGAAAATAACAGTGTTATGAATGCAAAAAAATCTATGATCAGTTTGAAATGCAAGTTGATTTTGTGGCTCCAGAAGTGCTGGTCAAATGCTTCCCAAAACAAGAAACAAGACCTTCTACAAGAAATATTCTACTGCTCACTAGGAAATGCTAAATCTGACAATTCTCCTTCAACCTTTGTTTGGAGAACTATTTCAGAAAACATATTCTTCCTCAAATTATGACACACAAGAGACTTGGAAGGAGAGGGGAGAGGCATTAATACCTTGGGCCTGGGCCGCAGAACTGTGAGAATACCCCAGGGCCAGGAGCGCAGTCTCCACCAGCTGGCTAAAAAGCACATCTTTCCGCACCAGGACAAACTCAGCGTGTTCTTCTCGGTTGTCATATTCAAGAGAGCCGTCCAACTGCTCCACGACACAAAAGACAGGAATCATCAAACCTGAAGGGACAAAATTCAAGAGCAAAACACAAACATTAAAAAGCAAATCTCAGTCACCGCGATGAGAAGGGAAGCGACAGTTATAAAAGTCACTCATCTGTGATCGACAGTGGTTTAGATTAAACAAGCCTCTTAGTCATATAGGCCTAATGGAAAGCTGTGGGTTTTCCCCCTCTGTTATTACAGAATTGCCCGGGGCAGTGGCAGAAGCCCTTAGATTCCCGTCATTTTCACCAATAGAGGTGTCCTAGTACATAGGTGAGATGAAGGTGACCATACAGACACTCGAATCTTTAATGTCTGTAGTTTTATCATTAACTATTAGTCAGCACTAGTATTTTCAGATCAGATCTGCTCTTGTCTAGAAATATATTTCAAAGCTTCCAGTTGTAATAAATATATTAATTTTACACGTAAAAGTAATATATTTAAAGAGAAATACATTACTTTTACATGTAAAAGTAATATATTTCTCTTGTCTGGAAATATATTTCAAAGCTTCCAGCTCCTTCCTACTAAGGAGGCATGTTTGATTTTAAGGCCTAAGCTGTTATGTGAATACAATAAAGTCAATAGAAATTTAAAATAAGTCCCTCTTACGTGCTGTTGTTTTTTTAAATCCTAGTAAATAGGTTATCAACTAGCCTGAAAATAACATGATCATAAACATCTTAATTTACATTTATGTCAAAATATACATCCAAATACAAAAGTTTGCCTATGTAAAATTATTTTATACATTAACATCAGTTACTGGAAAGGGAGTATCTTTTCTTGTGTTTTCAGAGAAAATAAGTAAACTACCCTAAAGAATAAAGCAAATTAGTCTAGTTGAAAATCTGTTGAAATCTGTTGTCACTGAAATATTTCTCTGCTTTGTATCAAAGTGTGAAAAGCTAAAAAATGTTTAATTCACCAAAGATTTTTTTTAACTATTTTTTATTTTTAAAAAAGTCATACAGGCATTTAAATCTAAACATAATCAAGGCAGAAGAAGATCAAAGTTTTACCAACATACAAGTAATAAACATGGACCCTGCCTAATGTAATTCACACAAATTAGTACGTTACGGGTCTTCTTTTTGTGCAAGAAAAATTAAAACTTAAGAAGAATGGGTGAGCAGGCAGACGGGAGAGGTAGAAAGTTACATGGTCATGGTGAAGGTACTTCACAACAAAAAGAAGACCTCTGTGTGAAACAACTAGATGGGAGTATGGCCCCTGACACACAGAATGCATAGGAGTTTTCCAGAACCCCCTCCCTGTGGCCTCAACCCTAGAAGCCTCCTGACTCACTCTGATCTGGAAAGCCAAGGGTGGGAGCAGATACTCTGCAAACTACTGGGTTACAGATTGAGGTATTTGTTCTAAAGATAATACAATGGTGCAACTGGTTCCCATGTGCTAATTATTATTATTAAAGATAATAAGTATTGAGTGTAATTATTAAATATAATCCTTATTAACAATAATAATACTCATTAAGAATTGTTATCATTAAAGATCATGGTAATTATTATTAAGACTGCACAACAGCCTAACAAGTCAAACCATATCATACACAAGACAACTCAGTGTTCACTCCTGAGAACAAGAAAGCAGTATTATTGTCTATAGCAAATACACTCCCCATGGTGTAGATTTATTTAAAAATATAAGATAGGGGTAGAGCAGACTGATTTTTTAGACAAAGAAGAAGATTTAGGACAGCTACACAATGCCTTGTAAGATATATTTTTTAATTGTGATCATTACTGGTATATGAAATGCTTATTTATACCAAGTTTATTCCCAAATATATATAGGACATGTAGCGAATAATATAAATTAGATTTCCTTCAAATTATCTTTTTTTTTTTCCTCACTCTTGTTGCCTAGGCTGGAGGGCAATGGCGCAATCTCGGCTCACTGCACCCTCCACCTCTCGGGTTCAAGCGATTCTCCTGCCTCAGCCTCCTGAGTAGCTGGGATTACAGGCGCCCATCAACACACCTGGCTAATTTTTGTACTTTTAGTAGAGATGAGGTTTCTCCATGTTGGCCAGGCTGGTCTCAAACTCCTAACCTCAAGTGATCCACCTGCCTTGGCCTCCCAAAGTGCTGGGATTACAGGCATGAGCCACCGTGCCTGGCCCCAAATTATCTTTGTAGTCATTCATGTATCCAGGATTTATTCACTGAACACCTACTACGTGACAGGTATCACCACCAGTGGCTCCAGGGATACAAGTAAGAACAAGTCTGATATCACTCCTGCCCTCAATGTAGTTAAAGGAGTTGTAAAACCTTCCTAAGCAAGCATAATGGCATTTTATAGGACTCATTCATGAGAGTCCCTACCAGCAAGGAATAGCCCCTATTTAGAGCTTTTAACTCTTACATGCTGGCATATAATCTTTGCCCAAGGAAGTAGGTAGATTTTTATTTCTAATGATTTAAGCATATGCACACATAAGGCCATATAGTCCATGGTGCCATGAGCTACTTCACCACTAATACCTGTGTGTACATAAGTTTCGATGCTGAAAATCCATGTGCAGTTCCTAATGTCAACATCTGAGTGTCACACATCTGGGAATCACAGATAAGATCTTTAAATGAATCCAATTGCTCCATAAGCTATCACGTCTCCATTACTTAGAAACTATAAATCTTTCTCAAGTTCATGGCCAACTGAAAAAACTTAAGACCCTATTAACTTTTAAAAATAATATTAACTGTTCAGTTAGATATGAAATATAACATGAAAGCACAGGGATCTATAACATGTAGGGACTTATGTTTTATAACTGTCAATTACTGAAATAGTTCCTAAACATTTTGGTTCAGTGATTGAAGGAAGCAATTGTTAACTGACACAACAGTAATAACTTCTTACAGAAAGCATGCAACAATCCCCTACTGGCATCACCTATTTAAAACAAAACAAAACAAAACTTTGTGGTTATTTATAAAATAAAACAGTATTAACCAGGAATGTATGATAATAGGGTTTGTTCTGCAGCACATATACATGAGATACTGAAGAATATCATAAAGCACTTATACTTAGAAAAATTTACCTTCTTACCAGAATTTGACCCATCTAAACAATTATGGTTTTTATAACGAAATGCAAGTTTTACAAAAGAATAATAAAGGAGGAAAAATAGATGCAATTACTAATGACAATAACAAGAGAAATAAAAAGTAGTAAAATAGTATAAATGACGTCAAGTGTAGAAAGAAGAAAATTAAGGCATAGGTTTAAAAGGCCTTTAAAAACCAAAAATCCCTAAGGGAAGCAAACTATAAAAGCATGAGTAAAAATATATGCCAAGAAAGAGAGAGAGAGAGAGAGAGAGATTTGTCCATCTTATTCACAACTCGTCCCAGGCAAAAAGAGGGAAAAAGAAAGAAAAAAAGAGAGAAAAAAGTGACAATGGATAGAAAGATAGGATAATGGATAGAAAGATAGCGAGGTGCTTGAAAAGCACTTCACAAAATAAATTAAGAGTGGGGAGAATTTTAAAGTTCCAATAAAAGAATAAAAATGTAAAACAAATCCATTTTCAACAAAATTTAGAAATGGTGAAGAAAAAAGAAAATCTTGTTCTAGCACTGTATCTTGAGCTTCCTACATTATTTTTCTTTTATTGTAGCACAGACCCATTTTCAGATGATCTAGTAGAGAACTTTGAACCTTCTGATCATAAGCCTTACTAAGCCTTTTACAATCACAGGAGGTAAGCAGGTACTTTAATCTAGAGGACAGGCGCTCAGCCTCAGCCATTTGCTAAAAATTAAGAGTTGTTCTGGTAATTGGGACAAATGATGAATTCTGTGTCAAAGAGGCAAAACAAGCCTGGTACCCTCTCTACACTAGAAAAATGCATTTTTCCAACTGTCACTAGTGATGATACTGAAACTGTCATTTTCATTCTGACATTATTTCTGAAGAAGTGTGTATAATTTATAAAGCGTTAACCATTGTAACTGCCACTGTTCACAGCAACAGCTGTGAGAACCGAGACACGTGGGAAAATGGTTAGATGTGGTGATGAACAGCACCGGGTCAGGGTCAAGTCCTGGCACTGTCCCTCTTTACCTGTGTGTGACCTTGAGTAGTTCATCTGACCTCTCTGAAGCTCCAATTCCTCCTAGCCAAAATGCAAACAATATCTACATCATAGATCTGTTGTGAAGATTAAACAATATTACATATTTAAGTTGTCTGACAGGTCTCAAGCAATGGAATTTATTTGTTTTCCTTTTTTTCAAAATCAGTATTAATACCATTTTACAGAGGAAAAAAATTAACCAGTAATTTTTTTCAAGGTCTGTAATCAATGTTCCCGATACTAAAAGGCATTTCTTCAGAATGAAGGTGATACTAATAAACATTGAATGGCCTATTATGCAAATGACAACCCGCTTAAAGTGTTTAACATGCCCCATGGCAAAAAAGGTGAAAGTGCTTAAAAGCACAGTAAAACTACCTGTCCATTACAGTAGCCTCTAACTTCATGTAGCAATTGAGTACTAGAAACATAGCTAGTCTCAAATTGAGATGTGCCGTAAGTATAAAATACATACTAGATTTTAATGACTTAATAACAAAAACAAATAAAATAAATATAAATGATTTTTTAAAAGTAATTGCGTGTAGAATATCTTGAATATATTGAGTTAAATAAAATATATTATTAAAATTAACTTCACCTGTTTAACTTTTAGTGTGGCTACTGGAAGATTTAAAATTATACATGTGGCTTATATTTGTATTAATAACAGAGAGCACTGTTCTAATGAATCTGCCCAAAAACAATATACAATTTTTTCTCACACAGGATACATTTATCACAAACTGATACTAGGCCAATAGCGTGACTGTCATGAGCTCTTTAGCTGTCTTTCCTCTGTGTTCCAGATCTTAGGAGTCCTGAAGACAGAAGCACTCGTGGTTAAATTCCAAAATCCAATGTGTTACTTTCTCTGCAATTGCAGGCTGCTGTTTTATTACTAACTATATTAATCCAACTTATTTTATTAGGAAACAGCTCTTTCCCCCTTCCCTTCATTTTAAAGAACAGACTTCAGGAAATGTCATAACATGGCTACGAAAGTGACCTGAGGAATGCGTATTCTCGAAGGCTCTGAATGTTTAACCCAACAATGAAAGATGAAAGACGGTGCAGCTGCAGCAGGGCGTCTAAGTGACAGGATTCAACGGCCTTGCGCCGAAGTTGGGACATGAAATAAAACCCCTGCTTTGCACTGTACTTCCTAGATCATCATGTAGTCTAACATACACAACTTTATCTTCTCACATTTACCCTGTGACAGGGTTAGCATTATTTTCAGGTGATAAATTAGGAAACTGAAACTATGGGAGAAGTAACATGCCCCAAGAAACACAGCAAGGCAAGGGCAGAATAGTTCAGGTTATCCAACTCTAAATCCCAAGCAGGTTGCTTTCCTGAGAGTTGAAAACAACACTCCAGAATCCACACCCATTGAAATCTAAGGGCTTGGCCTCTTAATAAAAAGGACGCTTTACCACTTGCTATGTCCAATGGCTGACCTGTACTACTCGTAAGTGAATTCACCTTTTGTCTGCCTACCAGGTGTCTGGCACCATGCTAGGCACGGAGGGGGAACCAAAGAGGGCTCCTGCCCTTCCGTTATTCACAGACAAAGAAAGAAAGAAAGGCTCACATGAATGGTCATACTCTAGTGTAAATCAGCACCGTCTCCAGCCTCCTCCCTAGCTCCTTTGTCTCCTTGGTCCACCAGCACTCCTGAATGACAGGAGCCAGTTTGAGATGAGAGGAGGCCAGGCTTTCCCCTCCCCTCTTTCAAAGAGCTCCTGAAAGCCCATCTGTCTCTTGAAGGAAGGCAGCAGACAGGGCCCACTCCCTTCCCTGGGGCCTGCGGCGTATCTAGTTCTATCACCTGAGAAGGTCCGAGGGCTAACTGGAGATTATAAAGACTGTAGGGCAAAGCCTTGCATATCTTTTCTTTGTATAAAATTGAACCTGAAGTATCAAAGAACAAGCTGTTTGAAATACTGAAACAAACTTTACCACATAAACTGAGTGAATAACAGTCAAGAGGACAGAGAGGAAAAGTGAGGGATGGCTACTATTTTTTCTTATTGTAAATTTACCAGAAATTTACTTGTTCTATAACCTCATATTCTCATTCTCTCTCTCTCTCTCTCACTGACACAATCATACACATACATACTGAGTCACAGACAAGAAGAGAAGTAACTTGCCAACATTAACCTCTAGCCCCTTCTCTCCATCCTAAAATAATAGAGGCTGGGTGCCGTGGCTCACACCTGTAATCTCAGCAATTTGGGAGGCCGAGGCAGGCGGATCACCTAAGGTCAGGAGTTCGAGACCAGCCTGAAACATGGTTTATTTCATGTCCCAACTTTGGCGCAAGGCCGTTGAATCCTGTCACTTAGACGCCCTGCTGCAGCTGCATGGTGAGACCCCCGATATCTACTAAAAATACAAAAACTAGCCGGGCGTGGTGGCAGGTGCCTGTAATCCCAGCTACTTGGGAGGCTGAGGGCAGGAGAATGGCTTGAACCCGGGAGACAGAGGTTGCAGTGAGCCGAGACCATGCCACTGTACCCCAGCCTGGGCAACAGAAAGAGACTCTGCATCAAATAATAATAATAATAATAATAATAATAAAAGAAAAGCCTGAGCGCCTAAAATTGCAACCATAAACAGAAAGAAAGAATAGGGTGTTTCTCACCTCCTTGCTGGGGTCCCAGGAAAAATTTCCAAAAGGGATGCAGTGCGTCCTTCCTAGTCTCCTCTTTGCGGCCCTGCTGTCCTCTACTAGGCACCCAGCCTCCTGGGCTAAGGCAGCCACAGGCTCTACATTCCACTCCAGCCTCCTACTCCCCCCAGGGGCTGATATCAAAAATTCCAGAGATTAATAGATAAAAAGATGCTTGCTACACTGTTTGAATAGTTTAGTGTTCTCCTTAATCTCCTCAGCTAGGTCTTCACAGTAGAATATATATTTTATTTCAAATAAATTTCTCATGGAAGAAATTTCAGGTAGTATAATAAGAAACAGTAGAAAAAAACTTTCACCAATTTTAAAGGAGAGAGAAGAGCAATCATTTGGATGCAAAGGGAGCCACCCATAGGTCCACAGGTGGACCAGAGGCCCTCTAGGCTCCCGCAACTGCTCCAGTTTTCAACGCTCCTCCCTGTCCTTTGCTTGTAAACTACACATTCCCTGAAACATTACACTTGTTTTTCTAGCTGGCTTTTTCTTAACTCTTACTGTAGAGGAAGCAGAAGCTAAGACAGAGGTGGGACAGCAGCAAGTTCTAAGTGGTTTACAGATAGAGATCAGTCAATTTTCCAATTATGAGGAAGGCAAACTCTGCATCATAATTACTTTTTTTTTTTTTTTTTTTTTTTTGAGTGGAGTTTCACTCTTATTGCCCAGGCTGGAGTGCAATGGCGCAATCTCGGCTCACCGCAACCTCCACCTCATGTTCAAGCGATTCTCCTGCCTCAGCCTCCCGAGTAGCTGGGATTACAGGCATGTGCCACCACACCCGGCTAATTTTGTATTTTTAGTAGAGACGGGGTTTCTCCACGTCGGTCAGGCTGGTCTTGAACTTCCAACCTCAGGTGATCCGCCTGCCTCGGCCTCCCAAAGCGCTGGGATTGTAGGTGTGAGCCACCTTGCCCAGCCATCATAATTACTCTTAGGTACAAACTGAGCCATACATACAATAATTCAATTTCATATTTACCCATGACCCAGGTGCAACTCAGGATTAGACCTCCAACTAAATAATAAATAATATTCAATAATATTGAATAAGAGTAAGAAACTGAGTAAGAGTTAAGAAATACTGAATAAGAGTTAAGAAAAAACCAACTAGAAAAACAAGTGAATTTTTCAGAGAATGTGTAGTTTACAATATATTGAATATTATCTCAATTTTATTATTATGAAATAATATTCAATAATAGTTAATATTGATTTATTCAATAATAAAACTCCTTGATGGCTCTCTCACTATTTGTGGGGGCAATGGGGTTCAGAATGATATCAAGAAATAGCTTATTCTCAGAATTCTCTCTAGTAAAACCAGATACTGCTTTGCAACCCCCGAGGCCAATCTTAACTTTGGACAATAAGAACAAAAATAGGCGGGGGTGAGGATGGGAGAGTGGACGCTAGTCCTCTCTCACTGACCACCCCGAAGGATCAAACTGGGCCTAAAGTGGTAGGGAAGGGAAATGAATTCTGGCCTTCCACATCTCTGATTCCAGGCCTGACTCCAGGCAAAGCAATCACAATTCAACCTAAAGTCAGGTCCGAAGGCTGAAGGAGAAACTCCAGGTCTCTAAACATCCTTCAGTTATAGAAATTTAGTGGCAAGATCAAACTGGCCAGGCAGTTTGCAAAACAGTATTTCACGGGCACATAGGAGGCAATTTGTGGCAGCTTATCTAAACAAAAGAAGCCTGAGCCACACCTGGGAACTCTGCCACAGCAAGCCTGACCTACCGAACTAAATTCTCTGATGTCAGGAATGCCGATGCACTAATGGGTATAGAGGAGAGGCCCACCGTTTTCTTCCTCAAACATGGGCTGGACTTAGCTGCCTCATGCCCCCTCCCAACCCTGAGCCTGAGCTATACAGTAGGCCCAAAATAAATGTTGGTTTAACAAAATGCCAATTCCAGTTAGATATTAATCACTACCATTAATAGGCAGTGTCTGCCTAGCTGTCAAACTTGTCCATATCACTCTGGCCCCATTGCACTGCACTCAGCATCAGCAAACAAGGAAAGCTTTCTAAGAAATGATCCACATAAGTGGATTCAGGAGCTTGCTCCATGTTGTCCAGGGGATGTTGGCCAGATCACAGCACTGTGCATGACCACTATTGACAGAACTTGTCAGGGTATCACCCCGGGCATCACATGGATGGGTGCGTAACAAAGTGGCGTGCTGCACCATGCTCTGTATACACCCTAGAGCCACGGGGGTCTTGTCGGCAGTCCTACCCATGTCCTGCATTGAAAGACTACAGTATCTTTTCTAAATTTAGTAACTACAGAAAGACAAAATGTTTAATGATCCTAGAATTTAAAAAACAACAACAACAACAAAAAATGTTTTAAGGACAAAAGAGCCGGGCACAGTGGCCAGAGCCTGTTAATCTCAGCTACTTGGAAGGCTGAAGTGGGAGGATCATTTGAGCTTAGGAGTTCGAGGCTACAGTGAGCAATGATCTCACCACTGCACTCCAGCTGGAGTTACAGAGCCAGACCCATCTCTAAAATAAATAATTAAATAATTTTAAAAAATAGAAAGGAAAAAAGTAGGATATACAAGTTTGAATATAACAGAAAAGTTCAAGCATATGGCATATTGTTGAAGTATCCTTAGTTCAGGCCTAAATTCTTCAGGTTCTTTTTACAATAGGTTAAAAATGCATATATATGTATAAGTCCTGAGACTCAACCACATGTTAAAAATGACTCTACCATAATTTATGAATGCCAGGGTTTCTGTCCTTCGTTAAGTAAAATTTCATTCTGGAGGTTTCTGAGAATTTTTTTTTTTTTTTTTTTTTTGAGACGGAGTCTCACTCTGTGGAAAATAGTATTTAAGCGGAGATCGATTCACCTCTCCACCTTATTCTCATCATCCTCTCTGGAAAAGCTATTTGCAACTCAGAGTCCCATATGTCAAAAAAGGAGTCAATGAAAATTGTCCTTATACTAACATTTACTTCAGCTTTTGAGTTCTGCCTAAATGTTATTTTATCTAATTCAAACAATTAAAAAAAAAAGCCTGATTAATTTCTCCAGTGTAGTGTTAAGGAAAGGTTAACTGTACTGAGGTCCTCTTGAAAGGAATTAATAAAGGAATCAAGTGCTCAGCTCTCAATAAGACAAGACTACCCGGATTTCTAGTGGGAATATTTCATAGCACAAGCATGTTTTCTTTGGGGAGTTTAACTCACAAAAATTATTAAAAATTGAGATCAAACACTGGTGCAGAGCCTCAAAGGAAATCATACTAGAATGGAGAGATTTTTATCAAATAAAAAACTGAAAAGTAAAGTTGTTATAGCAAAAAAATAAAAGGCTTTCTCCCTCACAAAAAGAAAATCCTACTGTCTATGTTTAGAGTTCAAACAGCAAAACATTTATGGATATTTAATAGATGTGTAGAAAGTAACACTGTGCAATGAACGCAGATTTCACAAAGCCGAGCTTAAGCAGACAGGCAACTACCACCACCACTTCTCAGCCATTAAAAGCCACTCTCATTCTTATATTCAACAAACGCATCCATCAAGACGCAGTAACAACCAAGCTGGTGAAAGGGCTAACGCTGAAAGGTGAAAGAGAAAAAAAACAGGAGGGAGAAAGAGCAAGAAAGTCAAAATCATAGTGTGTATTCTCCAGTCCCCTTAGGGGATCTGACTGAGATCTCTGGTTTGCAATACATAGGATATTATTATTGTGACTCAGATCAAGTTAATAAAACCCAGCCTACAGACCAGGGAAACCAGGGTCTGATGGAATACTTCCCAGACAAAATATTTTAAGTATATATGTAGTGCCTGTGTAATTTATAGAAATTAATCAGAAAAACAGAGAAAACCAGTATTTTTTTCACTTTATGGTTCTAATACAGCCTCTTTATAATTTATATAATTTCCAAAATCAAATATTAAAATAAATATTTTAAAAATGAAAGAGACTATTTAAGTCTGTGCATATAAATCTCTTGGAAACCTTATGTTCATCCTGAATATGTTTATCCAAAGGCTATCACCCAGTCAAAGGAAGAGTTATTCTACTTTTTACTGCCTTTGAGAAGTGTTATCAAACCTTAAAGTGATTTGTCTCCTGGACAAAAAAGTGAGAAATCTTTACTCTAAATGAAATATAAGATTCTAACTTCCTCAAAGCAGAAGCCCTGGAAGACTACTGCAGCATTTTAAATTGGGAGTAATTCCAGGTATTAACACCTTAATCTCAAAAAGATTTCATTTTCCCTAGAGTCCTTGGTTCACAAATTATTTAAGCATAAAATATTAATAATTTCTGAGCCACAAAATAAAGGTATTGATGTTATCCCCCTCCCCCTAGAAGGCCAGTTTCAAAACAGTTCTATTCTTTGACAAGCCCAATACAAAATAACAGAAACACAAGTCAAACATTATTTCAAACTCCATATTGAAGGAGGAAAGAATTTCATCTGGAGTTAACTTAATAGTATACGTTTAAAGTTTGTGGGTGAACTCCAGTATCGCCCAAGAGGTAAGAGCTGCTATTTTATCTTGGCACCATCACTGCTAGATCTAGATGGAGATGATAGAAGAAACTATACATGACAGTTTCTATGAATATAAGTTCATTTATTTTGTTAACACAAATAGGATCGACAAACAGCTATGTTTTCAAAGAGCAAGCCTGTGTTTATTCTATATATGAGAGGCTGGTGGCAAGAAAGATGGCTTTACTGAGTCATTCTAGCAAAGGAAGAAGAGAGCTGCATCTCAGAAGCCTGCCTTGGTTAAAAAGAACTGTCTCCCACAAACTCACTTTCAAGCTATACATCAATCTTCAATATAATTATGTTTGACAGAATATAAGCTCTTGGCAGTTAACTTGTTTACAATAAATGCTTAGTTTGGGTACATGGACTGTATTTCAGTCCTACAAATATCAAACACAAACCTACAACAGTCCCATTATGGAGCTGAGAATTATTTTGCTATAAATCTTTTTATTGGGGGGCCAAGGGAATTACTTTGCAGCTTGTTTCCCACTAACCACTTGGAACAGTGTGAAAAAAGAGGTACATTTATGCTCTGACCCTGTGCTAATTGGAATCCTATACATTTCCACAGGAGAATGTTCAGTATCAATCCTGAACATGCAGGTCAGTCCCCAGTTCGGCCATGGCGGCAAAAAAATACACATGAAACAAAATGGTTCTTACTAAAGTCACGGCAGTTTCCTACAGTTCTTTTTCTCCTCAAAGTTTCTTGGGAACTAATGACCATTTGTAACAGTGTTGGCAGACTTTCAACGGTAAGCCCCAGTTTTGGGGGAGTTTATAAGTTAGCTGTAAAAACGTGCTTAAGGCTCAAACTTGCCATATGAAAGAGGCTGTAAATAGAGGTAGTTTTGCTGAATATTACCTCGAGATTCATTTGAGAAGGAAAAAAGTCAGGATCACCTTATTTACCCTTGTAAAGTGGCTTTACCTGGTTATTAAAGGTGTAATAACTTCCTATTCAGGGAACAATTTGCTCTTCTTATACTCCCTCGATATTAACGGGTTTGGGGTGTTCTAATACCACATTTCCCAAATCTAAAGGAAAATCACCTGTCTGAATGGAGCCTCTAGGAATGCTTCTCTCCTGACAGGCAGCTTCACTCTGAATACCTTCTGGTTTTCAGATGAAGACAATTTATCATTGCAAGGTTTCTTTAGTGCTTTCTAATTTCCCACTTAACATGTAATTAGATTCCTGTAATAACTCAACTTTAACATAGTATTAATACATCAAAAAGATCATATTAAGGATCGCAGTTTATTTTCCAAAATAAACAATACTGAAAAATTCAGTCATGTAATGACTTAAGATTCCAATTTGTTTCTTTCTAGTCACTGTTACAATTACAGGTGACAAAAAATTTAAAACATGTGTTTGTCTCTCAGCTTCTAATAAAGAACAACTGATTTATAAGTTTCAACTGTCATACAAAATGGTTTTATTTAAAAATTTTACCACAGGGTTTTCTTGTATACAGGGGAGAGAGACAGAAAAGAAAAATATTTTCACTGCATTATCAGCCTCACAGAACTTCCTTGTTAATACCAAAGCACTAGTTTGCAATGTGAACTCATGGAAAATTGTTAAATTCACCTAAAATAACTACTCCTTTTTTTAAACTAAAGAAGCCCTTTTAAAACCTTGACTATTTAATTGCTGTTTACTTGGGGAAGAGGGACATGGAGAAGGTGATCGTATTAAAAAAAAAAAAAAAAAAAAACCAAAACACTTTTTTTAATTGTACAATAAAAATTCCCTCCAAGGCAAAAAGACATTATGCCAAGTTCCACCCAGAATTAATGTTTAGGTTTAAATTATAAAGTCCAGAAGAAACGGAACCACTAATAGACCCTTAAAGCTCATGGCCTTCATCAACACTGTTAGGTTATGTAAATGTTAAAACTGAAAACCCTTTGCTGACAAAAGCATTTTAATGAAGGCGCTATTAACTAGACTCTATGGATTAAATAACTTTTTTAAAAAAGCTTTTTTGGAGCTGTTTGATATACATCCCACTCTAAAAGGGATGATAAATGCTCGGGAGAGTTCTGAAATTATGAGACCTCCACCAGGAGGATGTACTGCCTATCTTGTTTCTTTCATTTTGTCACCTCAGGAAGGTTTTTAAATATTAAAGCCAAGAAACTCAGCGACAGGTGAAAGAAATATTCCCCCCTAAGTCTGTCAACTGAGTAAAACCTGGAGCTCTGACTACTCTGATGGCTGACATTATGTGCAGTTTTAGTATCCCCACCACACATGGGGGTAAACCGAGTTATCCCCATCTCAAGTATCCCCACCCTGAGCCAAGGTTCCCGGGTGAACTCCACCGTCACCACCTAGGTTTCTTCGGGAGCTCACAGTTTCTATTAATAGAGTAACAAATACAGCCCAGAGTGAGGGGAAACGAGCCCGATTCTTGGCTGCTGCCTGGCGGTTCATTCGGAGTTGCTGAAAGCATAGCTCTGTGGAATGAGAGCCGGAGTCTCAGCAATGTTAAAGACATCGATTTCATGATTCAGAGGATTGCAGGTCGAAGCAAGAGCCTCTGCATTTCAGGTGACAGTCAGATGAGTACACCTCAGGTGATGTGCCCACAGAGCAACTCAGGTTACCCCGGTGTGTGCTGAGAAGAAATGAGGGTGCTCATTATTCAGCCTCAACTCTCTCTCCCGCCTTCAGCCTAGTTTGGACTTTGGAAAGAGGAAGAACAGCAGGCCTAGGAACCCCATCTAACCCTTACTTGGCTGGGCTTTGTAACAAGAGGAACATCCATTACTTCTGACTTCCATTTACGGAGACAAAAAAAAGGAGGGGGAGAGAGTAGTTCCACCTCAGGTAGAATTTAAGAAAATGGGATTTTCCTGGTCAAACTGTGTATGAAGACAAAGTCAATGGTCATTTGTAATGTCTCCTGGGCAACCACTTCCCATGGGCTCCTCTTTGAACTTCCTAGGGAAGAATGAGAGCCAAATGGTCTCTCCCCAAAACAGATTTTAGCTAATAAACACAACAAAGTATGCGAAAAGCACTTCGGTTTTTCTGCATTTTCTCCAAGACTAAAAATTTGTACATTGTGTGACAGGTCCACCTCATTTTTCTTAATGATGTTTTTATTATTCTTTCACTCAATTAAAGCAGAAATGGATATTGCATCTTCTGACTGTATAATTGTTATTGTAATCTGTTTTCGATCACTGCTTGGGAAATGGGTCCAAAACAACATAAACTCTCCACTGCCTCAGAAGACAAGTCATTTTCTTTTACTACGACACTTAAAGAGACATTTATCATGCTGCTCTGTTAGCATCTTTGGATTATGACAAAAGAAAGTTCTTGTTCTGTTAACTCCCAAAAAATAATATTTCAAAAATGCTATTGCTATTTCAAGTGTTTTGATATGAATGCATCTTGTCAGTAAGCTATTAAATATATCAATTTTGCCTTTCCTTATATGTAATAATAATTGAAACAAATGCAATAAAAGTACTCAATTTTAATATAGGATATAATTGGGAAATCTAAAAATACAGTTATTTTTACTTTATGCCTTTGGTCCTTTGGTCCTTTCCCAGGAGTCTTGGGCATGGCATCCAATCAAATTTGCTCTCTTTGCAAAGAAAATATTTTCTTGTGTTAAAAAAAATCAATCATAATCAGTTATGAAAGAACTGATACACTTGCTTTCCAGCCAAATGCAAAAACAAGTAAAAAGTAGTTTTTAAAGAAAGAAAAAGATATATATGGTTAACGTGATGAAATTCACACTGTTTCTATGACAAACGCCTGCAAATCACCTCTGTCAGATCTTAGCACTTTGGAAAACATTTGCTCTAACTAGAGTCTTTTATTTTATATATTATATACACATAGATATCTGTGTAAGTCTTCAGTCAAATAAACAAAAGACAGACACTGAGCTGCTGTGCACATTTCAGTAACTGTGCAACCATCAGTGGGCACCAGTTACCCTGGTTTGAAATGGATCCCTTTTGATAAATAGTAGCTTGCAGTGCCTCCCCTTAATTTTTTGATCTTTGTTGTTATTTTACAGTTTAATAACCAACTGTGCTACAATAGAACTCCATTCCAATGATAAGGCTACTAGGTAAGAGCAGAACTGAATCTGCCCACACACTATTAATGAGTAATAGTACAAGGAGCAACTAAAATTGAAATATATTTCCCGAGAAGGTTTTCCTGTCCTATGCGTCATAACCATTAATAAAGAATATGCTTACTAAAAAACTGACATAGTTTGCTGATTATTGCAAGTTTCAAATTCTTAAAATTTCTATTCATGCTTTTATCTGCATTTTAGGCATTTGTCAAACTAATAACCATAACATCCACTTGTTTAAGTTAAAGGACATCAAAAAGGGGAAAAAATGCATGCCATAAACCCTATTGTCATAATTATATATCTAAAGCACATTTGTTCCATATTATGTCTTTTTATCTAGTTTTTTTAAAATCTGAAGGAAAACTTTTTAATTGAGCAGCAAAAGATACAGAAATTGTAGAATGCAATTTCTGATGTAGCCTTTCAGTGCCACTTAATTATACTGATTTTACCACAATTCTTAAATCACTTGCTACTAAAAAGCAAAATAATTGTTAACTGAAACAAATATATATAGCTAGAGTTCCATAATTTTGAAAACTCCACCATGGAACATTTTTACAAAAATACTGTAGCATGTTATGCTTACAGGGCTTGTTTCTATGTAAAAGAAGAAAAATAATGTTTGGTTAATTGCTAACAATAAAGAGCAACGGCAAATAGGACACTATAGCGGCTACAACTGTGCTTTTTCCAAACTCTAAGTCCTCAACTGGTTTTTGTTTTAGTCATACCTCAGTTCCACTCAGGGCATCTACTTTGACTTTGAAATATTTATCACATTACATTTAAGTAGTAGGATGATGAATCTTTTGTATATAAAAATCCATTTTCACCACAGACATTTTCAAAACCTCTATTGCATTTTAAAATAACAGGAATTCACAGCTCTCCTTACTGGCACCCTAAATTAATGCTGGAGAGCAGTGTTGATTGGAAGTGAAAAAAGACCATACAATCATAGTCAGTAGAGGCAAATCATTCATTTAAAAATTGCTACAAAGAAAAGAATAGAAACTAAAAGGCAAACTCTTTTCTTCATTTTTTTGAGCTAAGCATAAAGGTCTCCTACTTGAAACCATTTTAGGTTATTTCTCTTTTTTTTCCCAAAAAATAATGAGTTAAAATGTATGGGTTAGATCCAACATTTCACTGCTGTTCTTATTCTTGGGGAGTGGGGGAGACGGGGAACTTGCTGCCAAAGCTTCTGAAAAGAGAGTTTGGGCTGCTAATTTTCCGTTCACAAAATCTAAATTCCCCTTATGCATTCTCACACAACTCATGAAATAATATGAAACAGTATTATATCACTGCAAATTGAGACATTTTTATCAAAATAAAGAGTGATGATGCCAACATTTCATTTGTCATTTCCCACTTGTCACTTTTCACTGACAAACTGTTACACATACAACTTTTGTCAAATGCTCCATCTTTAAATATGTTCCAAAATGCCATTGTATCTCAGTATTCATGTAAGGAAGATAGTAAAAATTACTATGTTACCATATATTAGTTATATAGGTTTTTTAAAAGCCTACTGATTAAATAAAACAATATAAAGAATTATTAATTTACATGCTATATAGGATAAAGTTTGGCTCTCTGAAATAAAACAATGTACATATTTTACACACCTAATGCGGGTTCTTAGTCATAAGAAACATTTTAATGGTGAGAAATTTTATTCCAACAGAAACCTAAAAAGCTTTAAAAGATAAGTATAACCCAAGAAAATAATACTATTTGGAATTCATCTAGCCCTGTAAATTTAACATGTCTTTTTAAATATATACATGTATGCTGATTCTATAATAAATACTTTTTAAAAAGAAAGAAAAATAGGGGTCTTAAATTATAACCACCAAACTTCACTGCTTACTACTTTGTCAGATATACCAAATAATTACTGTAGTCTTGCCTGGAATAAAACTGATTTCCATATACTTAAAATGACTCAAATTCAAATTCTTAGCTATCTAATAAATGATGATTAGTCTGTTTTCCCCTCTCTACAGAGATAGATTGGTTAAAACAAAATTCAAGAAAGAAAAAGAAGAATTCAAACAGGATACTCATATGTACAGACTTTGCTGGTTACAACCCTCTGGGAAAGGATGATACTGCTTATTTTCTGCAGGGGTTAAAAAACAGATGCCTTAAGGGACATCTATGTAGTTCCAACACACACACACACACACTGCACTACAGATGATCTTGAGTATACAATGGTCAGTGGGTTTCTGCTGATGGAACATAAGGCTTCCAAAATTACTTGAAACATCAAATTATGCTCAGGACTTTGAGGGGCGGATACCCTATGTTCTGTTTAATGTGTATGTTCCATTGCATATATTTTTTTAACCAAGTATATCTTTATTTTAATAACAGGCCAAGAACTAAAAACACTCTAGAGAAGAGTTATTTTTCTACCTCAGCAAAACTACAGAGGGCAGGCTAGATTGTTGGATGACCCCAAAGCCTAAGTTCATTCTATTTAAAAGACCTTAAAACCTTAAAAAAAAAAAAAGTGAGTAGGAGGGGGAACTACAATCTTTTCTCTTTTGAAGTAATGACTACTTCCTACAAATATTATGATATTCATCCTTGGAAATGGAGTTTTCTCCATCTTGTCCATGTTAACAATATATTTCTAAGTATTTTATAATCTCAATATATACCTATCTATACTTTCATATCTGTACGCCTTTCAAAAAGTTAAATGTCTCTCTACTGTTGCTCATATGGTGACTACACCTGACCCGAACTGCATTTCTTTTCATTTAAAAGGAAGTGTTCCACATGTAGACAATTAAACTAACTGTTGTTGTAGACAATGTTCAGCTTTAAATGAGGCCCTGACTAACAATCTTGATCACATTTGCTTCCCTATTTGAATACATCAGTGTGTACTGCATAATGATTTTTTTCCCCTTGCAACAAGACAGTTATGTTCTTGAAAGGGCTGCCTGGTAGCACGAATAGGTCTACTTTGGGTAGACTAGTTATAAGATAACTTTAACAGACAGTATGCCAACAAAATTAAATTGTTATTTATAAAACATAAATTATTTTTCAGAAATAAGCAAGTTTTTTTTTTAAAAAAAAGCAAATCTCTCTAAAAGATATTTTCAATGTTTAAATATTTTTCCCTAAAATCTAGAACATTTAACACCAAAAAATCATAAAAATTCATAGGAAAATGAAAAATATCAAAAAGATTTCTGATGTTTAATGCCTCCTATCAGCAAATACACCATCTGGTATATTCAAGCGCTGTTCATTCAGTTTAAATAAAGCTGTCTGAAAGTTCTTCTTTAAGCCAAACATTAAAAAACTAAAATGCTTGTGTTAACAATGAATGAAGCAAAATAATTTATTGCTATTAAAGCACAACTGGCCAGCACCTTTCAGCAGTCCAGGAGAAAAGCAGAATGTCTTGCTTCCTCTGGAAACTTGATTGGCATCACTTTCATTTTATGCTGTAAGTTGCGTGGCTGAAGCATTCCATACAGCAGAACATTTTAGGTACTTATGCTAATAGTGGTTAAAAGGATCATCTGATTCTTATTTTCATCATCCTTAATAATCTCTTCTTTTCCTAAATCTTCAAATAGATCTGTAAGTTTTAATCAACAATTTCACAAATATAAATTTCCCCACCATTAATCATCCTTTTTCAAAATCCTTATGGAGTGAATTACTAGCTGAGAGGGGACGCCAATTCTAGTAAGTGAATGTTACCCAGCAGGGATATAAAGCTGTCAACACTATGGTGCTCTTGCTAGCTCTAAACTCTCTCCTAGCCTTCATATGTTTTTTAAAGAGATATTAGCCTTTTTTTTTTTTTTTTTCCTAAGGACCGTCTATAAAAGCTGACTGACTTACACATCTGAGCACTTACATTTTATTACATACATGCTTTAAAACACACTGCTCAGATAAGAGCAAAAACATCCCAGAAAGTGTTGGAAAGACAAAGCAAAACTCATCTAGCTTCTAATAGAGTCTTCTAAAGCTAACCACATAGTAAACAATCCACTTTTAAGTTCCCTGTTAAAACACAACCTTAAAGACTGTGACAGTGTATCTACCCTCTCTACTATTTAAATTGAGACACTAAAGTAATGCCCCTTCTTTTATGAATACTTAGTTCTTATCAAAAAACACAGTAAATTCCCTCTACCTAAATAAGTAGAGTAAGCAGAATTTACTATTGCAACCAATGCATTCAGAAATATATTTAAAATATATTTACCTCACTGCTTATCAAAAACAGTAAGATAAATTGCTATTTGATTGGACAACTAATTAACTTGATCTCCCTTATTTTTAAAAGAACAGCTTTTAAGAAAGAGGAACACTAAAGATTAACAAATATGTACTCCCAAATTTTTGGCCCCACTTCTAAGACAAATTTTATTGTATCCATCTTTATACCATTGACAAGACTGCAATATATCTGAAAACAGTAATAAATGATACAGAGCTATAAATACTTGTGTAGTTATCTATGCTTATTATATTGCTTTATAAAGAAAATTTAAACACAAGAACATAGAATGGTAGAAATATAATCTACTTTATATTTACTCTATGTTCAAAAAAATCCTTTATTTATAAAAAAATCTAACTAGAAATGTATTTTAAACATTTTTTAAAATTTAGAATGTGCATGTTTCAAAAGGCTTGGCTTTGCTCCAAACTATATACATGGTTAAAAGTTACAAAGAAATTATTTAACATCTTAATATACATTTGGAAATTATATAAACTTAAACTCATAATTTTGTTAACATTCAATTAGAAACCTTTCTACTATTAAAATCTTATCTTCTAAGTTGTTATATTCTAAAGTTGTCTAAATTAATCTGTTTACAATCTATTATGCTATATAGAGTAAAAGCTTTCTTTTTAAAAAAATTTAAATTCCACTAAACAATTTTAACCACTTTACTATCATGTATTATAAACGATATGTATTGAGACAAAATAATGTCATCTTTATTTTCAATTTGGGAAGCAGCTAATAAGACCTCTGCTATTACTAAATTAAGTTAATTAAAAGAAAGTGTCTAAGGCAGCTGGTTGAAACAAATCTATTATTCTTTACCAAGATAATAATTTTAGTTTATATTAAACATGTAAGGGCTCAAATGTGAACTACAGTCTCAGAAAATTTGAAAACCAACCACTATTTAACACTAAAGTTATCCCTGGTCAACAGAATGAGGCACTTTCTTTCATAGTTCAACATGATATAGAGGAGGGGAAAAAAACTTGTTTTAGGGAAGCACAATTGTTAACAATTACATTCTAAAATGTTTACAGCTCCTTTCAATTTAGTGAATTTTATTAGATCTTCAGAAAGATACCAAAATTTTAAGTCCAAGCCTTTTCTGTCCACAAAGGCCACTTTGGAACACACTGTCTCCAAGGATTTCCAGAACTTGTTCAAACATTTTCAGCACTTAGCATATCTCATAATTGGTACCATCATACTCTCTATGAATTTTTATTTCTTATATGCATATACTAACTGATTATGCCAAAAGTCTGACATTATTTGCTCCAGTATCAGGACAACAAATTAATAAACCTCTCTTTTAAAAAATGGGTCACAGAACTGTTTTCTTTTGCTTCAATAAAGTATATTTTCAAGTCCCAAAAAGGGGAGATAAACAAGCCAGAATCCATCACCAAACTTTTTACCTTACAACATTGAAAGGATGAATACTTCTCAAGTGAGACAATTAATATGAAAGACTGAGACAAACCATCCTGAGTATTTACCATGAAGAAACAGAAATAGCAAAATAAAAGAAGAAAATACGATTTTATAAAACGTATGTGTTCAACACTTTAAGAGGGAATGAACATTTTTAGAGGTAAGTAACTATTTTGAAATACATACAATAGACACAACAAGGGGGTGAGAGCTTATCATTAAGGTTTGCTAAGGTTTTATATCATTTAAAGCAAGTTAATATATAGAATATTAAATGGGCTGCTGTTGAAATTATTAGAGAAAAAACGTTATAGGCAAAAAAAATTAGTGATTTATCCCAAACACACAGAAAATCTGCATGCCATGTAGAATTGTGGATTTTACATGTAAAAGACAACTAAGCAAATGGCATACAAACTCCAAAATATTTCAATGTTTAAATTTCTCCCATATCTTTATTTTGTATGATTGCTTTTCCTGACCACTTTAAAAGAAAGTAGTTGCTTAAGTAGTAAAAAGTACAAAAGATTTTCTTTAAATAAAATTATTAATAAATTCTTGGGAGGGGAAACTACATCTAGTTGATAAGGCCACTTTACTATTTTTATCTGTTGTCCTATAATTCATAATAAAGTTACAAATGCATATAACTAAGCTTTATAGACAACAGCAGCATTTAAGCTTCTAAGGGCCTGAAGGATTCATGGTGATTCTTTATTTCCCACATTTCACGTGGCAGGACATATTCCCGGTTGTCATTCATCTGTCTTGAAGCACTGTCCTCACTACAAAGTAACATCAACTCTCCTTGTTCCTGTACTCGCCTGAGCATTAATGACTATTTTATGCCCTAAAAGCGAACGCACGTGAACTTCATCCCTACAACAGACACTCTGAGGCAAGGCAAAAGAGTTAAATCACTAAAAAGCTCTCTAGGAAAATCTAGAAACAGTTAGCTGGCTGTGACATAAACCTGCCAACACCTCAGCATACAGTGGCAAAATGCCCAAAAAATGCCACCCTCTGGGTAAAACCACTTTCTTGTTTTAACTCGAGATGAAGCTACCAGTTGCAGATGAGAGGCGACGGGGGCATTATTTGGCAACCTGGAATTCACTTCCTGTAATCCTACACCGCGACAGCGCCTAATCAACCTGAACCCTGACACCCGGGCCATTATCACTGGGCCGCGGGCTGCGCGCCTCCCTGCTCCGGGCTGTTACCTCCCACGGCCTTGGCCACGGCGCCGTTGGGCCTCCCGCGGGCTCCCATGGGGCTGCCGTTCTGCTCCAGCCGGGCCACCTTCACCGGGGGAGGCCCCTTGACGTCCGGGCTGCCGCTCCGCCGGTCGGGGCTGTCCCGCAGACACGGGCTCTCGCTCCGCCGCTCCATGCTGCTCCGACTCGGAGACAAAGTTCCCACCGGCAGGTCGCAATAAAACGCACAGGGACCTAGGGAGGGGGTGGGGGGAGGAAAGGGGGAGGGAGAAAAAAAGAGGGAAAACCGCTCATACACGTGATAGACGTTCAGGCCAGTGGCAGAGCGCTGCACCACAGCCACACAAACTTCCTCCCACGCTGCCCGAGGGGCCCGAGCCGGGAAGCCAGTCCCAACCTTACATTGGGCAGCCCCCAGGAAGCCCAGCGCCTCGGTTCGGCGACTCTGCCCGGTCGCAGCTCCCCAGAAGTCAGCCCTCGGGGTCGCGGCCGGGGTTGGCACCCAGGGGCGCATAGAAGTGGTCCATTCATTGGGACGGGGTTGGCATAAACCGTTCCTGGGTGCGACAGCCTAGCCCGTCCCGGGGTCAGGGTTGCGGAATAAGTGAACTTCAGAAAAAGACGTTCCACCCACATGGGAAGGGGGTTGGGGGTGTGCGCAAGTCCGTAACCGAATTAACCACCCGGTAAATGCGCTGTGAATGGCCGGCCAGGCAGGAGCCAAAGGCCGGGCGAAAGAACCCCTTGAATACCCGCTTTTTACCTACACGGAGCAAGTCCGGAGATAAGCACACACCTGCATAAAATCAACCCTAATTCCACATCAATAAGCATCCGAAAACACTTGGAGATATTTATCAGAATAACCTCCATCACAAAGGCGGGCGCTACAATCGTTATTACTTTGGAGCGTTCTTATCTTCATCTGATCCCGAGTGCTTTTTTAAAGCTCTTCGGTATAAAACACAAAAGCAAAAAGCATTTGAATTCTTAGTGCAAAAGCAGACTTCATCTGCCCCAATTTTAACATCGCTCCATAAAGTTTTCCTCTGGGTCACTAGGTTGGCAGTGCGCTCCCCACGGAAGCCGCAGGTCTCGACACCCCTGGATTGGGTGGGTAGGGGGGGCGGGGAAGGAGGGGAAACACCTGATGAAACGGCGCTCGCGTTGTCACTGACACCCGCAAGAAGCAAGACCCCGGCACTGTACTGCGTGCGCGCTGGGAATCCTCGTGGGCGCTCTCGCCGCGCGAGCAGCGTCGGCGCCACGGGTCAAGGAGACAAGGTGGGGGTGGCAGGGGGAGGTGAAAGGAAGGATGCGAGATGAAGACACGGAGCAGGAGGGCTGCGGGCTAGGCTTCCGCCTGCATTCCCCGACTTCGCGGCCCGAGAGGCCGAGAGCAGCGGGGAGGGAACTTCGTTGGCCCTGGGCTTCCCCGAACTCCCGAGAGCGGCGCGGGAGCCCTCGCCCTGCGTACTTACTGCTCACGGTCTGTCTGAAACTTGGCTGACTGGGGCTCTGTCCATGGAGCAAAAGTAGAGAATCCAGGGTGGAAAGTTTCTGGTGCTTGGCTTTGCAGTGTTCTCCTAGTCTTCCTCTTTACTCCTTCCCTCTCCCTCTTCCCCAGGTCCTAACGTTTAAGGTCCTGGGTCAGGGTGTCTTCTTCTGGTGCGGAGATGGTTGTTATGATGATGATGGGGGGAGGGAGGAGGGGGAGGAGGAGGAGAGGGAAAGGACTCCTCCAAAGGGACACCCGAGCGAGCGGGGGAGGGGACGGCGGAGGAGGGGGGAAGAGAAGGAGGCTGAAAGAGCCTTTTCACACCTTCGGGAAGGAGACCCGTTCTGGAGAGAAAGGGCTGAGAACCCGGAGGCAGCGGCAGCGGCGGCGGCGGCGGGCCGGGACTGCCGGTTCGCAGGGCAGCTAGCTCGCGTGGAGGCGCGGCCAGAGCGGTGGGACCGTTGACACCAAGAGCCGAGAAGACGCAGGGACCCGGGACCGCGCGCGGGAGGAAACGCAGCGGCCGCCCAAGCTGTCACCTCCAGCCTCTCCCCTCTCGGCCGCCTCTGCCAGCAGCCAGAGCCGGACTCACTGACAAGCCGCAGAAAGAGACACACTGAGAGGGAGATGATTATTAGTTGCGTTGAGTCATCAGGCAAAGTGAGTCCTTTTGGGTTGTCCTCGGTTTCCGATTTCTCCCCCTCCCCCTTTCGGTCCCCAGATCTAGCGCCTTCAAAATAATAATTTGGGGTGGGGGTAGGGGAAGTCTCTGGATTATTTCGGGATGGGGGTGGGGGGGATGGATCTAAACCCAAGCCAGACTGGTCCACCGCAAGAAAAGAGGGGAGTGGGGGGCGGGGAGGAGGGCTGGGGAGGTTGCGGGGGGAGGGGGGCCCCGCCTGGCAGGAAATTAAACATCAATCAATCAATCGCTGTGAGCACGGCGACCCAACGGCGGCGGGGCTGCGAAGGAGGCAGAGGGACAGGCGAGGGGCGGGTGGGAGGCAGGGAGGAGGGAAGAGGAGGAAGGGGAGAGTCGGCGGTCGGAGCGGGGTGACGAGGACCTCGTGCACGAGGCGGCGAAGGACCGATGGCAGAGAACCGAGTGCGGCGCGAGGCGCTGGCCGCGGCCAGCGGGTGGGTGCGTCTGGGCACAGGCGGGCACCGGGGCCCGGGGTCTGGTCCTCCTCCTTGTGGCGGGTCCAGGGCGCGGCCGCCTCGCCCAGCCCCTAGGCGCACTCGTCCCGGCGCGGAGGCGGCGGCGACAAGGCAGTCGCTGGGTGCCGCGTCTGCCGGCGGAGACGCAGACCGACGCGCAAGAGGCGACCGCGGCTGCCTCGGCTCCCAGCTCTGTTAACTGCGCGGAGTACTTTCGACTTTGGAGATAGGAGGGCGATCGCCTCCCCCACCCACCGCCTCCGCCCACCACCCACCGCCTCCGCCCCTCCGAGCAACTTTTCTCGGTGCCTGCGAGCTCCCCCTCCGCGCCGAGCCGAACGTCCCGGCCCGCCGCGCTTCGTGCCGCCGCGCGCGCAGGGAAGGCCGCTTCTCCTTCAGAGCTGGCACGGCCGCGAGTCCGGAACAATAGCCCGGGTGTCCCGAATGGCAGGAGCACGGCCACTGCCCGCCAGGCTGTGGGTGGCACAGGAATGGGGTTTGCGTGGTGGGTGCAGAGCGGGGTGCATCCCTGGATGGCATCGCTGGAGCGCTCGCCGCTCCGGCGACATCGCGAGCGGCGCAAACCGGGCCCCCTGAAGCCCGTGACGCGGTGGCGGCGAGGGCGGTGGGGCTGCCTGTCCTCGGGCTACAGGACTGGAGCTCCTGGGGACCCCAAGCTGCTCAAGCCCTGGGCTGCTGGCGCCAACAAAGCTGTGCCCTGAGGACCCGGCCTCCCCGCCCGGGGGGAGGCCGCACAAGAGCGTCCCCAGCAGGTCCCGCGAAGGCGTAACAGAGCCACAAACTTTTGCCGACTCCCGCGGCCGCGGCCGCCGGCAGTCCGACTCCGGCCGCGGTGCTCATTTAAGGTGGCGCGAGCACTAGCCGAGCAGGCTGGCCTCTGGCCGCGCTTTTGTCCCTGCGATTCCGCTTGGGCGCGCTGCCTCCTTAAGGAAAAGCACGTGGGCAGGGGCCGCAGCCCCCGCGAGATGCCCGGGGCGTCGGCGGACATTAGCCGCTAGGACCTTAGGCGAGAAAATGTGGACGCATCCCCGCCGGGCCTGAGGCCAGAGAATCCCCCTCAACTGGTTGCGCCTCCTATCCCTCCCGCACACGTTGACTCTCCCTCCTAACCCCCAGGACCCCGAGGGCTCGCGCACATCTCCCGCAGCAAGAGCCACCGATCCCCCTTAAGAAGCTTTGACTGTACGGCGGCGCCAGAGGGCCAAACTAAGTTCGGTTTCGGGAAACGCTCTCGGGAGCAGTTCTGTAAATCCCGGCTGGGTGCACAGACTGCGGAAAGCTGAGTCCGCCGATTGTGCCCGGGACAAGGCTGCCTTCCACTCGCCGCATCTCCGTGGTAGGCGGCATGCGCACGGGCTTAGAGGCTTGAGAGCCTCTGGAAGAGAAAGGGTCCCAAGAAGGAAACCTGCCGCCGGCCTAAGTGTCGGCGCCCAGATCACCACGAACCCCGCACCTAGGCGCCGCCCACCAAGTTCCAAAGAAGTCCGAGGCGACCCGGGAGTCGGTCGGATCCCAGCCGAGAAAAGAAACAAGCAGGATAGCAAATCTTAGGGGAGCCACCCCGGGAGTTTTAGGCAGCGTTTGCCTTTCCCTGGTTTTCTTTACCAAGCCCCATCCGCCCCCCGCATACCACCCCCAGTCAAACGAGTGGGAGAAAATGCACAGTTCGAAGTCGGTGAGAGCAAAAGTGGGTCTAGTAAATCAACCCATGGTGGTAGCTAAAAGGTTTGGGGCTGCAAAGAAACAAACTGTAAGTCTGAGCAACAAACTTTTTCTTCAATCTGTAATATGTCGAAATGGGAAGGGGGTGTTGCAAAAGCCAACTACCACTGTCAAACTTAGCCCGTTTACAACATGGGGAAAGGCGTATTTCTTACTAATATCTCAACAACGATAACAATGCTGTATCCTTCCTTACCTTGATGTTGAACTGCGAATCCTCCTCCGGATCAATGTCCAGGAACTTAGAAGAATTGGTGATATTAGGAGTTCAGTACTTCTGGAAAAAAATGCAAATGGTTTAGCCAGGATCTTTCCTGTCTGATTCGTCACTATTATTATATCTGATGATGCGAATGGTTGGAGCGATTCAATCCTAAGTCATTAATGAGCTATTTTATAAACACCACTGTCTGAAGATCTTCATTTACATTTTGCTAAGGATCACTTCGCTAACCTCACAGGCTTGTGTCAACAGCATGATTTGCAGGACTTCAGTTACACTCTTATAAACAACACGGCTGTATTGTTAATCGGTTAATATTTTATAAAGTGTAAATATTTTATGTTTTGAAGGGAACTATTGATTCTAAATTATTAAACCCCTGAGAAGGACTATTTAAATGAAATATACAATTAAGTACAATTAAATGTACATTGTGGCTAGTTTGTTTTCAGATTCTGCACCCTTTTAAATTCATTGCTTTTCTCTTTATTGGAGTTTCCTCTTGTCCATTTCTGATACTGAAAAAAATCTATCATGTTAGGAAAAAGCCTAAATTATTTAAAGTTGCATTAAACTTAGAGGAAAATGTCAAATACGATTAATTAAGACCACAAATGTATTTTGAATGTTTGTAGAGTTGTATTTCATATCACATTTTACAAATTTCTTCCGATTTAAAGGAGAGTTCTAGGAAGTTTTGTGATGTATGTCCGGTGTGGGGTTTTGTCCTCTCGCGTTTTGTCTCTAATAAAGGCCTTTTCTGTTTCAAATTACATACGCTTTTTACTGCACAATTTTTGTATTGACCTTATTTCAACTGAAGCGGTTATTTCTAGCAGGTTTAATTTCGACAGTAAGATATATTTTAATATTTTTACCTTTCGCTAGAATTTTGTACTGTTTAAAACAGTAAATAAATTTGCTGATGATTCAAGAATATTTGTTTGGTTTCGTTTTGTATTCCTCAAAAGGTTTATTTCCAAACTTTTTAAAACAAAATCACAAGAAAAGAGTTGTTTTAATTACGTTTGATTTTTAAAAATACTTTTATCTGAAACCCATTTTGTGCATTAGGAGATAGTTTGCTTCCGTGCTCAAAACATGGAGTTCACATCTGGGGCACATTTTTATCCCTCAGTTTCCTTCTAACTGACGTTTTTGTCGGGAATCTGCTCAGACTTTTCCCCTTTTCTTCACCCACCCCCCAAGTTTTCCTTATGTCATTTAGTAAAAGGCCGCCTGTTTTTCACAAATACGGATTTGTTATTTTAAAAATCAATAGATCTTTATATGCTAGTGTTAAAGGTGTATGGTTTTTCTTATTTCCATCTTCTCTCCTTTTCTCTCTGTCAGGCCTTCTTTTATGGCCTGCACTCTCATGACGTTTCTTGATTTCTCTTTGTCGACACCAAGTTTTTGTTGTGCGAGCTTTCGACCCTGGTCAACCTTCCTTCCTTAGAGGCCCGCTCCGGACAGCGTAGGCCTGGGCGCCGGGGTGGAGGGTGCAGGGTGCCCGGAGCGGGACTTCGGCTCTCGCCTGGGCCATCCCGAGCTCTGAGGGCCAGGCATCCATCCCCAAGGTCCATGGCTTTCAAGTTCGGTCACCCAGGCAGAGAGACCCTGCCTCTTAAAGAGCCCTGGAAAGTTGCGCCGCGTTTTCCCTCAACCCTGGAACACGCACGGAAAACTGTGGGAATCGCCCGCGTCAAAAGCTTTCGACGGCTTCTAGGAACCCAAGCGGGCCTGCCTCTTCCCCCGGAGCTTGCCCTGCTGGGGGCGGGAGGAGGGCGGGAGGGAATCATTTCTTTCAAATGAAGCCCACGCCAGCTCTGAAGCCAATTTCCGCCGCGGACTGTCCGTGGGGAGTTGGCGACCAACACTTTCTCGGACGGCATAACCGCGAGGGGCTTAGACTGGAAATCAGATGCGCCAAGAGGACAAGAGCCAGGGGCCAGAATACCCCAGTGGGGGACGCGCCTTGGAGGACGGTTCCCCCAGGGTGGGCTTGAGCCCTTTCCCAGAGTGCTCCGGGCGTCTGGGGACTGACCGGAGCGCAGGGCGGGGGACACTTACTTCGTTATCCGCACGCCTTCCTCGTTGGCATCAGAGCCGGACAAATCCCAACCCGCGCCAGGCAAAGATAAATGACTCCTGGCTCCCCCGGCGGCTCAGGGGGCCTGGGCGGGGGCGGAGAGGGGAGGAAGCCGTCGGCCGCCGGAGGTAGAGACTGTGGAGGTCCTCCTCCCGGCCCCAAACGAATGAGCCCCTGCGGCCCGAGCAGAGAGATACGCCTCAGAGGGACGACTGATGGGGAAGGATGGTGGGCAACGAGTCCGCGCTAGGCGGTGAGCCTAGCACCCCAGAGGCCCGAGGGTCTGGGGCTAGTGGGGCCAACCGTGCAGGGGCCGGGTGGGCGGGAAGGGAGGTACCAAGGTCGGCCCAGGAGCTGCCTCGGGCGCGGACGGGGAGCTTTCTGCACTGGGCTCCCCGGGGTAGGAGATGGGCGTCGGGTGTGGGCACTGCCTGCCCTAGGGGAAGAAAGCGAGGAGATAGGTTTCAGAGCTGGGGGAGTCGTTGGTGGGAGATCTGGTGTCCTTCGGCGGCCGCGGGCCGGGGGACGGGGGAAGACGGAGGGTCCTGCGGCCTGGAGCACCACCCTAGCCACACTAGGCAACGCCCCCCCGGGCGCCCTTCATTCTTTTGCAGAGCCCAGAGCGTAATAGGTGGGTCCCCTTCTGCAACCACGCTGCGAGAGAATGACTGCCCTGCTAATCTAGTTTACTTGTAGAAATCGATTGTAAACCGGGGCAACAAGGCAAGGGTGGGGGAAGCAAAGGAAGCGCCGAAGGAGCCGCCGCTGCGTCCCCGCCCCCAGCTCGGAGCTGCCGGGGTTGGGGCCCCGGGTGGCGCTCCCGACCCGCTGCGTTTTCCGTAGGGAAACACCGAGTGAGGCAGAGGATCTCAGGCCCAAGGTGGCTGCGAAGAGCCCCGAGGCCTCGGCTTGGCGTCAACGTCCCGCCACCCTCGAGCCCGGGTCACTGCCCGGGTCCCGGCCCCGAGCCCCGGCGTCCTCTCCCGACAGCGCCACCGCGTGGGCTGAGGCCGAAACCTTCGGTGCCGGCTCTGCCCGTCGCGTCCCGGAGCCAACCCTTCCGCGTCGCCTGCAGTCCACGGGTTAAGGATGTGGCGGGGGATGGGCAGGTCCCTGGCCCAGGGTACCACCAGGCCACTCAACACAAAAACGCCGTGGCGCGTGCAAAATACGAACGAACACAGTTTGCCCCAACCCCTTGAAATGAAAAGTACACCTGGAAAGCCCAAGCCATAGCACCCCGTCCGCACCCCAAATTTCAGGCAGGCCAGCAGGCGTCCAGAAATCCGCTCCCACCCCTGGTAGGGGCAGGCAAGCTCAGGCAGCCGGGTGCAAGGGGGCCCAAACCGCAGTTGCCTCCCGAACGCTTTGCGGCTATGGGCCCACGCCGGTCTTGAACCAAGCGGAGAGGGCGAAAAAGCCCGCTGCGGGACCCAAGGTCCCAGACACCTACTGGAGCCAGGAACGAAAGGGGCAGTGTATCCGGCGGCCCAAACTCGTAAGGAGTGGGGGCCAACTTAGAGGGCTTCCCGAGCTGGCGCCTTGCCTGTTTTCTTGGTATCGCGAATCCCCTCGGACACCCTTTCAGTCCGTCAAGACCTTGGCCTCCAGGAAAGGCCCAGGTGGCTGTGACGGCGGCGACTAGGGCTCAGTTCTCCCCCACCCCGTGGTGCTTTCCCTCCCCGCCCTACAGCCAAGCCCAGAGGAACAGGGCATCACCTCGCGCGGTCCCGGAGCCACATCGGACTTGGGAACCCCGTGTCGGGCTTAGAGGACTTCACTGGGCAGGTTTGGGTTTATTTTCAATAAATTCAGCTGTTCACACACACCCCCACTACCATTTCCACGCGCGCGCGCGCACACACACGCACACAGAGGGACTTGTCAACTATTGAGACAGCGACCCAGAAAGGTGTAAATTCACCTGGTGCCCACCCAATTGCAAAGCTCCCAGACCCACACAAAACACTAGCGAGCCCTGGAGGTCTGAGCGGCCCCGCGCCCGACTCACGGCGCGAACACCAGCGCTCCGGCCGGGTCGCAGGGCCAGTGCCCAGCGGGCCGGGGTCTGGGGAGTCACGCAGCGGGCCGGCCGAGCTCCGGCGCCCCGCGGCCGCGTGGCCTACTCGCCTACTCCCTTATTATTGGCTGGGACCTGTTCCTTTCCAAAGTGTGATGCCCGGTGTCCTACCCTAGGCCACGCGGAGCTCTCTCCAGGCGTGCCGGGCCCTGCGCCCCTGCCCAGTGGCTCACCTCGGCTCGCTGCGCCCGCCTTCGCCCCAAGTGCCCAGGACGGAGCGAGGGGCTGTGGGTCGGCGCAGGGACGCTGGCTGCTCACCTCCAGGAGCCGACAGAAGGTGCCTGCGGCGTCACGCGTCCAGCCCTGGGGCTGATTTAAATAACTAATAAGCTCAGAGAAATTTTACGAGGGGAACTTTTCCTTTTAGTATCAATAAAGCCTAGTAATTGGGTTTGTTGGTTACCTAAGCTCGAGTTCGACTTTCTCAGTCTCTCTCTCTCTCTCTCTCTCTCTCTCATTCAGAGGCAACGTTTTCAAAAACCGGCAATTGCGTGTGCGTTTGGGGTGTGCAAGTGTGAGTGTGGATGTGTGAAAGTTATTTGTTTCAGAAGTCCTTCGTCTCGAGAGCAATCATCATTGTAGCTTTGAGTGAAGAGTTTTCAAAGGTGAACTGTTGTTATTTCTGTCAACAGAAAACTGTTGACAACCATTCAAGTCTCACAATACAAGTATAATATAAGGGAGGGTGGAGTATCTAAAGATTGTCCCGTTGGATATGACAGAAAGACATCTGCAGTGTTTCCCTAATAGTTTGCATTTTAATTAACTTTCATTACATTCTGACTTCAACTCAATATCCGTTGTTTTCAGTAAAGACTTCTATATGATAAAACACTGTAATTTTTGTTTTGGTTTTCCAATCTTCTTGAAAACCAGTTCTTAATTGTAAGGAATTTTTCCACCTGGGAACCATGCCGTAATTTAAAAATATAAAAGACCTTTCATGAACAATAACTGCAAATAACCCATTTGTTAGTGTCTGCGGAGTTGCTGGCGCCTATACAAAATCTCTGAAATATAAAGGCAAACTAAGAATGTTTCTCTCCAACCATAGTGATACATACTTTTTTCGTTTTTGTTGTGTGGAAGTTAAAAACAGTTTTAAAGGTACTTTTTAGAAAAGTGTTGTGCTAAAATTTACCTGAACTTAAATTCCTTATCAATGATAGCCTAACGAAGAGTATTTCTGAATCAGATTATTGTTAGAGTCATATGCTAAATAGCAAAGGAAAAGAAACGGGAATTAAAGTTTGCAAACCAAGACCAGGGAAAAGTCGGCTCCAGAAGTTACCAGGAACCCACCCAAACCTGTGCACTCATATCTCCTGTATTTACATATTATAGACAACTTTTCCTTTCCACTTTTAGCTAGAAGAGTGATGGGCTCCCTTTAGTTCATCTGGTTTTATGCTATAAGATCCAAAGTCCACTGAGGGCTGCCCCTGCCAGGTAACTTCCGGAGACCCGGAGTTACTTGGAGACAGACCTGGCCTTTTGCACATTCCAAGTGAAGGACGTCTCGCCCATTCTTCCCAGAGCTACCACCCACCTAACCTCTTCTGGACACCAAAGAGCTGGGGCACTGGAGCACCTGACCCTTCTCAAGATCACCCCCCAGCCCTTGCCGGCACTTAGGTGCAGCAGAATCTGAGCTGTGGGTGTACGTACTCCCCATTTTCTGCTTTCCCAGAGGATCACAGACAACTTTTCTTCACATCTGCTCCCTGCTGGACTCCTATGATCACCCATCATCCTCAGTTGTTGCCATCTCTGAGCTCTTGGTGACCAGCCCTTGTCCCCCAAGCTGGCCACGTTGAGAGAGTACTTGTCCTCCCAGCGCTGTCTCTCAGTATCAGGAAGTTGAGATCAGTGGCAGGGAAAGATGGAAGGATTGGCAAGGAAAGTGCAGGGCCAAGTAGAGTAGCTCAGAGCCTCAGCAATGGGCACCTGACCTCCCCCAAACAACCTGTGGTCTCTCCGGCTGCCTGCTTTTCCACCATTGGTCCCATCCTGGGCTACCAGCCTCCACTGAGCTGCTCTGGGAACTTAGGGTGTCTCCCATTACTTCCCTGCTATGGCATATTTTGGTTTCAGTTGAGCTATTTTCTGAAGATGTGGATACTCCAGTTTTATTCTTTTTCTGTCTGTGTCTCAGTAGTCTTTTCCTTTTTTAAGAATGTTCCCCAAGCCTGGCTTTTGCCAGACCCTGTGCCATCTCCCCGAGCTCTATTTACAAGGACAAGAAGTGATTTGTCTGTTTATAGCAGGTTTAATTAAGACAGTTATGCGCCGTGAACTCTTTGGGCCTCAATCAATGCACTTTGATTTGGAAAGTCAGATAGAATCACATCTTACACGTGCAGCCCCGGCTGGCCGCCCAGGCTGAGGACAGAGCTGTCGTTTTCTACATCAGCTTCACTGGACCTGGGCAAGTCCCCTGCAGAACTGCCCCACCCCCCACCCCCGCTCCTCCCAAGAGACCTCAAGTCAGGTCTGCCCGCCAAACTCAGGCCTTCCTGATACAGGCGAGAAGGGCGGGACGCCCAGAGCGCTCCTGTTGGCCGGTGGCTAAGGAGCCAGGTGGATAACTTCTGCGGATTCGGCTTTCAGGCTGCTGGAGCTCTCCCCAGCCCGAGGCCTTAGCTCGGCGCAATCCCTTGTCTAGACCGGCCAGTTTCCGCGTGGCGAAAAAAAGGGGGAGGCAAGTCTCTCTTTTCCAAGGAGCTTTTATCCAACAGCCTCCCCTCCCCCCAACTCTCAGCCTTAGGTGCCGGGCTTCAGCCAAAGCGTTTTTCAAATTTGTCATCATTGGAAACCTCGGACAAGTGGAGTGTAAAATTTTAAGGGTTTCCAGGTAGGCTCTGACTTCAGGCATTCAATGAAAGGGGAAGAGGGCTGAGGGCGGGAGAGAGAGACAGGCACAGAGGGCTCCCTGTAGTCGGCTGGACTTCCCTCCCTGTGCAGCCCAGCTGCACTCGCTAGCACACACTAGTCTTCCCTTCTCCCAGCTTTGGAAGAATACCCACCACATTCTTTAGCTCTCAGAAAGGAGAGGGCAGTCAGGTCAAGGTCTTTCAGCATCCCTATCCCAATATACCACTCCCAGCCCCCTCACCACCACCACGTTGGCCTAGGACACAGGACCCCGGGGCCAGGGCCTCAGTGACTGCAGCTTATGCCACCTAACGCAGAATGGGGTGTCCCTGCCTCCACTGCTCCTCTCGGTCTCAGCATCCAGGCCCTGAAACCCCTGTGATTCTGGCTGGGAAGCCACCAACACCATGTATCACCTATAATTGATCCACTCAGTTTTCAGTAGATGTGGAATCCAACAAGAGTAACGCCACCCTCCATGCCCCACCCTCTCTTCCTTCTTTTTCTTTTTCTTTCTTTCTTTCTTTTTCTTTCTTTCTTTTTCCTTCTCTCTCTTTCTTTTTCTTTCTCTCTCTCTTTTTCTTTCTCTCTCTCTCTCTCTTTTTTTTTTTTAAGAATCCAAGGCACTTGAAACATTCTGAGTGTGCCTGCAGTAGGGTCTCGGAGGAGTTGCTCTGAAAGCTGTCGAGAGCAGCCACCTTTGCTGTCGCTGAGACCTTGGCAGGGTCAGCTCTGGTGGGCTGTGTGCACCCAGGCTCTGGTGGCACCAGGATGGCTTCCTGCAACCGGGTAGGAGGACTGGGTTGGGTGGGCCCAGTATTTCGTTTCTTCCTCTTCCTTTTTTTTTTTATGTCCCTCTTTATTTCTGTTGAAGACTAACCTCAGTATCAAAGGGTGCACTTGTTTGTCCGAAAGTGGCCTGTAACTCGCTCCTACTCTGCCACAGGACATTAGCTCCGGGAGCGCCGCCTGGCAGGGCCTTCGCTTTGGGCCTAGGCATCCAACTGAGGCCCAGCAATCCCACCTGTGGGGCATCTTGCAGTGAGGTATTTGTGTATCTGGGGTGGGGAGTGAGGGAGAGAGAGCTGGGCTGGTGCCTTATCCACTCTCGCACCTCCTCCCTGAGCGGAGCTCCAGTATAGACTAAGTGAATGAATCCATGAATCAGCTCCATAGCGGAGGGGTAGAAGAAGCAGCCGTCTTCGTTAAATGGGCTGTTGGCAGTTGCGGCTGACTGCCCTACCCCCTCGCAGGCCCGCCTCTAGGCAGGCCTGAGGTGGCCCTGGAGCCCCGCCAGCAGCCCCCGCCCCTCAGGCCGAGCTCTGGCCCTGGCAATCTCTGCACTTTGTCATCACGCCCGAGTATTTGACATTCGCAATTATCTGCAAATACCCTGATCGGTTTGTATATGAAACACTTTTTTTCCTGCCTTAAGGTTGGAATCTGGTAAGTTTCAGACAAGTGGTTGCAGGGGGAGATGACCCAGGGGACCGTGCGGGACCGGGCCGGTGAACCCGATTCCTCGAGGCGGGAGTCGCGAAGGGAGTGGTCTGCGTGCCTCACCGGGTTCCCCAGCCCGGCTCCGAGGAAAGGCCGCGCGGAGGAGAAGAAAGGCCCACATCACGAGTCTCCAGTCTCTCCTTGAAAAGAGCACCCCCTAATCCCGGAGGAAGGGAGGGTGAAGGAGGAGGGGAGAGCCCACTACAGGCGAGGCCGGAAGGTTAATCTTCTTGTTAACCGGAAAGGGTGCTGCCCCGCCTGGCCGTCGTCACCGAGTGTGTCAGTCACCCGCTCTCGATTTCGCCGCAGAAATTACCTGCTCAAAGAGCCATCCCAAGAAGCCCTCAGCTCCGAGGTCTTCCCGCCCGTCGTCTGCGGGAAGTAAACGGCGTCCTCCCTCAAAAGAAGTGGATGCCCCTTCCACTCTCCTCCGCCCCACCGCGGTTCCTAAATCTAGGAGAGCCAGCCCCGGCATCACTCACTACTCCTGCACCTCAGCTCTGGGATACTCGCCCAGTACAGACAGACCATCAACCAAAAAAGAAAAGAAGAAAAGAAAAGTGGTGGTGGGGGTGGGGGTGGGCAGGGAGGGTAAAGTAGCGAGATCACTTGCTTGACTCTTCTGTATTCTTAGGAACCTGATCCTGGCCCCCGGCAGAGCATAAGGGCCCGAGGCCAGGGACCTAGAGGCCGGACCAAGTTCGCGCGAGGTGTTCACAGCCTAGGCGCCCCGGGCTTGGCTTCGTACTCGCCAACAAGCCGAGCTCCCTTGCCACGAGTATATCAGCAACTTCAGAAATAAACACTAGCGAAACCCCTTCCCACATTAGCTTGTTGCTGTGCTACAGAACACTGGGCTTAGCCGATGTTCACACCTATTACATTTTCCCGGAAAGTGGGAGGAGCAGGAGGTAGAGAAAGGTATGTGTATTTGAGGGGAGGAGAGATGTGTGCAACACCTTCCAGAAAAATGGGGAGGTAGTTTAGAAAGTTTTTCTCTGTAACAGCACAACTTCTGAGAAGGCAGAGAGAAGAAGAAAGCAGGCAGGAAACGAATGCCTTCCTCCTCTCCCCTTTACCCTCTTCCTTCACTCCCTAGACCGGGCTGGTCACCCGGCTGGGAATCAAGAGCGTGTGGCTGGGAAGACACCAGTCTCTGTGCTCGGGTTCAGCCTAGTCGGGCAAGAAAGTGTGGGCAGCTGGAGAAGGTCGTCACAGTATCCCGTGGAATCTTGTTGCCTGAGAGCCCCATACCGGAAAGGGCTGAGAGGACTCTTCCACACAGAGGTCGCAGCCCCTGCCGCGGAGGATCCCCAGGAAGACGCTGGGGACGCTCTGAGCGTCGGCCTTCCTTTACCCCCGACTCCCTGGAGCTTGGTCTGGGGGTGCCAACTTGGGGCACGGAGGCGCCGGGCTGCTCCGAAGCTGGAGGGTTTCTGCTTGGGTCAGAGGGATCACGACCTCAGCAGAACCAGGAGAGGTTGGGTGACACCCACTGCGTATTGCACTTGACTCAAAACTGCCCTCGGCCTGCGGAAGAGGCGAGGGCAAGAAGCCTGGTGGCGGGTTCAAACCTTCACCCCATTATTTTCTATCATTTTTTATGCCCATATATTTGTTAAGTGTATGGCTGCTATACACCAACAGCTTATTCTACAGGAAGTGCCCCCGAGGAGGATTGGGTTAAGCTTTGCAAATTTGACTTCCCAGGTAATGCGCTTCATTATTCTGCTCCCGACTTACCCACCACACCAGTGGGTACCCGGAGCAGCACCCGCTTGGCAGAATTGATGACTGCTTGGGCCCAGCGGAGTGCGCATTGCGCTAACACGCGCACGGAATTGCACCCTTGCCGGAGCCTCCGCACTGTGCGCCCTTCAAAGAGCTGGCGACCCCGCTCACGTGTAAGCAACCTCCCACTTTGAAGCTAATTCGCACCTGCGTCTTTCACCCCAAAGGACTTTGCTGCGGACGCTGCTCTGACCCAAGACGCGGGAGAGAAGTCCCAAAGGCTAGAGCCAGGGGCTGGGGGACTCCTCTGCTCACCTTAGTCCTTGATTTCGAAGGCCCCAATTAACTATCTGTTGTGTCAGAATCGGCGAGTGCAAAGTGGCTGCGCCCCGCTGACGCGCTCTCTCCTGGGTCCGGGTATCCCAGGGCATCCGGAGCTGGGGAGAGTTGTGCGGACTACCCAAGGCACGCGCAGATACCGGGCAGGGAAGAAAGGCTCCGTGTTCCAAGGACGGTCGTTTACCTCTCCTGAGATCAGCCCTGATCCGTTGGTAACTTAAGCGCCTCTGAACTCGGGGAGCGCTTGGTGGGGCGCCTCGCTGCATCCACCCCTACCCCTGGCTCATTCCCAAGCCCAGCATCTTTCCCACCATTCTCACTCCCACCACCCCCACGGCCCCGCCCGTTTAGAGGCGTGCGGTGGACACTCGGTTTACAGAACCGGTGTTTCAGATGTTTATTTGCAACTAATTGCTTGTGCTGGAAAATGCTTGTTACCCGGGCGGAGCGCTTCCGCTCTGCGCGGTCTGGCCCGGCGGGCGGTAGCTCGCTGATCCCTCCCGTAAAGCCTCCAAGGAGCGGGCGGCGGCTGGGAGAGGTTGTGCCACCCGGGACCAAGCCATCGGCGCTGCTCCGGACTCCCGGTAGGGGGAGCCGCCGCGGGAGCCAGGCCGGCTTGTGTTCTGGCCTCGGGGCGGCCCTGCTGCTTGCGGCTGGGACTCCCAGCACAGAGCTCGGGAGGACTCCACCTGCTCTCCAGATAAGGCGCCATGAGCAGAGAAGGAAACAGAGGGCCAAGCTCCCTCCTAATTCCCCGTTGTTGCAGAGCAAAGAAGATGGGGGAGAACTAGTTATATTCTCTAGGTCTAAATATTGTTGAAAAATTTGTAGGCGAGATCACCTCCTTTGCCCATATCCATGTATAATATATCCATTACATGTGTTTGCCCATATATATACATATGCCATATGTAAATATGTAGGTGTGTGTATGTATGTGTATAGCAGTGGTTTAGAATTAGTCTCAGTTCCACAAATTTTGAGCCCTTTTAATATTTTAGGTGACTTAATCCCTTCTCATTGTATTTTCCAAGTCACTTTTTTCCAAGAGTTTTAGGTGATCCCAGCACAAATAAGGAGCTCAGATGAGACTTGCCAGGTTTGCTGCAGTAATGTCAGCAAAAGAGTCTCTCTCTTTCTGACTTTATAGACTTAAGTAAGGGTTTAGAGGCTTTCATTTTAAGATATGACTAATGTTTACAGAACAAGACTAAACCAAAGTCAAGGGGAAAGCAGTTAGACTGTGAACCTGCAGACCACTCCACTGCACCCAGTGTGGCAGCACACCTGTGCTGAATGGCCAGAGACTTCCTGGTCAATACTCCCACAGATAAAAGACTGCAGACTCTGCTTATACACAAATCCATCTTTCGCTGGGAACCCACAACTCATAACAACTCTCCTAATGCCAAGTCATCAAGGCCTCTTGAAAGAGAATCATAAAAAACAAAGAATTTCAAACTTGGAGGGAAACCTAAAGTTTACTGGTGAGGAGCTTGAACTGAGTAGAGGCAAAGAATCATACTCCAGATGAGAAAGGCCCCATGCACTGAGCTGAGACCGGAACTCTCCTCTTCTGACTCTCAGTCCAGTAAGTTTGACTACAGAGCACACATATCATTGTGATTATTATATTCCCACATATTTTGGTGTTCTTAGTTAGGCATACTCCTTTAACACTATTGTAATAAAAGCAAAATCTGGAAGATCTTTAAGAGTGTAGCAGTTGCTTCCAAGGGAGCCTGAATTTTAGAAATGAAGTTACATATAACATTGACATATTTGGGGGAAAGACTAGAAAAATATAGTTTCATTGCTTTTTTGTGTGTTTTTGTTTTTGTTTGAGACAGAGTGTCACTCTGTCACCCAGGCTGGAGTGCAGTGGTGCTATCTTGGCTCACTGCAACCTCTGTCTCCTGGGTTCAAGTGATTATCCTGCCTCAGCCTCCCGAGTAGCTGGGACTACAGACGCCTGCCACCATGCCCAGCTAATTTTTGTATTTTTAGTAGAGATGGAGTTTCACCATATTGGCCAGGATGGTCTCGAACTCCTGACCTCAGGTGATCCACCTGCCTTGACCTCCCAAAGTGTGGGATTAGAGGCATGAGCCACCACACCTGGCCAGTTTTATTGTTTTATCCCTGTTTAATAATGTTGGATATATGAGGCCGGGCACAGTGGCTCACGCCTATAATCCCTGCACTTTGGGAGGCCAAGGCAGGTGGATCACTTGAGGCCAGGAGTTCAAGACAAGCTGGTGAACAAGCTGGTTTCACATGGTGAAACCCTATCTCTGACTGTGCCAAAAATACAAAAATTAGCCAGGCATGGTGGGGGGCACCTGCAATCCCAGCTACTCAGGAGGTTGTGGCAGAAGAATTGCTTGAAGGGGGAGGTTGCAATTAGATTGTGCCACTGCACTCCAGTCTAGGCGATGGAGCAAGATCCTGTCTCAAAGCAAAACAAAAAATATTGGATATATGCAAATATGTGATTAAATGAATGAATATACAAACAAAACAATGAAAAAGGTGGGATTGTTGGTGTTATAAAAGCATTCTCCCAAGTTGTGTATTTGTTCTCCAAAAACCAGACCTAACTTAGTCCTTAATTTAAGTGTTTGTTTATAGATTTTTAAATGTTACATTTTGGTATCATTTTTAAGAACCAACAGGAAGGAATTTCTAAAATAAGATTTGAAAAAAAAATTTAATAAAAATTGATTTAGCAAAAGCAGGGAAATTTTTTTGAATGAAATATTATAGGATAAGCCCAAAATATACCACCCACTGACTTTATCATAAATCCTGGGATATAAATGATATTTTATCATCCTTTCTATAATTATCCCCTTTTTGTTTTTTGATAGAATCAACACAAAAATTACTATTTACAAGGTCAATTCACTATTCCTTTTTGTATTCTTGTTCACAAAGGCAGAGATACATTATCAAATGAAAGTGTCTCAGTCTTTTTCCGTAACTAATGTCCAATCTTTAGCAAATGGTGCTGTGATGTCATTGAAATGGGTATTGGACAAAGTACCAATTGATTTATTGATTTCCCTTCTTCAAAGTCGTTTGGGAATTGAGGAGAAGAATGAAAGGCATAGGCTGGCTGAGATGTGCAATACTTATTCTATCACACACAGACACACAAAAATTACATTTGGCTGATAAAATTGACAATTCAGAAGCATTGCTTACAGAAATTCATAATGAGATGACATTGAGGCCACTCAGTTGATCAACCTGCCTTTTCTTCTCCTTATCATTTTATTTACTCTTTCAATTTCAGCCTTTTAGAAGTCAAAAAACAGCAGGTTTTCAGTTAGCCTACAAGGGGAGCGTGAGGAAAAGAGGAACGTCACGGGAAAGGAAATGGTGCATGTACTGTTGCTTTCAAACACAGGACCCCATAAACTCTGCTCTGGGTCCTATAAGCACAGTAGTAATTTCTAAGACTGACACTTGCTGGGAATCTCACAAGGGGTCTTCTGTGGTCCATGGACTGGTGTGACTTCTCACCTTGGGTGGAGCAGGGGGTCTCTGAGAGTGTCTTGTGGGCTAAACCTGTGATGGTTCACAGCAGACCCATGACAATAAAGAAAGTAAGGCTGCTCTGATTGTCTTAGGTTTTTTAGGAGAGGGTTTCAAAGCAGGACTCCTTTCAGCCTCAATCACTGAACCGGTTTTTGAGAAGAAAGAATTTTAATCCAAGTCCTGTTAAAAATGCCAACTAAACTGCCCAGAGAAACTCCACATTGTAACATCTGCCTAGGAATTACCACACACAACAGTATCTACAGCGAAGCTGAAAATATCTGAATGAAAACAAACCTCGGACCTCCTCTCCCTTGTATGGGTGAACTGCCTTGAGTAACAGGGAAGATTTACTATAATGCACAATTGCATGCTAGCTACTTTGTTTTTCCTGTTCCCTTTCCCCACTTCAAGAAGAATGGAATATTTTTGTCTTCCAAGCTTTCTATCCATTTATCTCAATCCTCTAGGCTTAGCACCATCATTTAGAAAATCCCTGCTCAGCCGGGTGTGGTGGCTCATGCCTGTAATTCTAGCACTTTGGGAAGCTGAGGCAGGTGGATCACCTAAGGTCAGGAATTTGAGACCAGTCTGATCAACCTAGTGAAACCCCGTCTCTACTAAAAATACAAAAAATTAGCCAGGCGTGGTGGTGGGCGACTGTAATCCCAGCTACTCGGGAGAATCTCTTGAACCCAGGAGGCATTGGTTGCAGTGAGCCAAGATCGCGCCATTGCACTCCAGCCTGGGCAACAAGAGTGAAACTCCGTCTCAATTAAAAAAAAAGAAAAAAAGAAAATCCCTGCTCACCAATGATGCCTGACTTCTCTATGCCTGTGTGTGCTGGAGTAGGGGGAAGGGCACAGTGAAAAGAGGTTCTCCCCTTCTCAGAGCATATGGTTCATTTTGCCCACTCTTGAGCCTGGATTGCAGGCTCTCGCTATCTGAGGAGAAACTAGATGGGGAATGCCCTGGAAGAATGATCTGGAACACTGCCTACCTACCCCCCATACATCCCTCCCCAGCCCCTCTCCACTGCCCAATACTCCCTTCCCAGGCAGGTGTTGAAAATGTTGGATAGGGATGTGTGATGGAGAAAGAAGAACCATGCTCACCTTTAAGAAGGTTACGTGGAGCTGATGAAAGAAATGACTCTCTTTTTAAAAGACTGCTTTTATTTAGGCTGGGTGCAGTGGCTCATACCTACAATCCCAGCACTTTGGGAGGCCAAGGTGGGAAGAACACTTGAGGCCAGAAGTTTCAGACCAGCCTGGCCAACATGGTGAGACCCCATCTCCACTAAAAATACAAAAATTAGCCGGGCATAGTGGCACATGCCTGTAATCCCAGCTACTTGGGAGGCTGAGGCACGAGAATCACTTTACCAGGGAGGCGGAGGTTGCAGTGAGCCAAGATCATGCCACTGCACTCCAGCCTGGGTGACAGAGCAAGACTCTGTCTCCAAAAAAAAAAAATTATTTAAACAATAGTATCCATCTTCCCGCAATTACTATTAAAGATTCTTAAAATTTCTGTAAATATTGAGGGAAACGAATTATGTTTTAAGATTTTAAACCTACAGAGTAAGTTAATTCTGTCTTTGCCATTTACTAGCTGTGTAAACTTGGAGAGATCAGCTTGAGACTATCTGAGCCGCATTTTTTTAATCTGTCAAATGGGTATTATACAAATAGGTATCTCAGAAAATTGTGAGGATTAAATGAAATATTACCTGTAAGTTGTTTAGAACAGTTCTTGGAACATAGTAAAAACTCAGAAAGTGTTCAGTAAAATGTTGAGTGTATTATCGTGATGTGGGAATTGCTGATCCAGTTGACTCAATTCACACTGCAAATTACTGGATTTGAATAAGGAGATGAAGATTGAGTCACATTGTTCTCTTTGATCCATTTTCTTTTAGACAACATCACTCAAACCACCCTGTTACTTCACTAGCAATGAACTGTCTCTGGATTTTATTAAGCATCTCACTAGTTCCTTTTCTTCAGCTGTATGGCACCCTATCTTCCTGTACACCAGAGGCTCCTCAGCTGGGTAAGGTGAGCCAACATTACCAGGACTATATGCTGAGAGGCCATTTCAAAGTCTTTCATAGAAGGCTGTGCTTGGGCGAGTAGAACTTTTCATCATACAGTCCCAGAAATGTGAAATTATCAATGTCAGAGAAGAGAAAAAGAGACTCAAAGAAACTGTGTTCTCTAGTCTTTCATTCAGGAACAAATGGTGTCATACCAAATGGGTGAAAAGATCCCAGGCTTACTCCGAGAAACATCTCTCTCTTCTGAATTGAACATGCACAGTGGCTAACAGTGTTTTGTTTGGTGTGGACAAAGTAATAAAACATTACCGTTTCTCTTTCTCTACGATGATGTGGTTTTATAAAAGAAAATGGTTACTCCTTGTTGAGTTGGGCAATAGTCTCCAACCAGTTTATAAATTCCTATGCTGTTCTTACTGTGGTCAGCTTTTTCTCTGGGCTGTATTCTTTTTGCTACACTGAGAGCACAAGTAGCCCCAGGAGGGGGCAGTGACAAAGCTGAGATATCCAGGAATGAGAATACCAGTCATTCTGCCCACTTACCTGCAAGACCAAATGAAAATCCAGGGGGTTCCGCATGAAGACTCAAAAGAGCTGCCCCTCCAGCTTTTCACCAAAGCAGAACAGATTGTAGGAAGTAACAGCTAAAGGCCCGCTGCCTCCATCCTGTGGCTCTGTGTCTCTTTTCAGATGATTTCTCAAAGTCCACACACTAAGTCAAGTCCTCTGTTGGCAGGCCTACTAGTACCTTTGACTTGACAGGTAAATTATTAAAATGCAAACAGTTGTCAGGCCCAAAAAGAGAATGTCAGAAGAAAAGCACCCAAGATGCTGCTCTGTCTGGTTTTCTCTTTTATTCAATGTTGTGTTCTTTGTGAACTCTGCCTCCACATTTACATTGGTTTGAAACATTCCGACAATAAAATTTCAGTGACCTTGCAGACTGTGTTCCCTCCCACAAACCAAACAAAAATTGATTGCCTTTTAGCAATCAATACTCTTTGGCAGCTTAAGAGGAGATGCTCTATGCTGGGAACCCTTGTCCCACTTCAGCCAGCTGGGCTGTTATAACCTAAGCAGAATCAAGGAGCCTGAGGTAGCAACTTTCTTGCTCTTTCCCTCCCCGTCCTACAAAACAGCCATTCATTTTGATCACTTCTGTGGATATTTTCAGTCCTAGGAAGGGGAGACAGGACAGAAAAAGGGGATGGCTCTGGATAATAGCCACCCAACTTAATTGACTGAAAGGTGCAGGCTTCTGCTGATATTAAAGACTTCACAGATCCAATTTAATTCAACAGCTATACTGAGAAGCTACTGGTTTATTCATTTATTACTCAGCTGTCTTTTATCTTTTTTTTTTTTTTTTCTGAGACACCCAGGTTGGAGTGCAATGGCATGATCTCAGCTCACTGCAACCTCTGCCTCCCGGGTTCAAGTGATTCTCCTGCCTCAGCCTCCCAAGTAGTTGGGATTACAGGCCCCCACCACCACACCTGGCTAATTTTTGTATTTTTAGTAGAGATGGGGTTTCACCATGTTGGCCAGGCTGGTCTCGAACTCCTGACCTCAAGTGATCTGCCTCCCAAAGTGTTGGGATAACAGGCGCGAGCCACCGCGCCCAGCTTGTCTTTTATCTTAAGAAATAATGAAAACAACTACAAAAGTGACAGCTATGAATTTTCCTAGGCACTTTACATGTGTTATCTCACTTAATCCTCACAACAATACTATGAGTTAGGTACTATTACCATCTACATTTTCCTTCTAAAAGTGAGTTTAGAGAGGTTAGATAATTAGCATAAGGTCACACTGCTAATCAGGAATGGGGCTTAACTAAGATCAGAGCTACTCATACTTTCCTTCTATCTGGTTCTGTCATTAGCATAATGGTGAGAAGTCAAAGAAGGGTTTTTAAGTTCATGGCCTTTTCTAAAGGCACCATTTAGCAATCATTTTGAAATGCCTTTGCCAGCCAGGAGCTGCCCTAGGCACATTAAAAAATACAACATTGCACCCTCTCAGGGTTTACAACCTATGATCAACTATTATTTGGATCACATCCTGCTAGATCACACAGATAATGGCCAAATACATGAGTAAACTAAACAGAGGTTTTATAGCCATATGTACAATGACAACAGTTCATATTTTTTAGTGACAATTGCAGAGGATTAGCATATTTAAAAGTCCAGGCCATAGAGGAGGTGGGCTTTCTAACCCACTGATGAAATTTGGGAGGCCGGGCACCACGGCTCAAGCCAGTAATCCCAGCACTTTGGGAGACTGAGGTGGGTGAGTCACCTGAAGTCAGGAGTTCAAGACCAGCCTGACCAATATGATGAAACCCCATCTCTACTAAAAATACAAATTAGTTGGGTGTGTGGCATGCGCCTGTAATCCCAGCTACTCAGGAGGCTGAGACAGGAGAATCGTTTGAACCCAGGAGACGGAGGTTGTGGTGAGCCAAGATTGCACCATTGCACTCCAGCCTGGGAAACAAGAGTAAAACTCTGTCTCAAAACAAAAAAAAAAGGAAAAGAAAAAGAAATGTGAGGCCTGTTCCATGGAGAAAAGGGTACCTCCAATGCTAATGAAAATAAGACAAATGAACAGAGCTGTCCACAATAATAGGGGAAGAAACCTGGTGTAGACAATGAGATTCACAGTTTGCTAACGACAGAAGATGGAGCAGTGATGAGAACAGTCAACAAGAGTCACAGGGAGAGTGGTTGGTTGGCAAGTTAGGGCAAAGTTGATGTTTCTCAAGGCTACACAGTCAGCTTGTTACTGACACTCAAGTCCCCTCATTAGTTTTCTATTCCTTTGTATTTATGATCACCATCCCTATAAAATCTTCCTACAAATATCTGTGAGAAGGATGACACAGTAGTCTGACACATGTTAAGTCATCTAGCAAAGATGTAAATAAAGTTCTCAAAATATAATTATCAATGGAATATCTATTATATGTTTAGAACTATGCCAGATGGTGTGAGGAAAGCAAGGAATTTACAAGATCTCACCCTTGTCCTCAAATAACTTGGAATTTATTTAGGATACAAGATTCACACCAATAAAATAGTTGGCAACAACTAAAATGACATAATCAATTTTCCAAGGGATGTGGTACAGACATAAATAAAATGTCATAGACATGACAGATAAGCTTAAGAATTAATATGCTCCAGACTGGGCATAGTGGCTCACACCTGTAATCCCAGCAATTGGAGAGGCTCATGCAGGCAGATCACTTAAGGTCGGGAGTTCAAGACCAGCCTGGCCAACATGGTGAAACCCCGTCTCTACTAAAACTACAAAAATGAGCTGGGTATTGTGACAGACAGCTGTAATCCCAGCCACTCAGGAGGCTGAGACAGCAGAATCTTTTGAACCTACGAGGTGGGGGTTGCAGGGAGCCGAGATTGTGCCAGTGCACTGCAGCCTGGGCAACAGAGCAGGACTCTGTCTCAAAAAAAAAAAAAAAAAAAAGAATTAATATGGTCCAGGAAGGTGAGATCCAGAAAAATGGCTGTGACTTAAGTAAGCTGTGAGGGCCAGGATTGACAAGAGCAGAAGCTGGGTGCTGTAAGCAAACTATGCAGGCTTTCCTTCAGAGTCCAGGATGAAGGGCTGGGGAAGAGCACATTTGAGAATTGGAGTAGGACTATTTATGGAGGCTTCAAATGCTACCCAAAACATTTAGACTTGTCAGAAAAGAACCTAGAGCCAAAGTAGCTCTTGACTGTGTCTCCCATCCCCCAACTTTTGAGGCATTGAAAACTGACTTCATTTTTTCATTCTTCCAAAAGTCATACATACTTATTGTACAAGCATTTAAAAATACAGTAAGAAAAATGAAAACATCAGCTCCAACAAAAAATAAAAAAAAGAAATATAATACAACTCTAATAACTCTACTTGGTGCACTCTGAAGTAAAGAAGGCTCACAATGAAAAGGATTTGGGGAATTGTGGCAATAATATGCAGCTTTGAGGAACACAAGGTGAGTGGCAAAGAGACAAGTTACCAGCAAGATAGGCAGCAAGATAAGCCTGTGAGAATCCTGAGAGCCAGGCCCAGTAGCAGTGGGAACAGGGAGGAAAGGCTGGATCTGAGAGATCTTCCAGGATGGCAACACCAGGCATTCTCTTCTGATAACTGCATTGCACAGAGTCCTCCCAGCCTATTGGAGTCCTTACCCCTGGGCATAGTGATCAGAATCTTTGCCTGGGTTTACCTCTCCCATTTGTTTTGTTTCAGAGCCTGAATTACCTAGTGTCTCAGAAACTGTTCTGATCCCAGTAAAATATCCCCAAAGTATGTCAAGAGAGTACTAAAGTTCTAGAAATTACTATCTGCATAAGAGATCCTGGAAACTGTTTTTCAGCTTTTCAGAAACACTTTCATGGATTCAGACTGTTGGACTGGCCTCCTGAAGTCTTTCAAACTGAGCAGGTGTAGAGGGTGCTCCTGGGTTAGCTATGTGCTGGATGGGCATCTCCTTCAGGGAAGAGAAAGTAGCCCCTAAATGGTCAAAACAGGATCCACATTTCATAATTCACCACAGCACTTCAATGTTTGCTCTCTCCGTCTCCACTGGCAAATCACTTTTCTCAGTTGCTTCATGGTTCTCGCACTCATTTTCCAGCTCTGTTTTGCAGTAGCAATTCTTTATCATACTCTTTGGCAGCTAAGGGGAGATGCCATGCTGGAAACCCTTGTCCCACTTCAGCCAACTGGGCTATTATAAACTAAAGCAGAACCAAGGAGCCCGAGGTAACAACTTTCTTGCTCTTTCCCTCCCTTCCTGCAAAACAGCTATGGCAAGGACTCCAATAGTCTGGGAGGACTATGTGCAATGCAGTTATCAGAAGAGAATGCTTGGTGTTTTTATCACTTCTGTGGATATTTTCAGTCCTAGGAAAGGGAAAAGGAGCAGAAAAAGGGGATGGCTCTCTATAACCACCAGCAACTTCTCTGCCTCTAAAATATCTTTGTTTTTCTTTTTTTTTTGAGACGGAGTCTCACTCTGTCACCCAGGCTGGAGTGCAGTGGCACGATCTCAGCTCACTACAACTTCTGCCTCCTGGGTTCAAGCAATTCTCCTGCCTCAGCCTCCCCGAGTAGCTGGGATTACAGGCATGTGCCACCACACCCGGCTAATTTTTGTATTTTTAGTAGAGACGGGGTTTCACCATGTTGGCCAAGCTGGTCTCGAACTCCTGACCTCAGGTGATCCTCCTGCCTTGGCCTCCCAAAGTGCTGGGATTATAGGTGTGAGCCACTGTGCCCAGCCTCTACATTACTTTTGAATCACAACAAATAATGAAACTGTTTAAAGAGAGGATACTTTTCTAGGCAATGTATTTTTTGGCGTGGTGAAAAGTGAGGTGGATAGATCTTCAGAAATACATAACACCACTTATATTAAGAGTAGCTCTCATTGCTATAATAGTAAGGAGCTTGTGACCAACTTCAGGTTCTCAATATTGTTCTCAGGTCTTCATCAGGTCACATGACTTCCCAGTGGAGGAAGGCTACATTTCCCAGCTCCCCTTGCAGCTATGTGACAAGTTTTGGTCAATTAAATGATATAAGTGATGGGTGCTACTCTTAGTCTTAATTTTAAAATAATCAGGCCAGCACTTTGGGAGGCTGAGGTCGGTGGATCATGAGGTCAGGAGATCGAGACCATCCTGACCAACATAGTGAAAACTCGTCTGTACAAAAAATACAAAAATTAGCCGGGCATGGTGGCGGGCAACTGTAATCCCAGCTACTTGGGAGGTCGAGGCAGGAGAATCGCTTGAACCCAGGAGACAGAGGTTGCAGTGAGCCAAGATTGCGCCACTGCACTCCAGCCTGGCCACAGAGCAAGACTCCACCTAAAACATTAAAATAAAATTAAAAAAAATCAAGCATGCACCTTCTTGAACTATTTGTCTGCCTGAAAAAAAATATAAGAATTTAAGAAGCCACTTTGAATGTACGATGAGACTCAACTGTTTTTTTTTGTTGGGGTTTTTTTTTTTTTGGTTGTTTTTTGAGACAGAGTCTTGCTGTGTCACCCAGGCTAGTTGAGTGTCCACAACTGAGAGGTTGCAGTGAGCCCAACCTCAGCTCACTGCAACCTCTGCCTCCAGGTTCAAGCGATTCTCCTGCCTCAGCCTCTTGTGTAGCTGGGACTACAGGTGCCCGCCAACACACCTGGCTAATTTTTGTATTTTTAGTAGAGACAGGGTTTCACCATGTTGGCCAGGATGGTCTCGATCTCTTGACCTCATGATCCACCCACCTCGGCCTCCCAAAGTGCTGGGGTTAGAGGCGTGAGCCACTGCGCCCAGCCAAGACTCAATCATTGAAGAAGGCAGACTGTCCCACCAGAAAAACAAGCTCCTATCCTGCTTAAGCCACTCTGCTTAGGAGTCCTTCTGTAGCCCAACTAGTTTTATCATATTTTATATGTAGGGAAATTGTGAAGTCAAATAAACCTACTGTAATTCATTCAATCATTGTATAATTCATACAATCTTTCATGAAGATATTATAGCAGAACTAATAATAGGTATGCAGAGACTTGAGTGGGATTGAGGGAGGCCACATGGTCTAAAAATTGAATTGTGATCTGGAAATCAGAAAAGCTGAGTTCTAATTATAATAGCAGTTATCATTTATTGAATGTTTACTATTAGTAGGTTAGGTAATTTGTAAATGTTTCACATTTATTATCCCACCAAATCCTCACAGCAACCTTTAGAGGGATGTACTTTCTTTTCCCATTTTACAGATGAGGAAAATGAGATCAGAAAAGTTAAATAACTTACCCAAAGTCACAGAACAAATAATTGTCAGAACCCAAATTTGAAGCCAGATCTGATTTCATCACTTGCATTCTTTTTTTTTTTTTTTTTTTGAGACGGAGTCTCATTCTGTCACCCAGGCTGGAGTGCAAGTGGTATGATCTCTGCTCACTGCAACCTCCACCCCCCGGGTTCACGCCATTCTCCTGCCTCAGCCTCCCAAGTAGCTTGGACTACAATCACCCGCCACCATGCCCAGCTAATTTTTTGTATTTTTAGTAGAGACGGGATTTCACTGTGTTAGCCAGGATGGTCTCAATCTCCTGACCTCATGATCTGCCCGCCCCAGCCTCCCAAAGTGCTGGAATTACAGGCATGAGCCACCATGCCTGGACTTTAAAAAAAATTTTTTTTGAGACAGTCTTGCTCTGTCACCCAAGCTGGGGTGTGGTGGTATAATGTCAGCTCACTGCAACCTCCACCTTCTGATCTTAAGTGATTCTTCTGTCTCAGCCTGCTGAGTAGCAGTGACTACATGCATGTGCCACCAGACCTGGCTAGTTTTTTTATTTTTAGTAGAGATGGGGTTTCATCATGTTGGCCAGGCTGGTCTCGAACTCCCGACCTCAGGTGATCTGCCCACCTCAGCTTCCCAAAGTGCTGGGATTCCAGGTGTGGGCCACCAGGCCCAGCCATCTCCTGTATTTTTTTTTTGAGACAGAGTCTCACTTTGTCACCCAGGCTAGAGTGCAGTGACATAATCTCAGCTCACTGCATCTTCCACCTCCCAGGTTCAAGCAATTCTCCTGCCTCAGCCTCCTGAGTGTCTGGGATTACAGGTGCCTGCCACCACACCCAGCTAATTTTTGTATTTTTAGTAGGCATGGGGTTTCACAATGTTGGCCAGGCTGGTCTCGAACACCTGACCTCAGGCAATCTGCCCGTCTCAGCCTCCCAAAGTGCTGGGATTACAGGCGTGAGTCACTGTGCCCAGCCCCATCACCTGTATTCTTGACCATGATATTGACATGTCCCTACTAGCTGTGTGACCTTTGGTAAGTATTCTCCCTTCCCTGGATCTCATTTTCCTTCTTTAGGAAGTGAAAGCACTTGATGGAAACATCCCTTGGGTCCACTTTGACTCTGTCACTCTGTCGAATGGTTCTAAGTTTGTCTGTGCAATGATTTGCTGGGAGCTAGGCAAGTTGCTGAACCTATTTTTTTTTACAACATATTCATGTCAGAAATCATGGTGATCTCTAAATACAACACAAAAGTGTGGCCAAGAACAATTGGCATCTGTGGCATTGATGTAGAGATCATTGCTACCATTTTCCCCAGCCCTTTGATTTCCTAACTTCTCTGTCTCACATCCCCTGCTTGCTCATGGCTGCCATTTCAAGACTTAAACAAATAATGGAAACTGAGGAAACTTGCTCCAAACCATCTAACACTTCCAGATCACACCACACCCCCCAGGTGTATCCAGGCTTCTACTTCTATCATGGTCACCATCATCATCACTCTGCTGATGGGAAAGCTCTAACAGCCATTCCTTTCTTAGGTTTCTTCCTCATCCAGTGATCCATCTCTGCAAAGTGGACAGGTCTGGCACCCATCCTACCCTGAAGTAGGCTTCCAGCACCCTCTGCTGGGCTCTGCCTAAAGCAGAGGAACCAGCAGGGCCTTTCAGAGCAGGGAGGTCAAACAGAGACAGGGACTTCAAAGCCATTCATGCTGAGTGAAGGCAGTACTCCAACTAGGCTCCTTCCCTCTATTTCCTAAAGGCAGCTTTCCAAATCTTGACATCCAAACCCTATAAATTATTTTCCTCACCCTTAAAGGGACATAATTGCTTGAATTCAGACAGCTGTGGACCACTCATTCCCCGCCCCACCTCAGTCACCCTCTATGCACCAGTAGAAGCCACCAGAGACCAGAAGCCAAGGTATCCAATCAGATCTTCCATAATCCATCACCAGTTCTGTCACTTAACAGCTTTTAAATGCTGGTCAAGGCAACCTTTTTTCTGGTTTCTTAGCTATAACATATGGATAAAAATCTATACATGCCTTGTCTGCCTCACAAGATGTTGTGACAATAAAAAGTGATAATTTGCTGAAAAGGACTTTGAAAACTGTAAAGTACTACGCAAAATTCAGCTATTCCTGCTTTGATATCAATGTCTATGAGTGAAACCACAATGTCAGTTTAGAAAAACAATAAAGCAAGTTCTTACACATAAAATGTATTATCTGAAATTTTTATATAAACCAAATAAATAGAATTATCAGCTTTCCTAAGCTTGATGTGGTAACAAGCTCATATCCACACACTCAGTAATCTACAACGTAGATTCCACATGTAGAACCTGGTATCATCTCAGAAGCTAACCCTAAGTCAAATCTAGTTAGAGTCAGAGAGAGCTGCACCTCATCCCCACACCATTCTCTAGGACAGGAGTCCACACAAAGGAAATCAAAGTGCTTGGGATGGGAAGACAAGGTGGAAATTCCTGTGTGTTTAGCCAGGCTGCAAACCAGACACGTTGGGGAGTTTTGTTACTCCCCCTGCTTTGAGGCCACCCTTTTCTCCTAGTGACATTCCTGCCTTTGCAGTCTCATTCGGTGACACCTCTGCCCATGCACTGAACTTTAGCGCCCTCTAGATGGGGTCTGTCCTCCTAGCCACTAGAGCCATGCTGTCCAATACAAATATAATGCAACATATGTAATTTTAAATGCTCTAGTAGCCACCTTTTAAAAATAAAATAGTAGAATTAATTTTAATAATGTATTTTATTTAGCCCAACATATCTAATATATATATATTTTTTATATATATATATATATATTTTTTTTTTTTTGAGACGGAGTCTCGCTCTGCCGCCCAGGCTGGAGTGCAGTGGCAGGATCTGGGCTCACTGCAAGCTCCGCCTCCCGGGTTCACGCCATTCTCCTGCCTCAGCCTCCCGAGTAGCTGGGACTACAGGCGCCCGCCACCATGCCCAGCTAATTTTTTATATTTTTAGTAGAGACGGGGTTTCACTGTGTTAGCCAGGATGGTCTCGATCTCCTGACCTCGTGATCCACCAGCCTTGGCCTCCCAAAGTGCTGGGATTACAGGCGTGAGCCACCGCGCCCGGCCTCTAAAATATTTTCAACATGTAATCAATACAAAACATTGTTGAGATATTTCATGTTCTTTTTTTCCCCACACTAACTCTGAAAATCAGTTTGTGTTTTATATTTATAATACATCTCAGTTTTGGACTAGCTGAATTCCCAGGGCTCCAGAGCCACATGTGGCTGGGGGCTACTGGATTGGACAGCATAGCACTAAAGTAAGTCACTGCCATGCATAAGAGTCTTTGCCCAGTACCATTTTGTTTCCTAGATCCTCAAAGCCAAGTTTCCAAACTGCTAACAAGATAACCTGAGGCTCCATGGTAATAAGAGGGAATTAGAAGAGTTAAGCCTCTCTACTCTTCCCTTTATTAACTGCCAAACACCACATACACCCCCCACACACTATGTTTGAAATATACAAGTTCCTCTCTCTTCTCCTAGAAACTTTTGTATTTCAATAGGAACTTAAACTTTTTTTTTTTTTTTGACAGAGCCTTGCTCTGTCACCCAGGCTGGAGTGCAGGCGGTGGCATAATCTTGGCTCACTGCAACCTCCGCCACCTCCCAGGTTCAAGTGATTCTCTTGCCTCAGCCTCCCGAGTAGCTGTGACTACAGGCATGTGCCACCACGCCCAGCTAATTTTTGTAAAATTTAGTAGAGACACAGTTTCACCATGTTGGCCAGGCTGGTCTCAAACTCCTGACCTCAAGTGATCTGCCTGCCTCAGCCTCCCAAAGTCCTGGGATTATAGGCATGAGCCACCATGCCCGGCCTGCATCTTCTTGAGCAGGGACAGTGCAGTGGCCAAGACAAGGGGTAACTGCGGGATCTGGCCATTTAAGGATGACAGAGTTAGTGAATGTAATCACCTCAAGTGTTTCTTGGCTCTGAATTTAATTCAACAAGCATGTGTTGAGTACTTACCAAGTATCCTGCTAGACAGAGAAAACCCTGAAAATAGGGATCAGCTCTTCCTCATCTCCGTATGGCCAATGTCTCAACTGGTGAGTTTATACAATTTCAGCCAAAAGCAAAAGACAGTTGATGTTTTCTTTTTCTGTGCAGTTTTATTTCAGAGAAGTAAACATATGACATTTGAGAGACTTTCTCAAACACTGAAATCCGCTGGTGTACCTTTATGGCTCCCTTGGAACTCTCCTGGATGTGTGGGTGAGAACTATAGGATGAAGAACATAAGTCAACCTCCATTGTCTGGCAAATGGAGAAACTGAAGTCACTAGGTCTTGGATATATCTATAAAGAGATGTTTACAATCAGATACTTTTCATGGGGATAAGGGTAAGGAGTAGTCAGGCAATTCATATAATTTTAACAGAGTTTAGTCCACTTCACTTTTAAAGGCTCCAGGCAGAGCTCCAGGCCAGAGAAAAGGAAGACCACCAACAATCTCCAAGCAAGGGAACCTTCAGGGTTTTGTGGCCCAAATGGCCAAAGGGAACACTTGTACTCTTAGAAATGCATCTCAAGCTTTTAAGGCTTGCAAACTGCCAAACTCTGTGGATCATTTTGTAAACTACAAAATCACCAGCTTAAAAAAGCAACATAATTTAGCCAGGTCAATCCGTAAAGTAACCCACACAGTACTTATTACAGAGAAACCTTGAACAAAAAACTCCCTGGCCTGGGACATTTCCCAGGGAATCACAAACTTCTTTGGAAAACAGAAACGTCTGGTCTTCTCATACATGGCCCGTGTGAAGAGTTCCCAGTCAGGGATGGATGGTGTTGCAAAGGTTCCTGTGTAAGTCCATTGTTGGAAACCCTGAATGCATTTTATAAATAAATAAATTTTATAAATAAATAAATAGCTGGTCCCTATTTTCAGGGTTTTCTCTGTCTAGCAGGATACTTGGTAAGTACTCAACACATGCTTCTTGAATTAAATTCAGAGCCAAGAAACACTTGAGGTGATTACATTCACTAACTCTGTCATCCTTAATAGAAACATTGTTGTTGATTAGACTCCCAGCCTATCCTGACAGGACTGATTAACCCAAAGTGCTGCTGAAATACAATACTTTTATGATGAAATGTAGCAGGATGCTATGTCATTGCTAAGAATTAAGCACTAGAGGAAAACAAGTATATTAAAAAAGAGCTTGATACTCAGAATGAAAGCTGAATCGAGAGGGAGATCCTCTACATTGCCTGCCACCTCATCCCCACAACAGGGAGCCTGTGACCCACAGCCCCTGCCCTATCAACCCACCAAATGAATTGGGTCTGTTGCCCTCTAAGTTCTCACTGTCTTCCACGGGCTCTCTCAGAAGACTGAAGAAAGAATTTCTCCCCTAGTTTTTGCCACTGGCCACATGCAGTTCTCTCAGTACTGCCCCCTCCTGGGGAAGGGAGCTCCGTCCCCAAACTGTTGTCCTGGTTAAAGCTGCCTTCTTCCTGACTGAGGGGCAGAAGGCAATCCACCTTAGAAAGACACCCAAACTAAAGAGGAGAAAAAGAAAGACGTTAAGTTATTTTTTAGGTGAATCTTATCTCTGAATACAGTAAGGAGAAACCAAGAGGGTTGGTGTTGGTCCCTCACTTAGGGAGGAAAGCAGATTGGGGAAAGAATTAAAGAGAATTCCAACAATGAAACATTTATGAATACTAAATGTAATATTAATGAAATTGACAGAATGATAAATTTTGTAGGGATTTAATAAATCTGTGTTAACTTTAGCATTCTGTAGGTTTTATATATTGAAGCGAACAATTTTTCCAGATCTCAAACTTTTTAGCAGGCCCCAGAAAAGCTTTATTTACTTTTTTTGTTTGTTTGTTTGTTTTTATTTTGAGACAGGGTCTTGCTCTGTCATCCAGGCTAGAGTGCAGTGGTGTGCTGGCTAATTTTTGATTTTTTTGGAGAGGTGGGGTCTTGCTAGGTTGCCCAGCTTCCCGAACAGCTCTCCCTCTCTCTGTCTCTCTCTCTCTTTCTTGAGACTGGGTCTCACTCTATCACCCAGGCTGGAATGCAGTGACACAATTATGGCTCACTGCAGTCTTGACATTCCAGGCTCAAGTGATCCCTCCACCTCAGTTCCCCGAGTAGTTGAGGCCACAGGCATGCACCACCACACTTGGCTAATTTTTTAATTTTTTGTAGAGATGAGGTCTCCCTATGGTGCCCAGGCTGATCTCCAACTCCTGGGCTCAAGTAATTCTCCTGCCTCAGCCTCCCAAAGTGCTGGTGTTACAGACGTGAGTCACCACAACTGGCTCAGAAAAGCTTTAAAAGCTTAAAGAACTGTGCCTGTGGCCAAGTATTCCTAGCTTTCTGAGATACAGCACAATTATCAGAGGGACTGGTGGGTTTGTTTCTGGATTAATATTAGCCTTAGGATGGATCCTGTCAAGAAATAACTTACTTTACAATTTTACAAATCTTGTTATCTAGAAGCACCTAATAAAATAGACTCAAAAACTGGCGTCTTATAGCAAAATTAAACTTTAGGCCTGTCCACCAATTCTACTTTCAGGGATCTGTCTCAATAAATGTATACCAAAAAAGGTGTGCAAGGATATTCACTGTAGCACTGTTTATAATCTTGAAAACTTGGAAGCAACCCAAGTATCCGTCAGGAGGGGAATGATTAAATGACAAACATGTCTCTCTGCCATGGAATATCATTCAGAAGTCTGAAAAGAAGTGGATTTATATTTACTAATGTGAAAACCTTTGAAGACAGATTTTTTTTTTCTTTTTTTTTTTTTTGAGACTGAGTCTCACTCTGTTGCCTAGGCTGGAGTGTAGTGGCGTGATCTCGGCTCACTGCAACTTCTGCCTCCTGGGTTCAAGCGATCCTTGTGCCTCAGCCTCCTGAGAATCTAGGACTACAGGCATGCACCATCACACTCGGCTAATTTTTGTATTTTTAGTGGAGACATGGTTTCACCATGTTGGCCAGGATGGTCTCAAACTCCTGACCTCAAGTGATCTGCCTGCCTCAGCCTCCCAAAGTGCTGGGATTATAGGTGTGAGCCATCTAGCCTGGCCTGAAGACAGATTTTTAAGTGGAAAAAATGTTTCAAAATACTCTGAGCCCAAAGATAACCTATAAAACCATATCTTGTTTCTATATGAATATATATAATATTTTATAATATATTTATTTGTAACTACATAGAATAAAGACTGAAAAAAGAAGAAGATACTTTTCTTTTCTTTTTTTTGAGACTGAGTCTTGCTCTATCCCCCAGGCTGGAGTGCAGTGGCGCAATCTCGGCTCACTGCAACCTCCACCTCCCGGATTCAAGCAATTCTCCCACCTCAGTCTCCCGACTAGCTGGGATTATAGGCACCCACCACCACGCCCAGCTGATTTTTATATTTTTAGTAGAGATGGGGTTTCACCATGTTGGCCAGGCTGTTCTCGAACTCCTGACCTCAGGTGATCCATCCGCCTCAGCCTCCCAGAGTGCTAGGATTACAGGTGTGAGACACTGTGCCTGGCCAAAAAGATAGAAAGAGTGGATTTTTTTTATTTTTCAAGGAGGGGGCTTGAAAAAGACAATACAGAAGGATACCGAGTAGACTTGAAAGGCTACTTTGTGCCTTTCCTTTATTTTTCAAGGAGTCTTTCAAGTCTACTTTGTGTCTTTCTGTATTCTCTGAGTTTTTAAAAAATAATTGGAAAGTATTTAGTTGAATAATTTAAAAATTACATGCAAATCAGACCAGAAGCCTGATCACATTATATATGTGGTTGGGGTAGGTCCAGGTTTGATCTTGAGTCTTGTCTCCCCTTGGGACTTGGCGAGTCTGAGCACGCCTTATGGGGTAGAATTGCTAGGAATCTGGTTTCAAGACCGGTAAAGAGTCACCTGGGAAAGGTTTAGTCCCAAGGGAAGAGAGGAGCAGGCACACATGTGTGGCCTACTAACAAAGGCTCAGTGGGTGGAAGCAGAGCAGGTGTGAACCCAGCCCTGTGTGATTTGTTAACTAATGGCTAGAAATTAGGAAACAGCTACTCAAGGACACAGAGAAGAAGGAAACTGGCAGATGTGAAGGACCACTGTTGCTCTTCCTTACTCTCTAAATGTGTGCTTTTTTTTTTCTGCATTCCTATCAGGATAAATGCCATCAAGTCACACGAGTTTAAAAATCTTCAGGCCTCTGCCTCCGTTTCTGTTGTCCCTCACAGATAGGTCACTGAGCCTTCTCAATCTGCTCTCAAAATGCACCTCCCATCCATTATCTTCTCACCATTCCCACTTCTTTCTGTCCAGGACGACAGCAAAGCCTCTCTGCCTCAAACTAACCACCATATAGCTGCCAGCAGAATCTTTCTGAAACACTGAAGATTATTTTACCTTATTAAAATCCAATGGCTCTTCCAAATTCCTTGGAAAGTCACTACTGGACCTGAGCTGAGCACATCCTGCTATCCAGGAACAATAAAATGACGTGCTTTTCCCCAGTTTAATATTTTTATATCTGGGCCTTTGCATTCACTATTGTCTGCTTGAAATGTCCCCTGTAGACTCCTCTATCTGGTAAATTCTTACTCATCCTTCAAGACCCAGCTAAAAACACTCCACCAGTGACTCTATCCTCTTGTGCTCCTCAAACACCTTGTATACACATCTGTCACAACATAATCATATTGTATGATCATGATAGTTTCCAAGCTTGCCTCTCAGTATAGATCATGAGCTCTTCCAGCATAAGTTTTTATTCAGTATTTACTATATGACAGGCACTATTCTTGGCATCAGGGTAATAGCAATTAACAAGATACATAGGCCAGTGTGGTGGCTCACACCTGTAATCCCAGCACTTAGGGAGGTCAAGGTGGGAGAATAGCTTGAGCACAGCATTTCAAGACCAGCCAGTGCAACATGGCCCTGTTTCTACAAAATAATTTTAAAAATTAGCAAGGCATGGCAGTGCATGCCTGTAGTTCCAGCCACTTGAGCCAAGGGGTTTGGGATTACAGTGAGCTATGATCATGCCTCTGCACTCCAGCCTGGGTAACAGAGCAAGACCCTGTCTCTAAAAAATAAATAAATAAATAACATAATGTTGGTTACTGAAAAGGGCTGTGAACACACACACACAAAATAGGCAAGGGAACAAAGTGAGGAGTTGGGAATCTCTGCTATTCTAGCTATGATATTTTAGGTCAGGGAAGGCCTCTCTGAGGAAGTGACATTTGAGTAGAGACCCGAATCAAGTGAATTTCTGAAGACAAGATTGAGGGTTGTGGGAGGAGGAGGAATCCAAGCAGAAGAAACAGCAAGTGCAAAGGACCTGAGCTGGACATGAACTAGTTGTGATCCAAGTATCATGAGCAGATCAGCATGCCTGGAGTAGCATGAGCAGGGAGGAGAGTGTGGACGATAAGGTAGGAGAGAGGGGCAGGGGCCTGAAGGCATGGTAAGGAGTTTGGATTTTATCGTGAGCCATGCTAGAGAGATATTGGATGACCTGATTTGATTTTTTTTTTTTTTTTTTTTGAGACAGAGTCTCACTCCATCACCCGGGCTGGAGTGCAATGGCATGATCTCGGCTCACCGCAACCTCCACCTCCTGGGTTCAAGCAATTCTCCCACCTCAGCCTCCCAAGCAGCTGGGATTACAAGCGCAAGCCATCACGCCCAGCTAATTTTTGTATTTTAGTAGAGACAGGGTTTCACCATGTTGGCCAGGCTGGTCTCGAACTCCTGACCTCAGGTGATCCACCCGCCTCGGCCTCCCAAAGCGCTGGGATTACAGGTGTGAGCCACCATGCCCGGCCATGATTTAATTTTTAAGAGGGTCATCCTGGCTGCTGTGTGGGGAATAGACAGTATGGAGCTGGGGGTGGAGGCAGAAAAACAGAGAACAGTCAGGAGGCTCCTGCCATTGTCCATGGAAGAGATGATGGCTTGGACTAGGAGGGTGGCAGGGAAGTGGTGAGCAGAGTCTGGATTAAACACTATTTGGGACAGCAGATTCTAGAGCAGTTACTGAGGGCTTGGAAAAGAGAGAAGCCAGAGTATAGTTTAGATTTTTGGTCCAAGCAACTGGGTGATAGGAAATGAATTACTTCTTTTCATACAATCTTCTCATATACAGCAGCCTGTCAAGAAATTTTTATTGAAATTTGACCTGTGACTATAAGGTTTCATAACTTTCATTTCAATGGTGCTACTAATTTTTCCAGTATTGTATTATTTTATAAATGTGTTTATGTCGACATAGAATTTTAGGTCAGAAATCTGGTGCTAGGATCCACCCCTCAGTAGTGGGGCTCAAGTTCTGAGTGTTAAGCTGCATCTGCATGGGCACACCTGTACACACATGTGCGTGCACATGTTTTTGTGCCCACAGAAAATGTGACTAGAAGAAAAGTCAGTGTCTTAGCTTTAGTTATACATGGTGTTTGGTTTCTTTCCAGTGTCCCTGTGTTTTGGAAAGTACTTAACAAACGGGTAGTAAGGACACAAGAAGGCATGGAAAAAAATCAGCAGAGCTTCTGAATGACAGATGAGCCAGACACATATACACACACACACATGCACTCCTCCAGCATTATGCCAGCTGAAATGCCTTACATGTCTCCAGCTAACCTTACATCCAATTATCTTTCATGACACACATGTAACAATGTGCCAAATTAAAAGAAGAACAGGAACAACAATAATCTGAATCATTTTCACAATTTTACCTTGAAGTCAACCTCCATCTTCATCACAGCAGATTGATTTTATTACCACCTCTTTCTGGCAGCTTCTGCTTAATGAATGAGTGTTGTTTGAGATAACCATGTACTTCTGTATCGAGATCAAGGAGTAAAAGAAGATATTGGGGCTTCTTAAACAATGCTGGATGTAAGCAGAGGCCTGAAACACTCAGCGAAGATACTAGAACTGTAAACACGTATATTTACAAGTGTTACTGCTGAAATGGTGTATACATGACATATATATTCCTGAAAATGATGAGTTTTGTGAAATCTTGCACTCCAAACCACAAGTTTGTGGAGAATATATAGTTGAAGCAAGCCACTCAAAATCTGTGGAACTTAATCATTAGAGAAATAGCTAAATTACTAACAGCTATCACAATTTAAGATGAATATACCAGCACAATTTAAAAAGGTGTGCTGTTACTAATAAATGTATTATAATTAATACAGTATTTAAACTTATAAACTAAAAATTAAATCTGAAGCCCCCAAACTGACTAAATGGACCACCTATTGGCCAAGAGGACTCCACAGAAACCTTAAAAACTGAATTCCCAGCCATGATGGATGGGAGGTCAGACATGCCTTATTATAACCCTTCCCTGTTGTGGTTTAGACACAGCTGACCAGCATTATTGTTAAACCAGAGGTTATAAGAGTGACAAAATGGGCTCTTTGTGGCAATAAGATACCAAATTATTATTTTTTGTTCTTATTTTTGAGACAGGGTCTCGCTCTGTCACCCAGGCTAGAGTGCAATGGTGTGATCTTCAGTCACTACAACCTCCATCTCCCGGGCTCAAGTGATCCTCCTGTCTCAGCCTCCCAAGTAGCTGAGACTACAGGAATGCACCACCATGCCCAGCTGATTTTAAAATTTTTTGTAGAGACAGGGTTTTACCATGTTGCCCAGGCTGATCTCAAACTCCTGGGCTCATGCAATCCCCCACCTCAGCCTCCCAAATTGCTGGGATTACAGGCATGAGCCATCATACCTGGCCAAATGCCAAATTCTAAACAGGACCTTCGGCCATGCCAGGCAAGGGTGAAGTCAACCACTCTGCACGTAAAGAATAAACTTGTGTTTTAACTGACACAAAGTTTTTTCTCTTTCTTTAGCAGCCAAACAAGCACTGGCCTCAAGATAAGTAATATGAAAACAATTTGCCCCTCATCCACCACCAGATGCTGACCCCACCCCTCTGTTCCACAAGCCATAACTATAGTTTGATTGGACAAGAGACAAATTTCAGTAACTTTCTCCTGATAGGAAGACCACCAACCATAGACTGGTTCTGGCTGGTTTACAGAGGCTATACACTTGAATGCTTTTATTTCCTGAAAAGGCCTTTTGATGTATAGGACCTAATTGTAACACATTTAAATGCTAAGACTCAGCTGGGCAAGGTGGCTCACACCTGTAATCCCAGCACTTTGGGAGGCCAAGGTGGGTGGATCACCTGAGGTCAGCAGTTCGAGACCAGCCTGGCCAACACAGTGTAAACCCCATCTCTACTAAAAATACAAAAATTAGCTGGGTGTGGTGGCTCACACCTGCAGTCCCAGCTGCTCAGGAGGCTGAGGCAGGAGAACTGCTTGAACCCAGGAGGTGGAAGTTGCAGTGAGCCAAGATTGCTTCAATGCACTTCAACCTGGGTGACAGAGCAAGACTCTGTCTCAAAATAATAATAATAATAAAAATAATAAAATAAATGCTAAGTCTCCACCACAAGGTGAACATGGGTCATACGTAACATGCATGTTTGTTCAATATGCATGTGTCAGGACCACCCTCATGAATATTCATAGCTCCCCCGTAACCTATTGAATGTGTATGTTTGGCCAATCCATTCAGCTTAAATTACTGTCTTATCCCTCTCTCCCTCAAAGTGCCTGCCTTTTGGCTTCAACTGGAGGCTAAACTTTCTCAACCTGTCGGAATGACTGCTTTTCGGATTGTAACCTTTTGTAAGAAATAAAGTCTCTTTTCCAATTTTATAGATTGTGTGATTCTGAAGTTAACAAACTTTATTTATTTTTCTTTTTTGAGATGGAGTCTCGCTTTGTCACCCAAGCTCGAGTGCAGTGGGGCAATCTTGGCTCACTGCAACTTCTGCCTCCTGGATTCAAGCGATTCTCCTACCTCAGACTCCCGAGTAACTGGAACTACAGGCACCAGCCACCAGGCCTAGCTAATTTTTGTATTTTTAATAGAGATGGGGTTTCACCATGTTGGCCAGGCTGGTCTCGAACTCCTGACCTCAAGCGATCCACCTGCCTTGACCTCTCAAAATGTTGGGATTACAGGTGTGAGCCACCACACCCAGCCTAACAAACGTTTTTTAAAAGGCAACACTGTTTGATGAAAGGGGCTTTAGATGGATAATGGATGGCTACAAATTCTTTATTATTCTTGGCATTGAGAGGTAGAATCTACTATCCTTTTCTTCTAATCTGAGCTGACCTTTGTAACTTACTTGAATAGAATGCAGCAAAAGTGATATTCTAGGACTTCTAGAGATTAGATCATAAGAAGGTTTGGAGCTTCCACTACGGGCTCTGAGAATGCTGGCTTGGGAGAAGCCAGCTGCCATGTAAAAGAAATTCAATCACCCTGAGATCAACATATTGTGAGGAAGCCTGAGCTATCTACATGGGGGGTAGAAAGTAGGAGACAATTAAAGGTAAGGAGCTGGGGGATGGGAGGGGAAGACAGGAGAGAGAAAAGAGGAACCTAGCCAGCCCCCAGATGTTCCAGTTCTCATCCATTGGAGTCATCCCAGCTGAGGCTCCAAATGCTGTGAAGCAGAGAGGAGGTGCTCCCAACAAGCCAGTACGTGGGTAAATTAAATGCGTTCTTTTAAACCACTAAGTCTGAGGGTGGCTTGTTATGCAGCAATAGATAAATTAAGCAGGGCTAAAAGGAAGAATTGATGCTGTTGAACTATGGAGAAAAATAAAAAATACGCATTGGGGAGAAGCAGTGGATAAGGTAAACTGAGCCAAGGAGAAGACTGTGGGGCAACTGTGGATTCTGTTCACACTCATGGCTTGTGGTGTTCAGCTGTTTTAGGTGTTTTGCCTTTAGTTGTTGTTACTTGCTGACACAACACGTTAAAATGCTAGGAAAAATCACATTTAGACTGGGCGCAGTGGCTCATGCCTATAATCCCAGCACGTTCAGAGGCCAAGGCAGGTGGATCACCTGAGGTCAGGAGTTCAAAACCAGCCTGGCCAACATGATGAAACCCCGTCTCTACTAAAAATACAAAAATTCGCCCAGCACAGTGGTGGGTGCCTGTAATCCCAGCTACTCGGGAGGCTGAGGTAGGAGAATCGCTTGAACTCAGGAGGCGGAGGTTGCAGTAAGCCGAGATCGTGCCATTGCACTCCAGCTTGGGTGACAGAGTGAAACTCCATCTCAAAAAAAAAAAAAAAATCACATTTAAGTGAGCACAGCTTTTGCATGATATTGATATTCTTATCCCAATTACCAACAACTTAGGAACTAATTCTTATTAGAAACCAGTTGTAGAAGAACACACTGTACTTGCTTTAGAAGCCCATGTCATCTACAATGTAGAGAATAAAAATATCTTGATGGATTCTTTGGATTTTGTACTTCAGGTTGAATTCCCATGAGTCACTGGGGAAATAACAGCAAGCAGAAAAAAGCTTCTGGGTCCAGGAGAGAGTGAAGACTTCTCACAATAGATAGAATAGCCACTATTTGTGTGTGTGTGTGTGTGTGTGTGTGTGTGTGTGTGTGTGTGTGTGTGTGTGTGTGTGTGTGTGTGTGTGTGTGTGTGTGTGTGTGTGTGTGTGAGAGAAAGAGACAGGGTCTCACTGTGTCACCCAGGCTGCAGTGCAGTGACACAATCATAGCTCACTGCAACCTCAACCTCCTTGGTTCCAAGAGGTTCTCCCACCTCAGCCTCCTGAATTTCTGGGACTGCAGGCGTGCACCACTATTCCCAACTATTTCTTTTTATTTTTTGTAGAAACAGAATCTCACTACATTGCCCAGGTCTCCAACTGCTGGGCTCAAGTGGTCTTCCAGCCTTGGCCTCCCAAAGTGCTGGGATTACAGGTGTGAGCCACCATGACTGGCCAGATGGTATCTCTTAATTATAGACAAACAAGGAATGGAACAAAACTTCCTCAACCAGATAAAAGGCATCTATGAAAGACCTATAGTTAACATTATATCAAGTGGTGAAAGGCTGAATGCTTTCCCCAACTGCAAGAAAAAGCTAGGGATTTCCAATCTCACAGTTTTAATTCAACATTGTACTGGAGGGTCTAGCCAGTGTAATAAGGTAAGAAAAAGAAGTTAAAGCAATACAGATTGGAAAAAAAGAAGTAAATCTGTCTATTTACAATGTGATCCTTTGTGTAGAAAATCCTAGGGAATCTACAAAAAATACTATTAGAACTAATAACCAAGATTAGCAAGTTCACTGTATACAAGATTAATATTAAAAATCAACTGTAGGCTGGGCACAGTGGCTCACACCTCTAATCCCAACACTTTGGGAGGCCGAGGTGGGTGGATCACGAGGTTGGGAGTTCGAGACCAGCCTGACCAACATAGTGAAACCCTGTCTCTACTAAAAATACAAAAAATTAGCTGAGCACAGTGGCGGGTGCCTGTAATCCCAGCTACTCGGGAGGCTGAGACAGGAGAATTGCTTGAAGCTGGGAGGTATTGTCCATTGCACTAATTAGCCAGGGCAAGATCAATCAAAAAAAAAAAAAAAAAAAAAAAACAATGTATTATTTTTTTTTTTTTTTTTTTTTTTTTTTTTGAGATGAATCTCATGTGTACCTAGGCGGAGTGAATGGCAATCACTCACTGCAACCTGCCACTGTCTCAGCCTCCCGAGTAGCTGGGATTACAGGCACCTGCCACTGCGCCCAGCTAATTTTTTTAGTTTTAGTAGAGACGGGATTTCACCAGCTTGGTTTCACCGTCTTGGCCAGGCTGGTCTTGAACTCTCTTTTTTTTTTTTCCCTGAGATGGAGTTTCATTTTTTTTTTTTTTTTTTGAACGAAGTTTCGCTCTTGTTGCCCAGGCTGGAGTGCAATGGCGCAGCTCACTGCAACCTCTGCCTCCCAGGTTCAAGCGATTCTCCTGCCTCAGCCTCTGGAGTAGCTGGGATTACAGGCATGCACCACCATGCCCGGCTAATTTTTTGTATTTTTAGTAGAGATAGGGTTTCACAATGTTGGTCAGGCTGTTCTCAAACTCCTGACCTCATGTGATTCGGCAGCCTCGGCCTCCCAAAGTGCTGGGATTACAGGTGTGAGCCCCCACGCCCAGCCCTAGTCTTGAACTCTTGACCTCGTGATCCACCTGCCTCGGCCTCCCAAAGTGCTGGGATTACAGGTGTGAGCCACCATGCCTGGCCAATCAACTGTATTTCTATATGCTGGTAATAAACAATGTGAAAATAAAGGTAAGAGCAGAATTCTATTCAGAATAGAATTTTCAAAAATTCAATACTTAGTAATAAATTTAACAAAGTACAATACCTGTACACTGAAAACGACAAAACTTTTCTGATAGAAATTAAAGATTTAAATTGTAGCAATGTTCCATGTTCACAAAATACTGTTAAGATGGCAATTTTTCCCAAATTGATGTATAGATTCAACACAATTTCTGTAAAAACCAGCAGGCTTACTTCTGTAGAATTTTTTTTTTTAAGACAGGGTCTCGCTCTGTCACCCAGGTTAGAGTGCAATGATACGATCTAGGCTCACTGCAACCTCTGCCTCCTGAGCTCAAGTGATGCTCTCATCTGAGCCTCCCAAGTAACTGGGACCACAGGTGCACACCACCATGCCCAGCTCTCTGTTGTAAAAATTGACAAGTGAATCCTCTAATTTATATGGCCATATGAAGGACTTAAAGTAACTGAAATCATTTTGAAAATGAATGAAGTTGGAGGACTTACATTATCTGATTTCAAAACTTACTATAAATATTTAAGACAGTGCAAAAAGATAAACATATTAGATCAATGGAACAGAACGAAAAGTACAAAAATAAACCCTTACATTCATGATCAGTTGATTTTCAACAAAAGTATCAAAACAATGCAATGGGGAAAGGGTAGTTTTTTCAACACATAGTGCAGAGACAATCGAATATCCACATGTAAAACAAACAAAAACTTAGAACCTTACTTCACACTATATACAAGAGAATAAAAATACAACACCTATACTGGGAGGATGTATTTGCAAATCACATCTGACAGAGAATATATAAAGAACTCTTAAAACTCAACTATAAATAAACAACTCAGTTGAAAAAACAGGCAAAATATTTGAAAAGACCTTCTTCAAAGAAGACATATAAATGGCAAATAAGCAAATGAAAAGATGTTCATCACCATCAGTCTTTAGGGAAATGTAAAAGAACACCATGAGATGCCAGAACACACCTACCAGAATGACTAAATTAACAAAAATAAAACAAAGAGATTAACACATATTAATAGTTTATTGCTTTTAGTGGATGAGTAGTATTCCATTATATAAATGTACTACAGTTTGTGTATCCATTCACTAGTTGAAGAACATTTGGGTTCTTTACATTTTTGATAATTACAAATAAAGCTCATATATGGGCTTTTGTGAGAATGTAAATTCCCATTTCTCTTGAGTAAACACGTTGGAGTGAGATTATTGGATCCTGTGGCAAGGGATTGCTTATAAGAAACTGACAAATTCCTGTCCTAAATGGTATCATGTGTATTCCCACTCTTTTTTAAAACGTTTTGTAGAGAGGGAGCCCTGCTATGTTGACCAGGCTGGTCTTGAACTTCTGACCTTAGTCAATCCTTCTGCCTTGACCTCCCACAGTGTGGGGATTATAGATGTGAAGAAGTGAGCCACTATGCCTGTTTTTTTCGTTTGTTTGTTTTTTTGGTTTTTTTTTTTTTTTTCGCCTGTGGATGTCCAATTGCTCTGGTACCAAGGATTTTGAAAAGCTATCGTTCTTACATTCAATTACTTTTGTACCTTTGTCAGAAACCAGTTGGGCACGTTAGTATGGGTATATTTTGGGATTCTCTATTTTTGTTCCATTAATCTATGTGTCTATCCCCCCTACAATACCATGCCGTCTTTTTTTTTCTTTTTTTTTTGAGACGGAGTTTCGCTCTTGTTGCCCAAGCTGGAGTGCAATGGTGTGATCTCGGCTCACTGCAACCTCTCCCTCCTGGGTTCAAGCGATTCTCCTGCCTCAGCCTCCTGAGTAGCTGGGATTACAGGCACATGCCACCACATCCGGCTAATTTTTTGTATTTTTGGTAGAAACGGGGTTTCACTGTGTTAGCCAGGCTGGTCTCGAGCTCCTGACCTCAGGTGATCTGCCCGCCTCAGCCTGCCAAAGTGCTGGGATTACAGGCGTGAGCCACCACGCCAGGCCTATGCTGTCTTGATTATCATAGCTATATAATAAGCTTTAACACTAGATAAGGTGATTCCTTCCACTTTATTATTCTTTTTAAAAATCATTTTATCTATTCTAGGTCCTGAGCCTTTCCATATACATTTAAGAATAAGCTTGTCTAGTCTACACGAAACTTTGATGGGATATTGATAGAAATTTTATTAAATGTGTAGATCAATTTGGAGATTGTTGACATCTGTACTGTTAAGTCTCCTAATTCATGAACATAGTATGTATGTCTCTCCATTAATTCATATCCTCTTTGATTTCTTTCACCAGCCTTATGTAATTTTCAGGATATAAATCCTGTATATGTTTTATTAGATTTCTACTTAATTATTTTATTTTCTTGAAACAATTATAAATGGCATTGTGTTTTTGGTTTTGGTTTGGATATGTTCAGTGTTAGTATATCTTTATTATTTTAAAATTATTTCTTTCTAAAATAGCTTTGTACTCCTTTCTCATGGACATGATATCTTCTCTTTTTTTTTACTAGTATTATGGTAATTATATGATTGTTTTGGTCTTCTCACCTCACTGCCTGTTTCTTCCAAGATCTCTTTTGTTTTGTGCACGGTTTCTGTCTTTTATGTTGAAGAAACTTTCATCAATGTATTGCAATATTTACCTATCTGTTCATATGAAGAGACACTAAAAAAGCTGAAGAATGTGAGGTGATGGATACATTAATTAGCCTAATTTTCTCAGTCTACAATGTATACCTGTATTGTATTCCATAAATATATATTATTATTGTCAATAAAAATAAAAATTTTTTAAAAAGTGAATTAAAAACTTAAATATCCAGATAGGGCTTAGAAATTGGTTATCTTCATTGGGGTACAATCAAATTGCCTCTGGGCAAGTTGACAGTCTTCATCAGTTACTCTGAAAAGTTCAGTTTTTGCAAAGAAGAAACTGTTGGGGATAACAAAAGTTTCTGTTTAGGGGTGAGAAGCCTGGATGCTGGAGTTATGAAACTGGGCAGGGAAAGAAAAGCAATTATTTAGGATGAAGCATTGTTTACAGGGGTGCCAAGACAATTCAATGGGGAAAAATAGTTTTTTCAACAAATGGTGCTAGGGTAACTAAGATTCACATGTAAAAGAATGAGTTAGACCCCTTTCTCACCCCCACATACAAAAATTAACTCAAAGTGGATTCAAAACTTTCTCCCATAGAATGGGAGAAAATATTTTTTAAACTTATACCTGATAAAGGACTAGTACCCAGAATCTACAAGGGACTCAAGCCAACAACAAAAATAAATCTAATTAAAAATTGGTAAGAATTTTAATAGTTCCTCAAAGAAGATATACAAATGGCCAAAAACATATGAAAAAAATGTTCAAGATCATTAGTCATTAGTGAAATGCACATCAAAATCACAATGAGATACTACTTCTAACCCACTGGAATGACTATTATCAAAAAAACAAATAATGCCAAGTATGTGGAGAAATCAGAACCTTCATACACTGTAGGGGGAATGAAAACTGTACAGCCAGTTTGGAAAACAATATAGCAGTTCCTCAAAAAGATAAACATAGAGTTTTAACATGACTCAGCAATTCTACTCTTAGGTATGTACCCAAGATAATTGAAGACATATATTTACATAAAAATTTGTATACAAATGCTCATAGTAGTATTTTTCCTAATAGGCAAATAAGTGGAAACAACCCAATGTCAATCAATTCACAAATGATTAAACAAAATATATGTATTCATAAAATGGAATACTAGTCAGTCATAAACAGCAATGAAGTACGAATAGGTGCCACAACATGAATGAACCTTGATAACACTCTGCTGGATCAAAGAAGTCAGACACAAAATGCCACACATTGTGTGATACCACTTATATGAAATGTCCAGAATAGGCAAATCCATACAGAAAGAAAGTCAATTGGTGGTTTCCAAGGACTGGAAGGAATGAGAAATGGGGAGTGACTGCTAATGTGTATGGGGATTTTTCTAGAGTGGAGTAATAAAAAAATTCTGAAATTAGAGTGGTAATGATTGTACAACTTTGTGAAAACATGATAGACCACTGAATTGTATACTTTATAGAAGGGTACATTTGGCCAGGCGTGGTGGCTCACACCTGTAATCCTAGCACTCTGGGAGGCTGAGGCGGGTGGATCACTCAAGGTCAGGAGTTTGAGACCAGCCTGGCCAACATGGTGAAACTCTATCTCTACTAAAAGTACAAAAATTAGCCAGGTGTGGTGGCAGGCACCTGTCATCCCAGCTACTCAGGAGGCTGAGGCTCAAGAATGGCTTGAACCCAGGAGGCGGAGGTTGCAGTGAGCCAAGATTGTGCCACTGCACTCCAGCCTGGGTGACAGAGTGAGACTCTGACTCAAAAAAAAAAAAAAAAAAAAGGTAAACTTTATGGTATGTGAGTGATATCTTAATTTGTTATTAAAAGAAATAATAGTGGCTTTTAAAAAAGCATGATCCTTCATCCCCTCTTTCCAGTTAACACTTAATATGTGCTCCTTTAGCTCTGCCTGGTACTTCCAAACTCTTAAGTCTCTTTGGTTTGGCCTCTTTAGATACCCCTCAGCTCCTCCCACAGTGCACTGAAAGTGGAAAGTCCTCTAGGGCAGTAATCCTAAGTTCTGGACAAGGGAATATACCATTTTTGCAATTTTTGCCATATTAGCACATCTGTATCATTCATTATTGACTTAACATTTTTCTTTAAATCAATGCAGACCTAATAGTAATGCCTACCTCAGTGTTACCTAGGAAGTAATGCCCATGAAATCACAGATTTGATGTGCTAGTGTGGTATGGTAGTTTTAAAATGTTCACACATATATTATATAGCTCCCTTCTAAAGGTCTAGACAAATTATCCCACCCTGTGTGGCCTATGCTTAGCAACTCACTTGTAATGAGTAGAATATGGCAAGCAACAGTGTGTGACCTGTAAGACTAGGTCATAAAGGGGACTGTGACTTCCCTTTTGTCACCTCTTTTAGATTACAAACTCTGGGGAAACTAGCTGACATATCACAAGAGCATTCAAGTAGCCTTATAGTGAAGTCCACATCAAGTGGAGCTGAGGGCTCCTCTCAACAGCCATGTGGCTGAACCATCTTGGAAGCAGGTTCTCAGCCCCAGTGAAGCTTCTGATGACTGCAACCTCTGCCAATATTTTGACAGCAACCTTATGGCTATTCTGGAGCTAGAACAACTAGCTAAGCTGCTCCTGAATTTCCGATCCATATAAAGTATGACTATATTAGTCTGTTCTTATGCTGCTAATAAAGACATGCCTGACACTGGGTAATTTATAAGGAAAAGAGGTTTAATGGACTCACAGTTCCACATGGCTGGGGAGGCCTCACAATCATGGGAGAAGGCAAAGAAGTAAAGGCACGTCTTACATGGTGGCAGACAAGAGAGAATGAGAGCCAAGCGTAAGGGGAAACCCCTTATAAAACCATCAGATCTGTGGGACTTACTCACTACCATGAGAACAGTGTGGGGGAAACCGCCGACGTGATTCAATTATCTCCCGCCAGGTCCCTCCCACAACACGTGGGAATTATGGGAGCTACAATTCAAGATGAGATTTGGGAAGGGTTTGATTCTCAGAGAACCCTAGTTGAGAAGGGCTGAAGAGGGGTTAAAGGGCATAGACACTGGAGCTAAACTGGATAGGTTCAAATCCAGCCTTCACCTATAGCTTGCTAAACAACCAGGGACAAATCATTCGATCTTCCTGTGCTTTAATAATGATGGGGATAATAACACTACCTACCCTCTTCCTAGAGTTATTAGGAAGATTAAATGAGTTGGTATATGTAAGCACTTAAAACAATGTGTAGTGCATAGTCAATGTTATTCAAAGGGAAGTTATCATTATAAACACTTCACTATGACAAGAATAAATGTCTGTTAATGTATCACCTAAAATCAGCTTGCATTATATCAGTGGTGTATGTGCCAAATGATGCTAGGTAATAAGTGACTTCCTTTACCCCATGGCAGCTCCTCTTTACCGAGGGTTTTCAAAAAGCTGTATTAAATCTTTTAAGCTGCTGGAATACAACTCAATATGAAACTGCTTCTGCCAAGCCTTCATGATCTGAGAGAGCCTCTGTCACTTCTGTCCACCAGCCCTCGGGCAGTGAGAGAAGGAATCACAGGTTTGCAGCAAGGAAGGGAGAATGTGAGAGAGCCCAGCTCTTTGAATTTCTCACTGACTTTGAATAGGCTCTAAGGCGGAGAAGAAGCATAAAATGTCTACACCTTTCTGTCTTTGTGTCTTCTTAGCACAGTTTCTAAACTTCAAATAAAAAAGAAGTTAAACTCCACACTGAATTGACCTTCTGAACTTCAGATTTGCAGCACAACGTTGATTTTAGGCCTGAAAGAGATACTGGAGTGTTGCTGAGAGCTGGACTCCTGGAGAGGGTTTTATAACAGGGGCAGTCTGACTCAGGGTCTGAATCTAATAGTCATTACACATTAAAGGCTAGTGATCTATAATGTAAGAATAATTCTATGATTTAAGTGCTGATAATACTTGTTTTGTGGATGAGAGCCATGTTACAACTGTGCTTAAAAAGAGTTTTAAACTAACCCTACTGTGGGCAGGGCTCTTGGTGGGCACTTGAGTGCCAGTTTGAAGGGAAAAAAATGTGTGTAAGAAGCATGTGATGTTTTTGCAGTGGTTTGAGGGCTGGGTTTGGTAATTATACTCTCGAATGCGAAAATCCAATGTGGCATAATGAAAAACACACCTCTGTCCTGCTTCCAAAATGAATTCCAAATACACAACAGCCTTTGCACAGCTGACTGTATGCCATAAAGGGTACATTTGCTCCACTTAGTGTCTACAAGAGCACCAGACAAAAATAAGATACCATAAAAATGTGTGCTGCCTCGTCTCTTTTTTTCCTATTAACTCTTTTCCTCTGAGCTACCTTAGTGCTCAATCTACTTATTTGAAAACACACACACAACCAGTCTTAACAGAAAGAAGAGAAAAATAGGTGTGTGGGTAGCAAATAAACTGTGTAGTTCAAGTCATCATTACAATAAAATATTGTTCATGAATTATACTGCAGAGTGATAAAAAGGACAGTTTATATTGGGTAGGAAGAAGCAGCCAGCAAGGATTTATACGGTTCAATGTGAAAGTCATTTTTTCACGAAGAAATTCTTATCTAAGCCCTCCCTGAGACATCAGGCATTTGACTACAAGAATTCAAAGGAACTGAAAATCACCACATGGATTTTGAGCTACATGATCTGGACATTCATGACATCTGTCCTCCCTTATCTACTAGAACTTGCTAATCCAGAAGGGGAGATATTTTCAGTCCCTTTTGTATTCAAACCAATGGGTGTAAAAATATTAAGGACTTCCCTTAGCTGCCTACAAGGAGGACTTAGTTTTACTGTATACCTGTTGCAGAGAGCCTAGCTGACATGTTATATGGCCAAATATACTCTTTACGGTTATTCAATGGAGACATTTTTCTCAAAACTCAGTATCAGGAATAGTTATAATTTTCATGAACAACTTTCACGAATAGGTTTCATTCTTTCACTTGTGATACTAGGCAGCTCAGTCAATTCTAGCCCATATTTCACAACTTGTACTGGACTTTCTGATATGCATTTTGTGTAATAATGTTATCCCTGGTTTTTATCTTATTTGTCCTACTCTAATTTTCCCTTTTCCACAATTTCTTCACTTACTCCTTTTATCTTGAACTATATGCTTGCATGTAAGCAATTTCATATCCCCTTTTGGAGTAAGCCATGGTTTAAATTCCTAAATAAACTGTCTGGAAAAAGAAGTGACTACCTTTTCAGCAGCTACGCTGACCAGAGAACCACTATTGCCTTCTTCACCAGGAAAAACATTTCAGAAGATACCAGCCTGGTCTGACCTGCTCGCCAATGCCAAGTAGACCACATGGCTGATAAACTGCCACATTTTCTTTCTTGACAGTGTGGTGCATGACAGAGACCCTATCAACTAAGTCATAATGGCTGGAAGACCCCCCAGTTTCAGCTCCTTTGATACTTTGATAATAGATGGGTGGAGGGTAGATACAGTCAAAACAACATCTGGATATACATATATATATTTTATATAATATATGTTTTTATAATATACATATATATATATAGAGAGAGAGAGAGAGAGAGAGACAAGGTTTCACTTTGTCACCCAGTCTGGAGTGCAGTGGCACAATCTTGGCTCACTGCAACCTCCTCCTCCTGGGCTCAAGCAATTCTCCTGCCTCAGCCTCCTGAGTAGCTGGGATTGCAGGCACGTGCCACCACGCATAGCTAACTTTTCTATTTTTAGTAGAGACAGGGTTTTGCCATGTTGGCCAGGCTGGTCTTGAACTCCTGACCTTAGGTGATCCACCACCTCAGCTTCCCAAAGTGCTAGGATTACAGGCATGAACCACCACGCCAGGCCCATTCCAGATATATTTCTGTTTATATTAAACAAATATAAATTAATCATACTGAAGGACCAGATTTTACACCTACTATTACTAGCTTGATAGTTATTAATACCATTATTAGCTGATCATTAACCAGCTTGTTAATACTTTAGTGCTTAAGAAATGTTAGGTACAGTGCTAAGTGTGCATTACTTTGTTTAACCCTGTCACACAACCCTATAGGTAGATACTATTACTATGCCTGATTTAGGGTTGAAGGAATGTGAGACAAGACTAGTTAAGAAACTTTTCCATGATCATGTGATGGATTAGTGGACTTAGGACCCAAACTCAGCTATATCTGATTCAGTTGTTCATGCTCTTAACCCCTATGCTGAGGGCCTCACATTTCATGCTGAACACAGAATGATGGACTGGGTGGCAAGAGATGGAAATGACATCTTTAGTTTGCCAGGAATGAGGCATGATGGGGACTTCACAGATAAGACTCATGTCCACAAACTGCTTAAATCTCACAAAGACAAAGGTAATTCCATGGTCAGAAACAATAGTGTCTGACAATTCCTACAGGGGCAGAGCTAAGATTATTGCAGTGTGTACGTGAGTTAAAATTAGGAGCACGTAAGGCTTTGTTGAGAAGGAATCTATAGCAAAATTCTTTAGTGAACCTGAAAAGTAGGTATGACCTGTGGCAAAAACTATTTATTATCTTGTCATGACATGATTTTGCCTTCCTGGGCACATGATAGACTTCGTTTCCTAGTCTCCCTTTCAGTTAGATGTGGTCGTGTGCTTATATTTTAGCCAATGAAACACAAGTGAAAGGAATGCACTTTACTCCCAGACCTAGTCTATAAAAATCCCCCCATGTAAAATTCACCTGCTCTTTCTTGTTCCCTGGGCTACAGAAACATCTATGGGCACCTCAGAAACCACATGTTAAAGATGACACAACCTCTGTGAGCTGATTTGCTGAATGACAATATGTAACAACACTGCCCCATTCCCCCACCTCCAAATTCCTCAACAAGTTGGAATCATTTGAGCCTATTTATGTGAGCAAGAAATAAACTCCCCTTATGTTTAAGCCTACTCTGTATAATATGTAACTCAGAAACCTAGTTTATGATTCCATGGAAAAGTAAGTAGTCTGGATAGGCTACAGGATCTACAGATCTTCAAAGTTAGGCTCATTTCTGTACCATCAAACAAAGTTTCTGGACAGCTCATATTGAAAATTTCTGAAAGTTCATCCTTTAACTTAGCCAAGAAATATGAAAACCCTGGTTAAGGAAGCCCCTTGGGGTGTGATGAGTGGTGCTCTCTGAGCCTCAGTTCTCAAGTCTCCCAGACTGCTTTCATTTTGAGCTTGTCCACATAATGCTCTGAAGTACTGGCCCATGATCTTAATTTCCATTTTCTAGACATGGTAATTAGATCCACTCACCCTGGTGCTTGACACTTGACTGTCGCCTAAGGACTCAGACATGGCTTGCCCCTGTGGCTCTCAGCACCTACATTGCCTCCATCATTCATTAAAGTTTATTGAGCAACTACCATTTGCCAGCCATTTTGCTAGAATCTGGGGAATCAGGTGCACTGGCTTCTATCATATCCAATTTCATTGACCAAGGCATTTCTCAGGCTTTCAAGAATGTCAAAATTTTAATAAAAGGTACACCAGGCCAGACATGATTGCTCACACCTCTAATCCCAGCACTTTGGGAGGCTGAGGTGGGAGGATCACTTGAGCCCAGGAGTTCAAGACCAGCCTGGGCAACATAGTGAGACCCTGTCTCTACAAAAAAACCTTAAAAAGTTGCCAGGTGTGGTGGCACCTGTCTATGGTCCTAGCTACTCAGGAGGCTAAGGTGGGAAGATTGCTTGAGCCTGCCCAGGAGGTCAAGGATACAGTGAGCCATGATCACACAACTGCACTCTAGCCTGGGTGACAGAGCGAGACCCTGTCTCAAAAAACAAACAAACAAACAAACAAACAAACCCAAAGGACTCTGTAACATTAGTATTGTATCTGGCAGCTCTCTGCTTTACATCCAATAGATGCTTAGTATGTGTTGGAATGACTAAATTATCAGTACATATAAGCAATAATGCCCTTTCTACCCATAATCTCAATTTTACTGATGACTTAATGATGGCAGTGAAAGTACACTTAAAAAGTCATAACAGGCCGGGTGCAGTGGCTCACACCTGTGATCCTAGCACTTTGGGAGGCCGAGGCAGGTGGATCACTTGAGGTCACGAGCTTGAGACCAGCCTGGCCAACATGGTGAAACCCCATCTCTACAAAAATACAAAAATTAGCCAGGTGTGGTGGCACATGCCTGTAATCCCAGCTACTTGGGAGGCTGAGACAGGAGAATGGCTTGAACCCAGGTGGCAGAGGTTGCAGTGAGCCAAGATTATGCACCACTGCACTCCAGCCTGGGCGACAGAGCGAGACTCTGTCTAAAATCAAATAATGACAAATGCTTCATCAGCATAGATGGTGTAGCACAGATCCCTTATGTTCAGCTTCTCTAGTTTGTTTATTTCAAGATAGAATAATATTTAATCATATATGTACATCAGAGGACATAAGAAACACATTTGATGGGTGCCAAAAAAGCATTTGATGGAAATCAACACCCATTCTTCATAATAATTGTCAGCAAACTGAAAGAGGATACTTTCCAAACAGTGAAAATAACCAATACCAGGCATTAGAGTGAATGTGAAACATTAAAAAGTCCTTTAAGGTCAAGTACATGGCAAAAATATCCATAGTAACTTCTTTTTTTTTTTTTTTTTTTGAGACAGAGTCGCTTTTTCACCCAGGCTGGAGTGCAATGGCATGATCTTGGCTCACTGCAACCTCCACCTCCTTGGTTCAAGCAATTCTCCTGCCTCAGCCTCCTCAGTAGGTGAGATTACAGGCATGTGTCAGCATGCCTGGCTAATTTTTGTATTTTTAGTACAGACGGGGTTTCACCCTGTTGGCCAGGCTGGTCTCAAACTCCTGACCCCAAGTAATCCACTCACTTCGGCCTCCCAAAGTGCTGGGATTACAGGCGTGAGCCACCACGCCTGGCCCCATAGTAACTTCTTTTATGTAGTGTTATTATATAAGTTCTAGCTAATATAATAAGAAAATGAAAATGAGATCATTTCTCTTTGCAGATGGTAAGATTGTATACCTGAAAATCCAAAAGAACTAACTGAAAACCTATTAGAACTTGTATATAATGTTTAATCAATTCAACTGATTTACAAAATTACGCTTAAAATCTGTAGCTTTCTTATATACCAGTAATAACCGGTTTAAAATGTAAACAGTTACAACTGGGACAAATGAATAAACACCTAGAAATAAAGCTATTACAATGCATAAGGCCCTATATAAAGAAAAAGATAAAATTTTGCCAATGTATGCAAAATAAAACATGTATGAATCATGTATGAATGACTAATATATGTATGAAACATGTGTGCGTCATGTTTCTAGAAAGGAAGATAATTTTGTGAAAAGAAAGATATTTTTCCAGATAATCTATATATTTAATGCAATGCCAATTACAATCTTAATTTAAAACAACAGGCATGGGCGACGTTGGAAAAAAAGAATGATTTGGAAGTTTTTTGGAAGCAAGAATGACCAAGAAAATATGTTGAAAAGAATAACGAGAAAGAGCCTGCCCTATGAGATATTAAAGCACTAGGAACCCATGGTAATAAAAGAAGTGGTGCATAGATGGTGCAAAGGTTGGTAAAATATATAAAGCCTGAATTCTGGGGAGCTGCACCATTGAGATAAGAGCTGGGCTATGCATTTAAGGAGTCTGCTGTCCATTGGCATCATTGCTGGTCAGGAGCGCTTGCTTTTAGAAGACTAGGAAGTGGTTGTGTTATGGTACCTAAGATGAGATGGAGGTGAGAGTCCACTTAGATTTGTAGTTTTGGAGCAGAGAGTTTGAAGTGCTGAGATAAAACTTTGAGAAGAGGGCAAGATGATTAAAGATAATTTTAAGCAAGTTTCACTGTGTGCAGAAATGTACAATGTCTTTGTCAGTGTACCTAAAAACCATGGTGCTCTTCAATGCTTTTGGAAGATAATATTTGTTGTGTTTTTGTTTATTTGTTTGCTGATGGTGATGTGCTGAACCTGACCATAAGGTAAAATGGAAGGTCCGGTATTACTCAGATTACATAAGGATTTAGTGATTGATAAAGTTGGCCTTTAATATAAATGAGGTGCAAAATGGCTTTTTTATAAGGGGTGTTGAGACAGCCAGTAATGATTTTTCTCTGCTCTTATAAACATAAAGATATGTGCTATATACTAATTTTGGGGGAATATAAATTTGTATTTTGCTTACTGCCCCCATCACAGTCTTCAAGACAAGCAGGGCATTAGTTGGGCCTGGGTATTTTCCTCCATCTGTAGTTTTCTGAGAGTTTCTATTATGAAATAGCACTGGATTTAGTCAAATGAGCTTTCTGAATCTGTTGAAATAACCATATGGCTTTTAAAAAATTCTGCTAATGTGGTAAAATCTATTGACTGATTTTTGAATGCAATCAGCTTTGCATTCCTGAGATAAAATCCAGTTGGCCATGGTATATTACCCTTTTTGAATTTTGCTAGATTTAATTTGTTAATATTTTGTTAAGGATGAAGTGGTATTTTTTTTTATTTCTATGGCACCTAAGAAGAAAACAAATGACAGGAGGACTCATTTCCCTTAGCAATGGAAATTACCTTTCACAGTCTCTATAAAATAAAATATTGCCAAAAAAACCAAAACAAGTAAAATCATAAATCTCAAGAGAGCAAATCTAAGATAGAACATCAGCAAAATATGCCCTAAAAGTAAAGTACTATGTGTGTTTAAAGCTACAGATTCTAAGGTTTTGGGTAATTAAAACAAATTACCATATTTATTGAATTATCAATCATAATTATTATAGATAGGTTAGAAGGCAGGAGAAGGGGATTATAGTACATTACTTTTTGACTAAGTGGGAAAACTGTAAATTAGAGATTAGTCAGTTAATAAACCACATATTCTTGGAATTTTTCCTAGAAAAGCTCCAACATCAAAAATTCGTTTCACAAATACAGTTCCCTTTGGTTTGGTTCTTCATAACCGTACTTCCCTTCTCCACACTTTCCTTATCTCTTAACATGTAATTAAATTTGAACATTCTTTACTCTTCTTAAGTATTACCTCCAAAGCCAAAACCAAAAAGATGACAGCTGTAAGGCCAAAATAAAACAATAAACAAGCAAAACCCAAACCCAACTACCCTCTCATCACCACCTAGCAGCATAATAAACAAAATTAAAACAAAAATAAAATGCAAATAATTGCAATATATGATCACAGGTCAATTTTGTTAATATACGAATATCTCTTAAAAGTCAAGCAGAAAAAAAAAATCCCAGAATAAAAAAAGGCATGAACAAGTAGTTAACTAAGCAGAAATACAAATGGCCAAAAAACATGAAAAAACAGTTTAATTTTACAACTTATTTAAAAATGCTAGTTAATACTATATCGCGATTTTGTTTGTTTGTTTGTTTAGAGACAGGGTCTTGCTTTATTGCCCAGGCTGGTGTGCAGTAGAGCCATCATAGTTCACTGCAACTCTGAATTCCTGGGCTCAAGTGATCCTCCCACCTCAGCCTCCCAAACAGAAAGGACTACAGGCATGGGCCACCATACCTGGCTATTTTTACTTTTACTTTTATTTTTATTTTTATTTTTGTAGAGAGTGAATTTCACTATGTTGCTCAGGCTAGTCTCGAATTCCTGGCCTCAAGCAATCCTCCTGCCTCAGCCTCCCAAAGCACTGGGATTATAGACATAAGCCACTGCACCAGCCATATATTGATTTTTTTTTTTTTTTGCTTATTAGATTGCGGACAATATGAAAAATAATTATAAAGCCTGATGGGAACGTGACCAAATCTTCCTGGAAAGAAAACTGATGATAAAGATAAAACGCTTTTAAGACATGCTTAACTAACTTTCACACAGAACCATAAGGAAACCTGTATAGTTTGTGATAGCAAGGAGTGTGAGGAAACTTGGATGTTTGTTATTAGAGTAATAGATAAGTCAAATGCAGGCATACAGTGGAATGCCATGCAGTAATTATAATAAATAAACTATATTTTCATATAACATGAATAAATATCAAAATCAATGTTTAAGTCTAATACGTAAGAAACAAAATGAGATTTTTAGGAAGAGCATCATTTGCATAGATCACCAGTGTTATTTTTGAACAGACAAAGCTTGATGAATGCCAATGGTTGTATCACTTATGTATATTAAATACACATACACACAAAAAAAAATCTGAAAAAAAGCTCAACGGCCCGGCGCGGTGGCTCACGTCTATAATCCCATACTTTGGGAGGCTGAGGCAGGTGGATCACCTGAGATCAGGAGTTTGAGACCAGGCTAGCCAACATAGTGAAACCCCGTCTCTATTAAAAAATACAAAAACTAGCCAGGTGTGGTAGTGGGCACCTGTAATCCCAGCTACTCGGGAGACTGAGGCAGGAGAATTGCTTGAACCCAGGAGGCAGAGGTCGCAGTGACCCGAGGTCAAGCCACTGCACTCCAGCCTGGGCAACAAGAGCAAGACTCCACCTCAGAAAAAAAGAAAAGAAAAGAAAAAAGAAAAAAACCTCAACATCACTGATCATTAGAGAAATGCAAATCAAAACCATAGTGAGATACTATCTCATGCCTGAATGGCAATTATAAAAAAGTCAAGAAACAACAGATGCTGGGGAGGCTGTGAAGAAATAATAATGCTTTTATACTATTGGTTGGATGTAAATTAGTTCAACCATTGTGGAAGACAGTGTGGCGATTCCTCAAAGACTTAGAACAAGAAATACCATTTGACCCAGCAATCCCATTACTAGGTATACACTCAAAGGAATATAAATCATTCTATTATAAAGATACATGCAAATGTATGTTCATTGCAGCACTATTCACAATAGCAAAGACATGAAATCAACCCAAATGCCCATCAATGACAGACTGGATAAAGAAAATGTGGTACATATACACCATGAAATACTATGCAGCCATAAATAGAATATAAATCATTCTATTATAAAGATACATGCACACATATGTTCATCGCAGCACTATTCACAATAGCAAAGACATGGAATCAACCCAAATACCCATCAATGATAGTCTAGATAAAGAAAATGTGGTACATATGCATCATGGAATACTATGCAGCCATAAATAGGAATGAGATCATGTCCTTTGCAGTGACATGGATGGAGCTGGAATCCATTATCCTCAGCAAACTAATACAAGAACAGAAAACAAAACACCACATGTTCTCACTCATAAGTGGGAGCTGAAGAATGAGAACACGTGGGTACAGGGAGGGGAACAACACACACTGGGGCCTTTTGGGGGGTGGGGGGAAGGAGAGCATCAGGATAAATAGCTAATGCATGTGGGGCTTAATACCTAGGTGATGGGTTGATAGGTGCAGCAAACCACTATGGTACATGTTTACCTATGTAACAAACTTGCATATCCTGCACATGTATCCTGGAACTTAAATAGAATAAAATTAAATTTTTAAAAAATACCACCATGCATTTTTCAAGGATATACAGATTTCTACATAGAAGAAAGGACAATGAATTGAAAGGCTGTATATTAAATACACTAGGGTGGGTACCTAGGAGGGAGAAAGATGGGGAATAAAGGAAGCAAAAATAACACCAAATAAAATATAAGAGAAGTCTTGCCTGGACTACTGAACCATGAACTGAAGTGTATGAGAAACGCAACTTTGGACAGCTAAGGTACGTGTCTGTAATACCAGCAATTGTGCTTTAGCTGGAATCTGTGTAACACAATAACAAAGGAATCTCCATAGACTTTTTACTTTAAATAAAAGAAACTGAAGTGTAATACATTTTGCAATTATAAATCCTAAATGTAAAGTCTGATGACTTCTTACACAGTGGACACACTCACGTAACCACCTCCCATATTGAGAAATAGAACGTGTTCGACGCCTATAATCCTATGAGCCCCCACCAAGCCATACTGGCCCTCATCAAAAGCAAGCACTATGCTGATTTCCCACACCATAGATTAGCTTTGTCTATTTTTTTTTTTTTTTTAATTTAAGCCAGGTCTCACTCCATCTCCCAGGCTGAAAGGCAGTGGCGTGATCTGGATCTTAGGTCACTGTAACCTCCGCCTCCCATGTTCAAGCGATTCTCATGCCTCAACCTCCCAAGTAGCTGGGATTACAGGCATGCACCACCGTGCCTGATTAATTTTTGTATTTTTGGTAGAGATGGGGTTTCACCATATTGGCCAGGCTGTTCTCAAACTCCTGACCTCAAGTGACCCGTCCACCTCAGCCCCGCAAAGTGCTGGGGTTACAAGCATGAGCCACCGTGCCTGGCTAGCTTTGTCTATTTTTGACCTTCCAACAAAAGGAGTTCTGCAATGTGTACTCTTCTATGTCTCTTTCATTCTCTATTATGTCTGTGAGGATCAACTCATGTTCTAAAAGAGATGCTATAATATTTCAATGCATAAATAGATCACAATTTATCCATACTACAGTTGATAAACATTTAAGCTGATCTCAATTTTTTATTATTATGAATAAGGCTATATATGTACGAACATTCTTGTCCATGTCTTTTGGAATAAATGTTTGCTTTTCCTTTTGGAGAAGAGAAGAAGAATATCTAAGAAAAGAATAGTTAGGTCACAAGATTGTAGTTGATCAGCTGTAGAAAATACCGACAAACGTGCTGGGCACGGTGGCTCACGCCTGTGATCCTAGCACCTTGGGAGGCTGAGGCAGGTGGATCACTTGAGGCCAGGAGTTCGGAAAATACTGACAGTTTTCCAAAGTGATTGTACCAATTTTTACTTACACCAGCAGAGAATGAGAGCTTCAGTTTCTACATCCTCACCAACACGGGAAATGCTACTCTTTTGAATTTTAGCCATTCAGGTGGGTATCTTGTTCTCATTTTATTTTTTGTTTAAGTCATGTTCTGAATTTCATTTCCTTTTACATCTAAATTAGATCTCACAGTCTAATGCTTCCATCACTCTCTTAATAGTCCCAAGCTTCAGTGCCATTCCATCACACTTATTGATTGACCTCCCAAGTGCAGATCAACCATTCTGCCTTCTCTGCCTTACACATCGCCTACTGTTTATTGCTGGAGGAAATTATGCAGCGGTACAGACTTGCACCTCTAGATATTGAAGGCCAACTTTAAGTGGGCTCTCCTTCTCTCCATCCTCACCCCTACTGTCCCAGTCCAGACCATCCAGGACTCCGGTGCATGATCTGAGCAGTCTCCTTGCTCTCCTTTAATCTTTTCTCCAGATGGATCTACCCCAAACATAAAGTGGTCCAATTTTTTCTTGAATTACTCTCCAATAGCTCCCACTATCTTCGGGATATAGTAAAATTCCTTTCAGATACTGTATAATACCACTAGTGTTCTTTTTGAACAGACAAAGCTTGATGAATGCCAATGGTTGTATCATTCTATCAACACTAAATGTTTATTAAATACTTCTATTTCTGATCCCAGAAGTACAATTAGACCCATCAGCATAAAATGTGAAATATTTGAGCTGGGCTTTATGGTTTAATTTTTAAAAATTTTTAGCAGGACATAGAAGGCTAGATTTCATAGCTTTTAAAATCTAATTTGCCACTTTGGGAGGCCGAGGCAGGCAGAACGCCTGAGGCCAGGGGTTCAAGGCCAGCCTGACCAACATGGCAAAACCCTGCCTCTACTAAAAAATACAAAAATTAGCCAGGCATGGTGGTGCACACCTCTAATCCCAGCTACTTGGGAGGCTGAGGCAGGGGAATTTCTTGAACCCGGGAGGCAGAGGTTGCAGTGAGCCAAGATGATGCCATTGCATTCCAGCCTGAGTGATAAGAGTGAGACTCCGTTTCAAAAAAAAAAAAAATTAATTTCAACTGACAGGAAAGAAACACCATTGAGAAATCATTGTAGGAAAGCTTAAAAATCAACTTTATTTATTTTATTTTATTTTTTGAGACAGAGTCTTGCTTTGTCACCCAGACTGGAGTGCAATGGTGGGATCTCAACTCACTACAACCTCTGCTTCCTAGGTTCCAGCAATTCTCATGCCTCAGCCTCTCAATTAGCTGGCACTATAGGCGTGTGCCACTCCGCCTGGCTAATTTTTTGTACTTTTTAGTAAAGACAGTGTTTCACTATGTTGGGCAGGCTGGTCTTGAACTCCTGGTCTCAAATGATCCACCGGTGTTGGGCTCCCAAAGCGCTAAGGTTATAGGCGAAGCCACCACGCCCAGCCTTTTTTTTTTCTTTTTTACTCACCACTATACTAATGAGGATAAAAATCAACTTTAAAAATGATTTAAGTTTTGATTTCTTATGTTATTAAAGTAATATAATGGGAGCAAATAGTAGTCATATAAAAAGTATAAAGTCAAACGCAGTAATAGTTACCTAATGATAATTTCATTCAAGCAGATACATACAGTGTAGACTCTGAGGACACTTTCTCTTGCTACTCATAATCCAGGACTTGCATCATTTAGCTTCTCTCCTAGCTTCCTTGCTTTGCTTGCTCTCATCTCATGTCCTTTGATTTGGTGCTTTCCCATCATTCCATTACTCCTTGCCTTGTCTCCCTTTGCGCTTTTTTTTCTTATTTCTTTGGTTTCCCTCTTGACTTTCTTGTTTTCCTCTCTCTTCCCCTCACTCTCTTCTCCATCTTCACTTGTTGTGCCCCTCACCTACCTCCGGGCTGCCTCTTACCTTGGTTTTTCCTTGGCAGACAAGGCCTATGTCCTGATCCCTAACACAACCCCAGCCTAGCTCTGGGTTCCTATCTCAGAGTCCTGAGCCCTACTACTCAGTAATCCACTTTTCTTGTTAGGATTTAAAGACAGATGGTTTGTTCCCTTGATGAGAGGACTTTTTAGCACTTTAGGACAAAGCAATTTGGCAGATGACCCTTGCAATATTCACACGGGTATTTGCGAATGGGAATGAAGAAGGAAACAGAGGTTTTAGCACCCAGTCCTCTCTATTGTGGCTGAGGAAGGACTGTTTATTGCTCCATTCTCTTTATCTCCTTATATTTCTGTCTGGAACTTGAGACTAGGTTGCCCAGTATGGTCTGCTTTTCCATGAAAAGAGACAACTCTGACTGCATTCATTCAAACTTTTATCAAAACTGTTTTGAGTGCCTGCTATGAACTGAACACAAGTCCTTAGGGGTATTACAGCATGACAGCACAGTCCCTTGAGCAAGTCTCAGGCTTTTTCTGTTTAATAAATTGAACGAGCCTGCCTCTCCCCTAAATTCAACGTAATTAGCTTGGTGAATAGAATGGAGCTTTTCAACTAGCAACAGTGGAAATCCATCTCCCTGGATGCTTTCAATCAGAGAAGAAAGAATGCTGACTTCATAAGGGTGGGATCTAGAAGTCTTCAGAGAAACCTTAGGACAGTTCCAGCACCACTTAGTTATTCCTCTTCCTCTCTACTTTTGGCTGACTCCTGAAAATGCCAGGCTTGGCTTCTTAAAAGTCATGCTAGTTACCATCCCTTACATGAACCACTTTTTCATTTAAATCTAACAAGGATGCAGTACAAGGATGATTATTCACAACATTAAATATGTGTCAGACTAACACTGTAAGTTGTATTTGATTATATCTCTCAACTATATTCTTCTATGCATGGTCATTGGAGTTTTTGCATATGTATTGTGTTCATGCACTCAAGTTTGAACAATTAGAGGAGATTCTGGGTCATATAGACTCAAGAATAGTAACCACAGGATAATATATTTTATACTCTTGGTTTGTTTCTCTGATAAGAAACTCTTCAGGACTTAGGTCAAAAGATTAAATACCATGCACTATCCCTTCTAGGCACAATTTGCTTGAGTAAGCAGCTAATAGAATAACTAGTCTCAGAGATAAAGAATCACTGTATGACTTGAGTGTATATAATTATACAATCTGTATATATATAGAAGAGAGAAAGGAGTGTGGAAACCAAAATTTAGTTGCTACCACAACTGTATATGTTCTAAACTTTCATGCATCTTGAGCATTTTATCCTCAAAACTAGTTTTTATATTTGAATATGTAATTACTTCCATTTCTTTATGGTCTTGGAAGAATTTAAAATATATATTTATTCATAGGAATCTATTATACAGAATTTTTAGATATTGTGAAAAAATTCTATTTCTCCTTCATAAAGCAGCCTTAAGATTTTTGTTTGCTTTTCATTTAATAAAATGTGGGGGGAAGGTGAGTTGGGGGTTCAGTCTCTGCTGAAGACCTACTGTGCTTCTTATGATGTTGAGCATTAGTGATAAAATATTTTGGAATCTTTATAGTACAATGGTTTTAAAGCTTCTGGGGTCAGGGATTGAATCCTCAGTGCATGGCCAGTGGACCCATCATACAAAAGTGGTTCAGTAAATATTTATTGAATGAACGAATTTAAATTGTGCCATAGAACTGATTCATTTACTTAAGTGGCCAATCAAACCAGTTTACTCAGCCAATTTCATTGATTTTGTGACCTTATTTAGATATAATCTTTAAACAGAAAGTCATAATGAGGGAAGGGATAGAAGAATTCCCATTGTTGTGTTGTAGTGAAAAAAAGGTATAAAATGTTTTATTAAGTTGAGTTGCATTTAAAAGGAAGATAAAAACTTCCAGGACTATAAAAAAAATAAACTAAACTTTTGAATCCCTGAATAGTAATGGGGGTGGGTGGAAACTCTGAAGACAATAATTTAAAAACAAAAACAAACTAGTCCTTTAATTATAGCATAATTATCCAGATTTCAAACTGTGAATTCACTTTTGCTTTGGTCTTTTAAATAAATTATGCATGTTTTCCATATGGGGCCCCACACCAAAACTCCTTTTTAATCTGGGAAAACATTTCCAAAATCCAAGTTTGTATCCAAGCTCTGGGATATTAATTTGACTTTGGATTCTTCCATAAACTTTCCATGTTTAGAAATCTTTTTGAACTGTCCCTTGGGATACACATGTTTGTATTACACATATTCTATGTCTTTTAATAGTAACATTTAGGAATTCAGTAGGAAAAAAAATAATGCCCTTGTAAATTTGATCTCTTTTGCAAACATAAGAACATGAAATGTTCTTTGGTTTACCCCCCACCAGGTTTACATTAATAAACCATCAATTGTAAGCTCAACCATCCAATTCCAAAAAAAGTCCAACTTCAATATTATAGGCTGTTTTATACTGTTATGCATTTAACAAAGGATTAAGGCATAATGCATTTTTAATTAACTGAAATATTAATGGCAAAAGGCTTTTAAGAGAAAATGTTTAAAGAATTACTCATCATAAACATGGTTTCAATAGAATTTATTTATAAAGCTGGGTAGAGAACCAGGAAATGATCATTAAAACTTAATTTTTTTTCCTCTAAAATAAAATAGTTAACTTGAAGAACTTCATAGATAACAGCAAAAAATGCGGGAGCACTTTTGGGGGCTATGAACTAATTAATAAGCACTGAGATTTTCTGCTATTTTGCCAAGTTTTTGTGAAACTGCTTAGAGTAAACGTGTAGAGCCTGAAGGGAGATTGTGTTCTGCCAGCCAGACTTCTTAATGGGCCCACACTCCATCATCATAAATGCCTTTCTTGGTAGCCACTCAGGCACCTGGAACTTCAGCTAATGAGATGATGATGAGTAGCAGGGCAGGAATCACAGCACTGGTCAACCCTGTACTGCCTCGCTTTTATCTCTGCTGTCTACAATACACCAAGCCAAGTCAAGATTTTATATACTGTCCTTGGTAGCATCTCAACACTGACAATGGACTGATTTTCATGGCTTGGAAAATTTTTAAGTTAGTTCATTCAATTAGGGTTATGTTTGGCTTCATTTAACAGAAACCTGCCAACAGTGGCTTAAGCAATAAAGTTTTATGTTTCTCAAATAAAGAAGTCCAGAAGGAAGCATTACAGTCATTAAGAAAATCATCAGGGATTGAGGTTCCTTCTAGTTTTCTGCTCCATCTTCTGTGGTGTTTGATTTTCATTATTACAAGATGGCTGCTCCACCTCTAGGCATCACATCTATATTATCGTTTGGAAGAAGAAAGTGCACAGCACCAATGTGCATGGCAGCTGAAACTATTCCTTTTTAACAAGAAAAAATAACTTTCCTGCCAGAAGACTTCTGCCTATAGCACACTGGCCAGAAATTTCTAACATGGGCCACCTTTAGTTAAAAGAGTTTCCTGAGAAATTGAATCCTGTTCTGTTTTGTCACTTGGATTACCCCAATAAAATCAGGTCTCCTTTGATAAGGAAGAAGGGAGGAAATAGAGGACGCTGGGTAGGTAAGTAGGAGCTGTTGTCATATGCGAACAACCACTGGTTATGGTGACCCAATATATTACCTGCATTCTTTTTTACTTCGTATTGTATAGATACAGCCTCGATTATACCCTCTGATAATCAGATCTAAAAACATTTTATATCACAATAGCAAACTTTAGCTGTCAAATTCCCCATTCTTTCCCACAGACCTCTCCAGAGCCTCACTGACTTCCCAGGTGTTTCCCATGGTGTTTGCAATAAGGCAGAGAGTGGGAAGAATGGGACAAAAGAGGCCAGGCTCAGTGGCTCACGCCTGTAATCCCAATACTTTGGGAGATCGAGGCGGGTGGATAACCTGAGGTTGGGAGTTCAAGACCAGCCTGGCCAACATGGCAAAACCCCATCTCTACTAAAAATACAAAAACAAATTAGCCAGGTGCAGTGGCACATGCCTGTAATTCCAGCTACTCGGGAGGCAGAGGCAGGACAATCACTGGAAACTGGAAGGTGGAGGTTCCAGTGAGCTGAGATTACGCCACTGCACTTCAGCCTGGGTGACAGAGTGAGACTCCATCTCAAAAAAAAAAAAAAAAAAAAAATAGGTCAAAAGGATGGTTTTGGCAGATGTGTCGTAGTCTCATTTTTCACTCATATGATCTGAGTCCCATCTCATTTGGGTACAAAGTTTTGCGTGTGTGTGTTCCTTATTGCTGTTTTTTTTTTTTTTAACCCACTAGAATAGCTATTATATAATTTACTTTATTAACTTTTATTTCAAGTTCAGGGGTACATGTATGGCTTTGTTATATAGGTAAACTCATATCATGGGGGTTTGTTGTACAGATTATTTCATCACCAAGGTACTAAGCCTAGTGCCCAATAGTTATTTCTTTTCTGTTCCTGTCCCTCCTGCCACCTTCCATCCTCAAGCAGCCTCCAGTATCTGTTGTTCTTTTCTTGGGCACAAAAATTTAAAAGCTGATGATCACACACTCCCAATTTCTGGCCTAATTATGTTTCTGCATTAAATTAGAAAGCACTTCTTCATTCCTCACTGTTTTTATATCAGGTAAGCCCACAATACTTGATGTGAGAATAAATGACCTAGATTAGGGTCTGCAAACTAGAGCCAAATCTGTCCAGATGAATTTTCGCAAATAAAATTTTCTTAGAATATGGCTACACCTATTCCTTTATGTACAGTGATGGCTGCTTTCACAGTACAAAGGCAGAATTGGGTAGTTGTGACAGAGACCATCTAGCCTTTAAGACCTAAAATACTTATTGTATGGCCTTGTATAGAAAAAGTTTGTTGATCCTTATCTAGACAATCAATAAATTAAAATGAGCAAGTTTGGTACTGTGTGAGCATCACTTCCTTCTAAACATGTGACAAATACTTTCTATTTTATACCTTTATACTTTCTCTTTCTGTTTTATACCTGGACCTAACTGTCCAGCAACAGAAGCAAAGGACTCTGGTAGAGAAATCTTTGAAGGAGTTGACAAAAGTAATGAGAAGTAAAGCATAGGGATTAATTTGTCAGGTAGTCTTGAATGGGTGACATAATAAAGTGAGAAGCTTTGAAAAGTTGGAACTATCTATATCAATTACAAGGTTTGTTTGTTTGTTTTCGAGATGGAGTTTCGTTCTTGTGTCGCCCAGGCTGGAGTGCAGTGGCGCAATCTTGACTCACTGCAACCTACGCCTCCCAGGTTCAAGTGATTCTCCCGCCTCAGCCTCACGAGTAGCTGGGATTACAGGTGCGCGCCACCATGCTCAGCTAATTTTTGCGTTTTTGGTAGAGACAGGGTTTCACCATGTTGGCCATCTGGTCTCAAACTCCTGACCTCAGGTGATCCACCCACCTTGGCCTCCCAAAGTGCTGGGATTACAGGAGTAAGCCACCATGCCCGGCCAATTTTTATAGTCCTCATTTACAGATTAGTAATGTAACCCAGAGTCAAGCCATTTTTCAAGATGGTAAAGACCTAAATTTTAGGATAATAACATGAAAATAAAATTCAACCAAAGGAAAAGAATTTAGCTTTTCCCCACAATTGCAGACAAAATCAAATATTTCCTCCACCAGACTCCTAGAACATTTTGGCGATAATACTATAGTTATTTGTCTAAACATTTGTCTCTTCCACTGGTTCACTGCGGGGGACACCAGCTTATTGAGATTTTTATCTCCACTGGTCAACAGGGTGCATGGAAAGTGCTCAAAACATGATTTTTAACAAAAAATTAACAATTAATTTGAGGTTTGAAATCTTATTTTAGTGGTTTATGGATAATAGAAAAGAGGTACATTACAAAATAATATGCAACAAAGGATTAGCTTTGCCTTGAGAGGTTTGGCCTTTGTCCCTGACTTCTGGGGGGGTCAATCTCTAAGCACTTGGAATATTTTGCCTGATAAGAGTGTTCTTGTTTACTTGGGGTCTTGGGCCATGCCAGATAGTCTATGCTAACAATGTGGTCTATGGTGGACCTTTAGTCATGCATTACCAGCTTAAATGCTGGAGGGTCTGAGGCTAAGGTCAGTGATACAGCCAGTCAACCAGGTAAATGTGACTGAGTCCTAATAAAAACACTGGACGCCAAAGCTCAGGTGGGCTTCCTTAGTTGGCAGTCCTCCATGTATTACCACATATAGTTGCTGGAAGAAATAGGCACTGTTGCACAGCTTCACTGGGAGAGGACAACTGGAAGTTTCACCTGGAACTCCCCTGCATCTTGCCCTATACGTGTCTTCCCTTGGAATCTGTATCTTTTTGCTATAATAAACTGTAACTCTAAACATAACAGTTTTTCTCAGTTCTGTGAGTCCTGGTGAATTATTGAACCTACAGGTGGTCTTGGGGATGCCTGAACTTGCAGTTGGTCTCAAAAGTGATGTGGCCTTGAGAACTTCCCAACTTTGTAAATAATAGCAGTTAAGACTTGATAAACACCCTCTAGATGCAAGAGATGGAAACATAGGTTGTTTCATTAAATTCTTAGACTAAGTCTATGAGTCTGGTACTATTTTTATCATCTTTTTATAGATGAAGAGATTGAGAATTTAAGACCAAATACCTGATCAAAAATTCAAGGGGGTGGAGATGGCTCCAAGTTCAAGCTCCTAACTTCAGAGCCCATCATCCTTCCATCCACCGTGAAAGACTGTGCTCCTTCCTTCATGGTGTGAAGGAGGGCAGCTATGATTAACCTCCACTTAGGTCTCTGTACTTTCCATCCATGGGACAGGAGCCACAAGTGGGAGTTTCTGGGGAGCCACTAGATTCTGAGCAAGGTATGATCCTTGATTTTGACAGCTCTATTTTTCTCTTTGCCCTTAAAAGCTTCTGTAACAATAGGCTAATAACTCTCCCTAATTAATTGTCTCTGGGGGTTTCCTCCTTCACAAAAATGCACTAGACCTTTAGAAAGCTGGTTTCATTCTTAGTACATAAGCATGTCAAAAAGTGAAGTGAAGAATTTGTCTACACTGGCTGGGAAAATGGGAAACCAGGAAACCAAGAGTCATTCAGTAGAGGCTTGACATGGAGAGATGATTATTTTCTTTTCCCTTTGGTAATTTCAAAATCATAGGAAGTGAAGAGGAAATGAGAAACAACTGGAATCTCCCAGCCTGGCCCTCAGTGCAGTAGTGTGGAGGTAGTGCTGATGACTGAGCCACCTGGAGCAGACTGGCCAAGGATACCAAAAACTTTCCTCCAAAGACTGCCAGCTCAGACCTATTGCATGCAAATGACACAGGCAGTGGCTGCTATAGGTATATTGTTGGAAGAGGAGTTTAGTTAACCTTTCCATTCCTACGCTGGGAAGCCAGTGATGTCTGGTCCCAGCACATGAGTCAGAGGCAAGTTCATGTGGCCCAGAGTCTAAGTATATCACAGAAACATGAAAACAGCTCTTCTAAGAGTCAATTTCAGCAGCACTCAGATTCCAAAAATAATTACTCTACAAATACTTAGGTTGAGATACTAAGATTCACTTTAATTCTTCCTTATGTCAAGCACAATTAATTTTTTTTTTTTTTTTTTTGAGACAGGGTCTTACGCTATCACCTAGGCTGGAGTGCAGTTGTGCAATTGTGGCTTACTGCAGCCTTGACCTCCCAGGCTCAAGCAATCCTCCTGCCTCAGCCTCCCAAGTGGCTGGGACTACCAGTGTGCACCATCACAACTGGCTGATTTTTAAATTTTTTGTACAGATAGGGTCCTACTATATTGTCCAGGCTGGTCTTGAACTCCTGGGCTCAAGTGATCCTCCTGCCTTGGTCTCCCAAAGTGCTGGGATTAGACAGGTGAGCCATCATCCCTGGCCACAGTGAATCTTATACCACCTATGACTAAACAACAGATTGAAAACAAAAGGACAAAATTAACTACTATTTCAGGTCACCTAAAAAGCAAAATTTGGAGACTCTAACTTTTCTCTCCATTTACAGATATAATTCACTCACTGGTCAAATGGGTTTCTCCTCTGTCGTCACATCCAATTCGAATACTGGACATTTTAGAGTATAAACCCATAGGGCAAATGTCCAACATCAACCTGCCTGAGCTGAAATTTGATCTTTGGTCTCTGCTTTTTTCCTGAATGGATCTTTTCTAGCTAACCAGGAAAAAGGTCTTTGATTTATTAGACCTGGGCCTGTCAAAAAAGCCAAGCAGCCTTCCTAGGCCCACACTAGAGATTGTCCCAAGAATGGAGGAGTTTGGAAGTTCTCACCAAATTAGCTTCCTGTGGACAAACACTTTGCCTTGAGCCATCCTTTAAGATGTTAGAAGGATGTATAGTCTTATTTTTGTTACCCATGAGAGCTGTCTGTTCAGTTTCATCTGCCCAGAGCTATGGGTTTGTCGGTCCCACCACTAGTGGTGGCTGCCTTTTTTTCATATTCCAGAAACCTGAGGTTGTAGAAACATCATTCACCGACTCTTCCAAATGCCCATGGCGTGGTATCAATCTAAGTCTCTGGGTTAAACTCCTGATCTCTTGATTTTTTTTAATTATATTTTTAACTCATATGCATCTTTCAAAATGGCATAATTTCATTAAGGACAATTCGAAATTACAGTGGCCTTTGGAGGACTTTTCATAGGAACAGAAAAAAAAACAGCATCTTAGCTATCCATTGGTCTTTATTTTTATTTTTATGTTTACTTTTTTTTTTTTTTTTTAAGACAGGAGTCTTGCTGTGTTGCCTAGCCTGAAGTACAGTGGCAAAATCGTAGCTCACTGCAGCCTCAAACTCCTGAGCTCAAGTAATCCTCCTGCCTCAGCCTCTCTAGTAGCTAGGACTACAGGCAAACACTACCATGCCAGGTTAATTTTTTATTTTTGTTGAGACAGGGTCTCACTATATTGCCTAAGCTGGTCTTGAACTCCTGGCCTCAAGTGGCCTTCCAAAGTGCTGGGATTACAGGCGTGAGCCACTGTGCTCACCCTATAGACTGCATTTTTCTAAAAAAAAATTATGTAATATTACTATAAAAATGATTTCCTGGACAAATTAAACTGATTTAATAATTTTTGGTTTAAAAGCTTCTCTATGTTTCCCCCCAATTCTACTATCATGTTTAAAACATTAGCAAAATATACTAGTTTAAGCTAGTCTTTATTTTCATTAAAAAAATTCAAATTCTAATTTGAATTTCCTAAATTTCCTCTATTGGTTTTGCTAGTCCCTCCTTTAAGATTATAAAATTGAAATTTGTATGTTCCAGTAAATTGTATCATAATAGATAATGTGTTTAGGAAAATAGATAAATTTATATAATGCTACAAAACATAAGATTTGTCAAGAACTTGAAAGTAAAATCTTAAATTATTTTGGTTAATTGATTAACACAAAATTGGATACTTGAGCACACAATTTTAATATATCTGTGCTACTAATTGATATATCATAGAGTACCCTTCAATTAACAGGTTTAAAAGATGTACAAATGCCTTTGGTTTGTGTTAATATATGTATGTTTCATTTATTTATTTATTTATTTGAGACAGGGTCTCACTCTGTTGCCCAGGCTAGAGTGGAGTGGCATGATCTTGGCTCATTACAACCTCCTCCTACCAAGCTCAGACGATCCTCCTGCCTCAGCCTCCTGAGTAGCTAGGACCACAGGTGCATGCCAACATGCCCAGCTAATTTTCTGTATTTTTGGTAGAGACAGGGTCTTGCAATGTTGCCCAGGCCAGTCTCAAATGCCATAGCTCAAGTGCTCGGCCAGTCTCAGCCTCCCAAAGTGCTGGGATTACAGGCCAAAAGAATTTTTTATTTTTAAGTGAGTAGTAGTGTGAGATGTTTCTCTAGAATAATGGATACATTTTGGTTTAGTATACAAAAAAGACAATTTTGTCTTAAAAGTATCTGATTGTGTCAGAACAAAAGTGGTAATAAAAGATAAATGTTAGAATAATAAATGTAGGAGATCTCTCTTGAAAAGTGAACTTTATTTGTTTGAGATTATAACATCTAAAAAGAAGGAGTTGAAAAAATATTTTAGAAAGCTTTAACCAACTTGTTTAAATATGATGGGTTCATTCAAAAGAGAAAAATGTTTATAGATCTTTTTGTGCAAATTTGAGTGAACTAGAATGGGATTTTTTTCCTGTTAAAAATGCCGAAGTTCAAGTTGAGAATTAGAGTAAAAAAAATAAGTCTGTTATTTTGTGCCTAGACAATTCAATTGGTTCTTTTAACTCTCTTTGTTATTGACATACTTTTATGGACATATTGACAACCTTTTAAAAGGCTTTTACTTTAAAAAAAGTTAAGGTTCTTTGTGATGACTATATTAGTCTGTTCTTGCATTGCTATAAAGAAATACCTGAGACTGGGTAATTTATAAAGACATAAAGACAGGAGGTTTAATTGGCTCACTGTTCTGCAGGCTGTAGAGGAAGCATAGTGCTGGCATCTGCTCTGCTTCTGGGAGGCCTCAGGAAAACTTAACAATCATGGCGGAAGGCGAAGGGGGACCAGGAGTAAGAGAGAGAGCAAGGGAGAGGTGCTAAACATATTTCAACAACCAGATCTCACTATCATGAAAACAGCACCAAAAGGATGGTGCTAAACCATTCATGAGAAATCCACCTCCATGACCCAATCACCTCCCACCAGACCCTGCCTCCAGCACTGGGTATTAGAATTCAACATGAGATTTGGGCAGGGACACAGATCTAAACCACATCAAGAAACTTCACTAACTGCTGTGTTTTAAAACTACTGTCTGTAACTATTTCTTGCCTTAAGCATATCTTGCCTCCTATGACAACTCTTCTTGATTTTGTTTTTCTCAAACGTAGAAACTTAGCAACAAATATAGAGTAATAAAAATGTTTATAATAGGAGGGGATCATTATGGCAGATGGGAGACAGGACTAGATTGCAGCTCCGGACAGAGCAGCGTGCAGAAGCTCACATTGTGATTTTTAGCTCCAGATCAGCAGCAAGAACAAACCAGCAATCCTGAGAGGACCCACAGATCCTCTGAAGGAAGCGGACTGCTCCTGCAGGACCTGAGAGATACCCCAAATACTGTGAGTGCCCCAGCTGAGGAAGTGGGAAAGGGAGATCCTCCTCTCCCAAACACACACCCCCAATGGAGAAGCTGAAGGTCTGTTTGTGGGAGAAGTTTCTGACTTTACCTGGAGCTGACCCATTTTAGAGAGCCGTGTGAAATATAGGGGTAGAGGAAGCAGCAGAAAGGCCCGGGAAGCCAGCTTCATCCTCTAGCAGACCTTTCTGCCTGGCACCACAGAGATCCATCAGGAGGGTAACCAGAGGAGCAGGGATTATAACTCCACAGGGAGAAGGAAATCTCTAACTGAACTTAGTAACAATTTGAACGAGGTGAGAAGCCTCCTGGCCAGAACTCTGGGGAGGGCGCAAATCTGGTGTGCAGACTCCATAGGTTGGGGAAGATCCAAGCTCTTCAGTTTGCATGGAAGCTGGGTGAGGCCTGTGACTGCCGGCTTTCCCCCACTTCCCTGACAACCTGCATGACTCAGCAGAGGCAGCCATAATCCTCCTAGGTACACAACTCTAGTGACGTGGGAATCTCACCCCCATCCCCCGCAGCAGCCACAACAAGACCCGCCAAAGGAGAGTCTGAGCACAGATATGCCTAGCCCTGTCCCCACCTGATGGTCCATCCCTACCCACTCTGGTAGTGAGAGGCAAGGGGCATGTAATCTTGGGAGTTCTAGAGCCCCACCCACTGACAGTCCCTCTCCACACTACTATAGTTGATGCTTTCTGGAAAGCATCACCTCCTGACAGGAGGCCAATCAGCACAAAGTAGAGCATTAAACCACCAAAGCTAAGAACCCTCACAGAGACCACTGCACACCCCCCGCCACCTGCATCAGAACAGGTGCTAGTATCCATGACTGAGAGACTCATAGATGGTTTACATCACAAGACTCTGTGCAGACAACCCCCAGTAGCAGCCTAGAGCTGGGTAGACTCACTGGGTGGCTAGACCCAGAAGAGAGACAACAATCACTGCAGTTAGGCTCACAGAAAGCCACATCCATAGGAAAAGGGGGAGAGTACTACATCAAGGGAACACCCTGTAGGACAAAAAACATCTGAGCAACAGCCTTCAGCCCTAGACCATCCCTCTGACAGAGCCTACTCAAATGAGAAGGAACCAGAAAACCAACTCTGGGAATATGACAAAACAAGGCTCTTCAACACCCCCTAGAAATTGCACTAGTTCACCAGCAATGGATCCAAACCAAGAAGAAATTCCTGATTTACCTGAAAAAGAATTCAGAAGGTTAGTTATTAAATTAATCAGGAGGGACCAGAGAAATGTGAAGCCTAATGCAAGGAAATGCAAAAAATGATACAAGAAGTGAAGGGAGAAATATTCAAGGAAATAAATAGCTTAAAGAAAAAAACAATAAAAAATTCAGAAAACTTTGGATACACTTTTAGAAACATGAAATGCTTTGGAAAGTCTCAGCAATAAAAAAATATAAACAAAGTCTCCAAGAAGTCTGGGATTATGTTAAATGACCAAACTTAAGAATAATCTGTGTTCCTGAGGAAGAAGAGAATTCTAAAAGTTTGGAAAACATATTCGGGGGAATAATCGAGGAAAACTTCCCTAGCCTTGCTAGAGACCTAGACATCCAAATACAAGAAGCACAAAGAACACCTGGAAAATTCATCTCAAAAAGATCTTCACCTAGGCACATTGTCATCAGGTTATCCAAAGTTTAGATGAAGGAATCTTAAGAGCTGTGAGAGACAGAAGAACCATGTAATCTATAAAGAAAAACCTAACAGATTAATAGCAGATTTCTCAGCAGAAATCCTACAAGCTAGAAGGGATTGGTGCCCTATCTTCAGCCTCCTCAAACAAAACAATTGTCAGCCAAGAATTTTGGACCCAGAAAAACTAAGCATCATATATGAAGGAAAGATACAGTCATTTTCAGATAAGCAAATGCTGAGAGAATTCGCCATTACCAAGTCACCACTACAAGAACTGCTAAAAGGAGCTCTAAATATTGAAATAAATCCTGGAAACACATCAAAACAGAACCTCTTTAAAGCATAAATCACACAAGACCTACAAAACAAAAATACAACTTAAAAAGCAAAAACAAAAAACAAAAAAACCAAAGTATAAAGGCAACAAAGAGCATGATGAACGCAATGGTACCTCACATTCCGATACTAACATTGAATGTAAATAGCCTAAATGCTCCACTTAAAATATATAGAACCTCAGAATGGATAAGAACTCACCAACCAACTATCTGCTGCCTTCAGGAGACTCACCTAGGACATACGGACTCACATACACTTAAAGGTATGGAAAAAGGCATTTCATGCAAATGGACACAAAAAACAAGCCGGGGTAGCTATTCTTATGTCAGACAAAACAAACTTTAAAGCAACAGCAGTTAAGAGAGAAAAAGAGGGACATTATATAATGGTAAAAGGCCTTGTCCAACAGGAAAATATCACAATCCTAAACATATATACACCTAACACTGGAGCTCCCAAATTTATAAAGCAATTACTAACAGACCTAAGAAATGAGATAAACAGCAATACAATAATAATGGGGGACCTCAGTACTCTACTGAGAGCACTAGACAGGTTATCAAGACAGAAAGTCAACAAAGAAACAATGGATTTAAACTATACCTTGGAACAAATGGACTTAACAGATACATACAGAACAATTCATCCAACAATAATAGAATACACATTCCATTTAACAGCGCATGAAACTTTTTCCAAGATAGACCACATGATAGGCCATAAAACAAGCATCAATAAATTTAAGGAAATTGAAATTATATCAAGTACCACAGTGGAATAAAACTGGAAACCAACTCCAAAAGGAACCTTCAGAACCATGCAAATACATGGAAATTAAATAACCTGCTTCTGAATGAGCACTGGGTCAAAAACAAAATCAAGGTGGAAATTAAAAAATTCTTTGAAGTGAATGACAATAATGACACAACCTATCAAAACCTCTGGGATTTTGCAAAGGTGGTGCTAAGAGGAAAGTTCATAGCCCCAAATGCCTACATCAAAAAGACTGAAAGTGCACAAACTGACATTCTAAGGTCACACATCAAGGGACTAGAGAAACAAGAACAAACCAAACCCAAACCCAGCAGAAGAAAGGAAATAACCAAGATCAGAGCAGAACTAAATAAAATTAAAACACAACAAAATACCAAAGTTAAATGAGCCCGGCGCACTGGCTCACACCTGTAATCCCAACACTTTGTGGGGCCGAGGCAGGCAGATCGCCTGAGGTCAGGAGTTGGAGACCAGCCTGACCAACGTGGAGAAACCCTGTCTCTACTAAAAATACAAAATTAACCGGCTGTGTTGGCGCATGCCTGTAATCTCAGCTACTCAGGAGGCTGAGGCAGGAGAATCACTTCAACCTGGGAGGCAGAGATTGAAGTTAGCCAAGATTGCACCATTGCACTCCAGCCTGGGCAATAAGAGTAAAACTCTGTTTCAAAAAAAAAAAAAAAGAAAGATAAATGAAACAAAAAGTTGGTTCTTTGAAAAGATAAATATAATTGATGACCATTAGCAAGATTAACCAAGAAAAGAAGAGAGAAAATCCAAATAACCTCACTAAAAAATGAAACAGGAGATATTAAACCAACACCACTGAAATATAAAAGATCATTCATGGCTACTATGCACACCTTTACGTACGTGAACTAGAAAACCTAGAAGAGATGGATAAATTCCTGGAAAAATACAACCCTCCTAGCTTAAATCAGGAATTAGATACCCTGAACAAACCAAGAACAAGCAGTAAGATTGAAATGGTAATTAAAAAATGATATGGTCGTTTACCTTGAAAACCCTAAGGACTCCTCTAGAAAGCTCCAAGAACTGATAAAAGAATTCGGTAAAGTTTCTGGATACAAGATTAATGTACACAAATTAGTAGCTCCTCTATACACCAACAGTGACCAAGTACAGAACCAAATCAAGAACTCAACCGCTTTTACAATAGCTGCAAATAAAATAAAATAAAATAAAATAAAATAAAATAAAATAAAATAAAATAAAATAAATAAAATAAAATAAAATACTTAGGAATATACTTAACCAAGGAGTTGAAAGACCTTTACAAGGAAAACTGCAAAACACTGCTGAAAGAAATCATAGGTGACACAAACCAATGGAAACACACCCCATGTTCATGGATGGGTAGAATCAATATTGTGAAAATGACCACACTGCCAAAAGCAATCTACAAATTCAATGCAATTCCCATAAAAATACCACCATTAGTCTTCACAGCATTAGAAAAAAACAATTCTAAAATTCATATGGAACCAAAAAAGAGCCCACATAGCCAAAGCAAGACTAAGCAAAAAGGACAAATCTGGAGGCATCACACTACCTGATTTCAAACTATACTATAAGGACATAGTCACCAAAACAGCATGGTACTGGTATAAAAATGGCACATAGATGAATGGAATAGAATAGAGAACCCAGAAGTAACCCAAATACTTACAGCCAACCAAACTGACTCTTGGAGAAAGCAAACAAAAACATAAAGTGGAAAAAGGACACCCTTTTCAACAAATGGTGCTGGGATAATTGGCAAGCCACATGTAGGAGAATGAAACTGGATTCTCATCTCTCACTTTATACAAAAATCAACCAAAGATGGATTAAGACTTAAACCTAACACCTGAAACTATGAAAATTCTAGAAGCTAACATTGGAAAAACCCTTCCAGACATTGGCTTAGGCAAGGATTTCACGGACAAGAACTCAAAAGCAAATGCAATGAAACAAAGATAAGTAGCTGGGACCTAATTAAACTTAAGAGCTTTTGCACGGCAAAAGGAACAGTCAGCAGAGTAAACAGACAACCCACAAAGTGGGAGAAAATCTTCACAATCTACACATCTGACAAAGGACTAATATCTAGAATCTACAATGAACTCAAACAAATCAGCAAGAAAAAAAAATCCCATAAAAATTGGGCTAAGGACATGAATAGATAATTCTTGAAAGAAGATATACAAATGGCCAACAAACAGGAAAAAATGCTCAACACCTCTAACGATCAGGAAAATATAAATCAAAACTGCAATGCAATACCACCTTACTCCTGCAAGAATGGTCATAATCACAAAATCAATAAGCAGTAGATGTTGGTGAGGATATGGTGAACAGGGAATACTTCTGCACTTCTGGTGGGAATGTAAACTAGTACAGCCACTATGGAAAACAGTGTGAAGATTCCTTAAAGAACTAAAAGTAGAACTACCATTTGATCCAGCAATCCCACTACTGGGTATCTACCCAGAGGAAAAGAAGTCGTTATTTGAAAAAGATACTTGCACACACGTGTTTAGAGCAGCACAATTGACAATAGCAAAATTGTGGAACCAACCCAAATACCCATCAACCAACAAGTGGATAAAGAAATTGTAGTATGTATATGATGGAATACTATGCAGCCATAAAAAGGAATGAATAAATGGCATTTGCAGTAACCTGGATGAGATTGGAAACTATTATCCTAAATGAAGTAACTCAGGAATGGAAAACCAAACATTGTTATGTTCTCACTGATATGTGGGAGCTAGCTATGAGGACGCAAAACTTTAAGAATGATACAATGAACTTTGGGGGCTTGAGAGGAAAAGAGAGAGGAGGGCACAGGATAAAAGACTACAAATAAAGTGCAGTGTATACTGCTAGGGTGATGGGTGCACCAAAATCTCACAAATCACCACTAAAGAATTTATTCATGTAACCAAATACCACCTGTACCCCAATAACTTCTGGAAAATAAATAAATAAATAAATATTTTTCTAATAGCTCTTATCCCCTGAAATAACTTTGGGTTTTCTAAATGAATACAGGTAACATAAAGATTTGCTCCTTTACTTTATAAATGTAAGGATAACAGGAATAACTAGACTTGTTTGCCATTCTCTAAATTTTAATTAACTCAAGACTATTATGAGAGCTTCTTTCTTTACCAAACTTAGGATAAATTTCTTTTTAACTGACAAATTTAAAGAAAAGTTCAACATTTCTATGTCAATTATGTATAAATAAAATGTATTACTATGAATACATCTCAATTATTGTATGTTCTGCATGTTAAAGAAAACATGGTCATATAGATACATGTATAATCTATAAAAAGATTTTTGTCTCCAGGTTTAATATGTAGTATCTGTAGCATATATTTTTGAATAAATTGAAGGCCTAGAGATTTATCACTGTCCTCACTACCTATATTATATTCTCCCTAGGATAGTCATTGACTAAATACCTACAAGTTAATTTTATGTGACACCTCAATAGAGAATTTTACTTTTCTCCAATCTAATACTGTAGTTTAACATAATACATTGGCAAGATATGTTTATTCTTTCCACCAAAAGATATGAATAGACTTCCATGCCTGCCACCTAATCAGACTCCATATGATATTAACAAGATGATTAGAAACTTTTGAAAGATGATCAGGTGGCTCATGCCTGTAATCCCTGTGCTCAAGCACTTTAGGAGGCTGAGGCAGGAGTATCACTTGAGCCCAGGAGTTCAAGACCAACCTGTACAATGTAGCGAAACCTCATCTCTTAAAAAAAGAAAGATGATCAGATAAGACTTCACTTAAACCTTATCAGAGGAGTCTTTTTCGTAAACTATTAACAACTAACATAGCAGTAAGAATCCAATGATACATGTTTCCCAGAGAAGACATCATCCATTCTCCAACAGTAAAAATTTAAAAAACTGTACTTAATAGAAACATTAATCTGAGGGTCTCTATAGAGTCTCCTAAAGCAAATGGTCCACAGAATAGATGGTGAATTCAAGATCCTTGGAACAAACAGATGACTGCATATGGTCAGGTTTGGTTCAAGACCATCCCTTCCCAGCAAAACCAGAGGCCAGAAGCCACTGGTCTTGTGCTTCTTTACACATTTTGTTCTTTATCCTCTAAGCCATCTTGTTTCCCCTTCCTAGTTCTGGTGTTTGAATTTTTAGTAGACACCTCTGTCCCTCACTCATGCCAAGACCCTTATCCTATATAATTTTCAGCTAGTGGATCACGTCTTCAGTCACTGGCAAAGTTACACCACTCATAGCTAAACTAAAGATTAAAAAAAAAAAACTAGGTCATTTAAGAAATATCCAACTACAGTAGTTTGTGGGACACTTGGGGCATATTTCAATCATTGATTATAATCTTTGTATCAGTGTTTGTCTCCGTGATAGCTGCCAAATGCATGAGCTCCAGTCTTAACTGTTGCTGCCTGCCCACTGTCATACTAGATGATTCAACAAATAACAATTCAACAAATAACAATTCAACAAAAATAACTAGAAGGTATAATGCTTATTGTCACCAAAACAACTACGTTACAAATGTTCAAATCTTTTTAATAGATTCAGGCATTATAAACACAGGTGCAAAACTAAATAGACTGTATTTCCCGAAGAAAGTGATTACAAGAAAATGAAAAATGGCCATACTAGCAGTTGGGCTGTGGCAGAAGTGGCAGAGATACTGAGAAGTGAGACAGAAGCTGTTACTTTCAAAGCTTCAAAACAGATAAACTGCACTGAACTAAAGTCATCTTGTACATCATACAGTTTCTAGGCTCAAACTTTTTTTTTCTTTCTTTCTTTTTTTTTTTTTTTTTGAGATGGAGTCTTGCTCTGTCACCCAGGCAGGAGTGCAGTGGTGCAATCTTGGCTCACTGCAAGCTCTGCCTCCCAGGTTTAAGTGATTTTCCTGCCTCAGCCTCCCAAATAGCTGGGATTACAGGCATGCACCACCACGCCTAGCTAATTTTTGTATTTTTAGTAGAGACAGGGTGTCACCATGTTGGTCTCGAACTCCTAATCTCAAGTGACCTGCTTGCCTCAGCCTCCCAAAGTGCTGGAATCTCAGGGGTGAGCCGCTGTGCCTGGCCTCTAGGCTCAAACTTTTTAAACAGGACCTATTCATATTCAGATCTGTATGTAATGAGAAAAGACCACAGACAAACTGATCTAATAAACAGTAACTGCACAGGCTAATGTGGTTGAAGATCAGATACTGTTCCGGTAATTTGCCCGGTCAAGGCCATCCTTTGACTAATCCAAACCTCCAAAGGTTGTAAGAACCATTCATTAACTCCTGGGCTGTTGAAATGCCACAGAGATCCTCTGGAGTGCCTTCTCCCTTATGCACCAAGATAAACAAACGTTGACTTCAGGTGTGTCCCTGATGGTCTTTGCTTGGTAGGCTTTAAAAATCTTACAAAATTGGTATTATTTCTATTCCCTTATTTCAGATTTTATTGAAAATATTATCTTATAGCAGCACTGTCCAAAAGAAATTTCTCTGATGATGGAAATAGTCTATAATGTGCAGAGTCCTTCACAGTAGCTACTAGCTACATATGACCATTGAGTACTTGAAACATGGCTAGTATGACTGAGGAGCTGAAGTTTTCATTTTGTTTAATTTTAACTAATGTAAATCTAAATAACCACATGTGACAAGAGGCTGTAATACTGGACTGTGCAGCCTTAAGAGCATGTACCATTCCTGATCCTGGTTCAAGCAATTCTCCTGCCTCAGCATCCCGAGTAGCTGGGATTACAGGTGTGTGCCACCACGCCTGGCTAATTTTTTGTATTTTTAGTAGAAACAGGGTTTCACCACGTTAGCCAGGCTCGGCAAAGCTGCTGTGGCCAGACTGCCTCTCTAGATTCCTCCTCTCTGGGCAGAGCATCTCTGAAAAAAAGGCGGCAGCCCCAGTCAGGAACTTATAGATAAAACCCCCGTCTCCCTGGGACAGAGCACTTGGGGGAAGGGGCGGCTGTGGGCACAGCTTCAGCAGACGAACGTCCCTGCCTGACAGCTCTGAAGAAAGCAGCAGATTTCCCAGCACAGCGTTCGAGGTCTGATAAGGGACAGACTGCCTCCTCAAGTGAGTTCCTGACCCCCATGTATCCTGATTGGGAGACACCCTCCCGGTAGGGGTCTACAGACACCTCATACAGGAGAGCTCTGGCTGGCATCTGGCAGGAGCCCCTTGGGATGAAGCTTCCAGAGGAAGAAACAGGCAGCAATATTTGCTGTTCTGCAGCCTCCGCTGGTGATACCTAGGCAAACAGGGTCTGGAGTGGACCTCCAGCAAACTCCAGCAGACCTGCAGCAGAGGGGCCTGACTGTTAGAAGGAAAACCAACAAACAGAAAGGAATAGTATCAACATCAACAAAAAGGACGTCCACTCAGAGACCCCATCAGAAGGTCACCAACATCAAAGACCAAAGGTAGATAAATCTATGAAGATTGGGAGAAACCAGTGCAAAAAGTCTGAAAATTCCAAAAACCAGAACGTCTCTTCTCCTCCAAAGGATCACAACTCCTCACCATCAACGGAACAAAACTGGACAGAGAATGAGCTTGACAAATTGACAGAAGTAGGCTTCAGAAGGTGGGCAATAACAAACTCCTCTGAGCTAAAGGAGTGTGTTCTAACCCAATGCAAGGAAGATAAGAACCTTGAAAAAAGGCTAGACGAATTGCTAACTAGAATAACCAGTTCAGAGAAGAACATAAATGACCTGATGAAGCTGAAAAACACAGCATGAGAACTTAGTGAAGCATACACAAGTATCAATAGCTGAAACGATCAAGCGGAAGAAAGGATACCAGAGATTGAAGATCGACTTTGCCTCATTTTCTGATTGAACTAGCTCCAGCATCACTGAACAAAGATTAACAGGAGCATTCTTCTCTCTACTCATCAACCAAAGGTGTTATTCCGATTAAAGTAGGACAGAGTGCAAACAACACTGTTTGTGAATTCAGCCCCAGCATATTCTTTTATTTTTTTATTTTAATTTATATATATTTTTTGAGACAGAGTTTTGCTCTTGTTGCCCAAGCTGGAGTAAGGTGGCATGATCTCGGCTCACCGCAACCTCTGCCTCCCGGGTTCAAGTGATTCTCCTGCCTCAGCCTCCCGAGTAGCTGGGAATACAGGTGCACGCCACTACGCCCGGCTAATTTTTTGTATTTTTAGTAGAAACAGGGTTTCACTGTGTTAGCCAGCCTGGTCTCAAACTCCTGACCTCAGGTTATCTGCCCACCTCAGCCTCCTAAAGTGCTGGGGTTACAGGTGTGAGCCACCATGCCCAGCCCCCAGTGTACTCTTATTCTTGGAAATACCACGAAGATTCTGGCACATGGTGAACGCTTGCCTTTATTATATTTTCCTTTGTAATGTGAATTTGCATACTTAAGTGTTGTAGTGGGTATTTTAAATGGAGAGTTAGTAGACTGTGAACCAAAGGCTGCTTAAGTTGGCACCTTCATAAACCAGAAGTCCCAATGTTGCTGGAATGTTGATTGCAATACTTGATGGTATAGCAAGAACATCTGTTGCTGAGGTGAATTATTTTAGAGCATTGATTCTCAATCTTGATTGCACATTAGAACCACCTGAGGAGCTTTTACAATTCCAAATGCCAGACCACATAATTCAGAATTTCTGAGGGTGGGACTCTGGCATTAATATATTTTACAGCACCCTAGATGATTTCAATGGACAGCCAAAGACAACACTCATTTTTAATGAGTGGTTTAACACAACTAATGATTACATGCTAAAAATAGAATTAAATACTTCTAAGTTAAGTCAAAAGGATAGTAACAATAAGCCTTACTTAGTGACTTCCTGGCACTTCACAATATCTTCAGTCCCGCAGCATTTCTATGAGGTAGACATTATTATTCTTATTTGCCATTGGAAAAAACTGAGTAATTGATTAGGGATCTGAACTTTAAAACCCTTGCTTATTAAAAAATATATTAATATATTTTACTGCTTCCACAAAGTCAGCTAAATCACTGATATAGTCTTAACGCCATCAAGAATTAACATTCTGAACATTTATGGTATCTTATTCAGGATTTCTCTTTAAAGAAAATGGATTCATTTTGACATATGTTAGAGGGCATTATCATTTATCAACAAAAAAAGTTCAATTTAATGTGCTCTCATTTTAAGCAGTATTTTGCTTTTCATTAGTGAGTACTAATTACTGCAGATATGCATTGAGAGTCAACTGGTTATTCTGTCTAAACACCATTTTTAATTGATTTACCATGCTTGTCCTTGTGTACCTTAGCTTAAAAAGAAAATATTTAAACCCTGAATAAAACTATAATATGGAATACATAAAGCTCAAGATTCTATATAGAATAAGGAAAATAGATGTTAGGGAGAAAAGATAAATGAAAACAGATAATTAGGCTGAGAATTGCCAGTAGGTGTCTGTGTACCGTAATAGAGTGCTCTGTGAAGTCATGCTAAACCTTGCTCTAGGTTGAGAGAATCTCCTCTATTTTCTGACCATGAATTAAATCCAGCAAATACTTATTGACTACTTTGACCAAGGCATAGCAAAGAGGAAATTATCCATCATGATCTTTTACATTAAGTAAAACTAACTGCAAAGCTATTTCCCATTGTACCAGATGCAGCAACACCAGATATACTTGAAGGGCATTTTTTAATCTTGTATTTGTTTGAGAAATTTGGCTGGGTCTTGCATCTTAGCTTTACATAGCAGATGCTACAGATCCTGAAATTGTCTCCACATTAGCTAAAATGCAGAGATTTTGAGGCCTGATGGGAGTTTGCATTTGTACATTGTCAATATCCTTGAATGTTTAAGCAGGTGTATCTATATAGCACCAAGCAAAATACAGTGGTTAAGAGTCCAGACTTCGGTGCCAAACTGCATGGAATCAAACCAACTCTCTCAATTGTGACACTTTGGGAAAATTATTTGGAATTCCTTGTACCTGAGTAGTTTCATCTGCTAAATGGCAATGATAAAAATAATAGCACCCACCTGATAGGGCTGCAGTGATGTTTAAGTAATTTACATACATGCACATTACTTAGACCAGATCCTGGTACAAAGCAAGCATTTGCTTTCATTATACTCTAGGCTTGTACTTTGAAGAACCTCAGGTAATTGCTTTTTACACAAGAGTTTAGAAAAAGAATGTGATCATTAATTTGCAATACATCATACCAATCATCATGTTACTAAAGGACTGTTGATCTAATACCTATGTGGTAGTAAAAGGCTGTAAGCCTTTACTGTCCCATGGAAAGAACACACAGAATGTTGACAAAATCAGAAGGCATCTTAGAAGGCATTTTTGCTTCTCTACTTAGGGCAGCTGATCTCATTCATCTAAGGTGGTTTGATGTACCTGTACAGAAGACGTAGAACTTAACTCATCTGTGTACCTGAGTATTAGTCCTTGAAAGAAAACTCAAGAAGCAAGTTACAGGCTACGGAAAGGACAGAAATGCTTGGCAGTATGGAGGACTGAGGAATTTATGAGCAGATTTATTTGATAATGAGCCCTTTAAGGTATACCCATTAGGAATTTGAAGAATTGTTATTTATTACAAAAAAGACTTAAGCAACCTGCTTTTCCTTTAAATCGTACAACTGTACATTTGTATAAAACTTCATATTTTTTAAAATAGGAGACCCATTGGCATCATAATCCTTCCTAGCTCTTTCTGAATTTTGATCATCATCTTCCCTGCTCTAGAGAAGTTCTGGAAAAAATAATATAATGAAGAGAAGGATAAAATGACAACTCCCTGTAAAAATATAAAGTAAATCTTAGGTTTACAAAAAAATATATGGAAACCTAAGAAAGCAAAATCTTCATCCACAGAGTATGAATGAACTTGACTACATTTTTCTGGGGTTTAAATTTGATTATTCATGTCCTGAAGAGTTTCTCAGGTAAACAGAATTCTGGTTTTCCATTGTTGTGGGAAACCTAGAACCGACAAAAATTATGTCTTTCATTTTATGAACTTTTTTTTGCAATTGAGTCAACTGGTCTGATATAGAAATTCCTTCATGGAGGGCTAGATCATGATATATCATGAATTATAAATTGATGGGAAAAGATCTGTGGGGCCGCCTAGAGATGAGTTTCTGAAGGTGTGAGGCTTAATGTTTGCTATTTAGCACAAAACTTCAAAAGTTGGCATTTCCTTACTGAGTTACTCTGGTGAAGATTTTTTTTTCATTCTACATATCAATATTTAAAATACATAAATTAACATGTTGCTGTGTTTGAAGTTTTATAAGATCTCTCTTTGGAAAATGCTTTAATTGTTCAAATTTAGATTGTGGCTTTCTTAAGGTCATAAACAGGGTATTATTGTCTAGTTTGGGTTTCTCCTGGCCACTGTGATGGCTTTTTACTTGTTTCTTTGCCGTGGACTCTCATTCCATGCCATCTTCCACTCTACTGTCAGAATTTTGAAGGATAGATTTAGTCACATCACTGTTTTAAGAATATCTATTGTCTCCATATAGGCCTGTAGGATGAAGTCCAAATTCCTTAGGGAGATATACAAGGCTCTTCGCTCATGCTGGCTCCAACTTCCCTTTTAATCTGAGCTCCTCCCACTTGTCACCAGGAAGTCTTCTATCACACTTTAGTTGTTCCATGAGAACAAGAATCATGGCTGTTAGGTTCACTATTCTACCCTGGTGACCAACAGGCTTGGAAGTGGCCAGGCATGTATCACGAAGGAAAGAAGATAGCAAGGTGGAGACTGGGGTGAACTGGCAAGCACATACTTCTTTCAAAGAGGGAGGGGGCATGGGAGCTGCTACTCAGCTCCAGTCATTTGTTGCCATGTGGGAATGTGGGCCCAGTGTTGCCAGATCTTCTAATTTTTTTTTTCAAGAGAAGCCAGAAATCTGGAATTTTATGAGAAATCTTCCAATTTTTAAATCTTGGCAACTAATTCAAAATATTTTTAAAACACTGTATGGGCCAAAAAAAAAAAAAAAAAAAAAAAAGTCTGCCAACCAAATTGAATGGGACACCAGACTGTGACCCCTGTGGTAAGAGCCAGAAAGTGTTTGTTATCTACCTAGCCTTGTGTTCCACCCACACGAAACTTCCTGTTGTTCCCCAAACACACCATGTACTTTGTGCATCTCTTCAGCATTGGCCTTGCTGCCAGGGATGCTATTCTCATTTTCCACGTAGAAACTCCTACTCATCCTTCAGGACTTAGCCAAATGTCACCTTCCTCAGTGAGGCTCATCTTCCCTGAGGAGATTGGTCAGTGCTCTGCCCAGACTCTGCTATAACATGCACCATATATATGGCGGTCCAGAAGAAGCTCTCTTATGAATCTTCTCTGGCATCCAACACAGGGTCTGGCACATAGTAGGCTCTCACTAAATGTTTGTTGAATGGATGTGTTCCCATCAGAATGAATATATGAGATTTCCTGAGGAAATAAACACTTTTCATTTCCTCCCATCTTTGCCATGTTGATTTCAATGTGGTAGGCAAATCCATCTGTGGATGTTGGTGTCCTTTTTCAGTTCTACGCTGCGTGCAGACTGTACTCTTTTTGGAGCTCTCCACCGTTACACACTCATTGGCTTAGGGTTAAGCGTATCTAGGCAGATGGCTATATAACTATTTGTCTTAAATTGTCTAAATGATTCAGACAGGTTTTTGAAAGTGTAAGGTGTAGAAGAGTTGTTTCTTCAACGATCTGGGAGTCAGTTTTATAGAAATAAAATTATTGCATTTCAGGTCAGGTATTCCCCATTAAAGGAATATATCCCTTTTTTTTCTAGTTTTAGGAGCTTACCTTCTTTGTGACAATTCATTTCTTAAAACTGTTTTGGATTCTTGCTTGATGTATATTATGAGAATAACTCCAGCTTAAATGATTTCATATGGAAAATGAAAGCCACGCCAATCCATCCCTACCTCTGTTAAAGTAAAACCATAAGGGCTTCAAATTCCTAATTTCCTGTATACACCCCATATTTCCCAACAAACAAGCCCATCCACATAGTTTGACCACATATTCACCCACACAAAAAAGCCCACAGATTCCATACACACATATGCATATAAACAGAAGAAATATTGTAAGCAATTTGCATATAATCATTCCATCTACATAATAGTATTCAAAGTAGACTTCCTCCTCTGGGAAGTTATACGATAATACATTAAGTAAGAAATTTTATCTTTCTTATGTCCATATATCCATATAGTCCTGTATTTTATTTTTCTAAAAATTTCTACATTTTTTAGGATTCAGACAAAACTTGTCTGAAAATGTGAGAGGGTTTTTGAACAAAGGGCAAAATGGTTTCATAAAGTTACCAACAAAAATTTACTCTGTTATTCAGAATCTCACTAAGTAGCCGAATCAAGTAAGATCTGAAAGAAGTTCCCACCCACCCATTGTCACTATATTTCCTATAAAATTTTAAAGAAAATTGTCTTCTTTACTAAGATGTTTCAAATTTGACAAGATCCAAAGAATGACTAAAATGTATAAAATAGAAAACTCCAAATAGCCAAAAAAGAAAAGGATAAAGCTTTCAAATGATTTCTTTTCCAAGTCAACAAGACATATCATTTTGCATGATGACTGATGGTAGATTATTGTAATACGAAGTTTACTCTGCATGATTATGGAGCAGTATCCGTTCTTTCCCCTACAATATTTTCTCCTAAAATACACCACTAATGGGATTACTCAATTAGGACCTTGAGAACTCCAGAAAAAGTCAGGGTAACACACGATGCTATGCTTGGCAGTGAAGCTGAACCACAATCCCAATCTCCTGCCTCTAGCCTCACACGCAAGGCTCCAGAGGCTAAAAATATGCCAGGTCATCAAAGTGTCACTGATTAACTTAAATGGCCTTCTTCAACAGTGAAAATGAATGAGAAATTGGAAGCACTAGACAATGAACTTGAAGGTCATAGCTTTGAGCCTCCAAATTGGAAGAACTTGGTCACTGGTCAGCATAAGCCTAATGAGGGTTCAGGACACAGTATTGCCAAATATGGCATCTTGGCATTTGAGAAAACCACAGAAGCAGGAAGGTCACTCTCTCAACTTCTCTTGGCCTTCTCCCTGAAGCAGGCCATAAAACCCAGGAAGGAGTTTCTGACTGTACTAGTCAGGGTTCTCTAGAGGGACAGAACTAATACGATAGATGTATATGTAAAGGGGAGTTTATTAAGGAATATTGACTCACATGATCACAAGGTGAAGTTCCACAATAGGCCATCTGCCAGCTGAGGAGTAAGGAAGCCAGTCCAACTCCCAAAATCTCAAAAGTAGGGATGCAGACCGTTCAGACTTCAATCTGTGGTCAAAAGTGCAAGAGTCCAAAAGCTGAAGAACTTGGAGTCTGATATTCAAGGGCAGGAGGAACTCAGCACAGGAGAAAGATGTAGCCTGGAAGACTAAGCCAGTCTAGTCTTTCTATGTTCCTCTGTCTGCTTTTATCCTAGCTGTGCTGGCAGCTTTGGGTGGTGCCCACCCAGATTGAGGGTGAGTCTGCGTCTCCCAGTTCACTGGCTCAAATATTAATCTCCTTTGGCAACACCCTCATGGACACACCCAGGACAACAATATTTTGCATCCTTCAATCCAATCAAGTCGACACTCAACCATCACACTGACTTTCCTCTGAAGCAGATGATAAGACCCTCATTCAAGAGGTGCCCTTTCTATACTGGGAGTAAAGAACATCCTTATCTCTGAAGACAGAGTGTCACTGAGTTTTCTCCCAGTTTATGACGATTAGATCATACTTTTTAATCCAATCATACTTCCTTATGACTATCCACATTTTCTTCCAACCTAGCATAAAATATACACAAGTTTACCCATTTTGCCGGAGGGGTCTTCATTTCCTTAGGAAGGCTCGCATGTCATGTAAAACTTACTAAATACTTTTGTAGGCTTTTCCCTTGTTAATCTATTTTTTGTCATAGGGGCCTCAGCCATGAACCTAGCGATTAATGATGAAAATATATTTCTTCTCCTCTACAGCATCAATTCCCCTACCCATTTTCTCTTTTATAGTCACTTTGAGTGCACCATGATTCCTCTTGGTAGCTTTCTTGTTGTCTTAGTCCATTTTCTGTCACTATGACTGAATACCTGAGACTGGGTAATTCATAGAGAAAAGAAATTCATTTCCTACAGCACTGGAGCTGCAAAGTCCAAGGTCAAGGGCCAAATCTGATGAGAGCCTTCTTGCTGGTCAGGACTCTGCAGAGTACCAAGGAGGTGGCGCAGGGCATCACACAGCAAGGGGGCTCACAAGAGACAGCCACAGTGGCTTTTATAACAGCCCCATTCTCATGATAGCTAATCCACTCCCTCAATAACCCATTAATCCGTTAATCTATTAATCTATGAATGGTTTATCACTTCTTAAAGACCCAACCTCTTAACACTGCTATGTTGGGGATTAAGTTTTTTTGTTTGTTTGTTTGTTTGTTTGTTTTGAGATGGAGTTTCACTCTTGTTGCCCAGGCTGGAATGCAATGGCACAATCTTGGCTCACCACAACCTCCACCTCCCAGGTTCAAGCAATTCTCCTTCCTCAGCCTCCCGAGTACCTGGGATTATAGGCATGTACCATCATGCCCAGCTAATTTTGTATTTTTAGTAGAGACTGGGTTTCTCCACATTGGTCAGGCTGGTCTCGAACTCCCATACTCAGGTGATCCACCGACCTCGGCCTCCCAAAGTGCTGAGATTACGGGAATCAGCCACTGTGCCTGGCGGGGATTAAGTTTTAGCATGAGTTTTGGAGGGGACAAATATTCAAACCATAGTACTTATCATTTTTGGAATTGCTATATTCATATTCATTTATTATAAAGCATTTTCAGAATTACTTGTGATGGCAAAAATATTACAAATGCCCTAGATATTGTCTTAGTCAATTCGAACTGGTATAACAAAAATACTACAAACTGTGTGGCTTGTAAACAACAAACATTTATTTCTCACTGTTCTGGAGGCTGGCAAGATCAAGGCACTGGTAGATTTAGGGTCTAGTGAGGGCATGTTTTCTGATTCATAGGGAGTATCTTCTCATTGTGGGAGAGGCAAGCAAGTTCCCTTGGGCTGGTTTTATAGGGGTACTAATCTCATTCTTGAAGACAGAGCCCTCATGACCTAACCACCTCACAAAGGCTCTACCTCTTAACCTTGGAGTTTAGGATTTTAACATATGTATTTGGTGGGACACCAGCATTCAAACTGTGGCACATGTCAAATAGAAAAAAATAATATTGTAACTGTAACTCAAAGGACAGCAGGAACAAGGATGTAGTGGCCTTAGGATAAAGTTACTTATAAGTGAAGAAGGAAAAGGACTTTAACCGGGAGTCTGTGATTCTCATTCAATGGAGCTTCTCCACAGTTTTAATTTTCAGAGACTACAATAGGGAAACACCAGACAATGAAGGTAGTTAGAATTTCCAGATGGGAAACTATAGCAGGTCATTTTTAGACCAAAAAATCCTGCATCTTTCCTTTTAAGGAAAATAAAACTCCTTCAGTATGATGCAGTGGTAGACAAAGCTCATTATTAGGTTATAAATTTTACTTTGGGAGGCCGAGGCGGGCGGATCACGAGGTCATGAGATCGAGACCAGGGTGAAACCCCGTCTCTACTAAAAATACAAATAAAAAATTAGCCGGGCGTGGTGGCGGGCGCCTGTAGTCCCAGCTACTCGGAGAGGCTGAGGCAGGAGAATGGCGTGAACCCGGGAGGCGGAGGTTGCAGTGAGCTGAGATTGCGCCACTGCACTCCAGCCTGGGCGACAGAGTGAGACTCCGTCTCAAAAAAAAAAAAAAAAAAAAAAAAAATTTTTAAAAACTTATTAGGATCCTCAAGCCAGGAATCTAAAAGTACAGTCTCCCTTCCCCCTGCAGACATATTTATTGGCATCTATAGTGAAAAAAAAAGGCTTCTGAGAGTCCCAAATGTATCCAAATAAGCAGTTAAGAATACACAATGTGCATATGCCACATCAAAAAAGGTATTGTAATTTAAGGACTGCGGGGTAAAAATAAAACCCAAATCTGCCACAGTTTCATAGAAATGTGTTTAATCCTCTGTCTGAGTTATTTGGTATGAAACATCGCCCAGCCCCCACAAACCTTGACACAAACCTTGGTGGAAAGTTAGCGAGGCCACTAGGTTCCTACAGGCTCTGTGGTAGGGTTAGCCAGTCTTCAGCCTCCTCCCAGGGCTACCACACTTCACATAAACTCATCTGACTTTAAAGAAATGTTATGCAGACAGACAGATTGTTTGTTTGCACTTGTATTTATGAAATGGAGACACTCTTGCTCACGTTAAAGTCACAGCAGAAAGCTTCACTGCAAAGAACAGAACCAGGGAAATCTCATATATACCTCATAAAGGGACTCCTGTAGGCGTAATAGAGTCCCCCCTCTTTGGATATATAGCTATACTTCAGACAAGTCAGGAACTCTGGGTCCATGAGGCCTCCACATGGTGCTTAGAGAAACTTGGGGAGTTTTCCCAAAAATTATATTTGTCATGCTTCAGTGCCAAGTGAGTGATTTTTTTTTTAGTTCCAATTGCACATGCATATAATGATCATAATGCTAAGTAAAAATTATTGACATACCAATAGAGCTAAAATTGGTCTTCTCCACACTTTTACATGTTTATTAAACATCTACTTCATGCCAGACCTTGTACTGACTCAAACAGAAATGTGAAAAGAGCATGCATGTGGAGCACTGATGAAGTCACAAAGGCTAGACAGTGGGTGCTAGAGGAGAATGGCAAAATTCGAGGAGGGAACTCAGAAGCATTGCAATGGAATCAAACTTCACCAAGTGATTATGGCCAAAAGTCAAAAAGCAAGGCAAAAAAGTCTCAAAAAGTTTCATCGCCCTTGAAAATCTTTTATGAAGGTGCCATGTTGGTACCATGTGCCATCTCTCAATAAATTCTTCCCAGGCAGGCTTTTCTCCCACCTTTGTGGAGAAGGCTGTTCCTTCAGTTGACTACCAGATGAAAAGAATTGGCTTCCACTTTGAATTTATGGTGCACTAGGAGTACATCTGTTGAAACACTGGCATTCCATTCAGTGTGGTGAGATGTCCACCCCATGAAAGGCCTGAAAAAACTGTCAAGTGAGATAACAGAGATGGAAAGGAGAGATTTAGAGAAAAAATGTAGGTGATAAAATTGACAGCTCTCTTAAGCCTTTGTGACAATATCCAACGCTATGTCCTCTATCCCTCCCTTATATACCTCCTCCAAGCTACAACTCACCATTCTAAATCACTAATCTGATAGTGGTAAACTCCTTTAAACACTTGTGGCCAAACAATAATGTTCACACTTTCAGCTTTGATTTTCTAAAAGTCAAATATTAATGCCTGACAGAAGAATCAAGAGTAACAAAATTGCAATTTATTTTTTTTATTTTACTTTTATTTTTCTTTTTGAGTGGGGGACAGGGTCTTATGCTCTGTTACCCAGGCTGGAGTGCAGTGACACAATGATAGCTCACTGTAACCTGGAACTCCTGGGTTCAAGGGATCCTCCTACCTCAGCCTCCTAAGTAGCTAGGACTATAGGCGAGTGCCACCACACCCGGCTAATTAACAAAATTGCAATTTGAGTCCTGGAGTACAGTGGTGCAATCTCAGCTCACTGCAGCCTCCGCCCCATCGGGTTCAAGCGATTCTTGTGCCTCAGCCTCCAGGATAGATGGGATTACCGGTGCCCACCACCATGCCCAGCTAATTTTTGTATTTTTAGTAGAGATGGAATTTCATCATGTTGGCCAGGCTGGTCTCGAACTCTTGACCTCAGGTGATCCACCCCCATTGGGTGTTCAAACTGTTGGATTATTGGATTACAGGTGTGAGCCACCGCACCCTGACAAAATTGCAATTTAAATGTTGAAATATTGTAGGCAAAACTTAAACATTTCATTTTACTAAGTGACAGCATGTCCTAAAGTGAGAAGAAGATGGAAAATGTAACTTACTCTTTCACTCAACAATTTCTTCAGGCCTTTCTTGGTGTGAACATCTCACCACACTGAATGGAAAGCCAGCCAGTGTTTCAACAGATGTATTTCTGGTACCCCATGAATTCAAAATGGAAGCCACTTTTTTTTCATCTGGTAGTCAACTGAAGGAACAGCCTTCACAAAGGTGGGAGAAAAGCCTGCCATGGAAGAATTTATTGAGAGATGGCACATGGTACCAACATGGAGCCTTCATGAAAAATTTTCAAGGGCAATGAAACTTTTTTTTTTTTTTTGAGACAGAGTCTTGCTCTGTCTCCCAGGCTGGAGTGCAGTGGCACAATCTCGGCTCACTGCAACCTCTGCCTCCCATTTTTTTTCGAACGATTCTCCTGCCTCAGCCTCATGAGTAGCTGGGATTACAGGTGCCTGCCACCATACCCAGCTAATTTTTGTATTTTTAGTAGAGATGGATTTTCACCATCTTGGCCAGGCTGGTCTCGAACTCCTGACCTCAGGTGATCCACCCACCTCGGCCTCCAAAAGTGCTGGGATTACAGGCATGAGCCACCGCACCCAGCCGGGCAGTGAAATTTTTTGAGACGTTTTCACGTTGCTCTCTGACTTTTGGCTATAATCACTTGGCTAATTTGAGATTCACTGCAATGCTTCTGAGTTCCCTCCTCGAATTTTGCCATTCTCCTCTAGCACCCACCGTCTAGCTGCTGTGACTTCATAAGTGCTTGATATGGTTTGGATCTGTGTCCCACGTCACAGATCCGTCTAAATCTCATGTTAAGTTATAATACCCAGTGTTGGAGGTGGGCCCTGGTGGGAGGTGATTGGATCATGGTGGCAGAGTTCTCATGAATGGGTTACCACCATCGCCTCCCTGGGTGCTTTTCTCGTGATAGTGAGTGAGTGTGTTATTGTGAGATTTGGTTGTTTTAAAGTGTTTAGCACCTCCGTCCTCTCTCTCTTCCTCCCGCTCTGGCCGCATCCTCGCTTCCCCTTTCCTTCCACCATGACTAAAAGCTCCCTGAAGCCTCCCCAGAAGCAGAAGCCACTATGCTTCCTGTACAGCCTGCAGAACCATAAGCCAATTAAACCTCTTTTCTTTACAAATTATCCCGTCTCACATTTCTTTATAGCAGTACAAGAACAGACTAATGCAGTGTTCCATATGCATATTATTTTCAAACTTCTGTTTGAGTCAATACAAGGTCTGGCATAAAGTAGGTGTTTAATAAACATGTGAAAGTGTAGAGAAGACCAATTTTAGCTCCATTGCTATTACTCTGCAATAAAACAGAGGTAACGAAGATTGAAAGCAAAGATTTAGAGAGAAAATGTAGGGGGAAGAATTGACAGGATTTAGTGATTACTAAGATAAAAAGGATGAAGCTGGAAAAAGTAGAAGTTAGAATAAGGTTGGTTTTTGACAGGATATGTAAAATTCAATGTCATTCTTGAAAACAGCTTATAACTTGAGTTGGTATCCCAGAGCACATATAAAACAACTTGAGATTGATGATGTGGACTGTACAATAGTGTTTTCCCCAATATCTCTACTGTGAAGGACATAAATTAGGATTGATGATTTATTTGTCTGTCAAATTTTGAATGTTGTTATCACTTGAAGCTCTGAAATAATTTTTTTAAGCGGCATTAATTTTGATAACAAGGATAGCAAACTGGTACATGCAGGTACAGCGCTGGTGGCTGACTGTCCTTGGGACAACATGTTTCCCACGAAAGCCTACAATTGACAGATCAGTGATCTATAGATTCCACCAGGTACGACAGAATCCTGCAGGAAGTGATTCAGGTCAAAGGTCTTCATTGTTGTGTGTATTATAGCACTTTCATAAAAACAAAAATGTCAGCCCTGACTCAAATTTAAGGAGACATGCCATAATAGGGGTTAATGAGGGTTTCCTTTCACTGTGACTTATTTTTAGCATGATATTGAATCCTTTAGGACTAGAACCTGCTATATACTTATGGGGAATAAAAAAAAATCAAAAAATTTTATCTTATCATTCTGACTGGTGAAACTTAACACTACCTGTATTATATGTATTGAAAACTATATCTTCATTCCTGCTCTAGGTGGGTCCATCTAGGAGGGAGTGTGTGTCAGCGTGTTTGCGGCATTGTATATTATAGTCAAGTGAAATTAATTATGTTTGTTCAGCTTATTTCTAGCTCTTCAGTGGTTTTAGCTAAAGAAACATGAATGGCTATATCTTATATTAAGCAATAAAGGTATGTGGCAGTGTTGAGATATGAAAGTTCTTGTAAGATTTCCTGGCCGGGCGCAGTGCCTCACGCCTGTAATCCCAGCACTTTGGGAGACCAAGGCAGGTGGAACCACCTGAGGTCAGGAGTTCGAGACCAGCCTGGCCAACATGGCGAAGCCCCATCTCTACCAAAAATACAAAAATTAGCTGGGCATGGTGGCACATGCCTCTAGTCCCAGCTATTCGGGAGGCTGAAGCGGGAGAATCACTTGAACCCGGGAGGCGGAGGTTGCAGTGAGCCAAGATCGCGCCACTGCACTCAGCCTGGATGACAGAGAGAGACTCCATCTCAAAAAAAAAAAAAAAAAGCCGGTTTCCTTTCATAGAATTTTGTCTGGGAGTTGAAATATTACATAATTTCCCTAAGGTAAAACTTGCCATGGATTTATTCTTCTCACTATTATTATACATGGTATAACATTATTGTTAAGTTCTAAGATACATGTCTTTTTAGTAATGACTAACATTTACTATCAAATCATATTATAAAAACTTTTTAAAAAATAGACAATTCAGCTAAACGGTAGTTATAATAATAGATTACATTACTCTCTAAATTAATCAAAGATGGCTAAAATTTAAGAACATAAACAACACCTTTACCTTTGAGGGATATTAAACAGCTGAAATAAAACAAATCTATCGTTATAATGCACCAATTTGTTTTTTATTTTAGAAGGCCTGATTATATTAAAATCTGTGTAACACATGAAAAAAATGAAAAAAATTATCAATTTGGCTATAGTGACTATACTACATTCAAGTATACCTTCTCTTTCAATGATTTAAAGTGACATTGTATTAACTCTATAATTATATATACTATGTGTGCAATAATTCCCAGGTATACCTAATTTTGATTTCCACCATTTTAGAAAGAATGCACCCCAGGCCTGAAGTAAAACCCTCTTCAGGGTAAAGTGCCTTTCTGGAATATTCAAGTTCAATGGGAATGTTGGAGAAATGTCGAGTATTTGCTCACTAACTGCACATTCAAAAATAGTTAGTTTTGGCCAAAACTTTATTAAGAAAAAACCCATACATATGTAAGGAAAGACACAAGCTAGAAACATATGAACACACTGAGAACTTTTCCCAGTGCATTGGCCCCTGGCAGTGAGACCACGGAGGCCACTTGGGAGGGTGCAGGAAGCCTCCCAAGGACAGAGCACAAGGCCGCATTTCTCCTGAACTCAGGCAAGTTGTGTGTTTTCCCTGAAAATCTGGACCCAACTCTCGGCTTTTTCCTCCAAGGATTCCATACTCTAAGTTTTCTCTGTAATGCTAGAAGTTGGCCTGGATTTCCAACATTTCAACATTCCTAATTAAAGGAGGATTGTCTTTATCAAGCTGGCAGATGGTGCTGCGGCAGAGTCTGCTTCAAACTAAAATGTACTTGTGAGGCCTTCTCTGTCAGAGATTTATCAGGAGAAGCAAATGCACAAGGCGCACCTTCCATGGCAAGAAAGTTGGTGGGTGACAGGTCATGAACGAGGTAGAGAGAGTGATAGAGATAGGGGAAGAGACAGGTAGAGAAAGGTGGAGATAAACATAGGGCTCAGATTACGACTTGCAGGTCTTTCCAGCTTGAAGTCCTGCTGTATGTTTTCTGCAGGAGCCAGTCAAGGGCAGTGGTTCCTATGAGAGACCTGAAGTCCAACGGACTTTATCTTGAATCCCTACGCTGCCACTTATAGAAGGGCAGGGTCTTTAACTTTTTTATGCTTCAGTTTTCTAATACACAAACTGGGGACAACATAACTCTCCCAAAGGGATATTGTCAGGACTATATAATAATGTATTTAAAGAGATTATTATACATCTGGCATTGGCACAGTATAAGATTTCAGCAAATTACATTATGTCATTAATGTAAGTCAATTGAGTTTATATCTATCTCAGGTATTGGAGATGTAAATTAAATTATTTTTATAGAGTGCTGGCCCAAATATTACTGATTTTGGTGGCCTCAGAGATGCAGCTCACTAGATTGTGCTGTTAATACAGCATAAAAACACTGGATCAATTGGTTTCTATTGGGGCAAAACTTTAATTTTGGACTTAGTGACAGTTAAAGGTTTTGTTTTCAAATAGTCTACACTGAGTTTCAAATACCAGCATTAAGGTTAAGTTTATCTCCTTTTCGGTCTTGCCATAACTCTACAGGCTAAGTAAACATTCTGATAAGAAAGTTGTCTCTAAAATGTGGAGGCTGCAAGCTAGCACTTGACCCAAGGGGTGGGTGATAGTGTTCTTCCTCACCCCTACTGATGATATCCTTTCTGCATCTGTCTTCGGAATTAACATCAGGATACCTACTGTCAAGCTGTCCCAGAACTGTCAGCTATGGTCTTAGCTGAAAGTAAATCTTTGTTTCTCAATAAAGCACTCCTGAAAAGCAAAAGACTTTAAGAGCCAATGGAAGCCATCTTTAATTGTAATATTTTAGCTAAGTGTGTGGCCAGAAAGTCCTCTAGGAATAGCCTTCTTAGAACTCTAGCCGGGCGCGGTGGCTCACGCCTGTAATCCCAGCACTTTGGGAGGCCGAGGCGGGCGGATCACAAGGTCAGGAGATCGAGACCATCCTGGCTAACACAGTGAAACCCCGTCTCTACTAAAAATACAAAAAAATTAGCCAGGTGTGGTGGCGGGCGACTGTAGTCCCAGCTACTCCGGAGGCTGAGGCAGGAGAATGGCGTGAACCCGGGAGGCAGAGCTTGCAGTGAGCCAAGATCGCGCCAATGCACTCCAGCCTGGGCGACAGAGCGAGACTCCGTCTCAAAAAAAAAAAAGAACTCTAAATTATATTCCTAGAGTCATTTACCTAAGGCTGACAATACTGGGGTAAAACAAAATCTTTAGAGGGTAGGACCTGAGACATCTCAAAAGCAATTAGAAATATAAAATAAATTTGAGACAAAATTCTTCTTTTCACCTCTTCAACTAACTTTTCTACAAATGAAAGAAAAGCAATAAATTTATTTCTTGAGAAAGGCATTGTTAATAGCAAGTTTTGGCAAGGATATAGAGCAATTAGAACTCTCATACACTGGTGGTAAAGGTGTAAATTGGTACAATCACTTTGGGAAATTGTTGGGCAGTGTCTACTAAAGCTAAATTACAAATATTCTATGACTTAGCAATTCTACTCCACCAGTGATACATACATATGCCTCACAAAACGTGTGCAAAAATGTCTCCTTTATGCATAATAGATAAAAATTGACAATAACACATATGTCGACAGTAGAATGGATAAATTTGGTATTTACATAACGGAATACTGTTTGTCAATAAAAAAATAAACTATTACTACATATAACACAAGAGATGACTTTCATGAATATAACATTGAGCAAAAGAATCCAGACCAAAGAGCACATACCATATGATCCACTTTACCTAAAGTTTAAAACCAGGCAAGTCAGAACAGTGGCTATTCTTAGTGGGACAGTGACTGGAAAGGGGAACAAAGTGGGAGGGGACTTGGTAACATTTTGTTCCTTGACTTGGGTGTTTGGTTATATGGATGTGACCACATTATGAACATGGATCCAGGTGTACACTTATGATTTGTGCACTTGCGAGCATCTATGTTATACTTCAAAAAAACACAGCAAAACAAAATGACTCATACAAAAACTAGAAAAAGTAGACTATGGTTTGGAGAGCCACTTTGCTAGTTCTGCCAGTTCTCTGAGAATAAACATTAGAAGCAATTTTAGAAGACCTGGGTTCTACTGTAAACATTTGAGCAAGTCACCTTTCCTCTCTTGGCCTCATTTCCCTTTTCTGTAAAAAGAAGGATGTCACTAAAGGGTTCCTAAGATTTCTCTGTGTTAGACCCGTGGCTCTAACACAGATATACTGACCTCAAAACCAGCACACTTAACTACCAAACTTGTTGCCTCTTAGATTGGACATGAGGAAGCAGATCACACTTTTGAAGTTTTCTCAAAGGTAGAGCCCACTTCTTCCTTAGGAAGATTCTTGGACAGTGTGATGGAAAACAACATTAGGACAAATCCCTAGAAAATCATTTTTTCTCTGGTAGTCTGTATCATGTCAATGTTGGATCTCATTAAGCAATAAGCCCTTGAAGAGAATTTATCCTAATTCTAAAACCGGTTGAGCATCCCTCAGCCAAACATTTCAAGTCTGCAATGATCCAAAATCCAAAACTTTTTGAATGCCAACATGTTACCACAAATGGAAAATTTCACACCTGATCTCATTCGATGGGTTGCAGTCAAAACACAGGTGTACAACACACCATTTATTCACCGTCCCCAGGGGAAAAAAAAACCCCTCCTATCCCCCTTCAGCTGCGATATATCTTTTCTGCTCATGCCCAGATTACCCCACACAAGTACACCCACCAAGGGTAATAGAAGGGCCAATGTGCCAGCCAGATGCACTAACAGGGGCTTCCTGCACAACGTCCCCACATGGGGCCCAAACCTAGGTGCATCGCTCTCGGTGTTTTTTTGTTTGTTTGTTTGTTTATTCTTTGCACTGTGGTGGAAAGATACTGTTGAAAATGTTGAAAAGGACTACAGATACTCTTATGGGTTAACAGTGATATGAAAGAGGAAGCATTTATGTTTATCTATACCACAGAAAATCAAGCTGTTGGAGAAACTGGATAGCAGTGTGGGTATGTATAACATGTATATGAAACATAAATGAATTTCGTGATTAGATGCAGGTCCCATCCCCAAGACAGCTCATTACGTTTATGCAAATATCCCCAAATCCAAAATCTGAAACACTTCTGTCCCAGGCATTTTGGATAAGAGATACTCAACCTGCAGACATGAGATGGTTTAAATCAAGAATTAGAATTCAGGCAATCAACCTAAAGACATGGTGGCCTTAAGTGAGCTGTTCTGAGCGGGTTTATGTTCTTGAAGCTGCCAAATGAAGCCCTTGGATTTTTGGTTGCCTGCTGCATCTGACCTCCTGGCTGGGGTTATCAATATCCCCTTGCCAACTAAACTCTACTGAGGAGGTCTGAACCGAAATTAAATGCAAATAGTTTAAATGAGGCTTTTTTTTATTATGCTAACCACGTCCTTCTCTGGACCAAAAGCTTCCCTAAATTGGGACTCTTGTTTAGAGATGGCATTTCCCCTAGCCCAGCATGGGGAAGAAGGAAGAACCATGTTTTAATAGGCTCCCTTCCCTAGTCCCTCTCTTCTTACCTTGGGACAATGTAGAAAAGTTATTAGGATGGAAAATGTTTTGCTGAAACTTTTGCGCATATCGTTTCTGAGAATTTTCCAAAATAGTAAAGGGATGCTGACTTCCCTCTAGGACTCAATAGAGTGTAGCAAATCAAAAAACTTTCCAAAAGGCATTTTCCTACCACTCATCTGACCACATTTCCCACCCCACAGAGAAGTATTGTGGCTGCAGGCAGAATTGGATCTGAGATTCTCACACAGAAATAGGTAAGTTTTCAAACCTTCAAAGGAGAAAAGAGCAGATAAAAACTCTACTGTCGTAGATTTTGGAGTGGGGAGGGATGGGGTGTATGAGATGACAAGGAAAGAATAGACAGTAATCAGGAAAGAAACTCACTTACTTTGTGTAGTTGAGTAGGGATGGGGTGACATCAGCTCTCTGATGAGTGTGGAGAATGACTTCTTGAGCAATATAGAGAACAGTTTCAGATTCCCCTCCCAGTGATCTGCGGGTCTTGTCTAATCAGGGAAACTTTATTTTTCATCATTCCTTACTGAGCTGTGACACATGAAAATAATTACTGAGGTTAGAGATGGAAAATATTTATTAGGTCAGCTCGACCATCCTCTCCGCTATGGAGGCGGGCTGCCTGCTGGGCCTGGAAGACAGAGCTGTGTCTTCCAGGCATGTCACAACCTGGCATGTCCCCGTCTCCCAGCATCTAAAATGCAGGTTATCCATCCCTGCAGGGTCTCTGCTGGGTCTATGATCAGCCAAGGAGGAGAAAGAAGAAGACAGGAATATGTAATCCAGCCACAGGAACGCCTGGCTCCAAGCCACTGGCCAACTATTCAAATGGGTAGTTGTTGGATCTGGCTTTAGAAGGTTGAGCTCCAACGCCTCCTTGGGAGACTGCATTACCAGCTGCTTATATGAGAGGTGCAGGAGGCAGGCCATGGCTAAGGCTGGGAAGCCTTTGAATGGATTGTATCCTGTGCTCATCCTTTGTCTTTGGGTAAGGCCTGGCTCCTGGGAGCTGATGCTCAGTAGCACTTGCCAGGGTGCCTGCATGCCCCACTGGCTGTTACTCAGTCAAGGAGGAGAGACGCGCTTCCCTCTCGGCTGGCCTAGTGGAGTCACTCCCCCTGAGCCTCCTTCCTTTCTGGCTGTTTTTCTTCTGCTTGGCTTCGAGCTTGCTGACATTGAACCCTTCCTAAAGAGACCAGGGCAGCACTTAGCAGTCTAAAGGTGGTCTCTTCAGAGTCATAGAGACAGGGCCGCCTCCTGTGCTAGGCTCTTCAAATAAACGGCTCTCCTCAACCCCCCACAGCTCCAGTCTGTGCGCCCTTGTTTCATGCGGAAGTCTGGGGCTGGAGGTTCTCTACAGGACTCAGAGGCACTTAATATGTGTAAAATCGTGCTCTCCGCCGAACCCCACTGCCCCCAGGAGCGGGGAGTGCGAGGGCCAAGGCGCCTTCCATCACCTCAAAATCGCCTCCCACATTGACAAGGAGCTTTAGGACCCCACACAGAACTAGTCTCAGAAAACAGCCCAAAGAATGGATTCAAATTCCTATCCAAGCTCCAGAACATCTAATGGGAAAACGGAGCACACGTTGCTATAAAATCAAGGAAGTGACTGAGGGAGAAGGTTATAATGATTGAAGGGATGCACGTCGAGGGCCAGAGTTGCTTGTACAGGTGGTGGAAGGCGAGGAAAAGTGTCCACGGAAAGACAAATGATCCATACAGTCTGCTTGTCCACGGACAAGACGGGCCTACACGGGATGTTTTTAGGGTAACTGAAAACCGTCTACAATCCTCCTGAGTAATTGCAGAGGTCTGTGGAAAAGGAGATCTTTTACTGGCGCTAGATTGGGCCCTGATATTACCACAAGCTGTTTACATCCTTCAAGTCTGCCAGGCAGGGGAAGCGATAACTGAGCCCTCAGTTCCGCACTGAGACTCTGTGTTTGGTGGTGAGTGGGGTTTTACATGACACATCTTCTCACAGAACTTCGAATGTGCTGCATATTAGTTAGGTCGCATTAGGGGTCTCTTCACTCCCACGTCCACTTCACGCCCAGACGTGAGCGCCCAGTGGCCTGGACGTCCTCCCCACACTTCAGCAGGGAGCATCGCGTCCCAGGGAGCAACGTCCTTTCGGGGAACTGAGGCAGGTGTCTGAGGCCATGTCCACACTTCACTAAAATAACTGGTCTACTTAGTGTTAAAAGTGAGGGAAGTCATCACAACCATTTGAAAACCCCAATTTATTATTTTTACTGCAATCATAATGTATAGTGTGGAGGCTTCCTTCCTACATGACTTATTAGCAGTTATTATGATTATCATGATTTTCCCTGGAAAAAATAGAAATATAAATAAGATGCCATATATGATTGGATAAGAGTAATTGAAGATAACAGTCTTAGAACAGGAGGTTTTCAAATCCAAATAATAGTTAAAATTATAATGGTATTTCAAGACTTGCCTGCTCTCTACAAAACTTGGATAATATCTCTTTTGGCTTTACCTTAAATTCCTATTTTTTACTTGCTCCATATCCACTGAGGGAACTGTGGTAGGGAACTCGCTAGCCTCATTTTGATATATTTTTCTTATTCATTTTATTATCCATAAACACTTCAATTTTCCTCCCTTATTCTACTGGAAAAAAATCATGCTTTTCACTTTTCTTTTTTGGAAAATAAATTAACCAAAATGTAATATGATATTTAAGTGAAGAGTGCCACTGACATTAAATGGTCCACGTGGCATTACATTATGTTTTCCACTTTATTCTGTGCATCTTTCTAATACAGGCTAAAACTGGTGTTCATGTAAATTGCTCTGGTTTTATCAAACAGGATGCTGCATTCTTTTTGAAACCCAGGGCTCTGGTGCAGTAATAGAAAAAAAGGCAGCAACAAAATAATGGGCACTGGCAATCAAACTATCATTATAGGTACATTATGTGCAGGGTGCTAAATTGGTAGAAGGCCTTTATTTTTAATTTCTGCTCATCTGTTCACCATTATTAAATGAGCTTAGACACCAGAGGAGATTTAAGAGTGACAGAGGGTAATTATACACTTTAAGGAAAGATATTTTTCATCACAGGGTTAGAACTGCACCAAGAGAAAATCCCTCTGGAAATGTTATACAGGGCCTCTATGTATATTCTTGTTTGGACATGTACATAATTTTCATTTTATATTCTAGTTTTAGCTTCACATGCCTGCAATTCCTGTTAGGTTTTTATAGTTTGTCTGGATATTGCTTCAAAGTTTTTTAAAAAAACATTATTTTAATAAATAAGCGTTCATTTCACATTGTGTACTTAAAAATAATTCATTATGCAGTTAAGTAATTTTTAGTTTTCCAATTATGGGTAGTGTCATTTGGGTGAAACAGTGAATATTTTAAACACAGTCAGAGACGTTGGTTAAACTTTTGAATAAGGGAACAAAGTTGTAGGACCTATATAATTTTTAAAGTTTTATTTATACATAATTGACAATACAATAACTACATATATTTAAACTATACTTTTATAAGTTTTGATATACATATATGATATGATATCTATTTTTATGTCTATACCAACACAAACACAGACTAGTAAAACCATCGTCACAATCAAGATAGTGAACATAGCCATAACCCCGCAAAGTTTTATCATGCCTATGAATTTGTAATCTCTCTCTCACACCCCTCCCTAACCTCTGCCCCAAGCAACAATTGATCAGCTGTCACTATAAATTAGTTTGAATTTTCTGCAGTTTTACTTAAATGGAATCATACAGTATATTCTCTCTTTTTTATTATACTTTAAGTTTTAGGGTACATGTGCACAATATGCAGGTTTGTTACATATACATACATGTGCCATGTTGGTGTGCTGCACCCATTAAAGCGTCATTTAACATTAGGTATATCTTCTAATGCTATCCCTCCCCCATCCTCCCACCCCACAACAGGCCCTGGTGTGTGATGTTCCCATTCCTGTGTCCATGTGTTCTCGTTGTTCAATTCCCACCTATGAGTGAGAACATGCAGTGTTTGGTTTTTGTCCTTGCGATAGTTTGCTGAGAATGATTGTTTCCAGCTTCATCCATGTCCCTACAAAGGACATGAACTCATCATTTTTATGGCTGCATAGTATTCCATGGTGTATATGTGCCACATTTTCTTAATCCAGTCTATCATTGTTGGACATTTGGCTTGGTTCCAAGTCTTTGCTCTTGTGAATAGTGCCACAATAAACATACATGTGCATGTGTCTTTATAGCAGCATGATTTATAATCCTTTGAGTATATACCCAGTAATGGGATGGCTGGGTCAAATGGTATTTCTAGTTCTAGATCCTTGAGGAATGGCCACACTGACTTCCACAATGGTTGAACTAGTTTACAGTCCCACCAACAGTGTAAAAGTGCTCCTATTTCTCCACATCCTCTCCAGCACCTGTTGTTTCCTGACTTTTTAATGATCACCATTCTAACTGGTGTGAGATGGTATCTCATTGTGGTTTTGATTTGCATTTCTCTGATGGCCAGTGATGATGAGCATTTTTTCATGTGTCTTTTGGCTGCATAAATGTCTTCTTTTGAGAAGTGTCTGTTCATATCCCTCGCCCACTTGTTGGTGGAGTTTTTGTTTTTTTCTTGTAAATTTGTTGGAGTTCATTGTAGATTCTGGATATTAGCCCTTTGTCAGATGAGTAGATTGCAAAAATTTTCTCCCATTTTGTAGGTTGCCTGTTCACTCTGATGGTAGTTTCTTTTGCTGTGCAGAAGCCCTTTAGTTTAATTAGATCCCATTTGTCAATTTTGGCTTTTGTTGCCATTACTTTTGGTATTTTAGACATGAAGTCCTTGCCCATGCCTATGTCCTGAATGGTATTGCCTAGGTTTTCTTCTAGGGTTTTTATGGTTTTAGGTCTAATGTTTAAATCTTTAATCCATCTTGGATTAATTTTTGTATAAGGTGTAAGGAAGGGATCCAGTTTCAGCTTTCTATATATGGCTAGCCAGTTTTCCCAGCACCATTTATTAAATAGGGAATCCTTTCCCCATTTCTTGTTTTTGTCAGGTTTGTCAAAGATCAGATAGTTGTAGATATGTGGCGTTATTTCTGAGGGTTCTGTTCTGTTCCATTGGTCTATATCTCTGTTTTGGTACCAGTACCATGCTGTTTTGGTTACTGTGGCCTTGTGGTATAGTTTGAAGTCAGGTAGTGTGATGCCTCCAGCTTTGTTCTTTTGGCTTAGGATTGACTTGGCGATGCGGGCTCTTTTTTGGTTCCATATGAACTTTAAAGTAGTTTTTTCCAATTCTGTGAAGAAAGTCATTGGTAGCTTGATGGGGATGGCATTGAATCTATAAATTACCTTGGGCAGTATGGGCATTTTCATGATATTGATTCTTCCTACCCATGAGCATGGAATGTTCTTCCATTTGTTTGTATCCTCTTTTATTTCATTGAGCAGTGGTTTGTAGTTCTCCTTGAAGAGGTCCTTCACATCCCTTGTAAGTTGGATTCCTAGGTATTTTATTCTCTTTGAAGCAATTGTGAATGGGAGTTCACTCATGATTTGGCTGTTTGTCTGTTATTAGTGTATAAAAATTCTTGTGATTTTTGTACATTGATTTTGTATCCTGAGACTTTGCTGAAGTTGCTTGTCAGCTTAAGGAGATTTTGGGCTGAGACGATGGGGTTTTCTAGATATACAATCATGTCATCTGCAAACAGGGGCAATTTGACATCCTCTTTTCCTAATTGAATACCCTTTATTTCTTTCTCCTGCCTGATTGCCCTGGCCAGAAAGTCCAACACTATGTTGAATAGGAGTGATGAGAGAGGGCATCCCTGTCTACACTATGGTGAATAGAGGTGATGAGAGAGGAGCATCCCCCTGTCTTTGTGCCAGTTTTCCAAGGGAATGCTTCCCAGTTTTGCCGGCTCAGTATGGTGTTGGCTGTGGGTTTGTCATAGGATAGCTCTTATTATTTTGACATATGTCCCATCAACCCCCTAATTTTATTTAAAGGTTTGTAAGCATGAGGGTGTTGAATAAAGAGTGATGAGAGAGGGCATCCCCTGTCTTGTACCAGTTTTCAAAGGGAATGCTTCCAGTTTTTGCCCATTCAGTATGATATTGGCTGTGGGTTTGTCATAGATAGCTCTTATTATTTTGACATATGTCCCATCAATACCTAATTTATTTAGAGTTTTTAGCATGAAGGGGTGTTGAATTTTGTCAAAGGCCTTTACTGCATCTATTGAGATAATCATCTGGTTTTTGTGGTTGATTATGTTTATATGCTGGATTACATTTATTGATTTGTGTATGTTGAACCAGCCTTGCATTCCAGGGATGAAGCCCACTTGATCATGGTGGATAAGCTTTTTGATGTGCTGCTGGATTCGGTTTGCCAGTATTTTATTGAGGACTTTTGCATCGATGTTCATCAGGGATATTGGTCTAAAATTCTCTTTTTTTTGTTGTGTCTCTGCCAGGCTTTGGTATCAGGATGATGCTGGCCTCATAAAATGAGTTAGGGAGGATTCTCTCTTTTTCTATTGATTGGAATCCTTTCAGAAGAAATGGTACCAGCTCCTCCTTGTACCTCTGGTAGCATTCGGGTGTGAATCTGTCTGGTCCTGGACTTACACAGTATATTCTCTTATTTTCTGGCTTTATTCATTCAGCATCATTATTTTGAGATCCACGTTATGTGTATCAATAGCCCATCCCTTTTTATTGCTAAGCATTCTTCCATCATATGGGTATATCACAATTTGTATATCCATTCACCTGTTGATGGCCATTTGGATTGTTTCCAATTTTTGGCTATTTGTATTGGCTTGGTTCTCCAGAGAGACAGAATCAAGAGTATATATATATGGATATATGAGAGGGGACTTATTAGGGAGGTTAGCTCACACTATTATGGAGGATGAGAAGTCCCACAACACACCATCTGCAAACAAGAGACCCTGGGGTGCTGGTAGCATGGCTCAGTCCAAGTACAAAGGCCTTGAAACCAGGAAAGCCTATGGTGTTAACTCTTAATCCAATGCCAAAAGCCTGAGAACTTAGAGGGGCTGCTGAGGTAAGTCCTGGAGTCCAAAGGTTGGGAGTCTATAGTTTGTTTTCCAAGGACAGGAGAGGAAGGGTGTCTCCCAGATTCAGCAGACAGATTGACATATTTGCTTTTTCTTTGTTTTTGTTCTCTCCAGACCCTGGTGGATTGGATAGTGCCCACCCATATTGAGGGTGGATTTTCCCCATCTAGTCCACTCAGACTCACATGCTAATCTCTGGAAACACTCTCACATACAGATCCCAAAATAATGCTTTATCAGGTTTCTATGTATTTCTTAATCCAGTCAAAAGGCCACACCTAAATTTGTAAATTTGTTATAGACATTTGTGTAAAAATCATTGTATGGACATATACTTTCTTTTTTGAGAGGGGAGGGGTAAGGAATAATGGAATGGAATATGGTGGATGGGCGTTTAAATTTTTAAGAAACTAGCAAACTTTTTCAAAGTGGTTTCAGCATCTTATATTCCCACCAGTGATCTATAGAGATCAAGTTGCTCCTCGTCTTCACCAACACTTGATATGGTCGGTCTTTTTCATTTTAGACATTCTTATAGATATGTAGTGATAGCTCATTCTGATTTTAATTTGTAGTCCCCTAATGGCTAAAGATTTTGAGCTTTTTTTTTTTTTTGAGACAGAGTCTCACGCTGTCACCCAGGCTGGAGTGTAATGGCACAATCTTGGCTCACTGCAAACTCCACCTCCTGGATCCAAGCGATTCTCCTGCCTCAGCCTCCCAAGTAGCTGGGATTACAGGCACACACAACCACACCCAGGTAATTTTTGTATTTTTAGTAGAGATGGGTTTCATCACGTTGGTCAGGCTGGTCTCAAACTCCTGACCTCATGATCTGCCTGCTCGGCCTCCTAAAGTGCTGGGATTACAGGCATGAGCCACCACACCCGGCCTTGAGCATCTTTTAATATGCCTATTTGCCATTCATATATTTTCTTCAGTGAAGTTGTTGTTTAATACTTTTGCCCCTTTTTTCGAAAGGGTTATTTTCTTATTATTGAGTTTTGAGAGAGTTCTTTATTATATATACTGGATATAACCCCTTTATCAGATGTATACTTTGTAAATACTTTCTCCCAGTCTGGGGTTTGTCTTTTTATTCTTTAGCAGCATAATTCAGAGTGAAGTTTTTCATTTGATGAAGTATAATTTGTCTTTTTATTTGTTTTACAGCTTTCTTTTGGGTGTTGAAAGAAAATTTTGCCCAATTCAAAGTCATAAAAATTTTCTCTCATACTTTATTCTAGAAGTATTAGAGTTTTATGTTTTACTTTTAATTCTGAGGTCCATTTTGAGTTAATTTTCAAAATATAGTATGAAATGTGGATGGATGTTTATTATTTTGCATATGGATATTTGACTGTTCTACCACCCTTTATTGAAAAACCTGCATTTTCTTCATTGAATTGCCTTTGCACTCATGTGAAAAAAAATCAATTATCTATGTATGTATCTATTTCTGGGCTTTGTATTATGTTGGTCAATTTATCATTATGCCAATACTGAGTCTTCTGACCCATAAGCACAATTTGTCTCTTTATTTATTTAGATTTTCTTTAATTTCTCTCAACAATGTTTAATAGTTTCAGCACACAGTTCTTTCGTATCTCTTGCCAAATTTTAATTTTAAGTATTCCATATTTTTATGTTATTGTAAATGGTATTGCCTTTTAAGTTTAATTTCTGAGTGTTGTTAGCAGAAATGCAACTAATTTTTGTATATTAATCTTATAACTAGAAATCTCAATGAACTCACTTATTCTGGCTCATTGTAGATTCCGTCAGATTTTCCACATGGAAGATGACATTGTCTATGAATAAAAACAGTTCTATTTCTTCCTTCCTAATATGGTGTCTGTTACTTTTCTTGCCTGATTGAACTGAATAGAATATCCAGTATAATGTTGAATAGAATTGGTGGTAGAGGACATGGCTTAGCTTGTTCCTGATCTTCAGAAGGCTTTCAGGTTGAGCGCGGTGGCTCACGCCTGTAATCTCAGCACTTTGGGAGGCGGAGGCAGGCGGATCATGAGGTCAGGACTTCGAGACCAGCCTGGCCAATATGGTGAACCCTGTCTCTACTAAAAATACAAAAATCAGCCGGGTGTGGTAGCACTCACCTATAGTCCCAGCTACTCAGGAGGCTGAAGCAGAAGAATCTCCTGAATGTGGGAGGTGGAGGTTGCAGTGAGCCAAGGTCATGGCACTGCACTCCAGCCTGGGTGACAGAGCGAGACTCCGAAAAAAAAAAAAAAAAAAAAAAAAAAAAAAAAAGAAGGTTTTCAGTCTTACCATTAAGTCTGATGTTAGTTGCAGGTTTTCCAAAGATGCTTTTTATCAGGTTAAGGATGTTTCTTTCTATTTTTAGTTTTCTAAGCATTCTTCTCAGAAATGTACGTTGGATTTTGCCAAATCTTTTCCTGCATTTATTGAGATGATCACATGGTTTTTCTATTTAGTCTGTTTGATTGATTGATTGATTGATTGATTGATTTTGAGGGAGAGAGAGAGAGAGACAGAGTCTTGCTCTATTACCCACGCTAGTATCCAATAGCATGATCACAGCTCCCTGTAACCTCAAACTCTTGGGCTTAAGTGATCCTCCTGTGTAAGTCTCCCAAGTAGCTAGGATGACAGGTGCATGCCACCACACCCTGCTATGTTCGATTTTCTAATGTCAAAACATCCTTGCATTCCTGGGATAAACCCTACATGGTCATGATGCATTACTCATTTTATATATTGTTGGATTTTGTTTGCTAAAATTGTGCTTAAAATACAGTGTTACTTTTTTTTAAGTGAAAGCAAGTTTACTAGAGAAGTAAAGAAATGAAAGAATGGCTACTCTATAGGCAAAGCAGCCAACATGCAGTGTTACTTTAAATAATGGGATGTCATTTTGTTAAAAATACCAAATACAAAATGCAATAACTGGAGTCTAATACAAAATTTAGACTCCAGTTAACTTTTGAATAGTTCAGAACATAAAATCTTAGGATCATAGAATTTTTTGAAAAAAAAATCTTTTAAAATAAAAACTGATGTTGACTTTCTGTAGCATTATATCTATACTATGCTAAGTAATTGTACACCTTATTTGTATTGCTTTAAATTATAGAATGTATTTAGTATTGCCTCCCCAATTACACAGTTTTTAAAAGCAATAATCACATTTAACCTATCTTCTGTGTTCTTCTGAGCACCTAGAACAGTGTGTGACTATCTGGGTGCTCAATAAAATACTCACTAATTTAAATGGATTGACTATTGAATACCTTCTACTTCTTAGTGAACTTCAACATTGATAAGTTCAGAATTTTAGACTTTTGAGAGTGATGGGAAAAGAATAAAAAGCTAAACTTTTCTACTTCCCAGTCTTTTGTTTCCAAGCACGAAAATAGCCAGAAGAGAAAGAGTGGGAGGGGTTCAAAGTTAGAGGTGGGTCTAAGTGAAGTGGGTTCTAGGAAGGCTGCTACTCTGTTCCCTCATATCGTAGGTTCAAGTCACCTGTGTAGGTAGTTCGATTGCATGTAGAGAACCCAGGTTTCACCTGTGAACATTAGGGTGGCATTTGCAGGATAATTTCACTGTTGTTATTGAATTCACCTACAGGCTTGAGAAGTAACAGTCAAGAATTGGAATTGATACCACAGATCAGTTGCTATGATCCCTAAGATATCAGTTAAAAATAGTTAGCTCTCCCCCAATTCAGAGTGTCACAAAGAATAAAATAATACCGATTATCTTTCCTAATGATGGCAAAAACTCAATAAATGCTGTTATCTGGTGGCAGTGAGGAATTGTGAGTGATGGTGATTCGTATACATCTGTTAATAGTCATCATAATTTTCTTATATTGATAAACAATTTTTTAAATGAGAAAATCAGAAAATATACTCTCAACTCTGCTACCTTAGAAATGATTTAATTATTCTTTTACAATTCAAAGGATCTGTCAGTTGTTTTTTTTTTTTTGGTGGGGTGGGGAATGGAGTCTTGCTGTCACCCAATAGAGCACAATGGCACGATCTCGGCTCACTGCAACCTCTGGCTCCTGGATTCAAGTGATTGCCTCAGCCTCCTGACTAGCTGGAATTACAGGCATGCATCACCAAGCCCAGCTAATTTTTGTATTTTTAGTAGAGAGGGGGGTTACACCATGTTGGCCAGGCTGGTCTTGAACTCCTGACCTCAAGTGATCTGCCTGCCTCAGCCTCCCAAAGTGCTGGGATTACAGGCATGAGCCACCATGCCCAGCCTGTCAGTTCTTATAATGACTAAAAATTCACTGGAGCATAGAGAAGTTCTAATTAAGAAAATGTTAGTTAATATTTGATGCTATGTTGAAATATTGCTTTATCCACTTTGCAATAAAGATATTTCCTTGCATTTGTATATTATTTCCTTAAAATATGTAATTATAAAATATCATACATAATAAATATATAACATATATACATGATTAAAATAGTAATAAACAAAACACCTGTGTATCACTATCAGTAATTTGAAATTCCCTATGTAGCATTCCCAAATTATATTTCCCTCTTTCTCCCAATCCTGCATTTTGTGTATAGAATTTTCTCAAAATTTATTGTATACTTACGTCCCTAAACATCATGTTATTTGGTTTGCATATTTTTTAACTTTATATGAATTAAATAATAATTATGTATTTGGTTTTTATCTTCACGTTTGTGACATTCACCTATGCTGATATATTTAGCTGTAGCTCGTTCATTTTTCACTGCTGTATGATACTGAAGATCCCTGACTTACCATAGTTCAATTTAATGATTTTTTGACTTTACAATGGTGCTATCTTTTACTTTAAGTACAGTATTTAATAAATTACATGAGATATTCAATATTTTATTATAAAATAGGTTTTACGTTAGATGATTTTGCCCAATTACAGGCTAATGTAAGTGTTCTGAGAACGTTTAAAGTAGGATAGGCTAAGTTAAGCCATGAAATTCAGTAGGTGTATTCAATGCATTTTCAACTTAGGATATTTTAAACTTATAATGGCGTTCTCAGGATGTAATCATATCATAAGTCAAGGAGTACCTGTGTTCCGTTATCGAATATACCATGCTAGGCATTCTAGAAATAAATACATGTTTAAAAATTTTTTGATAATGTTTCTAGATTGTGTCCATGTCAGAATGCCTCAAAAGAGGCCGGGTGCAGTGGCTCATGCCTGTAATCGCGGCACTTTGGGAGGCCAAGGTGGGTGGATCACCTGAGGTCAGGAGTTCGAAACCAGGCTGGCAAACATGGTGAAACCCCATCTAAAAATACAAAAATCAGCCAGGCTTGGTGGTGCGAGCCTGTAGTCCCAGCTACACAGGAGGCTGAGGCAGAATCACTTGAGCTCAGGAGGCAGAGGTTGCAGTTAGCCAAGACTGTGCCATTGCACTCCAGCTTAGGTGACAAGAGCAAACTCTGTCTCAAGAAAAACCAACCAAACAAAAAAAGAATGCCTCAAAAGAAACCCAACCATTTCCTTCTTGAGAAGCTGTGTAGGGAATGTGGTTAAGAGCCACTTCCAGGGCTTGATCCTTGGCCTCACAAGTGTAACTTTGAACAGGTTACTTAACCTGTCAGTGCCTCAGTTTCCTCATCTGTATCATGGAGATAACAATAGTATCTGTCTCATAGCATTGTTATGATGAAATGAGATAATATACATGAAGTGCTTAGAAGAGTTCCTGGCTCACTTTTTCTTTTTTCTTTTTTTTTTTTGAGACAGAGTCTCGCTCTGTCGCCCAGGCTGGAGTGCAGTGGCGCAATCTCGGCTCACTGCAAGCTCCGCCTCCCGGGTTCACGCCATTCTCCTGCCTCAGCCTCCCAAGTAGCTGGGACTACAGGCGCCCGCCACTATGCCCAGCTAATTTTTTTGTATTTTTAGTAGAGACGGGTTTCACTGCGTTAGCCAGGATGGTCTCAATCTCCTAATCTCGTGATCCGTCCACCTCGGCCTCCCAAAGTGCTGGGATTACAGGCGTGAGCCACCATGCCCGGCCAGTTCCTGGCTCACATTTAAATGCTCAATAAATATTTGCCATAAGAGATTTGGAACAATCTCTGCAGATTTAAATGTCTATGGTAAGGTATTTTAAGAATTTTCATTTAACAAGGATAAAAGCATGGTTCCTAATACTTCTGGAGAAAAGATGACAAATTTTGTTTCTTTCTTGTACTATCTGTGACATTAAAGATAACTTTAAATGGAACACAAAAGAAAAGGGAAAAAGGATAAGCTTTAAGAGCTCATATCACTAGGGTCCAGCCCTTAAACAGAAGAGATGAGTATCTGTTATCTATATTGTAATCATACACTTCACATGGCAAGTCCATTAGGATATAAATTTATGATGTTCTTTAAAGAAAATTAATCATCATGAAGACCTCTAAGTGAGTTGAAAGCTCAATGAGTAATCGGAGATTAAATCATCATCTTTTTATGGAATGAATCCAATTTACTGCTAAAAAAACTACAGTCATCGCCACCTTTACCCTGGAAAAGAACAAATAGGGGGAGGGGGAGGAGGCAAACTTTCCTGTCTGAAGTACTTTAAGGATCTGGAGTCTAAATGAAAATCAACAACATACCTTCTGAATGTAGGAAACTTTCATGTAAGATAGGTACAGGTAAAATGAATATTCTTTAGCTGTCCCACAAACTGGGAAATAAAATTTAGGATTTTTAAAGGTGACTCCTCTGTTCATTATTTGGTTACAATCTCATTTCAAATGCAGAGATAAGCCTCAAAAGTAAACCTTCACCTTTCCTTTTCAAAATCTGTTATTCCTTGCTATTAAGGTAAGATAATAAAATTATAGGACTGGAAACAATCTCATGCTAGACATGAATTAATATATTCTACTAGTGACTAAGAGACTGTGAGTAACATGATTCCAGAAAGTGTGCCCGCCTCAACCCTATTGCAGCTCCAGGGTTAGAACAATGCTTGGTGCATTCACACATAGATCATATTCAGAGACTGATTGTGGAATAAATAAAGGCATAAACAAACTTCTATGTTACCTTGAAATAACAATGGTCTCTATTTTAATCAGTCTATCAAAGTACATTTCAATGCTTGTAGGTTAATAATTCTCATTGCTGGATGTCAGTTTTTGTACCTCACTTATTTCCCAATGCTATATTCAAGATCAGCGGTTCTCAACATTTTCAAAAACAAACACCCCCTTTTAGTAGCAAACATTTCACACAAAAAAGATAACATCGTTATCCTTTTTTGTATTTAGTGTTTGATACAATTATAACAATTTGAGGATCCCTCTAAGTAATTCCATGGGAGCCTACAAATTGGAAATCAAAGTTCTAGATTCTCTTCTTGTGCTCTTGTTTCAGATAGAAAGAGAAAACGATCGCTCTGTATGCTCTATGTGGAAACCTTTAGTGTGATCGCCAATCACTGCATCAGTCACTCTTAAGTATTTTTAAACCTCAGCAAAAATAAATCCCTTTAATCTTGCTCCCAGCCTTTGTTTTTACAGTACTTTTATTTTTCATAGTCTTTTCTGAACCTTCTCCAACATTTCCACATTTTCAAGTTGCAGAAGCCACAAGTGGTCACAGAACTCTGGTAGCACTCATTTATTAAGTGTAACAGGGTGACGGCCTTCTTAAAGATAGGCACTTTTAAATCTAGAAAATAGAGACTAAAAATCCAAATTAAAAAATAAATGTTACTAAACAATGTTGGCCTATAATGTTTAACGAAAAAGATATCACAATATAATCCATAAAGTTACTATATTTCTTGGACCTTATCTCTCTCATACTAGTGTTATTCTGCTGTGTAATGGGATACACAGTTCATGTCTCTAACCCATAAAAATGCAGGAATGAGTCCCATATGTACCTTTGCCTATTCTTTATGATGTAGATTCTGATTAGCCTCTGGGCCACACAAGTTGAGTTAATGCGTCTTTCCAAACAATTCTGTTGTATTTCATTGCTCGGACTCCCATTGGCAGGCTGATGAACAGTTTTGTTCTCCCTGTTCCCTCAATCCTACTACGGTATCGTGGAGTATGTTCCTAGAAGCTAAACTGTCACTTCTTTGATCAGTCTTTTAAAGCATTAATAAAGCACAAATCACATCATTTTTATCAGCATAGGTGGGAATTATGAGCTAACTAGAGATTTTCCAAAATCCTGACCGGGCTGCAAGTTGATGTGGTAATTTATCTAAGCCCTTAGGGCCACTGCACTGTGAAAGAAGTCAGGAATGTATGTTCTTGGGTTTTTATTCAACTTAAAGCTTGAGGGTCTCAGAGGACAGACATGTTAATGATGAGCTAGCAGCTTTCTCAATCTGATTTCCTTTATACCAACATTTTCTCTTACTCAATCTGAGTTTAATATAAAAGAAGAGCAACAAACATGAACCACAAGATGCTTTCATTCCTGGATTTCCCCTTTAGCATCTGTGTAGTTTGGGACAAGTCACTACCTCCCTGGGTTTGTTTTCTCTCTCATATAGGAATAATGATGTCTCGTAAGTGTTAGCTTGAGGATCAAATGGGACAATGTTCAAGCATGGGCTGGGTAAACAATAAAACAGAATTAAAACATAAGGTAGTATTGCAATTATAATCAGCAGCATCTCATAATCTGATGATTTCTGTGTGGCTTTATCTTACAATGAGCCCACAAAGGGGTTGGCAAACTAAGCCAGTGGGCCACATCTAACCCATGGCCTGTTTTTGAACTATCTTTGAGCTAAGAATGGTTTTTACATTTTTAAAGGGTTGTAAAAACAAAAGCAAAAAAACAAACAAAAGAATAATAAGAAGAAGAAATCACAGAAACCATATGTCAGCTGCAAAACCTAAATTAATTTACTATTGGCCCTTGGGCCCTTTAAAGAGAAAGTTTGCAGACTCCTAAAACAACAGAAATAAGTCACATGAGTTTAGACCAACAATATCCCTACAGACTCTGAGCATAACACCTTCTGCTGCTGCCTCCATTTCTTCTCCTAGTTCTAAAACTCCCCCAATCCTACACAGATAGGCTATGGATGCAAAGAGTCCATCATTTTGTTATTGAGGGGGTGCATAAAGATTCTTTGATAGCATATGAAAGATTAAATCGATTTCCAAGTCACATGATTTGGGAGGAAAGATTAAATCAATTTCCAAGTCACATGGTTTGGGAGGCCAGCAAATCTATATGCTCAAATTGAGCTGTGGGCACAAATTATTTTAGAAAAAAACCAAAGGATTCATATTTTATATTTTTGTTTCTCTCCTAATAATCCACTGCAAATAGAATTATCTCATCTCTCTTTTTCTCCTATCACCACAATCTCCAAAAACCCTTAATCCAAACTAATACTGGTGGCAAAGAGCCTCTGATGTAATTAAATTGAACCATGTGAATTCTGGATCAAGATTAAGAAAAAATTAAAGCATTTATTGTGTTGAAATTTCCTATGCCAATTTTCTACTAAAAAGGAGGATTCAAAAGGTCAAGGATTTTGCAGCACAGACTTAGTGGTATATTAGTTACAGTAATCCAGCCTGAAAATTCCAGCAGAAATAAATACAATGGAATGCCATGAATTACAAGAAACCACAACTTTAATCAGCTCATGGGAAAAGAAAAACATGAATTTGCCTATTGACAGTTGATAAACTGAATCCTGAAACTATGGGGTTGAGGAGCACCAGGGGCTCACCATCACTGCTATTATATTGAAGAAAATATATTGAGCTTCCATTCCCCACCCCTGCTCACTGCGATATGAAGACACACAGAAAAGAATACTATCTGGATTCCTTTGGCAGATGCTCATTATATGCATTTAGTGGGTGTTCTCTGAGTCAGACAACACCCCAAAGCATAGGAATCAATATGGTTAGATGGTAAGTAACAGAATCATAGAAACTTTATGAATTATTTTACTTTAATTTCAAATGCAACTTTATAAACCATGGCACACGCTTGAAACAGTCTTAGCTTGTAAATCTTATTTATACTAATATGTGGGAGAAACCTCAAAATTGAAAAGAATACTATGCCAGAGACATATAAATATTTGTTGAATATGTTTTACTGTAAGAGTTGTATAGAATTCATGAACTTTTATTGAAACACAGTATCCAGATTTCATATGAATTTTGACCCATAAGAATAATGCCTGGACTTACAAATCTTTTTGCTTCTTAAGATTAAATAGTCAACAATGCTAAAGTAATTTTGGAGGGGGGTTACTTAATAAATTCATTATAAAATTTATGTAGAGGACAAATACACGGAAATCGTCAAGGAAATTTTTGAAAAAAATTAATGAGGTAAAACTTACCTTCCACATAATAAAATTTTCTCTAAAGCTGTGATAATTAATATGGTAAGGCACCAATAGAGGAATAGGCAGATAGCTCAATGACACAGAACAGTTTAGAAACATACTACAGAATATGTGGGAATTTATGAAAAAAGTGGTATTTCTGATCATAAATTGTTTGGAGACAAATGGTAGAAAACTGTGAAAAAAATTTTGGCCCTTACTCATGCTATACCTAAAAATAAATTTCAGAAAATCATTTGTTGTAAATATTTTAAATGTAAAAAATGAGAGCATGTAAGATACTGGGGTTTTTTTTGTTTGTTTTGTTTTGTTGTTTTTTGTAGTTTTGTTTTGTTTTTTGAGACAGGTTCTCTGTTGCCCAGGCTGTACCCAGGCTGGAGTGCAGAGGTGCAATCATGGCTCACTGCAGCCTCAAACTTCCAGGCTCAAGTGATCTTTCCACCTCAGCCTCCTGAATAGGTGGGACTACAGGTGTGCACCACAATGCCCTTCGTATTTTTTGTAGAAACAGGGTTTCATCATGTTGCCTAGGTTGGTCTCAAACTCCTGGGCTCAACTGATCTGCCCACCTCGGCCTCCCAAAGTGCTGGCATTACAGGCGTGAGCTGCCACACCCAGCCAGATACATTTTTTTGTAATTCTTCAGTGGTGTTACCAATGTCAAAAGATGTAAAGGGGATGATGAAAAGATTTGATAACATAAAATTTCTAACCTAATTTATTATAAAGGTGCCATAAACAAAGCTGAAGGACAAACAACAAACAAGAAAAAAGCTGCAATGCATTTGACAAGGAAATATTCTCCTAGATATATAAAGGCCTAGTACAGATCAGCTATAAAAAAACAAAAAGATAAACACTATGACAGAAAAAAATTGACAAAAGCATGAACAGGTAAGTCACAAATGAAGTACAAATGTCTAACAAACATATGAAAAAAATTATCAGATTCATTGATAATTAGAGATAAATTGGTAACGAGATACAAAATTTTGCCTTTCTTGAAGGCAACCTGGCAATATGTATTAAAGTTTAACCCATGAATTGTATTTCTAAAAATTGAACCTAAGGAAATTATTAGACAAATGCACATAAAATATATCCATGGAAGTATATATTTACATGGCAATAACAAAAACTGAGACAAAACTAATTATCCATAAATAGAGAGTTGGTTACCTAAACTATTAAATTATGATTTAATAATGATTTAAGATTAAATAATAATGATTTAAGAGACTCATAAAGAACATATACATAAAGTATATATAAATAGGAAATATCAAGAATTATATATTCACACTGGCTATTTGTGTGATACAATTTTTTTTAACTTTCTCCTTTGCAATCACCAGATTACTTGATTAAAACAGTGATGTACATAAGTCATTTAACACCAAAATGAAATCTGTATATACTTTTGTGAAAATATACTAGTGATTTTTTTTAAGTGAAAAAAGCAAGTTTAAGAACAGTACACGTATTGTAGTCTCATTCAAGTAAAAGTATGGAAAAATATATAACAAAGGAAAGGAGAGAAAAGTCCAGAGGATATATATATATACCAAGAGGTTTCCTCTGACTACCTTTGGGAATGGGGGATTATAGAAACTTTCTCCTATTTGCCTATGAGTATTTTATTTCTTTTTTCCTCCTTTTTTTTTGGTTTGAAGTCTGTATTGTTCTTGTAATAATAAAAAAATTAAGCACAATTTTTAAATTTGAAAAATATCAAATATTTTAACATGAAGTTACTGGGTGCTGGCATACAGTAGGTCTTCATTAACTGCTTTCACTTGTTTATGTGTTTACAAGAAAGGCCCTTGAGGCAAACTGTAAATCATCAAAAGAGCTCAGCCCTCACTTCTGTCTCACTCCTGTTTGCCACCCAATTGTGAAACAGGGATAGTAATACTAGCCAACCTATTGAGTTGTTGCAAAGAATGAGAAAATGTTTCTGTACATATAGAGTTTGCCTAGTTTCTTGTTAAAATGAATAACAATTGTAAAATTAACAAATGACAAGCTTTCTGATTATATACGGCTGCTGTCCAGGCCCTTCCTGTAACTCAGGCCAAATTTCCATTAGTCTAAATGGGAAACATCTTCAGAAAAGACTGAAATTTTGGCATAAGAATCATTTTTTAACATGTTCCTTCCTGAGTAAATTACTTTGCAAAAGAATTAATAATTGGCTCCACGTCTGGAATCCTGAAAGGGCTGTATATAGCTTGCAGTGAAATCTATGACGCTAATGCTTATTTAGGCACTTAATAAAACATATATGCTTATTATCCAGTAGCTTATTAGAGCTCCTTCAGAGCCACCACTGCTGCTTTTGAATCTGCAGAAGACTGCCCCATAAAAATATGTTGTTTCCTTATAAAACAGACTGAGCTTCGAATTGTTATGGAGCATCATTTAAAGTTCAACCCAGGCTATTTTAAAAATGGATATCTGGCTCAAAAGATAGTAGAAGTTTCTCTGTTCTATTGTGTAAAGATAGATATTGGCACCTCCCTGACACTGCAAATGTGAGCCAAACTTCACAGTAAATGGCGTTACAGGGATGGTAGTCTAGAAAATGAGTCCACATGATGGCTACAATAATTATAACTGACATGACCTCATTAGAAAATATGAATTATATTCTGTTCCAATATCATGTCCTCATCATGCTTCCAACGATTATATACCTCTTTAAGGTATTTTTTTAAAGCCCTATCCTCTCTTAAACCAAAGGGCACGTCATAGGCTCAGGTAGCTCATTTTCTGCCTGTGCAACATTTCTTCACAATGCTTGGGAGTGGGGGTATTGAGAATGTGATGTGTTTTCTGTTTCAGTCATAAAAATAAGTACATGCAACAGCAACACAACCCCTTAGGTGTTTATTAGTGCTACTCAAGGAAAAAATAATGAGGAAAAGAGAAACAGACTCCATCTTCATCTTCTTAGGGGATGGAGGTGGGTGTGTGTGGGTAGTTTCAAATGGAAAATGAACATGCACACTGGGGAGATTCCAGAACTACCTACTGGGACATAGAATAAAAATAAATAAACTAAGACTGCAAGAATAATCTTTGACAAGGTAAGCAAACAAAGAAGGAAGAAAGGAGTGGTGGATGGGGAGAAGGAGGGAAAGATCTTTTTTCCCTTTCGTGGTGGAAAGATGTAACACAGCAAGGGATTTTCTTTAAATGGGCTGCTCTTTAACTTCTCTAAGCCAGAGACACTGCCATCAGCCAACTACATTTACTGACCATCTACTTTACACCCTCCTTTAAGCTGTGTAAAGTCATTCGCCTCAGATGAGACCAAATTCTTAAACTTTCTCAGGCTCTAGGATTTAGATGTTGAAAAATATTAACATCTAGTCATCAAGGATAAGAAGATGATAAATAAATTTCCATGCTAAACTCAGAGTAGAAAGCATGTTTCAAAACTGTTTACCCAGTGCTTTTGCAGGTAGTTGAGGAATCGTGTATGTGTTACATACTAGAGTTTCTTCAGTTGTCCTTCATCTTGTATGTTAAAGGTTGAGGGACTGTAATCTCATGTTTTACAAATATGCCTTTTAAAATGTATTGTGTTGCCTAGCCAATTCCTTCATTCATGTACTGAGCCCTTGTTATGTAACAGCCCTGGTGTTAAGGGCTAGTAAGACACAAAATTGAATAAGGCAGAGGTCTTATTTTTAAGGCTCACACTTTAATGGGGAAAAAAAACTCCTTAATAGACCGTTTCAACTTTGTAATAATTGCTATCACAGTAAAGAATGTCTTTTTTCACCATCAATCCTTCAAAGTCCAGTTTAAAAGTAGCTATCTCTTCCAAGTTTTCAAAAGCTTCGCTGACCCAGTAGAATTACCCATCCCCACACCTCGTTTCTTTCCATAATACTCTGTTTCTAGGAGAACACAGATTTAGTATTATACATTATGGCTAATTACATACATACATAAATTCTGGGCAAACTGTGAGCAATCTGCAATAGACAGGGGCCAGGCTGCACTCATTCTATGTCCTAGGTACCTAGCAGAGTAAGTGGCATGTCACAGACACTCAAAAGATGTGACTGAAATTGAACTGAATTCCAGTGAGTCATTTAATTCCCAGTGTGCTGGGTCTTTCATTTGATTATGTCTTGCCTCAAAAAACAATGGGCCAATGAGCCTGGAAGACAAAAAAAAATCAGTCCTTGAGGGAAAAAAACAAAGCAAAACTGTAGTCAACAGTTTTTCGTCAAATTGAAATTGAAGTAGTAGCTCCATTATTGTTTTCCTTTTGGTTAATAATGAACAGGCCTTCATAGCAGTGAGGATCTAAGTGGTCACTGAGAAGTAAAGGAGCTAGTATTTGGCTAATATGGCTAATGATGGCTATGTATTTATTTATTGAAATAGAGTCTCGCTCTGTTGCCCAGGCTGGAATGCAGTGGCACTGTCTCCACCCACTGCAACCTCTACCTCCCGGGTTCAAGCAATTCTCCTGCCTCAGACTCCTGAGTAGCTGGGATTACAGGTGCAGACCACCATACCCTGCTTATTTTTGTAATTTTAGTAGAGATGGGGTTTCACCATGTTGGCCAGCCTGGCCTCAAACTCCTGACCTCAAGTGATCTGCCTGCCTTGGTCTCCCAAAGTGCGGAAATTACATGTGTGAGCCACTGCGCCCCCACCTTAATTATGGCTTTAATCAAAAGTAAAATCTTTCCTTATGGCACTTTAGCTTACTACCTTTGGGTTCATTTTCAATCTTCTTAAAAATCATTTCTAGGAAAGAGTTATTATTTCCAAGTTAAAAACCTTTTTTAAGGTGCAAGTATTAAATAATTGTTTTAAAAAACAAATAATGTTGAAAATGTACATTTATTAATGCTTATTTTAATATACCTTAAAATAATGTCTTACAATGAACAATAGATAGAAAAAAACTATCTATTGTTAGTAGATAGTAACAGTAGCCAGTGGACAAAAAGTCTTTTTTTCCATTGTCATTCTATTCTGACATCTTTATAATATCTGGCTTCTCAGAGTTACCAAACCTTTACATTTCATGGACATGTAAAAGTTGGAGGCTCAACATAGATTTTGCCAAACTTTTATTTTACCAAATAATGGCTTCAAAAATAAAAATTGATAATTACTATTTATTATGACATTATTTCATAAAATAAATAACTTTATAACATACAAAATATAGAAGGTCTTATGAAGATAGACATTTAAAGTGAATAAACACATTTCATGTCCTTACTATTCTCATTTTGCTGTGGATCAGTGAAAATTTTGACACAGACTTGCAATGTACAGAGTTCGATCTTTTTTTTTTTTTTTTTTTTGAGACTGAGTTTCGCTCTTGTTGCCCAGTCTGGAGTGCAGCGGCATGATCTCAGCTCACTGCAACCTCCGCCTCCTGGGTTCGAGCGATTTTCCTGCCTCAGCCTCCCAAGTAGCTGCTTACTACTTGGTGATCCCCGAATAAATTTTTTATTTTTAGTAGAGATGGAGTTTCACCATGTTGGCGAGGCTGGTCTCAAACTCCTGACCTCAGGTGATCCACCTGCCTTGGTCTCCCAAAGCGCAGGGATTACAGGCATGAGCCACCAAGCCTGGCCCAATTTTTGAAGTTCTATATTTTTGTTTCCTCTTTCATTCATTCCTGCATCATTCCATCATCCAACAAAGTCAAGAGAATTTCTCCTATGTCCCAGATATTGTGGTAAGAACATTCACATGTTTTCTCACAGCACTATTGAAACAATCTGCTCCTAACAGGGGCTCAGTGAGCAATAGTTCAACTGCTTTGAATCAAACTGGATAAATATCACTAGTAAAAGCTGAACTTTTAATAAAGATTTCACAAAGAAGAATTAAGCACATAGAACTATCAGTTTGTTTAGTTTAAAAAAAATGACTGAGGACTTTTTAAAGGTATAAGTTATAGAAATGCAACTCTGCATATATGATAGCAATGTAGCATTCTAGAAGAATTAAATAGAACACATCTTACTAAGGAAATTTAATTTTTAAGATCAGTTAATGTTAGAGGCAATGTATTTACCCAGCACACTGAAAAAATTTAAGCAGTATGAAAGAGAATATGGTGAAAAGTCTTTCTCCTTCTTCTGAACCCCAGTTGCTTAAATCCCCCTCCCCAGAGATAACTACGGCAACTATGGTTACCAGATTTTTATGTATCTTTCCATAGATAGTCTATGATTATGCAAACACATATATCCCCATTTTTTCTTTTTTACAAAAACGATAGTATACCATATATACTGTTCTCTCTCCTTTCTAAAGTTAATAATTTATCTTAAGGCTGTGCCATGTGAGCACCCACAGATCTGCTCATTCTTTTGAACATTTGTGTAGTATTTAATTGTGTACCTATACAGACTTCATTTAACCTTTGCCTTTTAAGGTTTTATACCATTTTGTGTTATTTCAAATAATAATACCATCAGTATCCTCATACCCAGTTATGTGTACACCTGTAAGATATCTTCCTGGAAGTTGAGTTGCCAAGCCCGAGGGTTTGTACATTTCTAGTGCCCCCTCGCCCTGCCTTTCCACAACAATTTGAAGATTTTAAAAAGTCCATCCTGCTTATCACCATGCCATTTGGCTCCTCTCTAAACAGGCTGAACCTCATTTCTTTATCCCGTGGCTCTGAACCCCGCTGCACATCACAATCAACTTCGAGTTTTTAAAAATACCAATGCCACCTTCTAAGAGATTCTGCTCTTATTGGTGACTCTGATGTGTAGCTGGTGAAGTCTGGATCCCAGTCTCACCGCTCCTTCTCTGGTAATCCTTTAGTTTGTCCTAGACAGAAGGTAATTCTAAGCAGTAGAGAAAAGACAATAAAATGCTCTTGACATCTGATTGCAGAAGTGTTGAACTGTTTGTAAGGTCAATTATTTATATACTAAAGGAGTCCGCAGGGGAGGAATAGGGGTTCCTCTAGCCTTCTCCTTGCTCTCAGCTCCCTCTTTCACTTCTTAACTAGTTCACTTTAAATAGTTCCAGAGATGTCACTGGGTCCTCTGATCCTTTATTAAATATGGGATGAAAAATCAGTATTAGTAGAAGTCAGAGCAAAATCAAGAATGAGATACAAGAGTCCATTGTGATCTTAACTCCTCACTACATGCTTCTTACAGATCTTTAGTTTTTCTCCTTTTCGCGTAATTTTTTTCCTTTCATTCTCTCTTGTCCTTATCCTCCTTTTTTTCTTTTTCATGTTTCTTTTCTAAAAAGTTTGTTGCTTCTTCAACTTACTTAGGAACTCATTGTTATAAGGGTCAGATTATGACTGACAGTATGCAGTCTGAATAATTCCTTAATTTTTGTGTCTAATAGGTGAAGTCATTACGTAAGTTTTCCTGTGTTCAGTGTTGCAGCATACAGTCTGAATAATTCCTTAATTTTTGTGTCTAATAGGTGAAGTCACTATGTAAGTTTTCCTTTGTTCAGTGTTGCAAAAACACGTATCATTAGTCTTTGATAACAATTCATGGTTAGAAGCTCATCCGTTCCAGAGAAAAGCTGATGAAATATGTATCCTTTTGCTTCAGCTGTTCATTTACAGATGCTGGAAGCTCCACTCGGGGCATTTTTATATGCTGCTTTATGACAATTAAGCTAGCTGTGGTAGAAGATTAGTTCCAGCATGTTTTACGGGCAGCTACAATTTTGGTTCAAAGACTGGAGAGCATAATCTCGGCAATTCCAAAAGGGAAATAGTACAGGCAAATTCCAACATAATTCCCTCTCATGGCTGTTTGAGGAACCACTGACACCTCACACTGCTGTGCTTCTTCCTATTTAATAAGTGAATAGTATAATTGTGGATGAACTGGGAAGGAGTGAGCGTGGAAGCTGTTCTCTATTGGGAGTGGAATGTTGTGCCCTTAGTATGATAAGCTGATCCCATTCCATTAAATCACAAAGCTGTCTCCCCTCTGTGCGTCCCATACGAACGGCTGAAGAAAAATCATAGAATTGCTAACACTCGCTGCAGCTGTCAGGAAATGATACTAATTAGTTTAATTTGCAATAACACAAGCACTTAACTCTCCAAATAATCTAAGTTAGTAAGTCAGTTTTTATATTATGACAATGACATGTTTAAGAGACTCTGGAGCACTGCTTTTTTGACCTTTGACACACATTTCTGATAAAGCAGCGCATCAAAGATGTTTTGTTTTCCTCCTCCATTATTCTTTCATCTGTTTCAATGGGAATTGTTTGATAAATGAGATGGTTTGGTACCTTTACATAACAGAAAAGAAGCTAAGATCGGTGTCTTAAAAAGCATACATTAGCCAAATAAGTATATTTTTAAAAAGAAATGATCAGGGTACCAAACGAATGACACCTCTCAGATCACTAAATCCCCTAGAATTCACGCATTCACATTTAATTCCATTCATTGTCCGCCGTCCCCTGCCCCCGCCAACTTTGCCCCTTTTTGGTGTTTGTCAGCTTAGGAAAAGGGAGTTCAAATGGTGAGTTTCACTTTCCCCTGTTACTCCATTTCCTTTCTCTGTTCTCAGGCACAGCCAGCTGCTACTGTTTCTGCTCCTTCTCCTGACAGGCGAATGTTTAATGTCTCTTTCTCCTGTCCCCTTTCTATACATTTGGTATCAACATCTCTTTCACGAAGCCAAAGAGGAAAAAGCTCTCAAAAACATTCGCGTACATATTAAATGAGCTTCATCTGGGGTCTCCTGGGTTGCCTCTGACTGGGAGCCTGCGGCTGGACAGGCTTGATCTGCGCCTTCATTCGTGTTATGTATTTTTTTCATTCCACAGGAGGCCAGGGGTTTGCGGCTGCCACAAAGCACATGAACAATTTCAGACCCTAATGGAATCCTTGCCTGATTAACCACTTAGATCTGGGGAGGTGGTCTGGGAGCAGGGATTCCTGCTATCAAGTCCCTGGGCTTTGAATGACTTTACACAACGGTTGGTTATTTTCACCAGTGCCTCAATTTCTCAGCCATCTTTTTTTTTTCTTTAATTACATATAAAGTATAACCTAGGTCTGTGGTGCTTGTTAAGACTTCGGAAAGAGAAGTATCATGAATTTCGATTGTTATTCAAATGGGTGAAAAGTTGCCTGGCCTTTGGAGAAATTTTCCTCATAGAGACCCATATTTGGACTCAGTGATTTTTAAAAGGAAGAGTTGAATTTGAGTTTCCCCTTGTCCTCCTAACTGTGGTTCAGAGGTAAAAGCAAAATATTATTTTCTTTTGGAAGATTTGATCATGGTCAATGAGAGTTACATTTAAGATCAAACGTTAAGTGGTTGCAGGATACTGCTCTGCCATATCTTGTTTTTAAAGTTAATTCCTGGGGAAACTAGAACAAGTTTTAGTTTAAAAAATTTGCAACATCGAGGTCTTTTATTCAAATGATGTGTAAAGTTGATGTCAGATCTAAAAAAAAAAAAAAAAATCACTCCAAAAATGGATCATATACTCTTGAAATGGGGAGACGGTGCACGATGTTGAGGGAAGGGCATTAAAATAGATGTTAAATAATTTTAATATTTGCCCAATTTAGAAATTCTACCTCACTGGAACATGTATCACTGAAGCCACTACAGTTAATATTCTGTCAATGTTTCCATCACAAATAAGCCTCAGTGTTGAAAGCTTTATAATTTGGTTATAAAAATTTGCTTTCTACTAAAATTTGACAGCATACACAGGATCCAATTGTCCCAGAGAGAGATTGTTTTAAAAACATTTGGGAGGAATAAATAAAGAAAGATTAACATATTGTGAAATGAGAATCAGAACTTTTATACCGTATTTTTTTTAGTGGTCTAAACAGTGACATATTTAGATAAATCTTGGCCCTAAAGTGAAATTTTAGAAAGAATTCACTTATCCACCGGTAACTGCCGAATAAACATGCCTCTAGTGCTCCCTTGCCCTCCACGCCTCCAACATTCAGGGGCAAGTTAGGTGATATTTAGCAGTGTAGACATTATGGAGAAAAAGATGCTAAGGTCTTCTCTTTTTTCCTTCTTGCTCTAACCTGATTTCACTTTCCATTTTATCTTTTTTCCAAATTTTTTAGGTAATTAATACCAAGGACCTGGGGTAGTCATCATCACTCACCCTAAAGGTAACTCCCATAAATTTAACAGATGTAGCTAAAATAGTGTTACCATGGGAAAGTTTCTTTTTTTAACAAAAAAAAAATGATTGGACAATAGGAGCGCAAGAATCTAATCTGGGTCCTGCTGCTAACTGGTTGTGTGACCTTAGGCATGTCATTTAATCTCTGTGGGGACTTTACGTTTTCTCAAGTATAAAATGTGTGTGTTGACAATCCACCCCTTACGAGCACAGTCTTGTCATCTTAGGTGGAAGGGGCATGGTTTACGAAGGCTAAGAGTTCTCTCATGACACTTTGCAAATGCCTCCTGTGGAATTAACAGAACTTGTGGCTTCCACAATGGTTGGGGAGTGCTTGTCTCTCTTAGGACCTCCAAGCTTTATGGGGAACGCTTTGAGTTTAGTTATAAGTATGGCTGTAATGATTGGACAATGATAATGTCTGTGTAAACTATTTTATAAAGCACTTTTCTTTGGAATATACAATCTTTTTTCATCTCACAAAGCACTTAGGACATAGATATAGAAAAGAAAACTGAGATCAGTCAGATTCAATAAGGTGGCTGAAATGGAAAGTGATGGAACATTCTAAAACTGACTTTGGTCCTCTTTCTGTACACTGCTCCCTAACTTCATAATGCTTCTAAAAAACTAATAGAACTTAATTTAGGATCTATGGGCATGAGAGGACACATCCCTCTGTTGGTGCGTGCTTGCCTGTGAACAGGTGCTTTTGTTTTTCTCCCATAGTTCTGATACAGTCAAAAGAGTGAGCAACACATCCTCGCACTCCAGCTTTGCACCTCAGCCCACCAACGCTCAGATGTTGGGATTCATGTGCAGCTACAGGCCTACTTAATTCCAGCTGCCAGAGGGCTCTCTCTCTGGCTTGTACAACCTGTTCAAAGCAGCCAAGAAACACAGATGCTCTTAGATTCTTATAGCTGAGTGAGCTCTCCTGACATTATTTCAGCCCCAACTCTCAGTTTCCAGAAGAAACAAAAAGTCCTCAAAGACCTGACAGTTCACCCAGCTGGCTGGTGGAAGTACTGGGACCAGAACCTCGTCTCCAGGGTCAAACACAACAGCCTTCCCATCTCCACTTCATGAGCCAAGAAGACCTTTGTAGAGAGAAAAACCACTGAGGCCTATTTAAATGAGCAGATTACGCTACTAATTGAAGGCCTAGATAGGGCACTGGACACGGCAGGTGTGGCTGTGGTTTGTAAACCTGTCTCGCCTCTTCAGTTCTTCAAACATAATATGCATTCATCCCCCATGAGCACCTCTCTGTTTTCCATTTCCCTGCTTCCTACACTTAAATATACATATATGTGACATAGTGACTACTTACCAACATTTGCAAATCTTACTTGAGTCCTTAAACTTATACACATATAATTCTTAATGCTCTGCTCTGAAACATGAAAGAAATTCAATTGTTAATTCAAAACAGCTAATTAAGGGGCCAGGCGCAGTGGCTCACACCTGCAATCCCAGCACTTTGGGAGGCCAAATAGGGCAGATTACTTGAGGTCAGGAGTTTGAGACCAGCCTGGCCAACATTGTGAAACCCGTCTCTGCTAAAAATACAAAAATTAGCCAGGTGTGGTGGGGGGTGCCTGTAATCCCAGCTACTCAGGAGGCTGAGGCAGGAGAATCGCTTGAACCCGGAAGGCAGAGGTTGCAGTGAGTTGAGATCACACTACTGCCCTCCAGCCAGGGCGACAGAGCAAGACTCCCTCTCAAAAAAAAAAAAAAAAAAAAAACCAACAACAAGAAAGCTCTCCTTTTTCAGCTATAAAATGTACCCTAACTGACAAAAAAGATGGGTTATATGACATGTTTGGATTACAGTAGAACAGAGAAGGAACAGAACCAGGAGATACAGCAGGGTGAACAAAGATCAAAGAGCCAGCTCTTGCTTTGTACAGTAAATGAAACAGCAATACTATCTAGAATGCAAGATGGTCTTCAATATTTCTGGTCAAATATTCAAGGTCTCAACTTTAGAAAAAAAACAAAAAAGAACAATGCATTCCCTTACCAGAAATATTCAGCAGTTTTGCATCATAAATCAGTTGTTTGAAACCAAAAAGACCTAACTATTATCCTCTCGTATTACAACAGTGACCACAATAGTGTAGGGAAACTGACATTTTGGTCTTCTCCTGGGGGAAAGGCCAGACCTGCTGGGAACGGTACCCACAGTGGATGACATTCTGGTTTTGCTTCTTAAATCCATTATTATTCAGAACCTGCTGCAATCCAGATAACATACCTTGTTTCTGAGAGGTATCACTTGCCTTTGTGATTTTTGTCTGTACTTCAGTAAACAAAATTCAAAGATTCTGAGGAATTAAAGAAGGTCTTGGAGTCAGCCAAGTAAATTGAAGAAAACAAGTGATGTGTTGATTGCATAGACTCAATCAAAATACAGGGCTAGTAGACAGCACAGTTATAACATACAAAATATCCACTGGACAGAGGAATCTCAATGCCACCTTAACATCCTTGAGTCCCTGAGTTGCATTTCATTTACCAGTCTCTCTCAGGGAAGACAATATGCTACATAATGTGAATATTTGAAGGGACAGAGTCACCATAGTGGAGACCTTGGCAAGCGGTTCCACGCAGCATATACCCTTCAGGTCAGGAAAACACAATAGAACGATACAGGATGGCTTCTGTTGCCTTGTGGGGCTGTGGCAAAAGTGTGCTGTGTCCTCTACCAGAAGAAAACTCAATTTGGGTTTCACATAGTCATTCTCGACATGCATCCTAGGGGCTCTTTAATTGTTGTTCAGTAACTCAACAGGTCCACTTTTGAAGCAGAAGCCACGTTGCATATTGAGGTACACAGGTGATCTCTCTCCCTTGTTTGCAGAGATCAGCTTTAAGATTACGTGTGTTTGTTCAAAATGCACCCCCTACAAGACATGAGGGCTGCTTACTATAACCAGTAATTTAGAAACAATAAGAACCCTTTTCGGTAGAATTATAATGCGGTTGTCTGATACCCCGAATGCCCCCTTGCCAAAGCTTCACTTATAATCAACATGAGAAATGCAGCGTGAGTTGGCAGTGGCCTTGAAGAAAGGACTGGGTGGAAGGGGAGTTTGTGCCACATCAGGGCCTGCCTGGTGAAACTTTACTTTTCCCCCTTGGACACAACAATACAGAATTATCTCCATCTATGCTTCCACCCTCCCTAACTTGGACTGCTGTCACCTTTCCTGGCACAAGAAATCAGTAACAGATGTCCCAGGCCTTGAATAAGAAAACAGAGATCATAGGGTACTTTGTAATATGCTCAAACCTTATCCTGGAGCTTACATACAATTAAGTTAAACTATGTCAGGATTTATGCTTCAACAGAGTCTAACACTTTGGAATATTCCCTCTCTTGGTAAAATTTTAAACTGTCCCTTGAAATAATTTACAATAGCTAGACTTACTCTATATCTCATATTACTGATTAAAACACAGTGCCTAGTTATTCCAATGGAGTACATATTAATATGAGGCATATGCACTCAGATTTTTGTGTGTAGAGGTCTGAAGGTTGTTGGTTTTTTAAAAAGTGTCTTTCATTGGAAACATGAAGGACAACCTTACTTGGATTATAGGAGATCAAACACCGAGAGATAATAACAACTGTGAACAAGTGTTAGGTTACTTGTGTACAACAACACAGTTTATCTCCACCTGGATTGCTATATGCAGTTTTGGTTACGACAGCTCAAGAAATACAAAACAAATTGAAAATTTATCCATAGAGGGATGTGGAAAAATAATCCTGGGTTTTAAGGGGTTTCTTTGCCAAGATTAGACTGCAAAAGTAGCACATTTCTAACTGGGAAGATAAAAACTAATCAAAGTTAAAGAAATCATGAAAAGGATCAATACTCATTTACCTAAGCCTAGATCTGCAGATCTAGAAAATGGTAGTTTTAGATCAGTTAAAAAGAAGTTCACATTTCATAGTGAACTTAAAAACTTTGTTACCTCAAATACTTGAGAACCTGTTTATTTAGATGGGATCATGGATGTCAAGTTCAAATTGTGAAGGGAAGATGCAACTACCTGGAGAATGTATTTAGTGATCTTGATGTGATATTGTGAAAATAACCCCTGACACCCCTAACTATCAAAACTGCATTGAGGGTCTGACCCAAGATGGTATTCCCGTTTTTCCTATGACTTTGATGAGGAGAAAGGATGAGTTATATGATTTCACTGAGCTCTCAGGCTACCACAATCTGGAAACCATAGTAAGGAGGCTTTGGGGCTTTTTCTACCAGAAACAGAAGTAGTCACAATACATCATTTATTACAATATTATTAGGATGGATATTATTTCTTTTATAAACAGAAATGATGCACAGGTCTAAAAAAATCTCACTAGCAATAAGAACTTCAATATAAATGCAATAGTTGGGGGTAAATGCATCGTATCTAATGCGTACATTAAAGTAAAATAAAAGCATCAGTGCCATTTTCTTTGTCACAGTCACTGGAAGCCTATAGATAATTAGTGCAAATTAAAAACAACAAAGGTTAAAAGTGCATTGTAAGGCATATGCAAGAATTGCATGAGCCTTGCCCTTTGGATTCTCTTTACGGTGTTTTGTCAAATTGAACATCAGGACCGTCCTACGTAGACCAAGAGACAGTAATTCCAAATGTCTCTGCTGGGGACTGCTTTGACCAATTGCAGCTACCGCCTGTGGGAAGAGTGACAGTGCTGCTGGGAGTTCGCCTGGCCCCAGGTTTCTCCAAACAGTTCCTGGGCTTCTAGGGGGCTGGAAAAATTCAATACATAATTCTGCTTTGACCTCCTCTTCCTGGGACCTGTCAGTGTTTGAGAACAAGATGGACCCTAGGGACTGGTCACCGCTCCTATAGCTCCTTAGCTGCAGCTGTTCAAGCTCACAGGCTGAGGGGGAAAAAAGGAAAATAAAGTTTTTAATGGCTTGACTAGTTACTGATAGAGCCTGGCACCCGTATCTTCCCTCGAAAGAAAGATACCCTTTATAGCACACAGACTATGAGTGAATGAGAAGGAAAACAGCAAAGCGGTGGGAGATAAAGAAGCCAAGTGAAATGTCCCTCTACCCCCTCACTCTTCTAGGTTGGGGAAAATGCTGGTATGATTCAAACCGGTGAAACAGACAAACAAACAAAATTTACTTTTTTCCCTTGGATTTGAACTTAGTAATGTTATCATTTGAAGTGTAAGTACTGCTACCCGGAGCCCCACTCTATTAAGCATTTTAATTCCTGAAGAGGTTTGTAGTGGCTCTGAATGTGTTATTTTAGGAAAGTAATAAAAGTTGGTTTTATCAGTTCTAGGACCCTGGGGTGCCTCTGACCCTCAAACCCCTGAACCAATCCACAAGGCCATTCCAGTGGGCTGCCTCTCCTGTTATACGGTGTTGGAAACCTACGACTCTTCTGACAGTTACTAAGACGGGGGGAATATCATCCATAGATTTTTTTTTTTTTTTCTAAATGTTAACTAAAAGTACCTTATCTCTGCTGCTGCCCTAACTACCTCACTAATTCTGGTACCAAAGTCATGCTGTTAAGGAAATAGCTGATTTAAACAAAGCAGGAGTATTTTTAGAACAATAAAAAACCTATTCATGATATCTAATTATGCAAACTGTGAACAAGAAGATGCTAGTCTTGCATTAGCTGAGACTTGACTCTTGTCATAATTTGCTCTTTTTTCGCAGCAGAAAGCAGTTCTTTTTTGTCGCTTTACTGCCTTAGCGTGGCTTGGTGCTTTTGGCAGACTCAGTGCAGGTCACCGCAAAGTGTTTCTGTTGCTGCGGTAGACTGCAGTTAGGGAGCGTGGCAGGATAATGTATTGTAATGCAGATTACGGTGGTTTGCTGCTTCGTGATTCACAGATATGATTGCATCTAATTTCAGAAATAAGTGGAACCGTCTGCTCTTTTGTGTTAGCTGAAAGCTGTTCGATGGCATTCAAATGACTGCTGCCTTTGCACCTAGAAAAGATAAAAGAAACCCACCCATATCACAGCAATAACTTTCCTCATTGTACCCCTCCAAATTCAGCACCATACTGGCTTTTACGGGAATCGTAGTTCTTTCATCTTTCCTCCGAAAAATAATATGGTCCCATGTTTTGGGGAGTGGATATATTTTGTTTTATTAAATTTTCTCATCTCTTCCTCTTGGAGAGGGACCATGCTAAATGTTCGTTTCCCTCACTCTCTCTCTCCTGTGGTTCTGTAACAATGCTGTTCTGACTCTTAGAAGAAAACATCTCCATGTAGACCTGCAGTGAGAAGTTCCTAAGGAGTGACTTAGCATCGCGATATTTGGTAACTTTATGAAGCCTGTGGATAACTGGAGCTTTTGCAACTAAAGAATAATTGCGATTTTAATTATGAATCAGATTCATTTAGGCTGTTGGTTCTTATCAATTTGTAGGTTTTCATTTAACCTTCCAGCTCCTTGGACTCCACTTCTAAGGGGGGCAGCTCTCCAGAAGCAGGCAAATCATGCACACTCTCTTTCCTCTTCTTTGACCACACACAGTCCTATCCCCTTTAAGAAATCAGCCTCCCCCAGTTTGAGTTTGTATCCCCTAATTATGTGCTTTCTTAAATGTTTGTTTTCCATTGCTCTAACTTTGGTTTTACATATCTCTCTAAAAAAGCCCACAGAAACAAGTTAACTATACTTTTCATACCAAACAGAAATTAAACCTAGGTAACAAACCCTTTGGCAGGAAAACAGTGGGATTTCCCAATGAGCCACATGAACCCAGAGGATGCTGGAAGCCAGCAGAGTCACTTGGGACCCACAGAGCACAGAGGTTAACAGGAGGGGACATCAATCTGCAATTTAACACTGACACTTAATGTTGTTCAGACCCTTTATGAGACAAAACCAAGCACAGGCATTGTTCATTTCTTATTTAACACCTAGAAAAATTCAAAGCTGTGTATAAGCACAATATTAAGGACATGGAACCAGAGGGAAGAAATATTCAAACACAGGCAGCTCCTTCAGCCTCACTCACCCTTCTTAGAGGCTAACCCTATTTCCCCAGGCAGGAGGTCTTATGATGGCAGGCCTTTATTTGACCCACAACAAATACAAATGTATTTCACAATGAGCTCTCATAAATGGAGCTATTATATGACTCCATTTTCTGGGTATGGTCTTTAGAAATTATCCCGTATCTAGCCTTTAAAGTATATTCAAGAGGCACTTCATTTGGGTGGATAACAGTGTAAGATACGATGCATGTAAAATTCTGCCAGTTTTTTTCAGATGCAATTGTTCATGCTGTAAACTTTGAAATTGTCTGATGACTGGGTCATTTTACAACTGCCTTCACTGATCTTCATAGCAAAGGGCAAAAGGACTGTGACTGTCAGTCTGTAGCCAGAACCTTTAATAAAATGCCATGGGAGATTTCCTCCCCAGCACAATAACTTCTCAGAAAACATCCGATGAGCACCCTGTGTGTCCAAGGTAGAAGACCCCAACCTCCTTCCACCCACACACTAGGGTCTATACTACGGAAGGAGTATAATGATCCCACTGATGGGAAACTCTAGATGCGGGAAGAAGCTTATTAGAAAACATAGACTTTGCAAAGAGCTAAAGATTTGGTTCTGTTTATATTTTTAAAAACTAACTATAATATTTAATATCTTTTCCTCTCATGTTAAGTATTAGCTATGTACTTCAGAGGAAAACACTATAACCTAGAAGTATTTGGAGGAGGGTGTAACTCCCACAAAACATCCTTCTCCGCTTCACTTCGTATATCTATTCAGTTTGAGACATAATGCCAGGAAAAAGGCAATATGGCAGGGAGTGGGGGTATGGGAAATCATTTTCTATGTTGCTAGTTCTTAATATCACTCAAAAAATAGTAAGTTAAACCCTTTCTGTGGACACAAAAAGAAAAAAGCATTTTCTGTTAATACAGTGATAAACTTTACTGTAATTCAGAGGTGGTCAAGAGTGTAAATGGGGCAAGAAGCCAGATCCACAGAAACAAAAGTGCTTTGCATCTGGAGCTAAGAAATTTAGGTTTCCTCCTAGCACCAGTTACCTAGAGAAAGCCTCAGTTGTACCATCTGTAAAATGGAGAGTTTGCCTGCTAGCCTTCACAGAGATATGAAAATTAAGAAGTCTCTGTAAGAGTGTTTTTAAATGTATACTAGTTTAAGTTACTGCACACAGTTGGACGTGGCACACACAGCTGGGATTTAAAAGCAGAAAGGACATCAGCAAGGTGATTCTACTGGGACAGAGTCTGTAATTCCATGGCAATTCTCAGAGGTATATAACTACGTCATTAGACATAGCTTGGGTAGTGCACTTTGTCACTGACTGCCAATAAAATTGCTCACGTTGGCCAGCCATGGTGGCTCATGCCTGTAATCTCACCACTTTGGGAGGCCGAGGCAGGTAGATTGCTTGAGCCCAGGAAATGGAGATCAGCCTGGAAACATGATGAAACCTCATCTCTATTAAAAATGTGAAAAATTACCCAGTCATGGTAGTGCATGCCTGTAATCCCAGCTACTCGGTAGACTGAGCAATCGCTTGAACCTGGGAGGAGAATCGCTTGAACCTAGGAAGTGGAGGTTGCAGTGAGCCGAGATCACACCATTGCACTCCAGGCTCAGTGACAGAGTGAGATTCTGTCTCAAAAAAAATATATATATATATATTGCTCAAGGCTCAAGTTACAGAGGACACACTCCATGGAAAACTTTTAGAGAGAGAGAATGAACAGGTGTGTCATTGCTTCTTTCCTTGGTACAGGTGAGGATAGCCTTCTTATCAGCGAGGCCAGGCCTCAGCCCGCATGTATTAACAGTCCACCAGTGTGGAGAGCTCTTTCTCCTTCATATGCCGCAGAGTAATAGCTTGACTCAGTGCACACATTAAGTCCACGCACAATATTCCTAACCGGTCTGTAGACGCCTTCAGAGCTGACACTTTCCTGCCTCTTCCTGCGCCTGCCTTAGACCACATGCCAGCGTTACTTAGGGAAAGAGATGATGATTCCCTGTCATTGTTTTTGAGTAATGAATGGGCAATTACCAAACTCTTCTGGAAACTCCTGTCTTCTCAGAGCCCTAATGGAGCATTTGATTCCAAGTATTGGGAACGTAAATAGCAGTAAGGGTGCCCACATATTTCAAAGGCTGTAGAAATTACATTGCACAACTTAAACCACCAGAAGTTAAATGGCTTTCTGAAAGGATACTGCTGGGATATTTTTCATCACTTTTACAATATTTTTTTTCCTTGCTGTCATTTAAATAGATCCTTGGAAACTTGAAACTTTAATCTATTTCCTTACCCAAAGTTTTCCTTTCAGCATACACACACACACACACATAACTGCTCTGTTATTTTAGGATCACCCATGGGCTGGTGGCACCGATTTTTTTTTAATCGAAAAAACACATAAAAGCTTTTTCTCCACATATTTTCTCCACACATACTGCGTCTCAGAATGGTAAATTAAAGCCACGTAGGCAAAAAAAAAAAAAAAAAAAGAGAAACATCCTCAATGACTACAGAGAAGCAAGGGTTTCGGGCATAGGCCTCTTTCCAGATCCATCAACATTTTTTCTTTCTTTTTTTGGTATTTCTTTAAGGATTAAATTATGTAAACCAAATATGTCTAAAATAATTTTATTAGGTGCAAGGTTTATGTAATGTTTGCAGCTAGCACTCGTAGCAAAAACAACCTTCATACTCTTCACATATGAAGCCCGAAAGTAAATCTGATTTTCATAATAGCTTGAATTCACATACATTGTTGGTGAAAAGCTACAAAAATATGCTTTGTGTTAGCTCTGCTAACTTTACATTCAATTTTTCTTTTAAAAATTTAATTGCATTTCCCATTGTTTCTATTGCATTCTTATAACACAATTTGTGCTCCCTTTGGTAGCTAAAATTACACCTGTAACTGTCCAAAACTATTAGTAAAGTCAGCTTAGCTTATGGGATAAAGTATCTGTCTCGTATTTCAGACAGATTGTGTTCCAACACCATTGTGGTCAGATTTTTATTAAAAATTCTTCATATTTCTTTTCTCTTTGTGCCAAACAAATCGCTACATTTTCAACACTTAATCATCTTCCTCATCTAAAAATATTTCCACATTAAATGAAAATATTTAAACTTCTTTTTGATGCAGCAAAACTTAGAACACTGTACAAAGTCTGGTTTTCATAAAGTTCTGCAAAAGAGCAGCATGCATATAGAAGCAACTATTGTGAATAATTGTCAAGGTCAAGGGGAGAAATGAAATGGTTAGTGATGGGATGGTTCTTTCCATAAGATTTCAAATGGACTACTTCAGCAGGGAAGTTTGTTCCCTTTTTTTGAGAAACATCTTTGGAAATCTAGCATTGGTGATGACAATTGGGGCTTCCCTTATTGGAGAGACTTCCCTCAGTGTCATGGAACTTCTGAAGTTCATTTATGCCAAAAGGGAAGTGCACCAAGACTTGACCCCTTTCCCAAACAGTCCTAGGTGAAATCCTTCATTACGTGCTGCCCTTACAGTTAGTATCCAATCAAGAAAATAGAACTTCTCTGAGCATTTAAAGCAAAGTAAGTTTAACACAGGGAATTGGTTACACTGGCGCTGGAAGAGAACAAGAAGCCCACAAGGGACACCTAGGAAACCCAGAGGTAAAAACAGCAGGAAGCCATGGGGTCCCCTAGATTGGAGGGACAGAGGAGAAGGTGAAGCTAGAGCTAGCTGGAGACAGATGGCTGAGATAGCCCCTGAGGCAGAAAAAGAGGGGACAGCATGGCCCCTTGACCAAGGCTAACAAGGCTGCCTACCTGGGTCTGCACGTGATACAAGCCTGCGGTGATCCTGCTCCAGCTTTGGGTCCTCCGCCCTTGAGGAATGCTTGGGGCTACATGGAGGTGCCTATGGCCTCAGGGCCTGTGTAACTCCTTCTAGGCCATACTGAGACTCTCTATCCCAACGGCCTGAGCCCACTCCCAGGGACTGTGCAGGCCTCTGGCCTTCTCCTCAAGTGGGATACACCTCTAGTGTTCATTTCAGACGGCCTAAGAGCCCCAGAGCAGGTGTTTGAGGGGAGGGGGAAAAAGCTTGGACGTGGGACAGTGATGTCTATATGTGTATATGACAGGTCACAAGAAGCAAGTGGGTGGCAGGCCAGAGGCCAGGCCAAAGCAGAGGCCAGGGTTGGGGTCAGGGCCTGGACCGGGTGGCAGAGCCCGGAGCCAGGATTAACTCTTTCCATACTACCATGTCCAGGTGTGAAATTCCTGGAGTCCAAGCATTCTAACTCAAACTAGCCTTCAAGTTGATGTGAAAGTACAGTTGATGAGGTAGGAGGCTAGAATGTGCTTTATTTAACAATTTGTTAGCTTGTTTTAGAACTTGTAAACATTTGGATATGTGATATGGGATCTCCATTTGACCTTTTACCTCTGACTCTGTAAATGTCAGGGGTGGACCTAGGCAGAGGAGAAATACTTTTGGCTTCTCCTTTTCTCTTACCTTTCAACCTCCCACCGGTAGCTGTCACTGGCTGACCCTGATGATATAGGCTCTGTAAAATACAGGGAGGAGCAGAGGAAGTGAGAAAAGGACTTGAGAGCAAAGAGGCTTAGGGCTGGGATTCCCACCCAGCAAAGGTTGAGGGGCTCTGAGTTCCCTAGGTCAAAATCATATGCCCCCTTTTATACTAGGTTTATAATCTATTATTTAAAGCAAAGTTTAAATGCATGTCCCACTTGAGTTTCTTCCTTCCAGCTTTCTCTCTTCCTTCCTTCTTCCCAACCTTCTTTAAAATGCAAAAACTCCTGAGACCAGTGGCAGATTAAACTTCTAGTGCCTTAGTGTGAATGAATCTGTTAAATATTTTTCTGGTCTGGAAAGCCTGGGGCAGCTTAAGAGAACAGGCTGTCCAGGAAGAGAGAGGAGGGAGTAGATTGGCCATCTTGTGACTTTCTGTAAAAGTCTTTTTGTAAAAATATACAAATTGTAAGAAACAAATTATCAATGACAATATCCAGTCTGGGGAGCAAATGGTACAATAATTTTGAGATCAACCTGAACCTCAGTCTCAATTTTGATATACCTATGTGAGCGAATGAATGTGCTTAACAATTCTTTGCCTCAGTTTCCTCATCTGTAAAACAGGGATGATAATAATAAAACAACCTTTAGGAGTGGCAGCGAAGTGAAGTAAACCAAGGAAAGTATATAAAGTGCTTTGTGTAGTGCCCATTGTATAGCAATCACTCAATTAATGCCAGCCATTAAGATTAGTTTTAGGCTGAATAATGACCCTCACAGATGTCCATGTCCTAAGCCCCAGAGCCTGTGAATAGGCTATTTTATATAGTAAAAGAGATTTTGTCAATGTGATTAAGTTCTTGAAGTGGGGAGGTTATCCTGGATTATCCAGGTGGGTGCAATGTAACTACAGAAGTCCTTATAAAGAGGAAGATGGGAGGATCAGAGTTGGTAGTAGCAGACATGATGACAGAGTGAGTGACTGGAGTTCTTCAAGGAAGGAGCTGGGAACTGAGAATGCAGATAGCCTCAGACGCTGATAATGCAAGGAAACACAATCTCTCTGAAGCCTCCAGAAGGAACAGTGCTCTGCTGACATCTTGATTTTAGGTTTCTTATCTGCAGAACTAAAGGGAATAAATGTGTGCTGTTTTAAGCCACCAGTGTGTGGCAGTTTGTTATACAGCAACAGGAAACAAATACAGATGACTATCCTTGATGGTCTGGAAATAAATGAATGAAGGACTTAGAAATATGCATGGGAAGAGGAAAAATTCAGTTTATTTTAAACCTCTAAAGCTTGGAGCAAATTAAGAATGACAAAGAGATAGAAACTTACCCAGTACAAAACTTAGTGTTACGAGAAATTTCCCTGTTCATAAGTGTTCAAGAAACTGGAAGTTTCTCTGATAACAAAACTCCATTGAGATAATTTGGAGTGAAATCCAGCTTTATTTTTTCACTGGATAACTCTTGAGTATAGATGTCTTCTACTTTCTCTTGGGCACCCTCTGGTGGAAGTGCAAAGGAGCCATGAGAATCAGAAGACTGGCTGTCTGAGGGGAGAAAAGATCAGAAAGCTGCTAACCCAAGCTGGCTGGCATAATATTTTGCATATTTTGTAGAAGGTTAATATGTTTTCACAGATTTGATTTTTTCCTTATTTTATTCCTCTTTGGAATTTAAAGCTTCTTACCTTTAATTCTATATTTATTCAGCAATCACTTATTGCTAAGAACTGAATTGCATTACCCAAAATTCATATGTTGAAGACCTAACCATCAATGTAATGGTATTTGGAGGTGGGGCCTATGGGAGGCGATTGGGTCATGAGGATGGAGCCCTCAGGCTGGGTTTAGTGCCCTTGTAAGAAGAGACATGAGAGAGCATTTTCTCTTTCTACCAGGTGAGGATACAGTAAGAAGGTGGCAATCTACAAGCCAGGAAGGGAGCCCTCACCAGGAACTGAATCTTCTGGCATCTTAGTCTTGGACTTCCCAGCCTCCAGAACTGTGAGAAATAAATTTATGTTGTTTAAGCCATACAGTCTATGGTATTTTGTTATAGCAGCCTGGCTAAGACACTCTCAGCCCCATACTGAGCAAAGTGCAGGAGAGACAGATGTACAACAAAGCAAACAACATGAGGAGAGAGCTTATGTCCAGAGAAAGAGGCAGATGAGTAACAGGTAATCACAATCATAATAAAATGTGATGTGATGTGAACCACAATATATAAACAAATGGAGTGCTCGGGAGGTTAATTCAAGAAGTCATGAAATAATTCTTAGTGGAAGCTTTATCCAGGGTTTGAGGGCTGAATGGAAGCTTACCAAGTGTGGAAAATGCTGGGGAGAAAAGTGCAAAGTAACAAAGTCTCAAAGGGCATGATATGTTCAGGGACAAGTTAGAATTACAGGTGAGTTAGGAAGAGAGGGAAGGTAAACATGGAAAGTTAAAGGTCAGAATATGAAAGGTCTTACATGGAAAGGCATACCACAGAAAAGAGATAGTGTGGTGGAAATAGAAGAGGCTAAAGAGTGGATGGATTTATGTTTGACTCTTGGGTCTGATTTTGCCATTCTTTACCGGCATGATATTGGAAAAATTATTTAACTTCAGTTTCCATTTATAAAAATACAAATGGCAAATAAACATACAGAGAGATGTTTCTCTTTTCTACTAGTCATGAAAATACAATTAAAACAATGAGATTTCTTAATCTTCCAGCTCATTCAGCTGGCAAAAATTAAAATGATTGAAAGCATTTGATGCTGGCAAATATGTGAGGAAATGGACACTTTTCAAAATTACTGATGAGACTGTAAATTGATACAACTTGCTAGGAAATAATTTGGAAATATCTAGGGTTTTTTGTTTGTTTGTTTGTTTGTTTTTGTTTTTAACATTCCCTTAGTCTTACTACTGCCTCCCCTAGTTACTGCACTATCCCTTGTGGTTTTCCTTCCTACACCCACACCTCTGAAATCACTCCTTTGCAAATAAAATCTTTCATTTATCCTAATTTCAGTGTGCCACCTCTTTCCTGTTAGGACACTGACTGAATCAGTCCATAAAGCACTTGGCCACATAAAAGGTTCTCAGTACATTTAGATCCCTCCCCTTCTTTCCCTAAGGATCTTTGGATTATGTGTTGAATGTCACTGGAAACTCCTGAGTTGCTTCAAGCAAGAGAATGATTTTACTTGTTTTGCTCTTTAGAAAGATGAATCTGATTGCAAACAAAAAGGTCTTTCAGATGGGAGAAGAGAGAGTAACTTAGCCACGCGGCCCTGATCTGCCACTCTTCCTGGGGACTTCTAGGACACAGTGGGTGATTGGTATAGTGTGGAGAGGATTCGGAGATGTCTCCTGGTTCTGTGGCCTAAAAGAATGATCGACAGCTACATTGTTAGTAGAAAATGGAATCAGGAGGAGGAGGAGAAAAGGAGGAAGTACAGGGCAAAAGATCTGAAAGAGTTAATAAGGGCTCACTTCCCTTCTCTCACTTTCAACTCTTTTGTGAGAAGAGGAAAATGTGTCTGGGCATGATGGCTCATGCCTGTAATTCCAGCACTTTGGGAGGCCGAGGCAGGTGGATCACCTGAGGTCAGGAGTTCAAGACCAGCCTGGCCAACATGGCAAAACCCTGTCTCTACTAGAAATACAAAAAAAAAAAACTAGCTAGGCGTGGTCGTGCATGTCTGTAATCCCAGCTACTTGGGAGGCTGAGGCACAAGAATCACTTGAACCTAGGAGGTGGAGGTTGCAGTGAGCTGAGATAGTGCCACTGCACTCCAGCCTGGGCAACAGAGTGAGACTCCATCTCAAAAAAAAAAAAAAAAAAAAAAAGAAGAGGAAAATGAGAGACAGGATGGAGGAAGAACAAGTAAACAACAGCAAATACAATGAATTGCTGTGAAGGGGTGCAGAGAGAAGGAAGAGGGGCATAGTCTTCTATCATTGCATGTGAATGTTTTCCCCTATTTCTACTTGCTAAAGTTGATTAAATTACACAGCCAATCCAGGCCTCTCTCCTGAGATGTTAGCGCTGTCAAAGCTCTAGTATGTAGCTGAAGGTCTCAAAAGTCTCAAAGATCTCCACTTAGAGGTCTCGAAGGAATCTTAAACACAAAACGTCCCACCCTAAATTCATCTCATATGCTCCTAGAGCTTGTCTACCTTCTGTGTTCCCAACTTAGTCAACAGCACCAAATTCCATCTAGCGACCCCAGCCAGAAACACAGGAACTCTTTTTGACACCCCACTCACCCTGTCCTGACATCTAGTTCCTTACTAAATCTTATTTCTATCTCCTAAACATCTTTTAAACTCCTACTTCTCCCCATCCCTCCTTTTACATCCTAGTTCTGGCCTCTAGAATCTCTCCCCTTGGGCCACTGCAATAGCCTCTAATCAATGACTTCACATAGTTCCTTTCCAATCCATTTTCCACTTGCTGTCTGAATGATCCATCTAAAAGGCAAATGGGAGTATTTCATTCCCTAGTGGAATGCTTCGAGGGCTTCCTTTTGTCCTTAGCCTAAAGACCAAATTCCTTATTGTCAAGACTACATTGCGTGTTTACAGCCTCATGAAGCAATGAAAAGTGGAGCCTATACTGACAGAATATTGGGTTCAAATCTTGGCTCTGCACTTCCTAGATGTGTGATCTTGCTGACTTAATTTCCTCATCTCTACAATGGGGATAATAATGGCACATACCTCAAAGGGTTGTTGTGAGATGCTTGGCTTGTTTATATGCTCAATCAGTTGGCTGTTACTGCATCTCCAGCTTTATTTCACCCTACCCTCCTTCCTTCTGCAATATGCCTTCTCATCACTCTCATGCTTTTTTTCTACCTACATACCTTTTGCCTTTTCTAATTTTTTTTTTTTTTTTTTTTTTTTTCCTGTCTCAGACTAAGAGCTCTGCTAGATGGTTCCCCTTTTCCTTCCCAGTTCATACTAGGCTCTTATTAAATAATTAATATTGGAATGAATGAAGAGCATTTATCATACTTTATGAGAACTGAGGTTTTTTTTAATAGTTTCTCCAATGTAGGGCACAGTGTATATGAAAGTTATCTTGTTCACTGTTGAATGCTGGCATCCAGTAGAGAGAATGACACATAGTAGGGATTAGATTAAATAAATACGTGTTGAATACATTTGCCATCCTAGACAAGTACTGACTTTCAAAATCTACTTATACACTCAAATGGATCTATCATGAATCATAAAATACTGCAAATTTTGCCAATTTACATTAGAGGTTTTTTTTTTAATTTCGTCTTCTCTCCAAGTTTCTTACTCCTCCAATACTCATCCATTAATTATCATATGTGTTGGCTAATTTTGAACTCTAGGGCTTTATTTGCTTTATATCATGTGGCAAGATGTTTCTTGGTGAACTTTAAACCTTTTCTCTGATCCTGCCAATTTAGTAGATTATATCAGATATTTGTAGGAGTGCAAAAAGTTGCAAGTTAAAAAGCCATCAGTGTGACCATTTTAATATATAGTTTGAAGTAAAGAAAAATATCTCAATTATTCCTTTGTTTTTCAATCACTTTTATTAATGAGTAACACTGCTTTCTGAGTAAAGACCACCTTAACTCTTGCAGGCAATATGACATCTTTTATTAAATTATATTAAAACACTGATTAATTGTAATCCAAATCCTCCATTATCCAGGGTTTACTTCTTGTTCTGTATTTGAGGAAATGAATCAAAATCAAAGAAACAGGTCAGTGTTAGCTAAAACAACAAAGCCAACAAAACATTTTCAGCATACATACTGGGCACATGTGTATTAAATGTAATAAAACAAACATTACTTTTTTAAAAAGGGTGGTAATTCAGCCATATACTGAGTCACCAAAGATTTGATTCTTTGCCTCCATCCTATCCAAAAGGGAGAAGAAGGGAGTCATCCACTTAGATTTTTCAGTAAGAAATGAAACAAAAAGGGTTGCTGGCTTGATCATGGGTTAAACAGAAAACTTGCTTTTACTTTAACTTCATGTATCTTGGTGACTTGCGCTTTTATTATATTTCTACTATTACCTTAAATGACATCTTAATGACCAAATGCTTTTGATTTACTTTAAGATACCTTTCACTGAAGAAGCACTCAATATACGCCGAATAAATAAATGAAAACACAAATAAACATATGTATTACACTGGATATGGCCCCTTTAGTAAGACATTTGTTTGACTCGAACCAATTCTGTAAATTTCATAAATGATAGTGAAGGTGACATTAGCTGACATTAAACCAAGATGTTTGGAAGACTGATAGAGACGAAATAACTCAAAACCCTGAAAATAAAGCTGTTAAATATTACAAGCACAGCCATGCCTTGCTAAACTCATTTTTCAGGACAGAAAAGCAGATTGTGGAATTATTCACGCCAAAGTAATCCTTGCTTAATTTAATCATCGAACTAGGTTTCCTAATATGGATATTTTCTTAGACTTCGATTTGTTACATAGCTAACTTATTTTCTAATAGACTATGTTGGTAATAAGAAAATGAATTACATGCTGTTGGCAGAGTGATGATAACTTAGATCTGAATTTATCCCACACAAACTTGGTACCCCCTTTAAATTCAATAAGCTTGGGATACCTCAACAATCTATCACCTCTGGATGCCATTTATAAACAGATGGTAAGCCTCCACATCCGTGCGCGGCAGAGAGCACAGGCCAAAGTACTTTTATCCAGGAATTGTCCGTGACATCATCAGGAAGAACACACAGCCCAGCCAATTTTGAACAAAGACCATTCAGCTTCCTGTTTTAGGACCTTCTAAATCCTTAAATCCCATTGGCTTAGCACAGGCAAAACCTAACACCGCAGTAAATGTCATACTCCACCCAAGAGAGGGCAGTGACACTCACAACAAGCCAGCATTACACCAGGGCTTGGAATGATTGAATAGAAAAACAGTGGAGAGGTCCAGGCTGCAGTGAGCCATGATATCGCCACTGGACTCCAGCCTGGGTGACAGAGTGAGACCATGACTCAAAAACAAACAAACAAAAATGAATTAGGAAAGAGAGAAAGAAGGAAGGAAGGAAGGAAGGAAGGAAGGAAGGAAGGAAGGAAGGAAGGAAGGAAGGAAGAGAAAGAAAGAAAGAAAGAAAGAAAGAAAGAAAGAAAGAAAAAGAAAGAGAGAGAGAGAAAGGAAACCGAGTGTCTGATTCTTGAAAGATCATTTGTCTTTCATTCTTCACTGTCTCCAAGCATGAACCAGGAGAAATTTAAACGCAAGAAAAGCAACAATCACTATTTCGTCAACTCTCTCTCACAGCAGGGAGTTATTCAAAAATAATAATGCCTTTCTATGATAGGAAACCTAATTATTAAGAGCATTAAACACTAGAAGATTGCCACCCTTCGTACTGGCTGCAGATCGTTTGTCTTACTTGTCAAACACAAGTTCGTTTTTGACACTGATTTCTTAAATTTCCGCTGACTTGGCAATCTGCAGCCACTTCTCACAAGCTCTGTAATATCTTAAAGACTTCACAGCTAAGCAGTTAGAAAGGATTTGGGGTTTAATTCAGCTCACTGACCTGTTTAAGAGAATAACGGAAATAAAACAATTTTCAGCTAAAGGCCTGAGAAGGCCTCTCTCTTCTGAAAGAGTCTTTGTATCAATGCCATGAATCAAATGGTTTGTCTAAGTGGTTATTCTGCACCACCAGTGAAGGCCCAGCAATGTGGCAGTGAATCACATTTAATAACTTGTGGTTAGCTGTCATGAACACTTAATTTGATGTTGAACACAAACCCTGCAGGGGCAGAAGGGAGCTGGGGAGGGGAGAGGTGGGTGAGGTGTGGGAGGCAGAGACAGTTAAGATCCACTTGAGATCCTGCGGCTCCCTTCGCCCCTTGAATCTTGAGGGACGGATGTGGGATCCTGTCTGCTGGTGTTTCTGCTGCTTTTTTGCAGCACAGCGTTAGACAGAATTCGCTTTCTTGGCGTTTATCGTCTCCTCCACTTCAAGTCTTCCTGGGATCCCATTCACCCTCATAATGAAGGCTCGCCCAGTGTTAGAAGAACACTGCAGTCTTTTCCAGAGTGCTAGTGGAGGGCTGTCAGGCCGGCTAGAAGAATTCAAAGCGTTCAGGGAACCCACAAAAGATTTCTTGCAGCCTTTTAGCTGCCTGGCAGGCAGTAGAAACCCCTCTTGTGTCAACTGCTAAACACTGCTGTCCCTGTGTCCTAAATGGAATGCGTCAAAACTCGGGAATCCCACAGCTTCACATGTCGGCCATGTGCGCTGGCGGCAGCGGGCTCGGCCGCTTCAGACGTTTTAATTTGTCACTCGGGAAAGCAGATGTGTCAGGGAGTTGGAGAACTTGGGAGGTGACCACAGCGAACTGCCTGAGGGGCCTACCCCACCGGGACCGCTGATGAGCCTCCTCCGTGGGGCCAGCCCAGTGCTGGGAGCGGAGGGAGGGAGCAGCAATTTAGTGGCTGCGATTGGAGACAAAGCCGCCTCCCACCGAGCCTCCTGGGAGCCCCCGGCGCGCATCCCGCCCGCCCGCGGCCGAGGCCGGTCCCTTTAGTCCCCCTTGCCGCGCTACGCGCACGCCCTGCCCTGCGCTGAGCAATGGCAACCTCGAAAGCACGTTCCAAACACTTTCTCCTTAGTCCTCAGGCCTCTCTCACTGGTTCGTTGAGCTACACAGCTATTCTCAGAGACTGATCTAAGTCGGTGTGAGAATCTTTTAAGTGTCCTTCAAAGGCTACTTTGCAGTGACGCGAGCCTGAGGCATAGGTCCCGATCATTTCAATTTGGTCAATAGACGAAAAACAAAATGGAATTTGACATTAAAAAAAAAAACTCAGTAGTCCTGTTTTCAAAGTGTAAATGTGATGAATTTTAAAGCAAAGCAAACTTTCATACATTCAAATAAACACTAAATTGTCACACCTCTGAAAGCATTAATCACGCCCCTTGGTGTGTCAAGAACTTGGTGTAATTAGAGACCTCCTCTTATTCCCATCAAACTCCTCACCCTCACCCATCCCCAACCACCCCTCCTCACCCTCCAGATGCCAAGTGCATTGCCTGCCTCAGTGCAACTGACAAATACATGCATTGAACCAAAATTCCTGCAAACTCAGCTGACAAGATGACTGTGAAAATATAAATCTCTATTTTATATATTTTTATTGGTAGTAATAATAGAAACAATGTTTATATTTTTAAAAAATCCAAACCCATGGGATAAAAGTAACAAGTCTACAGCTACCCAATGAAACACACACACACACTTGAAACTTCTGTGTTCTAAAAATGTAACAGATTCAAATCAGACTTATGACACTAAGTTCCATGGAACAAACTAGTCCCCACAGTAAAATTAGAACACCTGAACAAGAAAATCAACATTAAAGACATAATCATAAATGTTCACTTTAGGAAGGACAATGAAGTAATCGTACAAATAAGAGATTTTAAAAATGGAAAAGTCCTTAATGGATGTTTCATTTACTTTATTTAAATCCAAGTGAATTTCATTTTAATTCATTTCAATTATTTATTAGTTGATTACATTATGGGAAACTGAGGCACAGGGAATTCAGCAACTTGCTGGAAGCCCATGGCTGGCTGGTTAATTAATGGCAGGTCAAAGATTAGAATTTAATTGTGCATCTGTGAATTCTGCCTTTGCTGCCTTTCTCCAGCAGCATTGATTAGAATAGTAATCATTTATGACAATTTTATGGGATGGAAATCGAGGCAAATACAGGTAAAAATCACTAAGCAAATTGATAGCCGAAGGAGTGAGAGGAGTCTGAAGGGCTAAACTGTTCCACAAAAAACAGTATTTCTTATTTTTAGAAGTGATTTTCTTAAACCATTTAAAATCTCAGAACGTTATGGGTAGACCGAAAATATGCAGATAAACATATTAAAATATTTTAAAACTATTTCTTCCTTTACTTACTTTCCAAGACCTGCACTCAGATCTGTGCTTCCCTTGAAAGAATTCCCAAGCTTTCTCTTCCAGTCTGCAGGACTAGGCCTCCAACAGGGCCCTGGGATTACAAATTGAAGACTCAACAGAGAGCATAAGAATCCAGCATAGGAAGCTGCTCAGTGGAACATCTTGACGCTCAACTTAAAGTCTTCGAGATTTGGCCTCAGCAAGAAAGAAGCAAGTCCAGATGCCTTCAGGAGCATACTTTCTCCAAAAACACACTAAGTTTATTAGTTTCAGAGCTGTTAATTTGACACTTGCTTTCTTAGAATTTACCTAAAAATAGAGTGTGTGGGGAGGGGCAGGAAGAGGGGCAGGAAGACAAAACCGAAAACTAAAATGTTAAGGATTTTGACTGGGATGGCAAAAATCATGTCATTTATAACATTTCAGTCAACGGTCTTACTGCATGCCACATCTTCATAGAAATCCTATTATCAAAGCCACCAGACACTATATTTGCTTCCTAATTATAGACCCTGAGCTAACAGTTGCTTTTTCTTCCCTATAATAACAACAACACTTTGTATTTATCTAGCGCCTTTCTTCCAACAAGCTCAAAATTCTTTGCAGACATTAACTCACGAATCCCGGCTTCTGGTGAAAGGGATCGGTGGTGCCTCTTAGTCTCTATGTTTTGTAGTTGGAGAAAACAAGCAACTGAGCAAGCAGCCAAAGACATGGAGAGGAACATGCTGAGGAGTTCAGCTGTAGGGCCTTGGAGTTGACAACAAAATGCTTCCTCTGTGTTTGCTTCTACTTAGCCTCCTCTGGACTTAAACAAAGGAGAATTCTTGGGTCTGATGAAGGTTCCATTTTGGACATTTTTCTCTCTACCTTTGCTTCCTCATCAGGATTTGCAAACATCTTTGCACAGTTGTTTAACTACTAATTCTAATCCTGAGCTTAGCCATAAGGATTTTAATCACATCCATAATCCTTTCCCCACAAGCACCCCCTTGTGGGTGCTTAGGGCGCCAAAACAATGAAACAAAAGACAGGCCTTCACCAAAGAGGTTAGGGGTTGCCTTTTAGACAAATTTAGTTGGTGGCTTGGGATTTTTATACCTTACGCTGTTATTGAAAGTTTCCAAATGGATTTTCTCGGTGGTCTCCTTTAAAATTTAACTAAAAATAAAATATAGGATTGTAAAATCTTGGCGTTAGAAAAATCTTGGAGGCCGTCTAGAATTCCTTCTCCGATGCTGCTGACGTACCATCATTCAGCTGTTGCCTGAACATTTCCAGTTTTCAAGAAATTCAAACAATAGCCCATGTATTTGTTTAATAACTCTCATTGATAGAAATGTCTTCATTATATAAAACTGAAGTCATCTGCCTTCCTAATGCCATTTCATTCATGCTAGTTCTGCCCTCAGAAGAACTCAGCTAATATCAAACACTTGCACACAGTCACTTTGCAAAAATTTAGGGCAACTAATATTCCCTTTAAGTTTTCTCTTCTCTAAGGTAAATACTCTCAGTTTTTAATGGTTCTTCACATGAATATTTTCCAGAACCTCTCTCCTCCTACATGCCATTCTCTGATTGAGCTTCAGCTGTCAGTGTCCCTGAAACCTAGTTTTGTTCTGACCAGCACAAATGATTGTGGAACCATATTCTCCATTATCTCGTCCTTTGTTTAGAAATGCAACTTAGGGTTTCATAAAATTTTGCTAGCCAGAACACACTTCTGGCCACTATTCAGTTGTAATACAACTAAACCCCTGGGTATTTTTCATCTTAACTGAGTGTAAGGTAGGTGCTATGGTTTGATTGTTTCCAACCAAAACTCATGTTGAAACTTAATCCCTGATGTGGCAATATTGAGAGGTGGGACCTTTAAGTGATTGGATCATGAGGGCTCTGTGCTCATGAATGGATTAATCCATTCATGGGTTGATGGATTAATGGGTTAATGGATTAGTGGTTTATCATGGAAGTAGGGTTGCTGGCTTTCTAAGAAAGGAAGAGAGACCTGAGCAAGCATGTTAGCACACTCGGCCCCCTTGCCATGTCATACACCTCAGGACTCTGTACAGAGTCCCCACTAGCAAGAAGGTTTTCACCAGATGGGCCCCCTCAACCTTGGATTTCCCAGCCTCCAGAACTGTAAGAAATACATTTTGTTTCTTATAAATTACTCAGTTTCAGCTATTTCTGTTACAAGCAATAAAAAAAAGCAGACTAAGACAGCAGGCCTCCTCCATTTTATTCTTGCAGAGATGAGTTTTGAATTATAGGTCCCCATTAAAATAGTTTCATTAGTTTCAGATCTAGCATATTGAAATCTTTCTAAATTTGTATTTTGTATTAATTTTATTTTGCCATGATACCCTCTGCATATATGAATCCCGAATAATTTGAAAATCCTTTTTCCATGTTTTCAGTTGTTCACTAATTTACAAAAGATCCACTATGTATCTGGTGTTTTCGTAGGAAAGAGGAATACAAAAATGAATAAGATCTTTGTCTTCAAAGCATTCACCATCTAGAGAGACACAGAGATGAGCAGCCCAAGAGATGAAACTGAGGAGGTAGGTGGGGTCAGCTAGTTTGATTGCCGTTACTTACCCCATTAAGGAGATTAAACTAGGGGACTTTCAAGCAAGGGGAATAACCTGATCAGCTGTTTATGTTAGCAGAATATCTCCAGCAACAGCTGGGATGATGAAGCATCTTCTCTTGGCAAAGAAGAACACCGAAATCAGAGAGGCCAGTTAGGAGGCTACTGCAATATTTCAGGTAAGAGTTAATAAGGACTGAAGTACAGCAAGGACAACAGGAGAGAAGAGGAGACAGAATTCAGAATTTTTCAGAGGTGGAATCAGTAAGACTATATGACCAATTAAATATAAAGAGTGAATAAGTATGAGCTGAGAGGAGTGAAAAAAAACAAACAAAAATTATATAAAGAGTAAGGAAGAGAACAGGGTCAAAAGTACTCTGGGGATTTCATCTTCAATAAATGGTGTTAGTCACAGAGGGTAGAAAACTTAAGAGAAAAGAAATTACTCTAAGGAAGGATATCTGGAATTGAAAGCTATTAGTTTGCAATTTTCTCTAATAGTTCTCAGTAGACAGAATCATAAGAAAATGGAAGTTTGAATTATTCCAAAGGGGGAATATTTCTAGGTTGAGAGCAACAGAAAAACTGAGGCATATGCTGGAGTGTGTGTGAATGCCACCCCAGTCACTAGATGCAGCTGAGGAGGCTGGTATATTGTGGGAGCAATGAAGGGCTGAAGCATTGGAAACAGGAAAGCAGGTTTGGTGGGAACTCAGGAATGGAAAAGGCCAGAGCATAGGAGATTGTGCTACTCAATATTCTACTCAATAACCTGATTTATTTTTTTTAATTTTATTTAATCTTATTTTATTTGAAGTTCCAGAGTACATGGGCAGGATGTGCAGGTTTGTTACATAGGTAAACATGTCCCATAGTGGTTTGCTGCACCTATCAACCCATCACCTAGGTATTAAGCCCCACATGGATTAGCTATTTAACCTGATGCTCTCCCTCCCCCCACCCCCACCCCCACCCCCAGTAATCCAATTTAAAAGTGAAAGGTTCTTTGTGATCTTATGTTAGTACCTGGTAATTACTGTATTTTTTTTCTTTCCTTTTCTTTCTTCTTCTTCTTTTTTTTTTTTTTTTTTTTTTTGAGACAAAGTCTCACTCTGTTATGCAGGCTGCTGGAGTGCAGTGGTGTGATTTCGGATCACTGCTGCCCTCACCTTTGGAGTTCAAGCAATTCTCCTGCCTCAGCCTCCCAAGCAGCTGGGACTACAGGTGCACCACCACGACCAGCTAATTTTTTTGTTTGTTTAGTAGAGATTTCACCATGTTGGCCAGGCTGGTCTTGGATTCCTGGCCTCAAGTGATCTGCCTGCCTTAGGCCTCTCAAAGTGCTGGGATTACAGGCATGAGCCATTGTGCCTGGCCTCACTGCACTTTTTTCTAGTATTTGTCTCTTTGATTATCCATTCTTGAAATTAGGAAGCAATTAACAATCAAATTTATCATTCTACATTTTTCCCTTTTCCAAAAATCAGGAAAACATTTTTCCAGCTCCATTATCCAAGCAATTTCCCCATTCTTTATAGTTTCTCAAAAATCTACAAGTGTTTATGAGATCACATCATGAAATGTTACTTAAAGTTCTGGGTTATGACTTGCCTTAGACCAGAGATGTGAATATATTGAAATTAGTACATTCTGCTCTGTCCTCTCTATTTTCTTAACCAAGGTTGCTCTACTCTTTCTTTTTGGAAGAGATTATTTTCCTTGCTAGACTAGATAGAGTCAACACAGGAGTTGAGAAGTTAAGCTTCCTATATGTCACTTTCTATACCATAAAGTTTCCTAGCTTTTTGTTGTTTCTTTTCCTTTTGGAAACATAGCTGGAATAGTGTTTGTTTGTTTGCAAGCTTCACTTCCTTAAGGATTTTAGCTTTTTCTAGATCGATTATTTTTATTCACGCTATTCTATAGTATATATCCTTGGGAAGTGTCCTAGGACAGGTTTCTTAGAATCAAATCCTGAGACAAGGATGTGTATGCAAGAGATTTATTAAGGAAGTGAACCCAGGAAAATCCAGTAAGGGAATGAAGAAAGTAAGACAGCAAAAAGAAAGAAAGGAAGCAAGGATGGGATCCAAGCAAAAGTCATATCATCCATGCTGAAACATTCCACGGCTCTTAGAATGAAATTCCACTCCTTCCCATGGCTTACAAATCTGCTGCCTGCAACTCTGCTATCATCTTTGGCCCCTTTTACCCTTGTTAACTGCACTTCTGCTGCATATCCCTATATTTCTGTTTGCCTAGGCCAATGTCTAGAAGAGTTTTTCCAATGTTATCTTCTAGAATTGTTTCTCTTCCTGACCTCAGTGACTTCCTCCATGATGTTTCTTTGTCTAGAATGTTCTCCCTTCCACCCTACTTGGCTACCTCCTATTGATCCTGCAGATCCCAAGGTCTTTCCCTGACCTAGGAAACGGTGGTTGTGATGCCCTGTGCCACCTCAGGACTCTGCAGAGAATCTCCAAGGGCAAGAGGGCCCTCACCCCCATCCTGTTATTTCCTCTTATCATATGCCAGTACAATGGAAAGAGAAGCTACAACAAGGCTACTATTTTCCTAGATAGCATTTTTCACAGTTTGTAATTAAATACTTATTTATGTTGTAATTTCTTGTTATCTGTCTCCCCCATTAGACGTAAGATTAATAAGGGAAAGAAATAAATCTATTTCATTTGTTGGTGTATAGCCAATAATAGTTGTTGAATTATAAGTTTCTTTCTTCCTTTTTTTTTAGAGACAGAATCTTGCTCTGTCATCCAGGCTGGAATGCATTGGTGCACTAATGGCACACTGCAGCCTTGACCTCCTAGGCCAAGTGATCCTCCTACCTCAGCCTTCTCAGTAACTGTGACCACAGGCGCATGCCACCATGCCCAGCTAATTTTTAAATGTTTTTCTAGAGATGGGGTCTCACTATGTTGCCAGGCTTGTCTTCAACTCCTGGGCTCAAGTGATTCTCCCATATCAGCCTCCCAAACTGTTAGGATTATTGCATGAGCCACTGTGCTCAGCCAAATAATGTTTCTATTTTAAAATTTGTCTCAAAATTTGTTCTCCTATGTCTAGGACACAAATCTGAGTTGCAAAGCAGTAGCTTTCATCTATAAAATGTCCATCACAGAGTAAAGACAAGCTATGATAAGGCTGCAGTCAGGCTCTCATAAAGAGCTGGGTCAGGCTTTCTCTTCACTTTGGGAGGTTCCTGTCGCTACAAAGTTCTTCAAACTTAAAAGCCTCCCGAAAGAGCCCTTGCACAGAATGAGTTGGCAAACATTTACTATAAAGGCTCAGATGGTAAATATTTTACACTTTGTGGGCCATGTAATCTGTCACAACTACTCAATTCTACTGTACTAGCATAAAAACAATTACAGACATAATGGTTGTGACTGTGTTCCAATAAAACTTTATTTATAAAAACATTCAGTGGCCATAATTTGCCAACCCCTGATATGGAGGCATAGTGCCTTAGTCTGTTTTCTTTTGCTACAACTGAATACCTGAGACTGGGTAATTTATAAAGAAAAGAAATGTATTTTTTACAGTTCTGGAGGCCAGGAAGTCCAAAGATGAGGGGCTGCATCTGGTGAGGACCTTCTTGCTGGTGAGGACTCTATGCAGAGTGCTGTGGTAGTGTGGAGCATCATAAGACAAGTGAGCACACTGAGAGCCAACCTGGCTTTTATAACAGATCCACTCTCGTGATCACTAACCCTGTCTTATGATAAACCATTAATCTATTCTTAAGGACAGAGCTCTCATGATCCAATCACCTCTCAAAAGTCCCACCTCTCAACACTGCTGCATTGAGGACTAAGCTTCCAACACATATACTTTTGGGGAACACATTCAACCCATAGAAGTTAGTGAAAACAAGGGACTCACACTCATGGTAAGCAAACTTTGGCTGCCTGTAAAACACTCCTGACAGTGATCAAGGTAAGGAAGACACCTGCTTTGTTCACAAATGTCAAATTGAAATAAGCTGTGAAGTACAGCAGTTAGAACTCCACCAGCCCAGGGATTTCTGCCTGTTTTTTCCCTTGATATATCTGTTCCAAACACAAGAACAGTACCTGATCCCCACTAGCCACTTGATAAATATTTGTGGAAGGAGCACTGTTGCTTTAAGGTAGAGAAATCTTTATACTGTCAACAAGATCATCTCTATCTATCATTCACTCCGCAAGGAAGAGCCTTGTTCCTGGTGGGTGCTTTCTGGTGGATGTTAACATGCTACACAAAAATGTTCATACTTCAAGATCACTCCCACGACCTGCTGTCTGGTTTCTGACTTTCCAATCTTTCTCTTTCCAACACCCTGACCAACCAGCCATTTTCTTCTCCTCATAAATCCGTATGTATATTGTTTTCATTTCAGGCCACTTCTCTTTCCACATAAAGTAGATGATTCAGCTATAAGTATGATCTGCAAGAGAGGCACCATTGTGACATGAACCATGACAAAGTGGTCTATATCACCTACTTGTGCCCCATCCCAGATGTGCCACTTCCATTTTTACAATGGATTGCTGCAGGGCTCACTTAATTAATATGATTTGATGATTCTGAAAGAATCCAACTCCTTGATTGGTGGTTCTGACTGCATGCTCACTTATACTGTGGGCAGACTTTTTATGCCTAAAATTATACTGGTAGCTGTTTTGTGAAAAGTATATGGTTCTCCACTACAGATAGTGTGGCTCTGGTCAGCTGTCGATGTTGCGATTCCCCTTTTGGAGCCTGTCACCACCTCTACACAATATCTTTTCCCACCACACTTACCTCTAGTACCAATGGTCTAGTAGATCACATGTTTCAAGAAGCAGGGCTGCTTGTACTGTCATATGAGCCTTCTGCAAAGCCATTTCTTTTTCATAGCTAGAAGCCTTCCCTATCACTCAGTAAATCAGTTAGGGCAATATTCTCAAATGTGAAAGATGCTTCCTTCAAAATTCAAAGAACCCTACCAGGCATTATGGTCCTTTTTTAATAATCAGAGATACAAGACAAAATAATTTGTCCTTTGCTTTGAATGGGGATGTTGTCAAAAACCCCAGATCATGGGACCCCTAAAAACTTTATGGGCTCCTAAATCTTCGTTGGATTTATCACCCACCCTCTGGAGTGCATGTTACCAACGCCTCCAGCACACTTGCCTCTACTTGCTTATCTGGTTCAATTAATAGGATGTCATCAATAGTGAACCAAGGTGATGTTCTGTAGAATGTATAGATGTTCCAGTCCTATAGGGTAATGGAGCCTAAGAGATTGAACATAGCTCTGGCACAAGATCATAAATGTATATTGTTGCTTTCTCATGTGAACTCAAATTGTTTCTGGTCTTTCTTTCTGAGAGGAATGGGAAAGATTACATTCACCAAGGCCGGGCACAGTAGCTTACACCTGTAATCCCAGCACTTTGGAAGGCCAAGGTGGGTGGATCACCTGAGGTCAGAAGTTCGAGACAACCCTGACCAACATGGAGAAACCCCTGCCTCTACTAAAAATACAAAATTAACTGGACGTTGTGGCGCATGCCTGTAATCCCAGCTACTCAGGAGGCTGAGGCAGGAGAATCGCTTGAACCCCGGAGATGGAGGTTGCGGTGAGCTGAGATTGTGACATTGCACTCCAGCCTGGGCAACAACAGCAAAACTCCATCTCAAAAAAAAAAAAATGGTTACATTCACCAGATCAGTGAATGGATGCTGTGTACTTGAGCATGGGCCATGCTAATCTGCTATTGCAAACAAACCATAATTAGTATGGTAGCAATAAATAGGGCTACTGTATGGTTCAGTTTGTGTAGTCTACTATCATTCTTTAGGATTGACTTTAATTTTTTGTAGAAGACATATTGGTGAACTAAATAAGGATAAATTAGGAATTAATCGTTACTTCTTCTGAGTCTTTTAACTGTAGGGGTAACGTTTATTCTCTACCTTTGACCCTTGGATACATTATTGTTTTCGTCTACCATCTTGGATGAGAAAGGGTGGGGACAATTAAGGGCTATTTCAGAGAATTTCATTTGCCTTATCCACTATGATGGCTCCTATCTTATTGGCCAAGGAATCAACGTTGAGTTCTGCCAACTCCCAAGTATGTCCAATCCAAGTATACATTCAGGTACTGGCAAAATGACCACTGGAGGCATTCATGGACTCAGGGAACACACCATAGCCAAACCTGAGCCAGGACTTCATTTATTACATAGCTCCTACTGTTCCTATTCTAAGAGGTCATGATGACGAATATCAACAAATATTCATTTTAATTCAAATTCTGTGTCCAATAGTCCTTGAAACATTTAGGTATTCACTGTCCTCCAGTGATGAGTTACTGGATTAAATGGCCATAGATAGTTTTGACAAAGCACAAGCAAATTATTACCAAATAATCTCACCATGATATCGGAGTCTTCCTGTTTATGGCCCAGGCTCTCCTCCATTCAAAAAGTTCTGGATCTGAAAAGTGGCTCAGATTCAGAAACTGGGCATCTATTCTGCCCTAAGCCCTAATCGACTCTTAATTGCTGCTGACTATATAAATTGAAAAATACTGTTGTTGACTGTCCAGCTTATTCTAGAGATCTAGGCATCTTTATCGCTCTCTCTGCAGGTCAGGCACAATTCCTTTTGCTTGTGCTCTGACCTTGTACTCATTATGGCAATCCCATCAACCTGGATGCTGACAGTTAAGTACCACTACTTGGCCTTCATTATTTTGAGATCCTATCATCTCCACATCTGCTAGGGGACTGAGTTCTATAACAGCATCTCCTACATTTGTCCTGGTCTACAGAGGAAAGTTATCACTGAGTCTTTAAGGATGCTGAAGCTCTCTTCAGTATAGTCCTTATTACTTTAGTAAACAGAGTGTTTTTTAGTCCAATTTGTGGAACACAGTTGGCTGGTGCGTTTTTGGCTTTATAAAGTATATTTATTTCAGGGTATCCTCTTTGAGCTTTTCTTTGAGCCTTTGATTCCATTTTTCGCCATTTGCATGGCAGTTCTGCCCTTTCTTTTTCACTTACTATGGACCAACAATATATTAGCACTGCCTCCTGTGTATTTGCCCAAGATCACCCATATGATGGGAAGGTGCTCACATATTGATAAATTATCCTTTAGCCAGCTCTATGTTCCATAAACCTTGATCCAGAGCCATCAAAAAGTCCAATATGTATTATCCTGCCTTCTGTTGGTTCCTGGTTTCCTAGATTATACAGCTCTTTTTGTACCTAGTCCCTTTCCACCCTTCACAGGTCCAGCATATCCTCCATCAGGTTATGTTACGGTGTGTCCCTAATAACTGGTCAGCAGCCAAGAGTGGAATTGGGAGTAAATTCTAAAGGAGGGGCAAAGGGGAGGGAATGTGTTGTCCTGCAAAGCAGAGGACTTTGTGTTGTCTTCAAACAAGGGGGAGTGCTATCCTTTAATAGGGAAGAGTGGGTTACTTTTGAATATGCCAAGGGTCTAAGAGGACTGGGAATTCAAGGTTCTTTAGTGCACTGACCCGGATATCCCCATCCAGGTCATAGAGTCCCACTTCTTCCTAACTAGGACTCTGCTGGGGGGATTGACAATTTAAATTTCTCTCTGGTGCTCAGCTACTCTTATAATTAAGTCCTGGGCCTGATCCTCAACTATTTCTGCTCTGTGGCTGCAGGAGATGATTGTCCTTTCATGTGCTTCTGAGGAGGCTTCTGAATTTCACACTCTCCCTTACACTGGTCATGAATTACCCTCACCTTTTCATTGTCTATTTCCAATGCATTGATCACACTCAACAAGAGCAAACTAATTCCCTTGTCTTTATAATTACTCCTTTCTGAATTTCTCAAACATCTGAGATGTTGCACCTTCCAGTGCTTTCCTTTCCCTTGTATTTCACCCCAGTTCTCTGTCAGATAAAGTTTTAACAATTGCCCTGCTACAAAATGCTAGAGACTGTTCACATTCCATCTATTTACCAAGGATGAGAACCTCATTGCCAGCCAGCTAGCAGACGACCTACTTCCAAAAATTGGAGACTTCACTAAGGATACTTGCAGGAACAATATGTATGGGGGTGGGTGTATAAGGAACAAGATTAAGCAGTGGGAAAGGTTGAACTGCAACAGTTCATCCTCTGGGGAATCTCTGGACCTGGGACAGCCCTTCACAGGTGTTTTGAATTGAGGTGAGAGGGCCTTGTCTTTGTCGCCTCCTTCTTGACCAAGACCTCATTGGATATGGGCTGCCCTTGGGGCAGGGACATACACTAGTGTGAGGCAGCACCTTTCAGGCTCAGGGCAATTCCTGGGGAAGAACTCACTGTCAGCCATCCACAGGCAAGAATCCTGGCAGCTGGGAGAATAGGAACCTCAGTCCTGAAGGTGAAGGTGGAGAGAGAAATCTGGGGTGTACCTCACAACTGCATTTACCAATGCTGTTCTAAAAATTTAATCAGAACATGAATGTGGAAGGACTTTAGTTTGTTTTCAACACTTTATAAATCCAAGGGTTTTTTTGTTTTGTTTTTTTTGAGAGAGAGCGTCCCTCTGTTACCCAGGCGGAGTGCAGTGGCATGCTCACCACTCAGTGAAGCCTCAACTGCCTGGGCTTAAGTGATCCTCCCACCTCAGCCTCCTGAGTAGCTGGGTCTACAGCTGTGTACTACCATGCCTGGCTAATTTTTGCATTTTTTTGCAAGATATTCTCATTACGTCACAATTTTGACTTGGGTTGGCCCAGGCATAGAATCAGCTGCCATAGTCAGTAAGAGAAGATGTCTTAGTGAGGTCAGACTCTCCCATGTGTTAACTAAGTTACTGACTTTTTAACTGTCCATTATATTCTAAGACTCCAGATTCTGGGTTGGTTTTAGACAATCCCTAATGGAGCATCATTTTGAAAATGAAGGGTCCACAATTGATTTCATTTTTTTGTCCAACATTTTCCTTGGTGAACAGTTTGGAACATCTGAAGGGTTAAATGTAGTATCATTACAAAGTTGAAACAGAACCATAAGTTTAATATTATTTTAAGGCTCAAGTGATTTAACATGACATCAAGCTTGAGTTAACATTCTACATGGTTGTGGAGATATTAGGGTTTAAACAGATGTCAGCAATTTTTTTTATAAAACGGAAATTGAGTGATACAGATGGTGAAGACTGAGTTCAAAGTGGCTGTGCATAGTATAAAAATGTACACTAAAGTAAAAAGTAATCATCTTTATATTTCAAGTTTGAAGATTCTTTTTTTAGTGATGAGGATAATTTTCAAGCCAATCAAACAGAAATCTATTTACCTTTTACTTCCATATTATACATTTTTTCTGCTACGTTTTCTAATTATGTAAGGTATTTATGCAGTAATATAGGACTTCACTCTTTCTCAGCTCTCACCCTTGTTATACCTACCTTTTCTATTGGCATAATATTGTTCAATCTGCTTCATCATAGTTTCCATAGCAACAGGCCATGATGTCATAAAAATAATCACCTTATAGATTTTTATTATTTTCTCTATACAGTTGGGCCTCTTTTAGAAACTTGTAATTTTTATGCATTTAATAGAAATGCGGCCGGGCACAGTGGTTCATGCCTGTAATCCCAACACTTTGGGAGGCTGAGGTGGGCGGATTGCATGAGCTCAGGAGTTCAAGACCAGCCTGGGCAACACGGTGAAACCCCATCTCTACTAAAATACAAAAAATTACCCAGGCGTGGTGGCATGCTCCTGTAGTCCCAGCTACTCGGGAGGCTGAGGCAGGAGAATTGCTTAAACCCGGGAGGCGGAGGTTGCAGTGAGACAAGATCACACCACTGCACCCCAACATGGGGGACAGAGCGAGACTCCATCTCAAAAAAAAAAAGGTTTTAAGGTTGTGAGGAAATAGGTATGTGAGTTTCACTCATCATTGCCAGTTCTTTCAGTTATGTCACTTGGACTCAAAAGAACATTTTCCATAAAAAATGAAACAAAATCCATATTTTTAAATGGAGAAATGTAAAAATATGTGATCTACAAAATTATTACTTCTTGTTTTCTGCCAAACAACCAGATTTGTTTTTCAAATGTATAATTAATTCTAATTAATCTTGTGTTCTTGAAATACTAACTGCTGGAGAAGTTTGAGAAAATACACCAGTATGCCTGTCTATACCATTCTGTAGATTAAAAGGGCTGTTTCAGAAGAGATATATCTGCCACAGGAATCTCACATGAACAGAGAGGAGAGCTGTGAGACTGGAAAGGATGAGGAATCTTCTCTGATGTATTGTGGATGGCCTGTGGACATAAGGCCTCTCCTTTTAGGTTTATGTTGGTTTCTAGCCTTGGTGTCTAAGACCTCAGAGAAAAAGGTATTCTTTTTTTTTCTTTCTTTCTTTCTTTTTTTGAGACAGAATTGTGCTCTTGTTGCCCAGGCTGGAGTCCAATGGCATGACCTCAGCTCACTGCAACCTCTGCCTCCCAGGTTCAAGGGATTCTCCTGCCTCAGCCTCTGGAGTAGCTGGGATTACAGGTGCACACCGCTATGCCTGGCTAATTTTTTGTATTTTTAGTAGAGACGGTGTTTCCCCATGTTGGCCAGGCTGGTCTTGAACTCCTGACCTCAGGTGATCCACCTGCTTGAGCCTCCCAAAGTGCTAGGATTACAGGCATGAGCCACCACGCTCAGCCAGGAAAAGAATATTCTAACGACAAGCCACAGACGCTCCTGGAGAGTACCTGTCTATTTCTAGCAAGAGGAATTTAGGGTCTCAGAGATCTTTGCATAAAGACTGCCACTGACTTCCCAATCATCTCACCTTCAGATGCCATAATTCTCATTTACAGCTAACTGCCCAGTGCTATACTCAGCATCTGCTTTCAAGTAGAGTCAAGAAGGACTTCAAGAGTTGTGAAGGAGTTGAGGTCATCTTTGATGAGTTCCTCTTTTGGCATCTCCCAAAGGGACCACAACCCCATCTCACTCCACCAATGTCTGCCCCCACTTAGTACCACCTCATTCTCTTTGGAGAAAATTGTTAGTTGCTTACCACCAGGTATCTTCCCTCAACCACGAAAAACAGGTGGCCTTGTTTCCTTTCTTCCATCCTCTTTTGAAAATCGCCAAAATGAATCCTATCCTTAAAAAAAAAAGAGAGCTAGACTTTTTATCACTAACTGTTCTACTTTGTTTTCATCACCTCAACAATCACACTAAGTCACCTTTTGTTTAGCTCTCTCTAATATCTCTATTCCTTAGGATGACCCTATAAGTTGAGTTTTAGTACAACTTTCTGATGAAAATCGAGGCTCAGAAAGATTAAGTAACTTGCTTAATGTGTCAAAGCTAATAAATGACAACTCTCAGATTAGACGAGATTCTGTATGTCCTCCAGCCCTGCCCTCTTCCCACTATAACACGTTGTCTCCTGAAATGCAAAGGGGATTCTTCTCCATTAAAGACATGGCTGTCATGAAAGTCTGTGACTAGGTGGCAAGTGTTGATTTCAGCCTCAGTCCCTGCAGAACCCTAATAGTGGCAACATCAAGCTAGGTAGAAAGGGAGAAGACAGTGTTATAAACCAGTGAAGTCAGATAGCTCTGAGTAGCTGTGCAGAGAGTAGAATTTCTCAAATAATATTGCTGCTGCCAGTGCCTCCAAAACCTAGGGCTGTGACTGACTTTTATCCCAATAAGTGGGTTTACTCAAGAACAGACTAGGATTCTCCTGGATGTCCAGGACATGCCTCTGGATGGTGGTCAGTCACTTCATCCTGAACAGTAGAATTAGATCACAGAACCTCTGAATATTCTGGCTCCTGATCCTAATAACAACAGGACAGACAAAGGTAGTGAATGAATCCTAATGCCTCATCACTAAGATCTCTAGATTTCCCACACAGACACCATTAGGTCAGAATAAACTATTAGAATCTCTTATCTTTTTCAAGCCTTTTGTTGCTGGGATCAGTGGTGCCTGAACATTGAGAGTTTCTGGAAACTCATTCCATTCAGCTTGCTAAGCAGCAGGTATCTGTTTTATATATGAGTATCTTACTGCCATTTTAGCCTTTCTATTAAACCTATTTCGAAAGCATAGCCTGAAGCCATTCCTGCCATTGGCTTTCTTCTCTTTGCTCTTTCTTTGAGTTATGAACTGAGCACATCAATAGCACTCTGAAAGCTTTGATGCTTCTTTGGCAATGACTTCAGTCCTGTTGCATTTACCACAGAACTGTAGTTACTGTCTTATGTGGAGAAGCATATTTGTGGTTGATAAAACGCTAGTTCAATAGTGGGGACAGGGAGTGAATTGATTATATTGAGCATTTTTATAACTGTCACTTTTCTAAAAGACAAAAGAGAGTGATTTTGGTTTCTTTCTCTATTCCACATATACACTGATTTTTAATTACAATCAAACATTATTAAAGGAAATCCAAGTGAAACCAGGGGGAAAATTATAACTATGGTTTAGTATATAGGATTTCATTTGATCCAGGGTGGGAGGAGGCTGGCAGGCACTTTCAAGCTTTTAGGTTTGTGCAATATTTGATTATTTATACAATTACTCTAAAGATATTTTACTCAGTATAATTACATGGAGAATAATACATGGTATGTAAGTTAGTGCAATCCTCTTCTGTAGTCTGATTTCTGAGAAATGAGAATCCTACTTTCCTCTGCCTGTAAGCAGTGGGCTTAATTCTCCTATATCCTCCTTTCCTATCCCAAAGACATTCGAACAACTTTGCCCTTGTAACTCACCGTCTTTATTTTTATTTTATTTTATTTTATTTTTTTGAGACGGAGTCTCACTCTGTCACCGAGGCTGGAGTGCAGTGGTGCGATCTCAGCTCACTGCAACCTCTGTCTCCCGGGTTCAAGCAATTCTCCTGCCTCAGCCTCCTGAGTAGCTGGGACTACAGGTGAGCACCACCACACCCGGCTAATTTTTTGTATTTTTAGTAGAGACGGGGTGTCACCATATTGGCCAGGCTGGTCTTGAACTCTTGACCTCGTCATCTGCCCACGCCAGCCTCCCAAAGTGCTGGGATTACAGGCATGAGCCACCATGCCCGGCCAATTCACTGTCCTTCTACCAAGAGAGGCAATGTGATGATAGTGTTTATGTGCAGGGACTCAGTGATATATAAAATATGTTTCAAATCAAGGCTTACTCACTTCACACCCTTACTAGTCTGTGTGGCTAGGTATTTAATCTATCTCAGTTTCCTCATCTGTAAAATCGTTATACACATTATCTGCCTCATAAGATTGTCAGGAGGATCAAATGCAAAACTGAATACCAGTTGATTGGCATATAGTAAATAATAAATGTTAGTTGTCATTATTACCATGGTTATAAAAGTCTTTAGTGGAATCATGGTAACAAGCCAGATGTGTTTTAGGAGGCTCACTTGCCACAAGATAAGCCATTTGATGGATGTTAGAAAAATTCCTAGAGATGTGGGTTGCCCCTGGAAACAGCTTCTGCTTCTTCTGAATAACCCATGTGGTTCTAGACTACAAGTCCTTCTGGGACAAATTGAGATCCTTAGCCATAGATGGCCATGTTCCCTTGATTAGCTACATAAATGAATCCAAAACTAGACTCAAGCTATAATTTTTACTTTATCACCTTTCTTTTGCGATTAGTTGTCCTTCTGAGGGCTCCTCAAATATGGTGACAATGACAACTGCTTTCAAGAAATATTTTTCAAAAATGGAATAATTTTGGGAGGCAGGGCATGGTTGGAGAAGGAGAGGATTTGTAGTCTCTTGAGAGCTATGCTTTTGTTTCTCTACTTATGGTCTTAAAATTTGTTTCCCAATGTGTGGTTTTCTGAATCACTTAGAGGAAAAGTGTTTGTTACAAATTCAGATGCCAGAACCCCACCCCAGAATTCCAGGATCAGAATCTCTGAGGATGGCAATGGGTAGTCTCTGTCTTAACCAGATTTCTAGATGATCCTCATGCACATCCAACTGTGAGAACCTCTGACACAGAATACAGTTGAATATATCAACATCATCTCTGATGTTATTTCAATTTCAAGCACTTCTGACTTTGTTTTGAGAAGGAAACAGATTTTTAATACTTATATTTATGTATTCTTTCCTTAATGAGTTAAAGGCCTTTCATTTTTATGCTTCTATAAAATGGGAGTTATGAAAGTTACCAAACTCTTTTTGATGGAAGAAAGAATAAATGTTTACTAAATGTTTGGGGCTCTCTGCTGAGAGGTAGCATGAATGTGCCAAGCACTATCATGGGAAAATATGTAGGTGGAGTTGACATAGGTATGCCACAAATCCCCATTTGCCATAATTTAAGAAAATAGGTACCAGAGTGGTGCCAGTGAATCTTATAGCTAAGCTACTGTTTTGGCTCTATAAAGGGAGGGCATGCTAAACCCACAGGGGGCTATAAAACATCAGCTGAGCATTGATGGAGCTTGGAGTCAAATAGAAACCTGTTCTCCTGTGAAAACATGCACATCTGTGGAATTGCATTGCTATAATCAGGGCACAACCAAATTCACAGATGTGCCCAATTTTCTGTTTCCTCTATATTTTACCAGTTTCACAGCACAGTGACAAATGAGGAAAGTACTAAGCTGATTTTGCATAGCATCTCATGGAAGTTGCTCACAAATCTCACTGGTGGGAATGAATCTCACAAATGTTAATAGTTAAGAGCCACATCTGTCTAATCCATCTCTGGGATACACTAAGCTCTCTGTTACTTTGCATACAGCAAATTGAAGAAATCCCATTATTCTAAGTCAAGTTTCAAAAAAAAATGTCCTTTAAAAAATCCTCCTCTCCCCAGTGATTTTCTTTCTTCTGTTTTCACATTTTCAAGTTCATGTGATTGATAATTATAAAATGGAACAAAAAAAAATCTGACTGAGGAAATCCAAAATGGTGAAATAAACTCCTGGGTCTTGTCTCTGTGTCTCTCACCATTTCCTAGCTCCTAAAACCCAGGAGGCTCTTAAAACTCCTCTACCAACATCTCCCCTCCATTAAAAAAGGAAGGTAAGATTTTCATAGTTTGGAAAAGAGAAAAAATACTGTATAGTATACTATACTACACCATAATGACAATTGTGGGTTTGGGTTTTTGTTTTGTTTATTTTTTTGAGACAAGGTCTCACTCTGTCAACCAGACTAGAGTGCAGTAGCCAGATTATAACTAATTGCAGCCTTGACCTCCTGGGCTAAGGCAATCTTCCCACCTCAACCTCCTGAGTAGCTGGGACTACAGGTGCGTGCCACCACACTTGACTAATATTTTAATTTTTGTAGAGACAGGTCTCTCAATGTTGCCCAAGCTGGACTTGAACTCCTGGCCTCAAACAATCCTCCCACTTGGCCTCCCAAAATGCTGGGATTGCAGGCGTGAGCCACTACACCCAGCCAAATTATGAGTATTTTTTTTTACCATGAGCACACACACATACACACACACACACATACATTTATTTATTTACTTCTTTGGTAACAGGACTCCAGTTTCCTTTTTAGGAAATCACCTGACCCCATTAAGAACAATCTTGAGAGGTCTGCCAATTAAGACGTCCCTGTTCCCCCAGCCAGTGAATGAGTGCCTGAGCCAAGGTAGACTAGACAGACTGCATTCCTGAGACTGAGTCTTGGGCACAGTGTAGCAAGGACAGGTGGGTGCTTACTCTGTCTAGAGGCAGTGACTTGCCATTACTATTAGTTCCTACTACCCAGAATCTGACTGCCCTGAGTCCTGAACTTTTCCCAATATGATTATTTGGTCTTACTTTTGTTTCTTTATCTCTTCTATGTCTTTTCCATTAACTTATCTTTTCTTAACCTAGCCAAAGTTCTTCACTATTGTTTACAATCAGAGGTGTCAATGAAAAGCTTTACCAATTGGCTCACCTGTGGTAGAAGGCATTCACCAATTGGAACATGATCCTCTCCCAGGAGAATGGATGCTGGCCAGGGTGCTTGCCAGTGGGCTATTTGCAAACAAAGAGCTTTTACTGAAGATATTAGATCCCACTGTTCTGCTCATTTTAAGAATAATGATATTTTCACCTACACTAAGCTGTATCTATAACCATATGCTACAAATAAAAAATGATGATGTTAATGACAGTGAAAGAGATTTCTATCCAACCAAGTTAGGGTAAAAGGACTAGTAAGATAAAGGAAATAATATTGAATAACATGAGTGAAAAAGCTGCATAATGAGGAAGTTTGCATTAAAAATAGTTCTCAGATCCATAGAATCCTAGAGATTCTTTTGTAATGCCAAAAACCACAAGATCCATGACTTGAGAAAGATTGTCCTATGATGAAAAAAAGCACTAAGAATACAGGATTGGAGGAAGGTTTCCTCTATGGAGTTCAATAGTATTGATAAATCCCTCATTGACTTTTACACATGCCCCAAGAAATTAGAATGAAGTCACAACATCCCCACTTAAGTAATGGAATCCTGTGAAGAATCAACATCTTGTTTACTATAGAAGAAGGGAAAACTATATCACATTAAGTCATGAGGCTGAAAGCTAACAACAGGCCTGGGTAGAAGTGTAGGTATTAAAAGAATATGATTGAGGCCCAGTGTGGTGGCCCATGCCTGTAATCCCAGCACTTTGGGAGGCGAGGTGGTTGGATTGCTTGAGGCCAAGAGTTCAAGACCAGCCTGGCCAACATGGCGAAATCTCGTCTCTACTAAAAATACAAAAATTATCCAGGCATGGTGGCATGCGCCTGTAGTCCCAGCTACTCAGGAGTCTGAGGCAGGAGAATCGCTTGAACCCAGGAGGTGGCAGAGGTTGCAGTGAGCTGAGATCACACCACTGCACTCCAGCCTGGGCAATACAGCAAGACTCTGTGAAGAAGGAAGGAAGGAAGGAAGGGAGGAAGGAAGGAAGGAGAGAGAGAGAGAGAGAGAGAAAGAGAGGGGAGGAGAGAAAAGGAAAGGAGAGGAGAGGAGGGGAGGGGAGGGGAGGGGAGGGGAAGGGAAGGGAAGAGAAGAGAAGAGGGAGGGAAAGAGGGAGAGAGAAGGAAGGAAGGAAGGAAGAAAAAAAATGTGATTGAGCCTGTGCTTACGTCTTCAGCCTCTCTCACTACACCTGAGCTTGGCACCCTATAATTCAATCATATAAAACTATATAATAGTTAAAATTCTTCCAGTGCACCATGCTGATCTATGCTGTGCACATTTTCCATAACTGGAATGCCCTTCTTCCACAGCCTTCTAGTTTATGTGGCATCTCTGTGCACACTAGAAAAACTCACGCCTTACTCAAGACCCTTCATTTTCCTCTGTTGGAGAAATGTTGAACTATATTAATTTTGTTAACTTTAAAAACTCTTGTTTAAAATATACTGATTAATGATGTCTACGATATAAACAATTCCCCTTAGGGATGCTGCACATGCATCCTTAGAGGGTCTGGATAACAAAATGGCTTACAAAGCTCATCTGAGAAGCCTTCCCTGGGTGTGTTCCCACTCTGTCTGGAATGCCGGTTCCATTGTAACACCTATTATATGGTTTGTATATGTTCATGTATATGTCTGCTGACCCCATAAGAAAGGGGAGACACTTTGAGAGGAGTGACTGCTTCTTGTTAACCTCTGTAGCTCCAGCGACTAGCAAAGTGTTGGCAAATTGTTGACATTCGGTGAATTATTGTTGAAGAAATGAATCAAGAAATGTTCATACACAGCACCCAATGTAGGGCCTTGCACATAAACAGCATTTATTGAACTAAACTCCCAGAAACAAAAAATAGTGGTACTGGGACCACTATTTATTTACACCATCCCGTTGGATATTATTGGTGTGTGTGTGTGTGCATGTGTGTGTGTGTGTGTGTGTGTGTGTTGAGATATTAATGATAAAATACTAAATTCGAAGTGAAAACATTTCCAGTTTTTAATACTGTGCCTTGCTAGTACCTAACAGAGTAGACGTTCAATAAACATTTGCTAAATGAATAAATGTGTGTACAGAATGAGTCGAGTGAATCAGAGAAAGGACAGTGTCATCATCATTCTTCTTTATAGACCAGAAATACTGAGACTTCTTTTCATAATGTAGTGTGGAGCTTAGAGTAGTTGCTAAGTCTATCAGCATCATGATAAATGTTTGAGGAAACAGCTTTTTCCCTAATATAAAAGAAAAATATCTCTCCTATTGAAGATGTTAGAAGTAGTGATACAGGGAAAGATAAGAGCCTACAATATTAGGTGCAGAATAAAATATTGCCCATGAAGTTAAAGGATATTTTTCTCAAATTTTTTGAGTAAGATAATGTTTCAGAGCAGACAGCTAATAATCTATTACATTGATTAAATGTTTCATTTGGCTTTTTGTATTGTGACATCACAAAAACACTGACTAGCAAAGGTAACTCAGAATTTTTGCTGCACTCCACTTTTGCCACAAAAAATTCAAGGCCATAGAAATAGTCTAAAGCAGAAATTTTGTTTTAAAGAAGAAAATCAATGTCTAGAAACTACTTCTGGATCATTCCAAATGGATGCACCTTCAGAGCCCATTCGTGATAATCATCATCATGAAAGATCTCATTTTGTTCCACATATGATATTCACTAGGGCTAGAGAGTAAGCTAAAACAAGAAGGACTAAAGGAAACATGCTTTCTGGTTAACTATGAGACACCCCGAATTCCTTTCTAGAAGACCCAAAAATTCCAATTTCTCAAGGTTTTGCTGGCTTACATTGGTGCAGGATCAGCAGACTCTCTAATAGTATATTTATTAGTAGTGTCAGGGAGGCTTCTTAGTGACAATAACTTTTCAAAGTATTTGCCTTAGGTCTGATGGGAAAGACCATGTCTTCTTTCATATATAGTGCACACAAAATGGGCAATGAATGAATGGCCATGCTCGCTGGAGCCAGTGGACTTTGCCAAGCTGTTTTACACATTGGGCATAAAATGCATAACATCTGGGGCCTATGAGATTTCTGAAGACCTAAAAAACAGTTTAAAAGCTGAAATTACAGAAAAAAAAGAGCATTTATTCTGAATGCAAAAAGGGCAAAACTAAAATTAATAAATGTTTAATTAAATATCTCCAAAACGCAATTCCATGCCAAATTCATTGAGTGTTAAATTTAGAATTCATGAAATTTTCATTATATTTGAAAGCAATTTGTAGGCTAGATTTCATCATTTTGTAAGTGATCAAGAAATCATAGTCAGTTATAAGTTATGTGTTTTTCATAGCCAAATAGTTTCAAATACACAATTATAAGCATCAATTTTTAAAATTTATAAAAATTGTAGGTAATACGAGATATGGGTGCATTTTTATATATTTGATATCTTGAGCACTGGAGGAGAGATTGCCTGGAGAAGATTGCCTGGGACCTGCAAAGGTGGTTCAAATCCACAGTGAAGAACCCAAAACCTAGACACATCTTCCTTTCTTCTTGTTCTTCTCTTGCAGGGTCAGCCCCAGGGGCAGGAAGCAGCAGTGCAGGGAGAAAAGAGTACTGGATTTAGAGTCAGACACCCAGGTTCAAGTTCTAGGTCAGCCACTTCTTTTGTTATATGACCTCTGGGGCTGAGTCTCACCACAGTTAACAGGCTCTGTCCGCAAAAAGGGTATCAAGGTGATAAAATGAGGCAGTATATTAAATTGTACTAAATACCCATTTGTAGGGCAAAACAGGCTACTATCAGCAATTTCAGATGAAATTTCATTTTCATCATAATTTATGAAGGCATTTTGCAAAGCATAAATAACTCTAGGGATTAAGATTTAAAGGGAATTAGAAAGCAAAGAAAAGGGATGGAGAGAGGAGATTCTGGTAAGTGCCCAAGTTTGGTGTGAATAGCAGTGTGAGGGTTAAGGAAGCACAGCCCAGCAGCTTCTAAGTTTCTTATAGCCAGAGGCAACTCTTTGATCCCTGGTCTGGCATCCTCTATGTCAACAATTATGTCCCCTCTTCAACATTCCCGAAAAGTGTTGTTACTTAGAGGTCTGTGTGGAACCTTTATGTATTCCAAAAGCAGAAAAATATATTACTTAGAACTCTTGTTTCCCCCACTCCCATCCTCCTTCTTTCAAAGCAAAGGGAGAAAATGGGGTTCGTATGGTGGGGGGGCAGTAACGTGGTCTCCCGGGAATTTCCAGTTTTACAAGCTTGCGTTTACTTTGTGGACTAACAGATTCAGGATTTCCAATAGCCTATAAAATTATTTCCTCTTCCATCTTTGTTTCAAATGCCACAATTAGGCAGATGATGACTATATGTATTCTATATTTATTTTGCCTAGACACACTTTCTTTTTCTTCTTTATTTAAGTTTGCAGTTCATAGAAGCAGTCTTCCCAGCTTGATTTTACTCACAGAAGAAAAAAGGCACCCCTGGGAAGTGCCTGACAAAACCTTGAAGACAGAAGAGGCTCTGCTGTGGTTTGAATGCATCCCCCAAAGTTCATGTGTTGGAAACTTGATCCCCAATGCAGCAGTACTGGGAGGTGGGACCTTTGAGAGGTGTTTAGGTCATAAGGACCCTGTCCTCATGAATGGATTAATGCTATTATTGCAGGAGTGGGTTTGTTATCTCGGGAATGGATTTGTTATAAAAAGAAAAGTTCAGCCCCCTTTTATCTCTCACCCATAGGATGCCCTTTGCCATGTTATGATCCTGCAGGAAGACCCTCACCAGATATGGCCCCTTGATCTTGGACTTCCCAGCCTCCAGAATTGTGAGAAATAAATTTCTGTTTTTAATAAAGTTCCTAGTTTGTTGCATTCTGTTATAGCTGCACAAAGCAGACTGAGACAGGCTCCTTTATTCATGGCGAAGAAGGTAAATCCCTTATGACTTTATCAAATAAAAATAATGACTACAGGTAAAGGGCTAGAAATTTTTAGACAAAAGGCTAGTGGGTATCACAGGGAGCTTTCCAGTTGGCTGTTTTGCCAGAATGGCAAGACTTTCCTTCCTCATTCTCAAAGCTTCCTGACATTTAGAGCTTTGGAAGGTGGTGGGTGAGAAAATTTTCCAAGGGACTCTAGACATTCTCAGAATCCCCTGGTTCCACACTTGCTACGTTATGGAAGAGAGAAGAGACACCTAAAAGGAAAAAAAAAGAGAAGAGAGAGGGGAATCAGCTCTTTAGTCCCCTAAGACCCACTTGGTTGTGGCTCCTGGCAGCCAAGGGTTGCCTATGAGTGGTTCTCCAGGCATGAACTGTGACCACCCTGCTGTAGATTAATCCTTTCCTCCTCCAAAGTTGGTCTTCAGTATACTTAATGAGGGAGAAATGGGATGTCTTTTTTTCCCTTCAGAATCACTCTAGTATGATCTGCAGAATGATTAGCGTGGCTCAGCCTCAGTTGGGATATTGTGGCTTAAATTATTCCTATTAGTTTCCAGCTGACCTTGGAACACAAGCATTACATCTGATTTCAATGAAACTTTAGACTTTGTTGTTCTCAGTTAACTAATGAAACAGTTGAACCTTCCCATGACTTGTGGTAATTATAATAAAGGGTAAGTATTATCACAAATAATGCAAACCGATTTCCAAGATGGTAAAGTGATGTTCTGGAAGTTGTGCGCAAAGGCAAAATGTGAACTGAACACTTAGAAAAAATGTGGTGCCATTCAAAAGGTTGATGCATTACTGCCAAAATACATCCCCACCTGACACTATTACTTTACAGTGAGTTTTGGCACAACTCACTGGTTACAAGAAACATTGTGTTAACAGGAAAAGCCACTTTGAAACTCTGTTTGATACTTAAAGCTCTCAAATACACTCTAAACGTTTAAACCAACACTCCAAACTGATTAAAGCATTTATGGAAAATAAAAGTGTTTTGCCAGTGGGGAAAGGATGAGGAATCTTGGTTGTTGTTGCTTGTTTGTTTTTATCGAGGTGTAAAACAAAACCCCCAAATTTGACAGATTTCCCAGTTCTAATTAAGTTTTATAGGTTAAGAGTTTATGCCACCCTTCTCAAACAATTTATCCAAACTCAATGGGTTTTCAAATCACATATAATGACTCTTCTGGCCTAGGAAAGGGATGGTGTCCTCTTGATGGCCATATCCCTACTATGGAATATAATTCCTGGCACATAACAGATGCTTAATAAATGTATAATGAAGGTGGGAACTGTGCCTCATAATTCACTTTGAAGCACATCTAGCAACTCATCATATTTAAATAGTCATTTCAGAGATGTTTCATACACTCTGTTTTCTAGAACTGGAGTGTCATATCTCAGCTTCTTACCCCTGGATCCCCATATGCCTGGTAAGCTCTTCTTCATCTTCAGATCACTTTCTTTGAAGATTCCCCAACTTGTGATGCCTAAGGCCCTGGAACCAAACAGTCTCAATTTGATTTCTGGTTCTGCCACTTATAAACTTTGCCACCTTGATGAATGGCTTGATTGTTTTGTGTCTCAGTTTCTCCATATGTGAAGTGTATCTTTATGAGGATTTGGTAGGTTAATGTGTATCATATGATGATCGCTAAATAAATGTCAGTTCTTACTGCCTTGAGTACTTGCAATGTACTGCAATTTTTTGTTTGCTTGTTTTCCTTTCACTCAATTACAACTCATACAGAGTAGGACTTCTATCTTTTACCTTTGTGCTCCTGGGTTTACAAAACGCAGACTCTGAACTTGGTAAGAAAGCAATACATTTGCTGATTTAAATAGTCCAAAACCATGCCATTCCCTGAGAGGCCAGTGAGGCCAATCTTTTCCTTATTCTTTAGGGATGTCCTTCCAGTTGCAAAAGACCATTTAGGTTAGAAACCTGTAAATTCCATATCTTGTGATTCCCCTGAGTAGGAACAAATTAGAGAGATTTAATCTTCACTAAGAATTCTGAAATAGCTGAAGTTTCACTTTGGGCAAGCTTTCTGTAGTGAATACAAATTGCCTTGCAGTGTGATTTTGCCTTTAAGAAATATTTTCTTTTCCTTGTCATTATTTTGACCAAATTTACACCATTCTTATTATATTTCATTTTCTGAATGAAAGTCATCTCCTTCTCTACTTGCACAACCAGGACTGAGAAAGAGAAGTTTTCTGGGTACACCACTTTCTTCCAAAACTATCATTGATTGGAAGAATCTGTTTTTTCCCAACTTTTAACCACATTTTAAAAGCTTGTACAAAGTATTTCCCCAGTTTCTGTTTTAAGTGATGTCATTCCCCAACAATCTAATATTCAAAGAAAAATCCTAATAAAAAATGTACTTTTAGGCCACAAAACACACAAAAAACTGAAGCTATTTTGTTGTTTCTAGAAAAATAATTGCTTGTATACTGAACAAGCAGTTGGTGTTAAGCTTTAGCATTAGGTTTAAAAATGTAGATTAATTTACAGGAAAATATCAAAGAAATACAAATACAGCTGGTACTTGGATAAGACAAAAATTGTGACCATTATAAAGAAATAACTTTGGTTTGGGAAACTCTGGGCTAGAGGATGTTGCTGGGGTTACTCAACTACGCTATGAGAAATGGAGGAGGGTTAAATCCTGGAGGTAGCATTTCCCCACCAGACTCTCTTCTCTATGCTTCTTTCAGGGTCTACCTAGGGAAGCACAGTGGTCATGCCACTGATTCATACTGGAAGTCTTGAAAGTTAGCTGTCATCATGGCCTTCTTCATACAACAAGAAAGCATGAGATAGATCGTTAGCACAGCCTTGTCTCTCCCTCTTTGCTGCAGCAGGAGAACTTTAATTTTTTTATGACCTGTATGCATTAGTCTCTTCTCTCAGCTGAGGGAATTCAAGGTCTTAGTGGATGGTTAGTTACTTTCATTTTTTTTCCTGTTATGGAAAGGAACCACTGAATTACCAAACTGTGAAAAGCAGTTTGTTATTTAACCATAGGGGAATCACAAATAAAAGAGGTCTCTTGGGTCACTGGGTTCACCACCTGCCAGTATGTGACCCTCCCACTCCCAAATAACCAAAAAATTATATTCAGTTCTTTGTCCACCCCAGTTTTCTGAGTTCCAATACTGCCTTCTAACCAGTGGTATGCCAGTTGACAATGTCACTGGTAGAAAAGTCATTTTTGGCAGTCTCAGAATGTCTCATAGTTACTCATCTTGATCCTCCATGGGCCAGTTTACCATCTGAATTTCCTCCACTTAGCACACACAGCTCCTGAGCACCTACTCTCTGCCAGCCCTGAGGCTGGGCTAGGAGATACACAGCTGAGGTAGATCCGGTTCCTAAATGGCTGGGCCTCTACAAAACAAGTTATTTGTACTTTTTCTTCTCTCGCAAACCTCCTACTGTTCTTTAATGTTCTTAGGGCCAGCTCTAGGCCATGTTGGGAAGTAGGGGTCCCACAGCTGTGTTGGGGAGTCTGCTTAATCTCTGCATTTTTTCTTGGGCATCCAGTGCCTCGCACAGGCTCCCTACAGACCACCACACAGGATAGTCCCTATTGCCTCCAGCCCCTGTTCTCGAATAGCTATAGCAAGTATTCCTGGTGATAATAAATTTACTTTGCATTTTGAGCCTTCCCTCTGCTTGTGAATAGAAAGTCTTTGTGTGCTATTAGAGAAAGGAGGCTTTCTCAAGAGTCCAAAATCATATTCCACATTTTACTCACACAGAAGTTTAGCCTGGGCCGGGGGTTGGCAGGGGCAGGTAAAATGGAAAAATTGTTTGATTATGGTCAGAAAACCTAGTCTCAACCCTGTCACTAACTAGTTGGACAACCCTCAACAAGTCCTTTAACCCTTCTGAGGCTTCACTGCTTTACTTCGTAAAATGAGACTGCTGCTCCTGACCTCATGATTCCAGAGATATTCGTGAGTCCAATGAGACAGCGTTTATAAAAGTGCGCTGTGAATCGCTGCGTGCTATACAAAAGTGAAGAATTCATAGCACAGTGGCCACTGGATCAGAGGATTCTTGTTTCCTGTGGAACCATACCCTACCACACACAACTATCAGGCTGCCTTTGGTTCTTTGCATTTCCTCACTCACATGAGGAGGTCCTAGAGAACCGCTATAATGTTAGAGGCAGAATGAGAGACTACACCCCTGCTCCCAAAAGCAAAAGCATGGACTGTCTTGCCCCATCCATGTGCCCACTCCGGCTCTTAGGCTGCAGGTGTCAGCATCATGAGGTCCAAACAGATTCCAGGTAAGACCATTCTAAGGTTCCTAACCTGGGCCTGTGCTGCCAGAGCTCTGTGGTAAGTTTTAGAGGCAAATCTCTTGAAGTGGTTTGCAAAATTGTGTGTACATATATGTTGCTTTTTTTCTGTTTTATTTTTTTAAGAAAATATCCATAACTCAGATTTTTAAAATTATTTTTAATTGACACATAATAATTGTACCTCTATGAGATAGTGTGATATTTTGATATATGCATACAATGTGTAATGCTGAAATCAGGTTAATCAGCATTTCCATCACCTCAGACATTTATCATGTCTTTGTGTTGGGAACATTCAAAATCCACTCTTCTAGCTATTTGAAAATATACACTAAATTGTTGATTATAGTTACTCTATAGTGCTATAGTACACTAGAACTTATTCTCCCATCTAGCTATACTTTTCTATCTGTTAACCAATCTCTGACTGTCTCCCCCCAAACCTTATAGTCTCTACTAGTAACTATTCTACTCTCTACTTCTATGAGATCAACTTTTTTTTTTTTTTTTTTTTTTTTTAGATCAATTTTTTTTTCTTTTTTCCTTTTTTTTTTTTTTTTTTTTGACACATTCGATCAGGTGCAATCTCGGCTCACGGCAACTTCTGCCTCCTGGGTTCAAATGATTCTCCTGCCTCAGCCTCCCGAGTAGCTGGGATTACACGCATGCACCAAACACACCCATCTAATTTCGTATTTTTAGTAGAGATAGAGTTTCTCCATGTTGGTCAGGCTGGTCTTGAACTCCCAACCTCAGGTGATCTGCCCACATCAGCCTCCCGAAGTGCTGGGATTACAGGCATGAGCCACCGCACCCGGCCTGAGATTGACTTTTTATTTTTGTTTTATTTTATTTTATTTATTTATTTATCTTGAGACGGAGTCTCGCTCTGTCGCCCAGGCTGGAATACAGTGGCGCAATCTCGGCTCACTGCAAGCTCCGCCTCCCGGGTTCACGCCATTCTCTTGCCTCAGCCTCTTCGAGTAGCTGGAACTACAGGCGCCCGCCACCACGCCCGGCTAATTTTTTGTATTTTTAGTAGAGACGGGGTTTCACCGTGGTCTCGATCTCCTGACCTCGTGATCCGCCCGCCTCGGCCTCCCAAAGTGCTGGGATTACAAGTGTGAGCCACTGCGCCCGGCCGAGATCAACTTTTTAAGTTTCCACATGTAAAATTTTTATTCCAAGGCCTCTAGAACTCTCCTTTTACATCTGCGACATCAAATGACAATGTTCCATGTGATGGTTCCTCCATCAGCCAGAGTGGGGATGGTGATGACATAGAAGCAGAGCCTCTCCATATCTGTTGTATATTCTGGAAATACTCAGCCTCGGTTCTGACTCCTTCTCAGCTCCCGAAACCCTAACTACAAAACTTTGGGCAAAAATCACTCATTTCCTTTAAAGTGTAATTTTCGGGCTTTTGCCCAAGGGCAAAAATTCCCACTGCTGGCCACTTATGGTGGGAGTGGGTAGGGATGCTCTTTTAAAGGAATAACCTGGAACTAGCCACCCTTAACCTTTGCATTTAGTGATTTTGAACTTGGAGCTTTCCTGGAACTCCTGAGAACGTCCCATACGTATTCTTGTTATCTTGGGCTATGGTTTCCTCTGCTCTGTCTCTGTCTATTGGGTCACATATGTTTTCTGTATTCTAGGAATTCTTTCACATTTTTGACAAACACATGTTTTTCAGCATTGTTCTGCTTTCATTAAAAGAAAATATTTGCTGTCATTTCAAAGGCATCTTTTAAGGAACAGGAGGTAGATGTCTGTGCTCGGTCTGACATTTTTAACTGGAAGTCAATGCCCAATTTTAAACAAGGGTTATTTCAAGCAAGAGTTCCCAATGGGAAGACAAAAATCAGGTTGCTTCTGAGTTATCTAAGTAAAAGGGAAACATATAAGAATCTTAAGAATACAAACCATCTCCTTCTCCTGGGCATTGCATGAGCCCTTAATAAACAATTGTACTTAAGTTTTAGAAGCACAACTTAGAAGGACATGGAAATGTTAGAGAGGCCTAAAAGGATATAATAAAGATGATTTGAGGCTTAAGTAATAGGGTATTTGAGGAGAAGTAAACAGAATTAGGACTATTTATCTTAGCCAAATAAAATTTCAGATTGTCCTAATATAGTAAGGTTTCATATGCATAAAGTGCTCATGTGCAGATCAAATTTTCTGTATCTCTATTAAGGCCAAAATAAGTAGCAGCTGAACTTAACAGCAGAAAAAAGAGCTTCAGGTGAAAATTTTTTTTTTAATTTCTGAATTTTAGGGTTTTTAACATTGGTAATGGAATACCCAAGGAAGGTACAGAAAACAGTCCTCCAATTTTTAGAAAAAAAATTGGGAAGGATGGTTTAGTTGTAGCTCTGTCTGAAGATAGGAGCCGACATTAGATTCTGTCCCTATGGCATTATGGTTCCCTGAGAGTTTAAGTTGCGGTAAGTCTTTGGCACAATAAACACAAATCATGAGGTTGTTAATAAAGCTGTAAGTACGCATCTCTTCCATTATCTTTGTAGTAGGACACAACTCATGAGAAGTCTGAAATAGTAATGTATTGTGTTGGGGTACTCTGCCAACTATTAAAAAGATCATTTTTAACTTTTCCATTATGAACTTGAGCCTTATTTGGAAGTCGTCTTCTTCCCATAAAGTCTTCCCAGATAATGTTTTCCCAGCAACACTTGATAGGACGGCCTAACACATACCCTGCTTAGTTATAAACCCCAGGCGGCTTATTGTTCCCTGTTCAATTATCTCTAGAGGTACAGATTTTCCCCCTTATTCATTATTTTGATAGAATTGCCAACAAGGAAAAGGGAAGAAAAGAAAAACGGATTTTAGTAAGGATTATTTATTTTAGCCAAATAAAATTTCAGATTGTTCTAATACAGTAAGGTTTCAAACACATAAAGTACTTATGTACAGGTCAAATTTTCCACATGTGTCCAAAGGCCATAATAAGTAGAAATGGACTTTAACTGCAGAAAAAAAGTATTAGGCAAAAATACCAAAAAAAACTTTCTGAATGTTAGGATTTTAAGTTTTGGCAAAGAGATACCAAAGAAAGGAACAGAAACTAGTACTCCAATTTATTTAAGAAAATGAGAGGGATGATTTAGTCATAAAATCTGTCAGTATTTCAATGATAGAGATTTTTCAAATTTTTACAAGGCAGGGAATCCTAGTTCTGTCTTTGTACCTTGGACATGTCATGAAGATGTTACAAATTAGAAGTAAGGTTGTGGAGTTAACTTGCTGGTGTTAATAGCCCAAAGCTTGCTTGGGGGTTTGCACATCTAGCCTCTTTGACTGGATTTGAGGGATGGAGGTGTAGTAAACGAAACAGTAGTTCAGTTTATAAAAGTGCCCACAATTTGGTTAGGGACCACATTAACTGGAGATATAAAATCCAAAAGGTCAATGAAGGCTTATTCATTTATTCACCTCACTTTTCTTTCTTTTTCTTTTTTTTTTTTTTTGAGACAGAGTCTCGCTCTGTCACCCAGGCTGGAGTGCAATGGAGCGATCCCAGCTCATTGCAACCTCCGCCTCCCAGGTTCAAGTTATTCTCCTGCCTCAGCCTCCCAAGTAGCTGAGTTTATAGGCACCTCCCACCACGCCCAGATAATTTTTGTATTTTAGTAGAGACAGGATTTCCCATGTTGGCCAGGCTGGTTTTGAATTCCTGACCTCAAGTGATCTGCCCACCTCAGCTTCCCAAAGTGCTGGGATTACAAGTGTGAGCCACTGTGCCCAGCCTTATTTTATTTTATTTTTTCATTTAATGTAGTTACTTTACTTTTTTGTTGTTAATTTTTTTAATTTCCATAGGTTACTGGGGAACAGCTGGTGTTTGGTTACATGAATAAGTTCATTAGTGGTGATTTGTGAAATTTTAGCGCACCCATCACCCCAGCAGCATACACTGCACCCTATTTGTAGTCTTTTATCCTTCACTTCCTTCTCACCTTTTCCTTTGAGTCCCCAAAGCCCACTGTGTAATTCTTATGCCTTTGCATTCTCATAGCTTAGCTCCCACTTATGAGTGAGAACATACGTTTGGTTTTCCATTCCTGAGTTACTTCACTTAGAATAATAGTCTCCAATCTCATCCAGGTTGCTGCAAAGGCCGTTAATTCATTCCTTTTCATGGCTGAGTAGTATTCCATCATATGTATATACCACAGTTCCTTTATCCACTCATTGACTGATGAGCATTTGGGTTGGTTCCATGTTTTTGCAATTGTGAATTGTGCTGCTAAAAACATGCGTGTGCAAGTATGTTTTTTGTTTAATGACTTCTTTTCCTCTGGGTAGATACCCAGTAGTGGGATTGCTGGATCAAATAGTAGTTCCACTTTTAGCTCTTTAAAAAATCTCCACACTGTTTTCCATACTGGTTGTACTAGTTTACATTCCCACCAGCAGTGTAGAAGTGTTCCCTGTTCACCAAATCCCGGCCAACATCTACTATTTTTTGATTTTTTGATTACGGTCATTCTTGCAGGAGTAAGGTGGTATCGCATTGTGGCTTTGATTTGCATTTCCTTGATCGTTAGTGATGTTGAGCATTTTTTCATGTTTGTTGGCCATTCGTATATCTTCTTTCGAGAATTGTCTATTCATATCCTTAGCCCACTTTTTGATGAGATTGTTGGTTTTTTCTTGTTGATTTGCTTGAGTTCATTGTAGATTCTGGATATTAGTCCTTTGTCATATATATAGATTGTGAAGATTTTTTCCTACTCTGTGGGTTGTCTGTTTACTCTGCTGACTGTTCCTACTGCCATGCAAAAGCTCTTTAGTTTAATTAACTCTCAGCAATTTATCTTTGTTTTTATTGCATTTGCTTTTGGGTTATTGGTCATGAAATCCTTGCCTAGGCCAATGTCTAGAAGAGTTTTTCCAATGTTATCTTCTAGAATTTTTATAGCTTCAGGTCTTAGATTTAAGTCCTTAATCGACCTTGAATTGATTTTGGTATAAGGTGAGAGATGAGGATCCAGTTTCATTCTCCTACATATGACTAGCCAATTATCCCAGCAACATTTGTTGAGAAGGGTGTCCTTTCCCCACTTTATGTTTTTGTTTGCTTTGAAGATCGGTTGGCTGTAAGTATTTGGGTTTATTTCTGGGTTCTCTGTTCTGTTCCATTGATCTATGTGCCGTTTATTTGTTTGTTTGTTTGTTTGTTTGTTTTTGAGACAGAGTCTCGCTCTGTCACCCAGGCTGGAGTGCAGTGGCATGATTTCTGCTCACTGCAACCTCTGCCTCCAGGGTTCAAGTGATTCTCCTGCCTCAGGCTCCCGGGTAACTGGGATTATAGGTGTGTGCCACCATGCCTGGCTAATTTTTATATTTTTATTAGAGACAGGATTTCACTATGTTGGTCAGGCTGGTCTCGAACTCCTGACCTAGTGATCTTCTGGCCTTGGCCTCCCAAAGTGCTGAGATTACAGGCATGAGCCACCCCACCCGGCCTATATGCCTATTTTTATACCAATACCATTTTGGTGACTATGGCCTTACTTAAGTTTGAAATCAGGTAATATGATGCCTCCAGATTCGTTCTTTTTGTTGTCTTGCTTTGGCTATGTGGGCTCTTTTTTGGTTCCATATGAATTTTAGAATTGCTTTTTCTAATTTTGTGAAGAATGATGGTGGTATTTTGATGGGAATTGTGTTGAATTTGTAGATTGCTTTGGGCAATATGGTCATTTTCACAATATTGATTTTACTCATCCATGAGTATGGGATGTGTTTCCATTTGTTTGTGTCATCTATGATTTCTTTCAGCAGTGTTTTATAGTTTTCCTTGTAGAGGTCTTTCACCTCCTTGGTTAGGTATGTTCCTAAGAATTTTATTTTATTTTATTTTTTGCAGCTATTGTAAAAGAGGTTGAGTTATTGATTTGATTCTCAGCTTGGTCGCTGTTGGTGTATAGAAGAGCTACTGATTTGTGTACATTAATTTTGTGCCTGGAAACTTTGCTGAATTCCTTTAACAGTTCTAACAACTTTCTGTAGGAGTCTTTAGGGTTTTCTAGGTAAACAATCATATCATCAGCAAAGATCAACAGTTTGACTTCCTCTTTACCAATTTGGATGCCCTTTATTTCTTTCTCTTGTCTGATTGCTCTGGCTAGGACTTCCAGAACTATGCTGAAGAGAGTGGGCATCCTCACCTTATTCCAGTTCTCAAAGGGAATGCTTTCAAGTTTTCTCCATTAAGTATTATATTGTCTGTGGGTTTGTCATAGATGGCTTTTATTACATTAAGATATGTCCCTTGTATGCCAATTTTGCTGAGAGTTTTAATCATAAAGGGATGCTGGATTTCGTCAAATGCTTTATCTGCATCTATTGAGATGGTCATGTGATTTTTGTTTTTAACTCTGTTTATGTGGTGTATCACATTTATTGACTTGGATATGTTAAACCAACTCTGCATCCCTGGTATGAAACCCACTTGATCACGGTGGATTATCTTTTTGATATTTTGTTGGATTTGGTTAGCTAGTACTTGGTTAAGGATTTTAGCATCTATGTTCATCAGGGATATTGGCCTGTAGTTTTCCTTTTTGGTTATGTCCTTTCCTGGTTTTGGTATTAGGGTGATACTGGCTTCATAGAATGATTTAGGGAGGGTTCCCTCTTTCTCTAGCTTGTGGAATACTGTCAATAGAATTGGTACCAATTCTTCTTTGAATGTTTGGTAGAATGCTGCTGTGAATCCGTCTGGTCCTGGACTTTTTTTTTGTTGGCAATTTTTAAATTACCATTTCAATCTCATTGCTTGTTATCAGTATGTTTAGGGTATCTAATTCATCCTCATTTAAGCTAGGAGGGTTGTATCTTTCCAGGAATTTATCCATCTCTTTTAGGTTTTCCAGCTTATGCACATAAAGGTGTTCATAGTAGCCTTGAATAATCTTTTGTATTTCTGTGGTGTCAGTTGTAGTATCTCCGTTTCATTTCTCATTGAGCTTATTTGGATTTTCACTCTTCTTTTCCTGGTTAATCTTGCTAATGGTCTATCAATTTTATCTATCTTTTCAAAGAACCAGCTTTTCGTTTTATTTATTTTTTATATTTTTGTTTGTTTGTTTGTTTGAATTTCATTTAGTTCTGCTCTGATCTTGGTTATTTCCTTTCTTCTGCTGGTTTTGGGTTTGGTTGTTCTTGTTTCTCTAGTTGCTTGAGGTGTGACCTTAGATAGTCTGTTTGTGCTCTTTCAGACTTTTTGATGTAGGCATTTAGGGCTATGAACTTTCCTCTTAGCACTGCCTTTGCTGTGTCCCAGAGATTTTGATAGGTTGTGTCACTATTGTGGTTCAGTTCAAAGAATTTTTAAATTTCCATCTTGATTTCATTTTTGACCCAATGATCATTCAGGAGCAAGTTATTTAATTTCCATGTATTTGCATGGTTTTAGAGGTTCTTTTGGGGGTTGATTTCCAGTTTTATTCTACTGTGGTCTGAGAGAGTGCTTGATATGATTTCAATTTTCTTAAATTTATTGAGGCTTGTTTTGTGGCCTATCATATGGTCTATCCTGGAGAAAGTTCCATGTGCTGTTGAATAGAATGCATATTCTGGAGTTGTTGGATGGAATGTTCTGTATACGTCTGTTAAGTGCATTTGTTCCAGGGTATAGTTTAAATTCATTGTTTCTTTTGTTGACTTTCTGTCTTGATGACCTGTCTAGTGCTGTCAGTGGAGTATTGAAGTCCCCTAACTATTATTGTGTTGCTGTCTGTCTCATTTCTTCAGTCTGTTAGTAATTGTTTTATAAATTTGGGAGCTCCAGTGTTATGTGCATATATGTTTAGGATTGTGATATTTTCCTTTTGGACAAGGCCTTTATCATTATACAACGTCCCTTTTTGTCTTTTTTAACTGCTGTTGCTTTAAAGTTTGTTTTGTCTGATATAAGAATAGCTACTCCTGCTCACTTTTGGTGTCCATTTGCATGAAATGTCTTTTTCCACCACTTTACCTTAAGTTTGTGCAAGTCCTTATGTGTTAGGTAAGTCTCCTGAAGGCAGCAGATGGTTGTTGAATTCTTACCCATTCTGCAATTCCGTATCTTTTAAGTGGAGCATTTAGGCCATTTACATACAAGGTTAGTATTGAGACGTGAGGTACCATTTCATTCATCATGCTATTTGTTGCTTGTATACCTTGGTTTTTGGTTATTTGGGGTTTTTTTGTTTGTTCAAAGTTTTGTTTTTGTTTTTGTTTTTGCTTTTTTGAGATGGAGTCTCACTCTGTCACCCAGGCTGGAGTGCAGTGGTGCCATCTCAGCTCACTGCAAGCTCTGCCTCCCGGGTTCATGCCATTCTCCTGCCTCAGCCTCCCAAGTAGCTGGGACTACAGGCACCCACCACCAAGCCTGGCTAATTTTTTTTTTTTTTTGTATTTTTAGTTGAAACAGAGTTTCACCATGTTAGCCAAGATGGTCTCGATCTCCTAACCTCATGGTCCACCTGCCTCGGCCTCCCAAAGTGCTGGGATTACAAGTGTGAGCCACCGCATCTGACCTGTTTTTGTTTTTTAAATTGTATTTTTGTTTTATAGGTTCTGTGAGATTTATGCTTTAAAAAAATTCTGTTTTGATGTGTTTCCAGGATTTGTTTCATGGTTTAGAGCTCCTTTTAGCAGTTTTTGTAGTGGTGGCTTGTTAGTGGTGAACTCTCTAAGTATTTGTTTGTCTGAAAAAGACTGTGTCTTTCCTTCATATATGAAGCTTAGTTTCACTGAATACAAAATTCTTGGCTGATAATTGTTTTGTTTGAGGAGGCTGAAGATAGGACCCCAATCCCTTCTAGCCTGTAGGATTTCTGCTGAGAAATCTGCTGTTAATCTTATAGGCTTTCCTTTATAGGTTACCTGGTGCTTTTGTCTCACAGTTCTTAGGATTCTTTCCCCTGTCTTAACTTTAGATAACCTGAGGACAATATGCCTAGGTGATGATCTTTTTGTGATGAATTTCCCAGGTATTTTTGTGCTTCTTGTATGTGGCTATCTAGGTCTCTAGCAAGGCTGGGGAAGCTTTCCTCAATTATTCCCCCAAATATATTTTCTAAACTTTTAGATTTCTGTTCTTCCTCAGGAACACCAATTATTCTTAGGTTTGGTTGTTTAACATAATCCCATACTTCTTGGAAGTTTGTTCATATTTTCTTATTCTTTTCTCTTTGTCTTTGTTAGATTGGGTTAATTTGAAGACCTTGTCTTCAAGCTCTGAATTTCTTCATTCTACTTGTTCGATTCTATTGCTGAGACTTTCCAGAGCATTTTGCATTTTTATAAGTGTGTCCATTATTTTCTGAAGTTTTGAATGTTTTTTATTTTTTCCATCTATTTCCTTGAATATTTCTCCCTTCACTTCTTGTATCATTTTTTGGATTTCCTTGCATTGGGCTTAGCCTTTCTCTGGTCCCTCCCTGATTAGCTTAACAACTAACCTCCTAAATTCTTTTTCAGGTAAATGAGGAATTTCTTCTTGGTTTGGGTCCATTGCTGGTGAGCTAGTGTGATTTTGGGGGGATATTAAAGAACCTCGTTTGTCATATTACAAGAGTCAGTTTTCTGGTTTCTTCCCATTTGGGTAGTTTCTGTCAGATGAAAGGTCTAAGGCTGAAGGCTGTTGTTTAGATTATTTTGTCCCACAGGGTGTTCCCTTGATGTAGTAGTCTCCCCCTTTTCCATGGATGTGTCTTTCTGAGAGCCGAGCTGTAGTGATTGTTTTCTTGCTTTTGGATCTAGCCACCCAGCAAGTTTACCAGGCTCTAGGCTGGTACTGCGGGTTGTCTGCACAGAGTCCTATGATGTGAACTGTCTGTGGGTCTCTCAGCCATGGATAACAGCATCTGTTCTGATGGAAGTGGCAGGGGGGTGAAATGGACTCTGTGAGGGTCCTTAGCTTTGGTTGTTTAATGCACTATTTTTGTGCTGGTTGGCCTCCTGCCAGGAGATGGCACTTTCCAGAGAGCATCAGCTGTGGTAGTAAAGGGAGGAACAGGTGGTGGGCAGGGCCCTAGAACTCCCAAGAGTATATGCCCTTTGTCTTTGGTGGGTAGGGAAGGACCGCCAGGTAGGGGTAGGGCTAGGCATGTCTGAGCTCAGACTCTCCTTGGGTGGGTCTTGCTGAGGCTGCTGTTGGGGATGGGGGTGAGGTTCCCAGGTCAATGCAGTTATGGTCCTAGGAGGATTACGACTATCTTTACTGTGTCATGAAGGTTGTTAGGGAAGTGGGGGAAAGCTAGCAGTCACAGGCCTCACCCAGCTCCCACACAATCCGAAAGGCTAGTCTCACTCCCACCATGCTCCCCGCAACAACATCAAGTCTATTTCCAGGGAGTGGGTGAGCACGGCCATGTCCCCAGCTGCAGAAGCAAATATGGCTTTCCTTCTTCCTCTGCCTGTGGAGTCTGCACACTGGATTCACGCCCTCCCCAAGTTCTGGCCAGGAGGCTTCTCAATCAGTTCAAAGTGTTACAAAGTTCTGCTGGAGATTTCCTTCTCCCTGTGGCCTTTTCCCATCACCTCTGGCTGCCCTCCCAAAGGACCCCTGTGAGGTCAGGCAAAAATGGCTTGCTAGGGGACCCACAAAACTCCATGGCTTTTCCTGCTGTTTCCTCTACCCCTGTATTTCTCTCGGCTCTCTAAATTGACTCAACTCCAGGTAAGATCAAAATCTTCTGTAATCTAGGACTTCCATTTCCCCAGTGGGGGTGTGTGTTCCGGGGTGGATGATCTCCCTTTCCCAGTTCTATGGTTTGGACACTCACAGTGTATGGGGTGTCTCCTGGGTCCTGCAGGAGCATTCTGATTCCTTCAGGGCGGGTCCTCTCAGGTTTTCTGATTTATTCCTGCAGTCGTTTTGGAGCAAAAATTCACAATGTGAACCTCCAAACACGGTTCTGTCTGTCCGAGTAGGAGCTGTAATCTAGTCCTGCCTCCCGTCTGCCATGATCCCCCCCCAATCACCTATTTAATTAAGCATCAGTCAAATATATAACACTAAATTGGAGTGGAGAGAAAGCAAAAGAATGCTATATAGACTTTGACAGTTGTTACAAGGGCTCAGTGGTTAACAGAAAGGTACTAGAAGGCAAAAAGAACAAAGTTCCTTTAATATCGGTAAAAGCTACAAGACCGTAACTATATTAAGATGACCAATCACTGCCAAATGAAATCAGCTAACAAGGGTATGAATCATTTTGGGTCCTTCTAGAAGCTCCTTTTGCCATTTTCAGGAAGGCTTTAACCTCCAGCGCCACCCAGTTGTTCTGTAGTCTCTGACTGTTGGACTGTCTGACTTACTACGTGCAAGTGACTGACTGGTGAGCACTTAAGCACCTTGCCACTGAAAGTATGTTCTGATCCACAATCTGCATTTATTTTCTTTCTTTTAAATAATTATTATTATACTTTAAGTTTTAGGGTACGTGTGCACAATGTGCAGGTTTGTTACATATGTATCCATGTGCCATGTTGGTTTGCTGCACCCATTAACTCGTCATTTAGCATTAGGTATATCTCCTAATGCTGTCCCTCCCCCCTCTCCCCACCGCACAACAGTCCCCAGAGTGTGATGTTCCCCTTCCTGTGTCCATGTGTTCTCATTGTTCAATTCCCACCTATGAGTGAGAACATGCGTTATTTGGCTTTTTGTCCTTGCGATAGTTTACTGAGAATGATGTTTCCAGTTTCATCCATGTCCCTACAAAGGACATAAATTCATCATTTTTTATGGCTGCATAGTATTCCATGGTGTATATGTGCCACATTTTCTTAATCCAGTCTATCGTTGTTGGACATTTGGGTTGGTTCCAAGTCTTTGCTATTGTGAATAGTGCCACAATAAACATATGTGTGCATGTGTCTTTATAGCAGCATGATTTATAGTCCTTTGGGTATATACCCAGTAATGGGATGGCTGGGTCAAATGGTATTTCTAGTTCTAGATCCTTGAGGAATCGCCACACTGACTTCCACAATGGTTGAACTAGTTTACAGTCCCACTGACAGTGTAAAAGTGTTCACAAGACAGGGATGCCCTCTCTGACCACTCCTATTCAACATAGTGCTGGAAGTTCTGGCCAGGGCAATCAGGCAGGAGAAGGAAATAAAGGGTATTCAATTAGGAAAAGAGGAAGTCAAATTGTCCCTGTTTGCAGATGATATGATTGTGTATCTAGAAAACCCCATTGTCTCAGCCCAAAATCTCCTTAAGCTGATAAGCAACTTCAGCAAAGTCTCAGGATACAAAATCAATGTACAAAAATCACAAGCATTCTTGTACACCAATCACAGACAAACAGAGAGCCAAATCATGAGTGAACTCCCATTCACAATTGCTTCAAAGAGAATAAAATACCTAGGAATCCAACTTACAAGGGACGTGAAGGACCTCTTCAAGGAGAACTACAAACCACTGCTCAATGAAATAAAAGAGGATACAAACAAATGGAAGAACATTCCATGCTCATGGGCTGGAAGAATCAATATCGTGAAAATGGCCATACTGCCCAAGGTAATTTATAGATTCAATGCCATCCCCATCAAGCTACCAATGACTTTCTTCACAGAATTGGAAAAAACTACTTTAAAGTTCATATGGAACCAAAAAAGAGCCCACATCACCAAGTCAATCCTAAGCCAAAAGAACAAAGCTGGAGGCATCACGCTACCTGACTTCAAACTATAGTACAAGGCTACAGCAACCAAAACAGCATGGTTCCGGTACCACAACAGAAACATAGATCAATGGATCAGAACAGAGCCCTCAGAAATAATGCCACATATCTACAACTATCTGATCTTTGACAAACCTGACAAAAACAAGCAATGGGAAAAGGATTCCCTATTTAATAAATGGTGCTGGGAAAACTGGCTGGCCATATGTAGAAAGCTGAAACTGGATCCCTTCCTTACACCTTATACAAAAATTAATTCAAGATGGATTAAAGACTTACATGTTAGACCTAAAACCATAAAAACCCTAGAAGAAAACCTAGGCAATACCATTCAGGACATAGGCATGGGCAAGGACTTCATGTCTAAAACACCAAAAGCAATGGCAACAAAAGCCAAAATTGACAAATGGGATCTAATTAAACTAAAGAGCTTCTGCACAGCAAAAGAAACTACCATCAGAATGAACAGGCAACCTACAAAATGGGAGAAAATTTTCACAACCTACTCATCTGACAATGGGCTAATATCCAGAATCTACAATGAAGTCCAACAAATTTACAAGAAAAAAAAAAAAACCCCATCAAAAAGTGGGCGAAGGACATGAACAGACAATTCGCAAAAGAAGACATTTATGCAGCCAAAAAAACACATGAAAAAATGCTCATCATCACTGGCCATCAGAGAAATGCAAATCAAAACCACAATGAGATACCATCTCACACCAGTTAGAATGGCCATCATTAAAAAGTCAGGAAACAACAGGTGCTGGAGAGGATGTGGAGAAATAGGAACACAATATGCATTTTAACATCTTCAGATTTATCTGCACATGAAAGTCTGAGAAGCATTTCCCTGATACACTTCTAAGTGCTTACCTGGGAAATGAGTGAATTTAAGGTCGGTTCTCCTAGAGTCATTTCCCCAGGTGACCTCCATCTCCTCCCCAAGCAGGACTAGGCTGTAAAGTCTGCTGAATGTCATCTTGGCAGTCCTTGTTCTTGAAGAGCACGAAATCTTGTCAAGGAGAAGAAACTTGCCTAAAATAACCCAGTGTCAAAGTTATTGATTTGGTAACAAACATATGATTATTAACATGAGAAATACAGAAAATAGTACCCTAGAAGTTCAAATAAAAGGTACAAGTTTATAGGTAAAAGCTGACACAGATTTTGTTTTTTAAAGTTCTTTCTGAAGAATAGAAACTCAATTCAGGCTCTAAAGCAGTGGTTCTAACTTGAGCATGCATCAGAATTATCTGGTGCCCCACTCCAGAGTTTTCTACACAGTTAAGTCTGAGATGGGGGCTGAGAATTTGCATTTCTAACAACTTCTCAACCTCACCTCCACCTGCTCTGCTGATGCTGCCAGTGCAGGGATCACACTCTGAGAACCCTGTTCCAAAGCAGTGCTTTTCAAACAGGGGTGGGGCAAGGAACATTGCTCCCAGGGGACATTTGGCAATGTCTGCAGATATTTTTGGTGGTCACAAAGTGTGGGTGGGGGAGCTACTGGCATCTAGTGGATGAAGGACACATTCTACAATGTGCAGGACATCTCTCCACAACAAAAGATTATCTGGTCCAAAATGTCAATCTGCTGAGTTTGAGAAACACTGCTCTAAAGCTCAACCTTGGCTGCCCATCAGAAACACCTGGGAAGACTTTAGACATCCTGATATCCAAGCTGTACACCAGATCATTTAAACCAGAATCTCCAGGATTGGAACCTAGGTGATAAAAGCTTTTAAAGCTCCCCCAGATAATTCTAACACGTAGCTGAAGCTGATGAGAATTCTTCTAAAGAATGGAAAATGTGTAAACAGGCAAAACAGCTGAAAATCGTGCTGGTTAAAATATTTGCTTCCAGATTCATTCTCCATTTTTCTTTATTCTCTTCCAGTCTCCACGAGGCTGTCCAGAAACCAGATTACCCAGGGGCTGGCTCCCTTGCCCTCTGGCTTCTGGTTGGACTCAGCCAATAATAGGTACCACCTGGACATTGAAGGTGGAAAGGGAGAGATAACAGGTTATTATTTTTCCCACTTCCTCTGTGTGTTGCCATAATTCTGGCAGTAGTTTTGTTTCTCTATAGCTACATTTATTCGGGGGTGGCTGTTTATTTATTGCTTTAGCTCTCAATGAGGTTCTGGCCACTCCTTATTCCCCTGTATCCCTTCAGGCCTGGGGTGGCAAAAGTTTGCTGCTGCTGCTAGCTAATATCTTGGTGCTTCAATATGCATTATTGATTTCTCAGCTCTGCACACATCTCTGTAAATTATCTCTTAACTTAAAAGTCACCTCAAAATTCCAGGTGAATGTGCTGTCTGTTTCCTGTGCAGTCACATGGGGCTCCATGCTCAGAAAGGCCGCATGCTTGGTTTAATGCTCTTCTGCAACAGTCTTGGAATTCTTAATATATTTGAACAAGAGGCCCTGCATTTTCTTCTTTCATGGGCCCTGAAAATTATGTAGTGATCCTGTTGCCAGGATTCTGACTAATATAAAGCTATTCTTGATTTGGAGGAAATGGCATGAATAAGACTTGAAGCTAAAAATGCACTTGATGTATTTGAGGAAGATTAAGTGTGGCTGTTTGTGACCTGGCTGGAAAGGACAACCCATCATCACATCTACTGGTAAACTTATGGTATCCAGAAAAAGCCAAAGGACTCTATTGCAAGACAGCATCACCTGACTGCAGAGGTACCTAATTTGCCCTAGATGAGGTCATGGTGCTTGCTGGTTTACAAGTAACTAGTTTTTTTTGTTTTTTGTTTTTTTAACCTAGTTTATTGAGGTGTAATTGACAAATAATATTGTATATATTTAAGGTGTATAATGTGATGATTTGACATACACTTATGATGTGAGATAATTACCACAATCAGGTTAACACATCTATCTTCACAGAATTATGATTTTTTGTTTGTGTAGTGACATTTGAAATCTACAACACTCAGAAATTTTCAAATATACAATACACTATTGTTAACTATAGTCATCTACAACAGGTGACTATAGTCCTGGCATAAAATATTCTGCCAGAATATAAAACTTATTCATCTTATAACTGAACATTTGTATGCTTTGACCAGCATCTTCTCATTTCCCCCAAACGATAGGATTTTATTCCTTTTCATAACTAAATAATATTTCATCATGTATGTATAAAATTCATTCATCTCTCAACAGACACTTAGGTTGTTTCCCTGTCTTGACTGTTGTGAATAATTCTGCAATGAACATGGGAGTGCAGATATCTATATTTGACATACAAATTTCATTTTCTTTGGATATATTTCCATGGGTGGGATTGCTTGATCAATGACAGTTCTATTATTAATTTTTTGAGAAACCTCTATACTATTTTCATAATGGCTATACCAGTTTACATTCCCACCAACAGTGCACAAGGTTCTCTTCTCCACATCTTCATCAACACTTGTATCTCTTGTCTTTTTTAATAGTAGCCATATTAATAGAAGTGAGGTAGTACCTCATACCTCATTGTGGTTTTGATTTGCACTTCTCTGTTGATCAGTGATATTGAGCACCTTTTCATATACCTATTGGCCATTTGTATTGTTGTTATTTTGTTTTGTTTTGTTTTTTACTGAGTTGTATGAGTTCTTTATGTATTTTAGATATTAACGCCTTACTGGATATATGGTTTGCAGGTATTTTCTTTTATCGGTGGCCTTTTACTTAATTGTTTCCTTTGCTGTGCAGAAACTTTTCGTTTGATGTATTTCCACTTGTTTATTTTTACTTTTGTTGCCTATGCTTTTCGTATCATATCCAAAAAATCACTGCCAAGATCATTGTCAAGAAGCTTTTCTCCTATGTTTTTGTCTATGAGTTTTATAGTTGCAGGTCTTATGTTTAAGACTTTAATCTATCTTGAGTTAATTTTTGTGAGTGTTATTAGATAGGGGTCCAATTTCATTTTTTTACACGTGGACATTACAGTTTTCTCAACACAACACCATTTGTTGAAAAGACCATCCTTTCCCTTTGTTATTCTTGATACCCTTATCAAATATTATTTGACCATATATGCATAAGTTTATTTCTGGGCTCTTTATTATTCTATTGGCATATGAACAGGATTTATTCCAGGATAAATATGGAATAACTTTATTTTTTATTATTTTGAGTGTCTGATTTTATGCCAGTAAGATATTGCTTTTATTACTATAGCTTTGTAATACAGTTTGAAAGCAAGAAGTGTGATGATGCCCCTCCAGTTTTATTCCTTCTCGAGATTTCTTTGGCTATTCAGGGTCTTTCATGATTCCATATGAACTTTAAAATTGTTTTTTCTATTTCTGCAAAAAAAATGCCATTGAAATTTTGATAGGGATTCTAATGAATCTATAGAAAACTTTGGGTAGTATGGGCATTTTAACAGTACTAATTCTTCCAACCCATGAACATGGGATATCTTTCCATTTAATTGTGCCTTCATCAATTTCTTCCATCAATATATTATAGTTTTCAGTGCATATATCTCTCATTTCCTTAATTAAATTTTTTCTTAAGTATTTTATGTTTTGATGCTATTATACATGGAATTCCTTTCTTTATATCTTTTTCAGATATTTTTGTCATTAATGTATAGAAATGCAACTGATTTTGTATATTGATTTTGTATCCTGCAACTTTACTGAATTCATTTATTAATTTTAGTTTAGTTTTAGATACTACAGTTGTTTGGTATGGTCTTTAGGATTTCCTATATATAAAATCATGTTATCTATAAACAGAATAATTTTACTTCTTCCTTTCTGATTTGGATGCCTTTTATTTCTTTTCCTTGCCTAATTTCTCTGGCTAGAACTTCCAGTACTATGTCGAATAGAATTGATGAGAGTGAGCACTCTTGTCCTATTCCTGATCTTAAAGGAAAAGCTTTTAGTTTTTCATAGTTGAGTATATAATATTATCTGTGAGTTTTACACAAATGGTCTTTTTATGTTAAGGTGCATTATTTTTATATCAATTTGTTGAGAGGTTTTATCATAAAAACATGTTGAATATTGTCAATGCTTTTTATGCATGTATTGAGATAATCATGCTTTTTATTCATCATTTTGTTAATATGGTGTATCACATTTATTGATTTGTGCATATTGAAGCATCCTTGCATTACGGGGATAAATCTCACTTGATCATGGTGTATGATTCTTCTAATGTGCTGTTGAATTTGGTTGCTAGTATTTCGAAAAAATTTTTTGCATCTGTGTTCATCAAGGATATTGACCTGTACTTTTCTTTTCTTGTAATGTCTTTATCTAGCTTTGTTATGGGGATAATGCTGGCCTCATAAAATAAGGATGGAACTGTTTCCTCCTCTTCAATTTTTTAAGAGAATTGAAGAAAAATTAGCATCAAGTATTCTTTAAATTTTGGTAGAACTCACCAGTGAAGACTTATGCTCCTGGGCTTTGGCCTGTTGGGAGGTTTTTGATTACCAATTCAATCTTCTTATTTGTTATTGGTTTGTTCAGGCTTTCTATTTTTTTTTCATGCTTCTGATTCAGTATCCATAGATCATATGTTTCTAAGAATTTATCTATTTCTTCTAGGTTATACAATTCATTGGTATATAGTTGTTCATAGTGGTCTTTTTTGTATTTCTGTGGTATCATTTGTAATGTCTCCTCTTTGTTCTTTTTATTTATTTGAGTCATCTCTTTTTTTGGTTAGTCTAGCTAAAGGTGTGTCAATTTTGTTTATTTTTGTTAAAACTAACTCTTCCTTTTATTCTTTTTCATTGTTTCTCTGTTTTTATGTTATTTATTTTAGCACTAATCTTTATTATTTTCTTTCTTCTGCTAACTTTGGGCTTGGTTTGTTCTTGTTTTTCTAGTTCCTTAAAGTGTAAAGTTAGATTATTTATTTGATATCTTTCTTTTTAAATGTAGGCATTTATAGCTATAAACTTTCCTTTTTTGACTTTTTTATTTTTTTTTATTTATTTTTTTGAGACAGAGTTTTGCTCTTGTTGCCCAGGCTGGAATGCAATGGCGTAATCTCGGCTCATCACTGCCTCTGCCTCCCGGGTTCAAGAGATTCTCCTGCCTCAGCCTCCCGAGTAGCTGGGATTACAGGCATGCACCACCATGCCTGGCTAATTTTGTATTTTTAGTAGAGATGGGGTTTCACCATATTGGTCAGGCTGGTCTCAAACTCCCGACCTCAGGTGATCCACCCGCCTTGGTCTCCCAAAGTGCTGAGATTACAGGTGTGAGCTATCACGCCTGGCCTAAACTTTCCTTTTAGAACTGCTTTTGTTGCATCCATATCTTTTAGTTTGTTGTGTTTTCAATTTTGTTTATCTCATAATAGTTTTAATTTCCCTTTTGATTTCTTTTTGACCTATTGGTCGTTCAGGAGCATGTTGCTTCATTTCCATGGATTTGTGAATTTTCTAATTTTCCTCTTGTTACTGATTTCTAGTTTCCTACCTTTGTGGTCAGAAAAGATACTTGATATAATTTCAGTCTTCTTGAAACATATAATTTATCCTGGAGACTGTCCCATATGCACTTGAGAAAAAGTTATACTCTGTTGCTGTTGGATAAAATGTCCTATATGTGTCTGTTAGGTCCATTGATTATACAATGGTATTCAAATCCACTGCTTGCTTATTGATTTTCCTATGTGGGTGATCTATCCATTGTTGAGAGTGGGGTATTAAAGTATTCTACTATTACTATATTGCTGTTTATTTCTCCTTTCAGTTATTTTAATATTTGTTTTATATAGTTAAGTTCTCTTATGTTTAGTGCAGATATAGTTATAATTGTTATATATTCTTGATGAGTTGACCCATTTAACATTCTGTGATGATCTACTGTCTCTGTTGACAGTTTTTTATTGAAAGGCTATTTTTTTCTAATGTAAGTATAGCCACCCTGCTTTCTTTTGGTTACCATTTGCATGGATTTTTTTTTTCTATTTTTTTCACCTTTCAGCCTATGCATGTTCTTAAAGCTAAAGTGAGTCTCTTGTGGGCAGCATGTACTTGGATCTTGTTTTTTTTTTTCATCCATCTAGCTACTGTATGTCTTTTGATTGAAGAATTTAATTCATTCATATTTAAAGTAATTATTGATAGGTAAGGATTTGCTATTGACATTTTGTTAATTGTTTTCTGACTGTTTTGTAATTCCTCTGTTCCTTTCATTCTCTCTTGCTGTCTTCCCTTACAATTTGATTACTTTTTGTGGTGATAGGCTCTGATTTCTTTCTCCGAGTCTTTTGTGTATCTACTACAGGTTTTTTTATTGTGGTTACCATGAGGCTACATAAAACATTATAGTTATAACAACCAATTTTAAGGTCATACAACTTCATTTGCATATACAAATTCTATACTTTACTTCTCCTCCACACACATTTCAACTTATTGATGTTACAATGTAAATTTTTAAATATTACGTATCCATTAACAAATTATTGTAGTTTCAAAAATACATTGTCTTTTCACCCTTTTACTAGAGCTGAAAGTAGTTTATACACAATTACAAATTACAGAATTCTGAATTTAACTATACTTTTTTTGCTAATGAGCTTTGTACAGTTATGTTTTTACATTTTTAATTAGCATCCTTTTCTTTTCAACTTGAAGAACTTCCTTTATTATTTTTTCCTTTTTTTTTGAGACAGAGTCTCACTCTGTTGCCCAGGCTGGGGTGCGGTGGCATGATCTCGGCTCACTGCAATCTCCGCCTCCCAGGTTCAAGCAATTCTCTTCTCTCAGTCTCCTGAGTAGCTGGAATTATAGGCATCTGCCACCACCCCTGGCTAAAGTTTTTTGTATTTTTAGTAGAGATGGGGTTTCACTATGTTGGCCAGGTTGGTCTCAAACTCCCAACCTCAAGTGATCCACCCACCTCAGCATCCCAAAGTGCTGAGATTACAGGCATGAGCCACCAAACCTAGTCAATTTTTTTCCTATTATTTTTGAGACAGAGTCTTTCTCTGTTGCCCATGTGAAGTGCAATGGCATAATCACAGCTCACTGTAGCCTCGACCTCCCAAGCTCAAGTGATCCTCCCACCTCAGACTCCCAATGTGCTGGGGCTATGGGCATGAACCACTGTACCTGGAATCATTATTATTTCTTGTAAGTCAAGTTTAGTGGTATTGAATGCCTCCAGTTTTTATTTGTTTGGTAAAGTCTTTATCTCTCTTTCATTTCTGAAGAACAGCTTTGCCAGATAAAGCATTCTTGGTTGACAGTTTTTTTCCCCCCTTTCAGCACTTTGAATATATCATCCTACTCTGTCTTGGCCTGCAAAGTTTCTGCTCAGAAATTGTCTGATAGTCTTATGGTACTTTACTTGTATGTGATGTGAGTCAATTTTTTCTTCCTGATTTCAAAATTTTCCCTATCTTTGTCTTTTTGACAACTTAATTATACTGTGTCTCAGTGTATTCCTTTTCTGGTTCAAACTATTTGGGGATTTTTGCACCTTATAAATCTAGATGTCCATTTCTCTCCCCAAATTTGGGGAGTTTTCAGCCATTTCTGGACTCTCTGTTCTTGCCTTTTGGTCTATTTATTTGTTTTTTCAACAACACCACACTATCTGGAATACTATAGCTGTATAGTAAGTCTTGAAATTGGGTAGTGTCAATCCTTTAACTTTGTTCTTCTCCTGCAATATTGAGTTGACTGGGTCTTTTGCCTCTCCATATAAACTTTACAATCGGTTTGCTGATATTCATAAAATAACTTGCCGAGATTTTTATTGGGATTGCATTAAACCTATAGATCAAGTTGAAAAGAATTGATATATGTTTTTAATTTCAAATTCGTCTTGTTCATTGCTGGTATATAAGAAAGCAATTGACTTTTGTATATTAACTTTGTATTTTGCAAGCTTTCTATAATCATTTATTAGTTCCAGGAGTTTTTGTTGTTGACTCTCAGATTTTTTATGTAAGAAATCATGTTATCTTCAAAGAAAATTTTACTTGTTTAATCTCAATCTCTGTAACATTTATTTATTTCATTTTCTTGTTTAATTGCATTAGCAAGGACTACTAGTACAATGTTGAAAAGCACTGATGAAAGAGGACATGCTTACCTTATTCCCAATCTTAGTCACCATTAAGTATAATGTTAGATATAGGTTTTTGTAGCTATTCTTTACCAAGCTGAGGAAATTCCCACTCTATTCCTAGTTTGCTGAGAATTTTTATAATGAATGGCGGTTAGATTTTTATCAAATGCTTTTTCTGCACCTATGAATATGATTATGTGATTTTTTTCTTTTGCTTTTTGATGTGATAAATTACATTAATTGGTTTTCAAATGTTAAATCAGCCTTGCATACATGGGATAAATTCCACTTGGTCATGTTGTATATTTCTTTTTTTAAATTATTGGATTCAATTTGCTAATATTTTGTTAAGGAGTTTTGCATTTATAAATTCATGAGAGGTATTGGTCTGCAGTTTTCCTTTCTTGTAATGTCTGTGTGATTTTTGTCTTAGGGTAATGCTGGTCTCACAGAAAGAGTATTCTCTCTGTTTCTCTCCTTAGGAAGAGATTGCAGAAAATTGATGTAATTTCCTTCTTAAATATTTGGTAGAATTCACCAGTGAACCCATCTTTCATGGTAGGTTCATGACAGATGAGTCATTTCTTTTTTAGAATATTATTATTGATTTAACTTCTTTAATTTAGATTGTCTATTTCTTCATGTTTGGGTTTTGAAAACTTGTGTCTTTCAAAAAATGGGTCTATTTCATCTAGGTTATCAATTTAGTGAGTATAGAGTTGATCATAATATTTCTTTATCATCATTTTAATTATCATTTTAATGTCTATGGGGTCTGTACTGATGTTTCTTCTTTCATTTTTGATACTAATATTTGTGTCTTCCTTCTTTTTTTCTTAGCCTGGCTAGAGGCTTATCAATTGTATTGATCTTTTTAGAAAAACCAGCTTCTGGCCTTTTGCTTCTGGTTTTGCTGGTTTTTCTGTGTTGATTTCCTGGTTTTAAATTTCACTGATTTCTGCGCTTATTTTTTACTATTTCTGCTTACTTTGGATTTAATTTTTTATTCTTTTCCTAGTTTCCTAAGGTGGAGACTTCAATTATTGAATCTTTCCTTTTTCTAATATATGCTTTCAATGCTATAAATTTCCTTCTAAGCACTGCTTTCACTTCACTCCCCAAATTTTGATAAGTTGTATTTTCATTTTCATTTAGTTCAAAATATCTTTAAACTTCTCTTGAAATTTTTTCTTTGACCACGTGTTATTTAGAAACATGTTGTTTAATCTCCAAGTATTTGGGGATTTCCCAGCTACCTTTTTGTTATCAATTTCTAGTTTAATTCCACTGTGGTCTGAGGGCAGACATTTTTTAATTTCTGTAATTTTAAATTTCTAAAGGTGTGTTTTCAGCGACCCAGAATTTGATCTATCTTGATAAATGTTCCATGTGAATTTAAGAAAAATGTGTAAACTGTTGTTGTTGGATGTAGTAGTCTATAGATGTCAATTATATACAGTTGACTGATGAGGCTGTTGAGTTAAACTATGTCCTTATTGATTTTCTGCCTGCTGGATCTGTTCATTTCTGACAGAGTGTTAAAATCTGTAAGTACAAGAGTGAATTCATCTATTTTTCCTCGCAGTTCTATCACTTTTTATCTCACATATTTTGACAATCTGTTGTGATATATGTTAAAGTTTTTATATCTCCTTGGTGAACTGACCTCTTTATCATTATATAATGCCCCTCTTTATCCCTGATAACTTTCCTTGCTCTGAAGTCTGCTCTGTCTGAAATTAATATAGCTACTTTTACTTTTTAAATTAGTATTAGCATGGTATATCTATCTTCCTTCTTTTACTTTTAATCTATATATGTCTTTGTATTTAAAGTGGAATTCTTGCAGACGTGTATTTGGGTCTTTTTTTTTAATCTACTCTTCAATCTCTGCCATTTAATTGGTTTATTTAGACTATTGACACTTAAAGTGATTATTAATATAGTTGGATTAATATCTACTACATTTTTACTGTTTTCTATCTGTTGCCATTTTTCTTTGTTTTTGTTTTTGTCTTCCATAGTTTTTCTGGCTTTTGTTGTTTTAATTTAGTATTTTATGTAATTCCATCTTCTCTCCTTTCTTAGCATATTAGCCACGCTTCTCCATGCTTCTTTTTTTTCTCTTTTAGTGGTTGTCTTAAAGTGTGCAATATACATTCATGACAAATCCAAGCCCACTTTAAAAAAACACTACACAACTTCACCATAGTACAATTTCTTTTTTTTCTTTTTGTTTTTTGAAACAGGGTCTTGCTCTGTCACGATTTATTGTCTGTTATTCTTTGTAATAACAGGATATTTCAATTCTTCCCTTCCCTCACTTGCCTCATTGCTGTCATTCATTTTACTTATATGTAAACATATCTATATCTATAAAATTGAATACATTGTTGATATTATTTTGAACAAATTGTTGTGTTAGATTAAGAATAAAGTAAGTTTTTATTTTACTTGCACTTACTCATTCCCCCATGCTGTTCCTTTCCTTAAGTCAATTCGAATTTCTGACCTATATAATTTTTCTTCTCTCTAAAGAACTTTTCTTAACATTTCTTGCAAGGCAGGTATATTTGCAGCAAATGTCCTCATTTTTGTTTTGCTGAGAAATTATTGATTTTTCTTTCAGTTTTGGGAATAATTTTATAGGGCACAAAATTCAGGGTTGATGGGTTTTTTTCTTTAACTCTTTAAATGTCTCACTCCACTCTCTTCTTGCTTGTATAGTTTTCGGGGAGATGGATACAATTCTTACCTTTGCTCCTCTCTCGGTAAGGTGTTTTTACTCTGGCTTCTTTCAAAAATTTAAAAAAATCTTTGATTCTCTGAAATTTGAATATAAAATGCCCAGATTTTGTTTGGCAATTATCCTGCTTAGTGTTCTCTGAGATTCCTGGATCTATGATTTCGCATCTGACATTAATTTAAGGAAATTCTCAGTCATTATTGCTTCCAGTATTTCTTCTGTTCCTTTTCTCTTTCTTCTCCATCTGGTATTTGCATTAAACAAATGGTATACCTTTTTTTAGTTGTCCTACAGTCCTTGGATATTCTGTTCTGTTTTTTCAGTCTCTTCTCTCTTTGCCTTTCTGTTTTGGGAGTTTCTGTTGTCATATATCTTCAAGCTCACAGATTTTTTCCTCAGGAATGTCCAGTCTACTAATAAGCCCAGGAAAGGCATTTTTCATTTCTGTTACAGTATTTTTTATCTCTAGTACATCTTTTTACTCTTTCTTAGAATCTCCATCTCTCTGCTTACATTATTTACGTGTTCTTGCATGTTGTCTCCTTTATCCATTAAAGCTCTTGGCATACTAGTAATTATTTGTTTTAATTCCTGGTTAAATATCAACATTTCTGATTTATCTAACTCTGGTTCTGATGCTTGTCAGTCTCTTCAAACCACACTTGTTGCCTTTTTGGATATCTTATAATTTTTCTGTTAAAAGGTAGACATGATACATGGGGTAAAATGATGTACAGGGTAAATAGGCCTTTAATAACATGGTAGTAAGGCAACGTGGTTTTCTATATTCCCGTGATTAGTTCTCAGTCTTTTAGGGAGCCTGTGCCCCTGAACTATGAGCTTTACCAGTGCTTCTCAGTTTTCTCCCCTCTCCCTGTGAGACAGGATGGGTGGAAAAAGTTGGAGTTGGGTATTTCTCCTTTTCCATGTGGAAAACTGGAGTTGGGCATTTCTCTTCCCCTTGGTGGGTAAGGCTCTGATTAAACCCCAGCAGATTCAGGCCTGATAAAATAGTTTCTCCTGAGGACAGGCCTTGTTAAGAAGAACAGAATATGGAGGTTTCTGTTTGTGGGTGTCTATTCTAGTAAATTGTGATTCTCTGTGTTCCCCTGCTGGTCTTTCCAATTTTGAAGTTTTCCCTGTGTCCTCACTCCTCTTACAGATACAAGAAGAGTTGTTGGTTTTTTAGATTCTTCAGCTTTTTACTTCTTTTGCTTATTTTAACAAGAGTAATAATACCAAGTGTCAGCAAGTGTCAGTGAGAGTAAAAAATGATGCAACCACTTTAGACAAACAATCTGACAGTTTCTTATAAAGTTGAATATATAATAGAACCCATCAATTTCACTTTTAGATACTTACCCAGGAAAAATGAAACCTATGTTCTCACAAAGACTAGTACATAAATGTTCATAGTAGCTTTATTCATAATAACCAAAAGTTGTGAACAGCCTAAATGTAACCTACTGATGCATGCAACACAAATGAATCTGAAAACATGATGTTGTGTGAAAGAAGTGAGACACAAAAGAGTACATATTTTGTAATTGAATTTATATCAAATTCTACAACAGACAAAACTAATCTATTGTGGTGTAAAGTACATCAGTGTTTTCCTAGGGTCTGTAGGGGAGGGGATTGACTGCAAAGGAACATGAAGAAACTTTCTGGGTTATGTAGATGTTTTATATCCTGATTGTGGTGATGGTAGTTCCACAGATGTACAGATTTGTAAAACTCATCTAAAGTGTACGCTTAAAATGGGTGCATTTTATTCATGTAAATTATACCTTGATAAAGTTGATTTTTTAAAAAAGTAAGTTCTCATGGTAACTGAGAAACTATGACAATAATCCAATTCTCCAAACCACTGTGATAAACTCAAGTCTAACTTACCAATGATAAATTAACCCCTTACACTTTAAGGCATTTAAGTACCTAGCTTCCTTTATTAATGAACTGAAATAACTTTCCATAATACTATCAGCAAAATAATTACATTCGTCTTTCAGACTTACTAAATAAATGCTACTACTTTCAAATACACCAAGGAATAAAAGAATTTATATTTAAAGTGTTTGGAGAGTAAACATTTTACAGTATTTATAACATTCCCTAAGTACATAAAATAAAGCATTTAAAAATTACTTCCTTCGTGTTTTAAATATGCTGTATTACGTTGAATGGCCTTTAAACACAAAACCCAGCACATGAGAAGTTCCAAGGTATCATCTAGGTCTTCACTTCTGTGTCTGCTCTGAGTTGTTACAGAAAATTGCCTACATTGGGGGAGCACGGCGGCCTGGCTGCCGCAGGGCCGCGCCGAGCCAGCGGAGCCCCCGCGGCGCCCAAGCGCGGGCCCGGACCGCGGCATTTTTATTCAAGCGACGCTAAGGGAGCCCGGCCGCGCCCGGTGCATTGTGGGAGCGGCCGGCGGCCCGTTTTCGGGAGGAGGCGGAGGGCGCAAAGCAAGCTAGTGGATCCATAAAGAAACCAGTCAACCCCCAGAGGGAGGGGAGGGGCTGAGCTGAGAAGAGCGCGGGGCACAAGAACCATGTGTACGCGGGAGTCCTTTTAACCCAGAAAGTTACGAATTGGACAGGAGCTTCTGGCTAACCAGATTCACTGAACTGAAGGACACAGGCTGCAAAGTGCCCCAAGATGTCCTGCAAAAATTGCTGGAATCTTTACAGGAGAACCACTTCCAAGAAGATGAGCAGTTTCTGGGAGCCGTTATGCCAAGGCTTGGCATTGGAATGGATACTTGTGTCATTTCTTTGAGGCACGGTGGGCTTTCCTTGGTTCAAACCATAGATTACATTTACCCGATCGTAGACGACCCTTACATGATGGGCAGGATAGCATGTGTCAGTGTTCTCAGTGACCTCTACACAACGGGGGTCATGGAATGTGACAATATGCTGATGCTCCTTGGAGTCAGTAATAAAATGACTGACAGAGAAAGGGATAAAGTGATGCCTCTGATTATCCGAGGTTTTATAGACGCAGCTGAAGAAGCAGGAACGTCTGTAACAGGCAGCCAAACAGTTCTAAACCCCTGGATTGTCCTGGGAGGAGTCGCTACCACTGTCTGCCAGCCCAATGAATTTATCATGCCAGACAGTGCAGTGTCAGGAGATGTGCTGGTGTAGACAAAACCCCTGGGGACACAGGTGGCAGTGGCTGTGCACCAGTGGCTGGATATTCCTGAGAAATGGAATAAGATTAAACTAGTGGTCACCCAAGAAGATGTAGAGCCAGCCTACCAGGAGGCGATGATGAACATGGCGAGGCTCAACAGTACAGCTGCCGGACTCATGCACACGTTCAATGCCCACGCGGCCACTGACATCATGGGCTTTGGGATTTTGGGCCATGTGCAGAACCTGGCCAAGCAGCAGAGGAACGAGGTGTCATTTGTAATTCACAACCTCCCGGTGCTGGCCAAGATGGCTGCAGCGAGCAAGGCATGCGGAAACATGTTCGGCCTCATGCACTGGACCTGCCCAGAGACCTCAGGCGGCCTTCTGATCTGTTTACCACATCAGCAAGCAGCTCGGTTCTGTGCAGAGATAAAGTCCCCCAAATATGGTGAAGGCCACCAAACATGGATTATTGGGATTGTAGAGAAGGGCAACTGCACAGCCAGAATCATAGACAAACCCTGGATCATTGAGGTCCCACCACAAGTGGCCACTCAAAATGTGAATCCCACACCCGGGGCCACCTCTTTTTTTTTTTTTTTTTTTTTTGAGACAGAGTCTCGCTCTGTTACCCAGGCTGGAGTGCAGTGGCACAATCTCGGCCCACTGCAAGCTCCACCTCCCGGATTCACGCCATTCTCCTGCCTCAGCCTCCCGAGTAGCTGGTACTACAGGCGCCCGCCACCACGCCCGGCTAAATTTTTTTTGTATTTTTAGTAGAGATGGGGTTTCACCGTGTTAGCCAGGATGGTCTCGATCTCCTGACCTTGTGATCCGCCCGCCTAGGCCTCCCAAAGTGCTGGGATTACATGCCTGACGAGGCCACCTCTTAATCTAGACAGAAATAGCTGTTTGGTTTTGTTTTTAAATAGATCTATGTCCTTTATCATCACTTCAATTAAAGACTATAAACAAAAAAATCTCTTTGTGTCTACACATCGGGTGACCTTAGGTCGGTTTGTAAGTGGATACAATTAATAAAATAAAATCAATTGCCTTTTTTTCCTGTTACATTAACTGAAGATGCACCTAATCTTGAGGCAGCTTCTGAGTTGAGAATTATATTGTTATCCAATACTGTTGATTCATTTTGAATCTTTAGACACTTAGCTCTTGCTGCATAGGCTCTTTTTAAAGGTGCTTTCACATAGCACAGACATTACCAGTAGTCGTGTAAAATAGCAGTTGGTGTCTTCATTTTACGTATATTTATCATAAGTCTGATTTTTTTTTAAGCGTCTTCAATGGTTTTCTGTAGAGACAGCATTGGTAAGTGGCACATGACGGTATCCCAGTCATAAGAGGGTTGCATGATTCCTTTGAATGTTTGATTTGGAAAAGCCTAGTCTTGTCTCTCAAGAGCATCTCGAACCCAGAACATTCTCTGGTAGTGCACTCAGTTCAACAGGGCAAGTGCTTCACTGCATGGAAAACACTTTGAAGAGACAAAAAAGAAATCTTATTTCTTTTTTTGTAGCCTTTCTGATATTTACAGTAATACCACTAACTGTTTTCTTTATCGATAGCAAGGAAGGTTACTTTTTGCAATGTAATTAGATGTTCTATAGTGCTACAAGGAATTGCCTTCCGAAAGGAGGCTCATGTATAATACTCATTTACAATTCAATATATAATTACGCAAATAATTTTTACATATAATCAATAATAAAGACTGTTCTGTGGATGGTAGTGTTTAATACATTTTCTATTTTGTACAGTGATTTCAGGCTTTTTGTTTTCTTGAAATCAGCAGATATTTAGCCTAATTCTTAGCATTATTTTGTCCTTTGCACCAGTACTTTTTTGTGCATGCTTTTTGTGATGTGTTAAAAACCTGCATTGCCAACACTGCAGCTCCAACTTAAACTTGCTATTCAAATAAATATTTAATTTTTTAAATCGCTCTTGTATAATCAGATGCCCCTTTTAGTATTATTTTAGAAGCATTGGGAGGGTTTTGCCTAAAGTACAATTTATTGGGAAAAACTAGATTTTAGTTTTATAAAACTTTTAAGTCTTTCATGGGACCTATATTTTCTTGAATTAAACTTTGTAGTTCCAGAATAAATAGGCAATCTCGAAAGGTGTTATTTGTGTTGCAAAAAGTGGAGGCTTCCTTATATTTTAACCTACTAAGCAATTGAGGGATTCCTGTCATTAAGCACAAGAGCACTGGATCCTCAAGTGCCCATCTTTATCAGAGAAAAAATAGCACATCCTGCACGTTTCTGGTGCTTCCTGCTCACAGGCACCAAAGCCGCGCACATAAACTGACTTATTGCCAAAGTAAATGACCCCCTGCGAAGATGGACCTCCTGGAAGAGGCTTTAACTTGGATGCACCCTCGTCCAGGAACCAGTGGGTAGGGCAGCCTTTATGCATGTATAACTAGACCTTCAGCCATAAGCATGGTGCGCAGCATGGAAGAGCCTGCTATGGAACTGAAATCGAATGGACGTTTTATAGGAATTCATACAGATGTTGGTCCTAAAAAGCTACAAATCAGTGGTCTGCAAAATAAAATGTGTTGGAAACTTCTGAGTAAGAAAAAAGAAAAAAAAAAGAAAATTGCCTACATTTTTTATTTCAGAGTTCATGAAACTGTACAAATTCTATTCACAATTTTGTGGGGGTAAAACATATGAGCCCAATAAGAATGATTTTTATTTAAATCATAAAGAATTCATTGAAAATTATTAACAATAATATATAATATTTTGATGCTATAGAAGTAAAAGGACAACCCAACAATTAACACATACTCTTGGGTTTTAACGATTAGCTTCAAAAGATAAGATATTGTTACCATCTTATGCAAACAAATCTTATCATTTCCTCGGACATATCCTGAGTAGAATACAAACCCTTATGGTACCATCTATTAGGGTTTAAGATTTTAACATCAAAATAAATTCTTCGTTCATTAAAATTTCATAACAAAACAACATTCTTTTCAAAAGGATTCAATCATAAAAAGGAAAGGAGACAGGCTGGGAAATATGGTGAAAACCCATCTCTACAAAAAATACAAAAATTAGCTGGGTGTAGTGGCACACACCTGTATTCCCAGCGACTTGGGAGGGAGGTGGGAGGATCACCTGAGCCCAGGAGGTCAAGACTGCAGTGAGCCGTAATTCTGCAACTACACTCCAGCCAGGGTGAGAGAGAAACCCTGTGTCAAAAAAAAAAAAAAAAAAAAAAAAAAAGGAGAACCGAAAGAGGAGAAAAATCTCACCGAGAATGTCAGTTTCGGGATTATGTTCTAGTGACCTAAATCTGTACATTCATCGACAGAGACGTGACTCCTACAGTTTGTTTTGCAGATAGCTGTAAAGTAATTACACAAATTGCACCAAGTTCTTTCCAGATGAACTGAACACTTAGAACTAGAGAGTGTTGCCAATTTGATCAGAAATTAGATGTGATTCTGAGATTTCGAGAAAATTGCAGAAATATGATTTTTGAGATTTTGAGAAAATAATTCTTCTCTTCTTCAAGTTGTACAATGGGAACTATAGACAAAGCAAACTCTTCTGTCCATATGGAAGAATGTTATCTCTAAGACTTTTGAATATCTATGTTTGAATTATATATAATCAGGAAACTCAGGGCTTATCTTCCTTCAAAACTCCTCCACTAAAATAGAATGATTTGCTGGAAAGTTACTTGCCGTACTCTGCATCTTCAAAGACAAGATCTCCTTTATTTCTCTACCACAAAGTATTCTTTAGAATTTTTCATTATATCGATATAAATTGATGCCAGTCATTACTACAGGAAAGATCAAACTGCAACCTCTACAGAAGTCCAAGTAACAGGATTCACACAGGGAGAGACAGATACACTAATGTGCTCTTCAGTAACTGATGGACTGTGTTTTCTGTTTAAAAAAAAAAAGTACTATAATTGAACAAGCCCCCAGAGCACTAAAAAAAACTGTAAAAATAAATATAAGGAGAGTAACTAACAAATTTAAAAATATATAATCAATAAAGTTCGGTGAATATGGTAGCATTTCAAGATAAAACTACACTTTCAACTATTTTTAAAATGTTTTCCATTTGGCAGAACCCCAAATGGGCTTTGCCAAGCACTTTTTCTTCTTAATTTTTAAATGCGTATGTATTTCAAGGAAAATTTAATCCATATGTTCTTCTCTCATTTACACAATTTATCAAAATGTTGCTTTGAATGAGCCATTTAATGTCTAAGAAAACTGAAGAACACTTCTTTTTCCCCCAATACAAGATTTTAGCTTTTTTCTTCCTGAATTAAACATGTGTTCAGTACTACCTACAGAGCTAATTGAAAAATATTCAATTCTGCTTTAATATCCAGAACCAAAAGTCTAATAAAATTCAAAATAACAGAAAAGCATAAAATCCATTATAATACTATACTTTTAAGCTTCAAAAGCCTCCATTATTCACATGGTTCCTATAAATCACAGAATATTAGAACTTAAAGATATCTTAGAAATGACAAGTTTTTTTCTCTCACTTTAAAAACTAGGAAACTGAGTCCCCAAAAAGCTAAAGAATATGCCAAAAATCACAAAACTAATCAATGGCAGAGCCAAGGCATGTGTCTTCCCATTGGAATTACTTCTTTGGTTTTTTTAAATTTTAATTATGATTTTATTCTATAACATATAACAGTGTCAGCATAATACTAGATTATGAAAAAACAGTGGAGCTCATTTCTGCATAAAATTTACTCGCCTGCTTTCAATAGCCTGGACAACCAGTAGGCTAGGAGTCAATGGCCCAATTCACCACATAATCCTAGTCATATCTATCTTTACTATGCCCATAAAGGGAAGTGATGAATCTCTTTAAAAGAAAAATTAAGTCCAAGTACACTCTCAACCTTTACCAGCAAGATGCTACAGGAAAACACGCTGATTATGTGTTAACTGATAAGAATATTTCTTCTTCCCTTCCTTATCCTCTCCTTCCTTCTACTTCTCTTTCCAGAGGGGATCATTCAGGGATACACAGAAACCTGGGGATGGGCATACCATGGAGTCTGGAGGGGCTCAGTAATGACATGAGCCCGTGGGATGGGATCAAGATACACCTTTGCTTCAGCCTCCATCACCAGTGTCTTTAGACACCCCAGTTTCTTCAGGTAGGCAAAAAGGCACACAGGAATAAAAGACTGCTATCTCCAGGGAAATGAAAGTAGAGAACAAGCCAGGCACGGTGGCTCATTCCTGTAATACCAGCATTTTGACAGGCTGAGGCAGGCAGATTACCTGAGGTCAGGAGTTCAAGACCACCCTGGCCAACGTGGTGAAACCCCGTCTCTACTAAAAATACAAAAAAATTAGCTGGGGTGGTGGTGCACACTTGTAATCCCAGCTATTCAGGAGGCTGAGGTAGGAGAATCACTTGAACCAGGGAGGCAGAGGTTGCAATGAGCCGAGATCGTGCCATTTGCATATCAGCCTGGGCAACAAGAGCAAAACTTCATCTAAAAAAAAAGAGTAAAGAAAGAAGAGAACAGAGAGGATTGTGGCTTCTTTTTGTCAGGTCAGGAGGCAGTCATAAACTACAGACCACAAATCACAATCAAAAGAATTTTGTAAGGTCCTGTTACCTCATAGCTAACTAATGTTTAGATTGTGTTACTCTGTTTTATAGCAGTAATTACCAGCAAAACCCTATTTTTCTAATGTGATGGGAAAGGGCATACAGTATGTGCCTGCCTTTTAGGAGTAGCAAAGGAGAAATCTGGGAGAAACCAAAACGACATAGTGCAGAGCAGCTCAGTCCCTTTCTTGTGATTTAACCTGCTAAAGTTACTTAATCTGTATCTCAGTTTCCTCATCTATAAATATGGAATAATATAGGACCTACTTCTTAAGGATTAGCAAAATAATGCATGTAAAGCACTAAAGACAGTGTTTGTGTATAACAAGTGTTCAATAAAAATAATTGTGGTTGCTCCATCATCTTTTTAAACTAAAATAGGAAAACAAGCTGAATTTCTAGGACTTGTGGCAAATAAAGGAAAAACACACACAGGAAGATAATTTAGGACTGATAAGGAAGGACTCCTGAGTCTAAGCAATCGAAGAGCTATTATAGATTTGCTGAACTGTGATTCTAGACCCAACTGTATACTCTAAACAAAAAACAAGGACTCAATTAATGGTACTATAGCACATGCCCATGTTACACATACATGTGGCATTTGAAAAATGGTCACACTGCCTTTTTCTGTCTTGACATCCAACTGTCAAAAAGAACTTCATATATTCAATGATTGGACAGCCATTAGAATCCAATGCAAAACACTCACAACTCTCCTCAGAACTCTTGGTTTTAGAAATGGTAGCTTTGGCAATAACCTTAATGATGTGATACCTTGGCCCAGGGTGGTGGCTCACACCTGTCATCCCAGCACTTTGGGAGGCCAAGGTGGGCAGATCACAAGGTCAGGAGTTCGAGACCAGCCTGACCAACATGGTGAAGCCCTGTCTCTACTAAAAATACAAAAATTAGCCAGGCGTGGTGGTGCATGCCTGTAATCCCAGCTACTCAGGAGGCTGAGGCAGGAGAATTGCTTGACCCCAGGAGGCCAGGTTGCAGTGAGCAGAGATTGCGCCACTGCACTCCAGCCTGGGCAACAGAGCAAGATTCCATCTCAAAAATAAATAAATAAATAAATAAAAAGTGATACCTTTGGAGATCTAGTGAAGTGGAGTTGCTTTTCCTTGGTGGAGTTTTTCTCTTTTGTCTATATTATGGTTCGTCAGACCAGGTGTAAATGCATTGGAAAGCACACTGGCTTGAGGAGTGGGGACTGTGATTGCAGCCTAAGTGCCACTCTGAAGATGACATTCTATTCCTGGCAGGCTTTTTTCTATGTAAAAATGAGGTTAAATTTGGTGATCATAAATGCCCCTACCACTCTAACATTTTATGGACTTATAATGATACAGTTAAAAAATAGTGAGTCAGTTTTCCTGTCCATTATTACTCTAACTTCAGAACTGGTTTTTAGATAGCACCTTTCTTTGAAAGTTCTAGGCATTGTGTACAGACAACCAAGAAAATGGAGAGGACTGTTGAGATAAATATACTTTAGAGTTGGATCTTGGGCTGGACATGGTAGCTCATCCCTGTAATCCCAGGACTTTGGGAGGCCAAGATGAGAGGCTCACGAGAGAGCAGGAATTGGAGACTAGCCAGGGCAACATAGTGAGACCTCGTCTCTACAAAAAACAAACAAACAAACAAACAAAAAACAACAGTACATTAGCTGGGTGTGGTGGCATGCACTTGTAGTTCCAGCTACTTGAGAGGCTAAAGTGGGGGGACTGCTTGAGCCTGGGAGGTCGAGGCTTCAGTAAGCTGAGATTGCACCACTGCACTCCAGCCTAGGCGAAAGAGTGAGACCCTGTCTCAAGAAAACAAAACAAAATAAAAATAAATACATAAATCAAAGAAAATAGAATTGGATCTGGGCTCAGATGTGGGCTCTTCCACTTTATTAGTGGCTTGGTATTGAGCCAATTAATGTGTCTGAGTCTAAATTTGTTCTGTCATGAAATATGATTATTTAACTTCTTCACAGGGTTGCTCAAGGATTAAATGAGGCATAAGCCTCATAGTAACTGCTCTATGGAAGGGAGCTATGAGAGTGGCAAGAGAAGAAACAACGAACTCAAGCATCTGAAAAGGTCTTGCATCACAAGAGAAAGACAATATGCACAAAAAATAGTAGTCACCAAACCCAAAATATTATTTATATTTTACATCATGTGCTAAAATACTATTAGTAGAGATCCAGAGGAAGCAATGTGATGGTGCTTGCTGACAGCATTAATGAAGAACTCCCCCCTTAGAACTCTTGGGCTTTGCTGAATGCTTTCACAGTTGTTGTTTTAAATTACACCACGCGCTTGACCACATTGTATTCACAGTGCCAGACATTTTGGACCTACTGGAAACAAATATATATTATATTGATGACTAAGTGAAACATCTCATATTTAAGTGATAAAAATATTATTTTTAACTTTAAAAATTGATGAGTCTGAAATACCTTAAAAATAGTTTTTCATAAATAGGAGGGAGTACATGAGAATATGCCCAAAGAGGTTGATTTTATACCACACATAGCAGTAGTGAACAAATGTCCTATAATCAGAAGGTCTTTAGAAATGGAAACTTCTCCCTTAATACAAGTAGACATTAATGATGCAATCTGCATAGTGTCTCCAGGCATGGCCAATGAAGGACCCACTTGACCTTCAGGTAAGCAGGTCTGGGAGCTGAGATCTACCCTCAGAGATAAGAGGCAAGGCAGGACTGCTGTATTCAAGTTTTCAGTTGACAGACGAAGTAAGGAACCAAGAGATCAGGGATTACTCTGCCACTACTCTGAGACCTCCCCTTGGTTGCTATTTTTGTCACCCCAGTCAGTTTCCTATTATTACAAATAAAATATCTAAAATAATATTTTTAAAAATATATGCTTTCTGAAGTAGTCGTGAGTAACTGCTTCACACTGCAGCCAGACTTGGATTTGGAGATAAAAATTGCAAAGAGTAGAGAGAAACAACTGTGGAAGAATTAAGGAAGCAGGCTGAGTTCTCAGGGGAACTCGGGAAGAAAGAAGAAAGCATCAGATCTGGGCCAGAGAAGAAATTCTGGGAATCCCAGATACAGTGTAGGATGAAGCAAAGAAACTGTTGTATCTCAGATTGTAATAATTCAAGCTTTTCTTTTTTTTTTCCTCTAGGCTTACAATCTATTTTAAAATCTGTAGTCTAGTACGTAATAATTCTTTCTTACAACTTTTTCACAGTGCTTTCTGAAAGAATTTATTTCGTGGGTTTGGGGAATGCTGAGAAGTCCAACTCACTAGGAAATAAATTCAACTTAACTGAACTTCCTGGATAACCAATATATGAATTTATCTTTCAATTCAAGAATGAACAGAGCATTGTTTAACCAAATATCATGGTTTTCTGCCTTCGAAAAGGGACTAGAAAGACTTCAGCTGAACCAATTCAGAATATTTTAGATAGGTCTTCAGCTGAAATCTGGAAATCAAAGCAAAAGAGAAAAAAATAAACAAAAGCAAAGTTTGTGAGCTTTGGGAAACACACAGCTTGGAGGAAAAGCTAATTTTCAAAGGTTTCCATCTGCCCCATGACCACTCCCTTCTCTTCTAGGACCCTCCCGCCTCTCCTCATTTTAGTTTTGAGTTAGAAATACTGGAACTGATCATTTTTCAGCCTCAATAAGTCTTTGCTAATTATTTTAACATTTCAGGTTCAGGAAACCCAAACCCAGTGTTTGTTAAGTGCTCTTTGCCTTGATTTGTGCGTCCTCTTATATTTCAACGGAAGTCGAGTCCATGTGTTTCTGATTCGTTTTTATTTAACTCATCAAGACATTGTTTCATAAAGGCCATTTGATGTCCAAAGATTCTGCCGAACCTTTTGTTTGTGAAACCATAAAGCCAGTAAAATAATACACAGTTTATAACAAAAGAACCGAATTAGGAAATCCAGGAATGAACCATTCTTACCTCCGTCCTTGATTTGCTTTTATGTAATGCTGGGTCACTTTTCCAGATGTTATCTACATAAAGATAATATTTTATACAAGATTTGGGGAATTTTATAATAAAATATAATTTTTGGGAGTCTTAAGAGAAAGGCATGTTATAAACCAATACCAAAGTAGCTCTCAAGTTGAAAGAATAAGTTTTTTTCCTAGTTTTGAGATTGATATAGTGGCTCTCCTGGGCAAGTACCACAATTCAAAATTAAAATTTCAAATGGTGATTACATGAAACATAATGTTTCTACCTGCAAGCATAATCCTTACATGGATTTATACCCTGGGAAAGTTACTATATTTCCTGCTGGTTTCCTTTTTGAGCCATCAATCCTTTTAATAATTTGCAGAAAGATAATGGGTAGATATTTGTGATAGAGAGAACTTTCTGTTTCTGACTTAAAAGCAGAGATTCTCCTAATATTTAATTTTGGAATGCCAAATACTGGAAGTCACCTCTAAATGAAGTGGCAGCAAATTTAGCAGGTATCAATAATGAGATTTTCAAATTTATTTCAGCTTTCCAGTAGGTGCATTTACCTGCTGTCACTTTCCGGTCTCTGAGTTTTTAAGTAGAAACCCTGATTATTTACTAAGGCAAAATAGGACTCAAGAATCAGTTTTGTCTAGGATCAATGGCAGAAATCAAGAGACTTTTCAATCAAAATAACAAGGAAGTTGCAGAAAACACGTTCAGGCAAAGTAATAAGGTCTTTCTCTTTTTTGTATCAGTAGAAGGGAAGAGAGTGACTGCTGGGGGTTGATGGAGACCTTTAAACCTTAGCTTTTCCACAAACCACTTGTTCCCCAAAACTCACAGACTTTGTATGTATAGATGTACGTATGTATGTGTGTATACATCTTCTCTTGATCACTTTATCTCCAAGCAGTGGCCTAGTGTCAGGCAAAGGGCCCAGTTGAACATGGCACAAGAGACACTAGAGCAGGCTGAGATGCACAGGCAGAGTCAGTAGACTCATAGCTCCCCTTTCCTGCTAAGAGGTGGGTTAGATGGGCCAGATACGGTACACAAGAGGGGCCCAGTCCCCTCTTCTTCTGTCCTTCTATAAGGCTCACATGACAGTAGCCTTGTGAAAAGAGGGCTAAATAACCTAAGTTTTACTACCAGCGTCTCAGAAGAAGTACACGCCAGTGCTGAGCATACAAGCTGCCCAGTTGGCCCTTGCCAGGCAACCTAGAGAAGGTCAGTGGAAAACCCTGTCTGTGTTTCCATAAATGGCAAGTGTCAAGACCCATTAGGAGAGCACCTACTGCTTGGCTTGCCCGGGAAGTGGGAAGAGGAAACTAGGAAAGGCATAATATCTGTATTAAATCCATGGCAAAAAAAAAAAAAAAAAGGTAGCCTTCTAGGAGCTCACAGCCTAGTGAATGAAGTCAGAAAATAAATAATGATCACACAACATGGAAAAGGGTCTTGTAGAGGCCTAAGCACCATCAGTGATATCACAAATGAGGTGGTGATCAACTCTGGTGGCAAAAGGGAGAGTTCTTGGAAGCCACCCCAAGAAGTATATGCTTATGATGGGAGGGCAGCCTATGGGAGTGCAGGCTGGGAGAAGGGCATCCCAGGCAGAGGGAACCACATGTAGGCAAGAGCCCTAACTACAAACAAGTCAAAGAAAGTTTGAAAGGAAAAAAAACCTCCCAAACTCTCTTACATATCCCGGAAGAGTCAAGTCATAAGAACCTGAAGTTTGACAGTATGCAAAAGCTTTTCAAAATTCCACAGACAACTAACAAATGCCAGGTTCTTTTCAAAATTGAAGATTCTTTTAGGAGCACCTAAAATCATGCACTGATCCTCAAAGGTCTACTGTACCCTGCTAGCTGAGTGGTCAATGTCCTCTTCCAGATTGACTGAGCTGGGACAATATCAGCCCAGCTGTCCTGCCAGCTGGCTTTCCTGACAATCTTTTGGCCAGGGATTGTTTCTGTCTCGCCCAGAGTACACAAAGACCTGAGCACCATATATATCTTAAGAGGAACATAGACTTCTCTTTCTGTCAGATCAAAGAACACAGTTCTTATAACAAAACTCAAAGCTCTGAAAATAAGAAATTCCTTCTTTTTAAGTTTTATTGTATCTGTTCATAATTGTTCCTGCTTCAGAACCTCAGATCTTAACATGGGGTGGGATCACAGTGTCATCATCCAGATTCAGACTCTCCCATGTTCTGGGTCACAGAAAAGGTGATATGCTATCTTCCTTAAAGGGTTACATGTTTTTTGCCCTAGAAGACTACACTCTGTTTGTACTGGGGATACCAGTGTGTGCCAATCACCTGCTGATTGACTTCCATAGCTACCTGGTACCCTTGCTCCTTCTCTATCCCTCTTCCTCCCAGCCAGCCCTGAAAGTATTACATTCTTGGTAGCTCTGAAAGGCTGCAAGTTCTGAAGTTTCATATTCATAACTCTCAAACTGACATGAGAGGGTCTTTGCTTTAGCTAATCAGGGATATACACAAAAAAATGGGAATAAAATTTAGAAGCATATAAATAGATTTACTACATGTAAGTTTTAACATGTTTTGAAAAGCATGATGCACTTAAATAGATGAATTTGGCTGATTTTAGAGATGATAATTTAGTGAGAGTGTGTATCTATGGCGGTATAGCAAATCACCCCAAAACTTAGCAGTGTAAAATAATAAAAATCATTTATTATCTTTTAGATTTCTGTGGCTCAGGAATTTGGGAGAAGGGTAGCTGGGTGGTTTGAGGTCTAATGAGGTTACAGGAAGACAGTGGCTGGGATTGAGGTCATCTTGAAGACTTCTTCACTCACACACCTGACACCTGGTGCTCCGGCTGGAAAGATTCAGACAGCTGGCAACTATAATAACTGGACCTTCTCTAAGTGGTCTGCTTGTTCTCTGCATCAGGGCAGCTCTAGGATATCTGGACTTCTAACATAGCAGCCTGAGCCCCAAAAGGCACATCTCCTAAGAGATAGAGTCAGGCAGAAGCTGCATCTCTGCTCCTAACCCCGCCTCAGAACTGTTAGGAGGTTGCCTCCCCCTCATTCTGTTTGGTAGAATTGAGTCACTAAGCCTGACCCATGTTCAAAGGAAGGGTAATTAGACTCAATCTTTTATTGCAGGAGTATCAAAGAATTTGCAGATTCTTTTTAGACAATCACAGAGAAAGTCAGGGAGACGTGAGTGTCAACTGCAAATGAAAGTCACAAAATTGGCTGGGCGCGGTGACTCACACCTGTAATCCCAGCCCTTTGGGAGGCCAAGGTGGGAAGATCACTGGAGGCCAGGAGTTTGAGATCAGCCTGGTCAAATTGGGGAAACCCCATCTCTACTAAAAATACAAAAATTAGCTGGGTGTGGTGGCACGTGCCTATAATCCCAGCTACTTGGGAGCCTGAGGCAGGAGAATTGCTTAGACCTGGGAGGTGGAGGTTGCAATGAGCCGAGATCACTCCATTGCACTCCAGCTTGGTCGACAGAGCAAGACTCTGTCTCAAAAAAATTAAAAAAAAAAAAAGAAAAGAAAAAATTCACAAAGAATAAAAGCTAAAAGTAATTTCCATTGACATTTCCTTAAAATTCATCATGAATAAGATTCAGACCTTCCGAATCTTCTCAATATAATTTCTACTCTTATTTAGCTTCTAATTTTTGCTATATAATTATATTTTTTTGTAATGACATCATTTTTTGTTTTAATTTAATCGGCAAATTTTGTTTTGCACCTACTATATGCTAGGCATGTACTAAAACAATTGGAATACAGAAGCAAACTCATACAGTCTATGCGTTCACAGGAAATTCACAGTTGAATTTATAATTCCATGTGACAACTGCAAAATTAGATGCATAAACAAGACATAGAGATGAAATAGATATAAGAAAGAAAAATAACCCAATAAAATCATATCATAGAGTGTCATTCTTTCAGACTTGCAAAATGAAACTTTTGATTATGTCTAATTTAAATGTGCCATAAACCATATTGTTAATATTAATATGGAAAGTATTCCTTAATATAGTCCTTCAGGGTTAAAGTCAGACAAAGATTTTCCAAGTTAAAACACAAAAACATAAGCTTAGAATCCCAGTCTAGAAATAAATTACTGAGATGTCATTTGGTTCACCCCCATGCATCCAGGTAGATTTCTCAGCCCAGCCCAAATCTATGGAAATCTATCTGCTATTTTCAAGATAGTGCTAATAGAAACAGCTCTTATATTTTATATGGTGAAAGATATTTACTATGCTGCAGGAGGTCCCGATGTACCATCAGGTATGAAAACCCTAAGAGGGAGCAGGTGTCAGAGGTGGAGGTCACAGGGCAGCCACTGAAGGAAAGCTGCATTCTGAGGCTGGAAGAAGGAAGAATGTCACTGAGTAGACAAAATAATGGTCATCAGGGAATTGGTAAAGTAAAGAGGAAGAGAAGAATCAAGACAGTACAATGCCATGACAGCTCAAGTGAGAAGACATTTCATAAGGAGAGGGGAGACAACCCCATGAATGAGCTATGTAGGTCAACAAGAATGAAGGCTGAGATCAGTGCTGCAGAAATCACAGGTAGCACAAGGTGGGCATTGGTGAACTTCACACAGCAGTTTCTGTTGAATTATAGTGAAGCAGCTCAGATCCTCCTGGATTACCCAGCACACTATTTCCAAATAAGTAGCCCTACAATATTATCTGGATTGCATCACTCTTCAATGCAATTTAACAACTATGCATTTGAGTATTTTCTGTGTTTCTGGCCACTTTCAGTGGCTCCATACTCCCCACCAGAGATTAGATTCCTTAGCCCAGTATGCATTGCTTTCCAGTATCATTTAGCCTGCCTTAGCAACTATGTCTTCACATGCACACTTTATTTTGTCAAAATGTAATTAGGCCAATAAAAAACCCTTTTCAACAAATTTATTTACAAAGACATATCTAAGTTTTTATTTCTCATGCTGCCAGGGAAGAAATCCAATGAGGCTAATTCAAAGATTCACTTTTAGTAGGGAGGTATTATGGAAAAGGAGAACATTTAGATAAAAATTTTAGACAAAATTCAGAAAAATAATCTGTCTGGTTAAAGAACATCAATAGAGGAGGTAAGGAGCTGACTTCCCAGAAAAGCTTTTAATTGCATTAAAGTTTCTCAGAAAATTGCTTAAGCATGTATCAGGAATGCTAATTTCATTGCAGAAGAAAGTTGGCTGTGAACTGTCTCACACACAAAGAGTTTTATTCCAGACCAAATTTGGAACAATTTTCCATCTATTGACCCCTTTTTGTCAACATTTTGTGCTTTCCCAATGTCATCAGAATGTACTTTGTGTCTGCATGATCATCCCTATCTACCAGTTTCTTCTACATTCCCTCCTCCTGATAATATTATCTTCTCTTCTAAACTACAGTTCCTTTATTGTTCCACTCTTGCTTTTAATTGTTGTAGTTTGTGTCTATATTTCCTATTTTAACTATAAGTAATCGCTATATTTTCCTCTCTGTATATGCATTAATGTTCAATAAAGGTTGGAATAATAAGTGTATATAATTAAATCATAGTGTATAAGATATTTTATGATGCAATATTCAATATGTTGTACTTTTTAAAATATTTCACAATTAGAATTAATAAATTTAATTTAATCTTAAGTTAATACATTAATTAAAATTAATAACTACTTTAGCCATATAAGATTCAGTAGTGAATAACAGAAAACTCAAAATTACAGTGCTTTAACAAGATAGAAATTGATTTTTTTTTCTCTCATAAAGGCAATCTGGAGCTCAGCAGTCCAGAGCTGGTATAATGACTCCATCATCCTTCTGTCTTGGTCATTCTGAAGGTAGCTCCATCATCCTCAGTGAGTGGCTTCTTCCTCATGGTTCAAGATAGATGTCTGATGTTTAGCCTTATTCCTCCCAGCAGGAAGGAAGAGCGGAAGAATGGCATACCCACCCTCAACCTCCTTTTATGAGACAGGGTCTCACTTTATTGTCCATGCTGGAGTACAGTGATCATAGCTCACTGCAGCCTCAACTTCCTGGGCTTGAGGGATCCTCCCACCTTAGCCTCCCAAGTAGCTGTGTCTACAGGAACACACCACCAAGCCCAGCTAATTTTTGTATTTTTTGTAGACACAGGGGTCTCACTGTGTTGCCCAGACTTGTCTCCAGTTACTGAGCTCAAGTGATCCTCCTGCCTTAGCATCCCAATGTGCTGGGACTACAGGAATGAACACATCTCAGACGTCGCATACATCTGATTATATCCCATTAGCTATAACTCAGTCACATATAGCACCCAGTTGTAACAGAAACTGAGGAATGTGCATGGTTTAAAAATCATGAGTTCTGTTGCTAAGGAGGAAGAGAGAACAAATATTGAGAGACAACCGGAAGTCACCATTTCTGTGGCCCATTCTAATGTTTGCCAGACCTTGCTGGTCAGTGAATTTCTGTTTTCATTTAAATTGGTTTTTCATACTCTAGCATATTTTTTCCTATTGAATTCTCAATAAATATCAATAGATTCCATTTTTAATGTAGCAAAATATAAGTTCCAAGCTCTGGGAGATTTCATATATATTATACATAATCAAAAATGTTGGGGGCCATTTTTATGTAAAACATAATGGTCTCCAACTTTTTTGATCATGAACAACAATCAATAAATTTTAATCCCCCAGTATATTTACACTTATTTATCAATATGCTTTATAAAATGTACCCCTATATTGATATATTATATATATAACAAAACATGCACAAAAAATAAAATTGATGAGATCAGAAGTAAAAATCAAAGTTCGAATATTTTCTTCCTTCACACCAGTTGATGTTCTTAAGCAAATGCTGATCTAACAGATGGTGGATATCCTGACTTTATGTTCTTTAGTGATCACATACATCATTATTGCAATTGAGAATTCAACCAAAACCTAACAAAGAAGGCTAGAACAAAATGCTAACAATATAAGTTGTTATGGTGTTATGTCCCACATGGAAAAGAAATAATGATTGTTGCAACTCCCACATTTTGGGTCCGACAAACAAAATTAAGCGTCTCGACAAAATGTCTGCATTGAAAAACCCATTTGGGTTTTTTCACAACATACTTGACTTTGCTAAAGAGTTCAATATCTTCTTGTTTATGAAGCTTTAATTTTACTACTATTGGGTTACGCAGATGGAATAAACAAGGAACACCGCTGCTCTGCTCACTGTGGTCATGAGTTACAGGGCCCTGGAGAAGCGTGTTGAGGTACTATGGAGTCTTGATTTCGATGTGCTGTGTGCGTACTATGTGTGCCTCTGTAAAACATGTATGTAGACTTGGAAGCTTTTCAAACGAAGCTATAGCTGGACTAGTCATGTTGCATTTCCCTAAGGCCAAAACGTAAAATTGACAGCTTTCACTTTGTGTTACAGAATAAACCCAAGCAATCAGGACTAGGCAGACCCCTGCCACACAGCTACTTGCTGATATCAATTACTTAGCCTAATTATCTTGACAAAGTATACTATTCATTTAAATCTTTCATTTTCTGAGACCATAATAACAACAGAGACTATAGAAAAAAGTGATCATGCCATCTAGGAATTACTAATATATAAGATGTTGACTTTTGGTCAGAGTCCAGCATATATCCAAGGCCTTAAGACTAAGAAGATTTGAGAAGTAGTTTAGAGGAAGTTGAAAATATAGCTTTATGAAGAGAGAGCATTGCCTAAAAGAGATAGTGGGCTCTAAAAATGAAATTCTGACCATGTTATGATAAATAAATGTGGAAATAAGGACACGAGTAAGACTGCCCAGAAATCCTCTGATGAGTTTAGATTTTGAAAGAATACATATATAAAGCAAGGAAGGTCATATAACCAAGGTCACAAATTGTGAAATGTCTAAGAAAATTGTCAGAATCGTTAATGTGCTCATAAGCCAAAGCTTACAAAAGTGACAAAAGCAATAAAACCAATCGTTTCGACTGTTTAGATCACTGATGTGAACAAGAAAGGAAAATGTACAATACTGGAGATGACAGTACAATGCTAATAGATGAGAGAAACGGTTCCATTGAGGAAAATTATTTTCAAAACTTAAAAGTCAAGTATGGGTTAAAGGGGACACAAATTTCTAGAAAAGAGAGGGCTGCTTAAATGAATCCTACCCTCATTTCCAGAAGAATCTAGAGGAACTCCTAGGCATGATTGTGAGGTAACCATTGAATCGAGGACAAACAGAAATATGTCGAAAGACAAACAAAACAGAGTCGCTTTGGATTTACAGAAGGTAGGAGATTGGGGGTATGGAAGCAAATTCTAGAAACAGTAAATAAATAAGTAGACATGATGTTATTATATTGCAAAATCCCAGAGAGGACAATAAAAGAGGTGGCTTGTGGACCTCACAAACCAAAATGATGATCAGTAGGATCTAGTGAGTATTCATAATGAAAATCCATTCCAAATGGGCTTTCAGTAAAATAAATAGATTATCTTTTTAGTAAGGTAAATAGATGAGCAGATAGGGGCACATGCCACAACCATGGCACAGAAGAACTGTAAGATAGCCTCCTTAGAAACTTGAAATGCAATTGTTAAAGGTATGCCACACAGGACTTTCTTTCCTTTTTAAAGAATAATTTAATTTTTTATTATATAAGCCGTATTTTTTAAGTACGTGGACACAGTATTTCCTTGACCCTAAGATGTAATTTATTGTAAGATAATCTATTAATTTAAATATAGCTTTTTGGGTTGTAAAAAATATTTATATTAAGTGTATAATTTATCCTAATTTTGGAATCACTGAAATATAAAAAAAAAAAACCTTAGAATTGAGGAAATACATACACATATACACGAACACATTTACAGAGTTGAAATCATACATTTTGTTCAGTTGGCATTTTGTTGTAGTTCTTGATCCCCCTGTCATAAAAACCTCTATAAACATAATTTCTAGTAAATCAGTTACATAATTCATTTAATTACTACTTTATTCTGAAATTTTTTATTGCTTTTCTTATAAAATTGCAATTTACTTTTCAAAAATATTTATCTGCATTTCTGATTATTTCCTTGGGGAACATTTCCAGAAGTGGAATTATTGAATGAAACGATACATTATGTTTTAAAGATTCTTGATACACACAGTACCAAACTACTTCTCAGAAAGCTTGTACCAATTCACACTGCCGCCAGCACTTGTTTGAAAGAGGACCCATCTTACCGGCATTCAAAATGTTCTTTCCTTTTCAAATTCTTTGTTGATTTAGCAGGGGGAAAAATCTAATTTTAATTTGGTTTGAATTTCATTAACTACATATTTAATATTGAATATTTTTATATGAACATTATTGTTTATGTTTCTTCTGTGAATTGTCTGTTCTTGCCTTTTATTCATTTTTCTAATGAAAATTTATTTTCCTTATCCATTGTTATGTCATCTTTATAGTATAAAAGATAGTAACCATTTCTGCCTTATTTGTGGCAATTTTGGGGTTTTTAAAAATTAAATACTTATGTTATTTTGTTTTAATTCTGTCTGCCCTCTTATTTATCTTTTATTAAAAACTCATCCTAAGGAGTATATGCCTTTTCATTGGAAAGTTTACAAAATTTACTTCAATTCTTATATCTGATATTTGACCTTACCACTAGCATTTTGCTTTTTTCCTTTTGTTTTTGGGTAATGTCTTGCTGTTTATTTTGTGGGTGCCTGTGTTTTTCTCTATGATTGGTGTTTTGATTGCTTTTATCTCCCATGGTGATTTGGAACATAGACATCTTTTTTTTTTTATTATTTTTCTGGTGGTTGCTAAGTTTTTCAAATCATATGTGAACCTATATTTCATAAAATATCAAATTCATGAATGAAACAAAACCTTTGATTTTCATTATGTGAGATTAGGAATTTGGTATGTTTTCACTCTCCTGTTCTTTCCTGCATTTGATTTCTGGTCTTCATTGAAATCATCTGGGATTTCAATCTAGATCATTAGTACTAAATTATTACTTTTCTATTTATAACCTTTAGAGTAATTTGATATTAATTTTCAAAGAAATTATTCATTTTATATATGCATTAAGCTTTGTATGAATGTAATGCCAATTATTTTAATTTAAATATATGTTAGTGTGGTTTTGTTGCCCACAGTCACTAGCAGTCCTTTTGTATTAGAGCTTTTCTGTTCCTGGGTCCTTGAGTTTTTAATGTGATTCTCAGGCAGCTAGATTGTAAAAAGGCCAGAACGATAGATTGACCAGATGACATTTAACAATGAAGCTGGAAAAGTAATGCTCTTAGGTTAAAAGATTAAATAAATACAGGTTGGAGGAGTCTGTTGGCAATAATTGTAATGCAAATGACCAGGAGATTGGAGTTTGTAACCTCAATATAAGCAAACCATTGTAATGTGATAGTTTAAAAAGCAAATGCAAATACGGTGGTCATGTTAAAAAGCACAAATCGTAGAAGAAAATGATAATAATTCCACTTGAGTAGGTACAAGCCATGGAATCTTTGGCTAGAATGTTCAAGTCAGTTTGAGCATCTCAACATTTAAAAACTAGCAAACATCAAAAAGGGCAACTAAGACAGAGAAGACTCTGAAAATCATGTCATATAAATTTTGACTGAAGGAACTGGGGGCTTGAAACCAGGAAAAAATGAGATTTAGGAGCTCTGACAGTATTTGTGTATTTGAAGAGCTATCACAGTGAATAAATTTAGACTCATTGCTCCTGGTGGCAGATGTAGAGGGATAAATAAAGTTTCAGAGTAAAAGATTGTGATGCAACAGGAGGAAATTTGTCATAGCTAGAGCAGTCCAAGATTGCCATGGGCCGCATCAGACACTCGAATGGTTTCCATCCTCAGAGAGTAGATGGTATCTTTTGAAGATGACACATAGCCTATATGATATTGGCAAAGAAATGGTTAATTAGAAATGTGTTTGGGACAAATATACTATTGTGTGTCATTTCCTAGACTTCTCCTTGCTACACAATGTTCCCCCTTGCCCCCACCCCTAATACCTCTACTAAAGAGCATCTTGTTCTCACCTGCTCACTCTCTTTCCTACTTCATCTTTGAGGAGAGCTCTGCTTTTGCTGGGCAGGGTTCTGGGCTTCTTATATAGAGGTACAAGATCTGGAGAAGTAGAAGAAAAGTGGGAAATGCTCTTACCTGCTGGCTCAGCGTCCAGAATTGCTTTGTTATTGAGAATACAGGGAAAATGTGAATAGTATTATTTAAAGGGTTACTTGATAAGTTTAAAAAGTTAAAAGGATGGCATGGTGTGGGAAAAGAGAGATAGAAAAGCCAGGCTTTCGGCCGGGCGCGGTGGCTCACGCCTGTAATCCCAGCATTTTAGGAGGCTGAGGCGGGTGGATCACCTGAGGTCAGGAGTTCAAGACCAGCCTGGCCAACATTGTGAAACCCCGTCTCTACTAATAATACAAAAAAATTACCTGGGTGTGGTGGCACACGCCTGTAATCCCAGCCACTTGGGAGGCTGAGACAGGAGAATTGCTTGAACCCGGGAGACGGAGGTTGCAGTGAGCCAAGATTACACCATTGCACTCCAGCCTGGGCAACAAGAGTGAAACCCCATCTCCAAAAGAAAGAAAAGCCAGGCTTTCTGTCTGAATGTTTGCAGGCTTTGGAGGGTTGGGAGGCTCTGAAGACTCTGCATAATATGGAAGAGCAAGAGAGACAAGAAAAGGGGATGAGAGCAAGTTCAGAAACCAAGTCAGTCTATTGTCCTAAAATAAAGAAGTATGCTCCCTGCAGTATGTTTCTCCCATCGGAGAAACAAAAGAGGATCATGAGAACCTAGAAGAGTCTCTGGATATATTTCCACGGGCAAAAGTCACCAGACTCTTAGTGATGAGGAATCAGAATTTCACATCAGGTCTCTTTTCCCACTTTAAATAATATACAAATGGTTATATATACTGGTGCTAATATTAATCATGTAGCGTTGTCATTCCAAAGTGTGGATTCACTCCTTCTGTATTAACCATTCTCTGCTTTCATAAAGTCTAACTATGAACTGCTCCAAGGGGTGTGTGTGTGTGAGTTTGTGTGTGTGTGTTACTTTCCTATTACAATCAAAATTTTGTTGCCCAAATAGGACAGAAAGGGAAAAGCAACACTCTTTCCAAATACTGTCTAATTTTTGTTGTTGTTGTTGGGTGTTGTGATGGTTAATTTTATGTGTCAATTTTGCTGGGCCACATTGCCCAGAAATGTGGCCAAACACTATTCTGGATGTTTCTGTGAGGTTATTTTTAGACAAGATTAACATATACATCAGTGGACTCAGAGCAAAGCAGATTGCCTCCATAATGTGGGTGGGCCTCATCCAACCAGCTGAAGGGCTGAATAGAACAGCAGACTATACTCCTTGAGCAGGAGAGATGCTGCCAGCAGGTGGCCTTTGGACCTGAACTGCAATGTTGGCTCTTCTCTGGGTCTCTGGCCTGCCCACCCAGCCTGCAGGTTTTGGACTTTACAGCTGCCATAATCATGTCAGCCAATTCCTTAAATTAAATCTCTTTCTATGTTTATATACATCCTACCAGTTTTGTTTCTCTGGAGAACTCTGACTAATACAACTGTACTATATATTGTGGGAATAAAAAGACAGCCTGCATTTGAAAGGAAATCAGGCTATATGAACCCAAAAATATGACCCCACTCTCGTATTTTACATACTTTTCTATCAGTCTCCAGATTCCATACAGAACCATAATATATTGTTTAACATACACAGTGTTTGTATGAGCAGGGTTGTAACTCACCCAAACTTTCCAAATATCTTAATCTCTTCAGAAATTTTGCAATTAGCAACAATATGCAGGAAGGTATTGTTTAACTGAGTGATGATAATAAAGACATATGTATTAACTGTATTAGCAAAGAGTGTGAATAAATGGATACAGAAAAAAAGTTTGGTAACATGTAATAGATTTTTCATTATCCTGTGCAGAGCTTTCATTAAGGGAATACCCACCTAAAATTGATTATTCATCATCGAATGATTAACAGTGAGAATTCTTCTGTAGAAAACATTTTGTAAGTTCTTTTTAGAATATAGAGAAGATGATCTGTCCCCAAGAATTCATATTCAAGACAGATTACTCAATGAATGTCATCATTTGGAGACCCAATTCTATAATTGTGAGGAGAGGACACAGTTTTTCAAAGACTGAAGTCCCTTTCTTGTCTTTCTCACTGTACAACTCCATTCAGGTCTAAAGTTTTGCACCCAAAACTGAATGAGCTTTTAAGCCTTAGATATGATTCATCATCATCTTTTACAAGAAGAATGATCTTCCAGTTTCTTCCAAATTAAATCAGCAATAGCAAGCCATTCCATGAAAAACCCAATTATATTATATAATTTGGGATTAATTTATTAAAATGGAGTTTGTATTTGAATGAAATTGCCAAAATAAAGAGCAGAGAGGACAAATGACTATTATAAGCCGTGATGCATATGAAAGGACCTACACTTACTGCTTACACATGCTACAAAGTGAATTAATGTTGAAGTTCTTTCTTGCTACTCAGTATTCATATTTCCAAGTAAATCCAATTTCAAATCCAGTGTATCATGTAGAGGCACGTTAAAATTTAAATTCCCTACAACTTTAATAGGCTTATTTTTAACACTACCAGTGATAATCCCAGCTGACTGAGATTTCCATATAGGTGGGAAGTTGGCTAAGTGGCCTACGAGATCTCTGCCAAATCTGATATTCTTGAGCTTTCTTCTAAGAGACCACAGTTGGCTGCTGTAAAGATGGAGCAGCCCGTGCACATTCCCTACAGTATTTTCTTTTGATCCTAAATGTATTTTGCATTCACGAACTCATAAGATAATACCTGCGATGAGGCATTCAGGTGTTACCTTACGGGTTTGTAAATGCAAAATACCTTTAATTCCCTGTGGAAATCCTAATCCTATATCTTCTGTCCTAAAGCTCACATTGTCTCCATCAGTTTAGCTAAAGATATGTGGCAGCCAGCAAAGTCATGATGTTTGAAAACCAGGAGAATTAAGACATGCTCAGTTTGTGCATTCAATAATCGGCTGTCTGTTCTCTCTTGTAGGTGCCCAGAGGGCAAGGTCTGGGCCCACTTTAATTGTGGGTGCAATCCATAATATAGAGCCAGTGGCCTATGTGTGCTTAACAAATACCATCAGGTAATTAGGATGATGATGGGTAACTGTCTGTTGTTACCACTTGCCAAAGAATTAAACTACATTTACACTTTCAGTAATTATCTCCATGCCAAATTGTTCCCATGTGGACCCAAACATTGCAATTTTAGATGGATTCACACTATAGCAGCGATTACTTAATTATTCTACTGTGAGGAGAGCCCAGTTTTCAAAAGAAACAACTTTCACAACTCATTAGACAAATCTTCTGTCTGCTGTAGGTATTATTACCCAAATAAGTTGAGGATGGAGGTGGGAGTGGGATTCAAAAATTTTTACTGAAGACAGATGGCACTATAAATATCCTACTTTCCAGAGTCATGGCACTTAAGTTCCACTTTCTTTTAAATAAAGCAGTTAGATTGCTAATTTACCCCCAAGTATGTAAATAAATTACACACACATATGCATTACATCAATAACATTTTGGACTGAATTCTGTGCAATTTCAAAGAAAGGATCTATGGCATTGATTGGGATAAGATACACAACTGTATGGACTCAGGCAAGTGCGGTGGGCCACAGACAACCCTACTTACTTCTCTTCACTTAATACTGGCCATTTCCAAATCCCCTGGATCAATTACACACAATATTGCATAAGAACTTTTTTTATTAATTCTCAGATTAAGTGTCAAATTAGACGGCAGAGGGGAGGGTGTTACAGACGGGCCGTTCTCACAGTATATCAAAGTCACCTATAATCTTCAAGGAGCATTTCACTTTTAAGCATGAGGATACATAAAGTCTCTTTCTAGAAATTATTAATTCAGTAAGGAATAACTTTTGATAAATGTATATTCTCAAAAAGTGTGGCAAGAAGACAGGTGGCCTAGAAATAGATCTAAACTGTACAGGATGGTTGTACATAAGCTTCTTCACAAACAGACTAAAGTGTCTGTGGTTTTCTTTTTTCCCTGAGTCTGCAATCTTTTATGATGATCATTTCATTAAAATTTACCACATGCTAATTTGCATTTTCTCTGTGGAGCTCGTACTTCCTTCCATGTTAATGTAACTTTCCCCTTTTCTGGGCTAATCTTGGTTTGATTGAAATAATGTGGAGTCAAAATGGTGGCCTGAACATAGAAAACCTTTTATTCCAGAATGTGATATAACTGGCTTCAGGAATCTACAACAGAACCTCTGAGACAAGGGGAAACAGCACCTAAGAGACCTGCAGGCAAAGGAAATACCCAGCCCACACGGATCACCCTTCTTGTGCCTTTGGCAAAAATATGACCCAGTGATAGGATTTTGGAAATAGAGCCTTAGAGTGGATAAAAGTGCCTTTACCAAGATACTGCACTACCTCCAGAGCCACCTAAGACCCTCCTCTCCACACCCATCCTCTTTCCATCTTTACTTCGGACCCCATGTTCATTTAACTGCACAGTTTTGTTTTTGTTTTTGTTTTTGTTTTCTAAACCAAGAGCCTCCCAGAATTGATAGGTAGCTCCATTCTTACTGTATGACTGATCACGGTTAGAGTCTTGCTGTAACTGCAATGTGTTTTTACATGCAAATATAAGAAGAAAAATTAAGGAAGTTCTCTAAGTTACCCAGACAAGTTGCAATCAATTCAAATCCGTTAATAAGAGTTTTTAAAATCCTATGTTCCTAATCCAACACTATGGGAACGCAGAACCTGGTTTATAAATCCAAGAGTGTTAAATAAACCAGGTGAAGAATATAACCCCACAAATGTGAAAGTGACAACAAAACAACTTACATTAGCATATGGTGTCATAGAAGTTCAGAGAAAGGAGATCTAGTACATGAGAGATCAAACCAATTGAAGAAACCACAGACTCCTTTTAACCTGATGTGTTCCTAGAAAGCCCTAGACTTCTGTTTACTTCATGTGTGAGAAATCTCTGACCTAGTCTGGAACACGAATAGTTACAGAACATAAATTCTACATTTTATTATTGAGAAATCGGTATACTCTTTGGGAAAATTTCATTTAATAACTGGAATCTAATGTGGGGCATGGAAGAATAGCTGGGAAAGCATTCCAAACTTACTTCAGACCCCAGAATGAAGCCAGTGGGCTATCTCCACTGTTCAGCGTGGGTGTGAACAGAGATATGATCATAGTGGTAAAAACCAATTGGTTCTCTAAAAAGAAACCTTTGGTAGTCAAATTTATTTTTCTTTGTTATGCACTATGAATAACGTGATACTTACACCACTGCATAGTTTAAATTATTTCCTGGAGTGCAGTTGGGCTTTGGAACTTAGTGATCTCAATTTTAAACTAACTCTTGGGGGTGGGAAGGAATTGGCACTTCATAGTGAAGCATTTCATCACCTAAACTCCCTTGCCCAAAAATAACTCTTTATATTTTAGATATAAATATTCCATTGCTTTAGCCTGAGATTGAGTTTCATCATTCCATAGGTTCAGTTAACACACTCCAAATGAAAGAATCCAAATAGACATTTGATAAGCTATCTACCATGTATCAAATTCATGCCAGTTGATTAGAAGAATATATTATGAAATGATTGATAGTTCTTTGAAAATAACAATTTATTACCTGTCACACTGCTAAAGTATGCTTTTGATATACAGAAGTGAGATAATATTGAAATAAAACTAACTCTAAGCTGAAACAGGAGTTACACTATTCCTAATAGATCCCAGATGACTATGAAAAACATATTTGTCTGGATAATAATTAAATAAGTGATACACGGTTATTATATAGATAACAAATTTCAATGCAATATACTACGCAAGTGCTCCTATCCTATTAACATAAAAACAACACTGAGCTCAGCAACTCAAATGGAATAGATATTTGGAATTCTAAATTTGGAGAGCAATATATGGCAAAAGTTTGGTAATTAGTATTAAGAATCTGACTTATTTCCTGTTAAGTCAGTGGATTTACCTCTAAGTTTTAGGCCCATCCATTACAGGAAATTTGTTATAATTGGTTCACTTTGGGTTAAATGGTTGATATTTTTAGCATCTAAAACCTGTTATTTTGTAGCTGAGGTTTATCCTACTTTCCTGTGTCTTCACAAACTTTCCATTTTAAATTACAGAACCTCCATGCTAATTATAAACTTTTATCTTTAAAAGTGGTGCTGCCTTTTAATCATTTGCTGCAGTTGGAGTTTTTTTCTAAAACCTTGTAGAAGATGGCACTGTTCTTAATTCTGATCAGGGAAGTTTGTAGAATATAGCAAAAGTTCAAGGTCTTATTAGTACTCTGGTAAGCCTTGACCAAAGGCAGAATTTAATGCACAGCTAAATGTTTAGACATGAGAACCTACACTTGCAACATACAAATGTTTCTCTACAGTAGCAAAGGAAATGAAAGTTCCGATTTTGAACTTACCATGGAACATATTGAGTGCTATCTCTCCCTGTATTAAAATTAGTCACAGTCAGGTTGGCTCTGGCAATGAATAAAGCTATGGTCAGCTCACAGGTGAGTCAGTTAATGTTATTCTTTTTGCCTCTTTGGTCATTGGCTGTGCTCTAAACTTGAAAGTCTTTGCACCTGGAGGTAGAAGTTGTAAGTGCAAACCCATCACTGGGAGGGGGCCAAACTGCTAAATATATATGGCCCAGGGATAGTTTTTCAGTAACCTTAACTCTGAGTGATTAAAAAAACACAGAAATGGGACTGACCATGGGAAACTACATGAACTCTGGTCATTAAAGTACCAGTAAGCATAAATAAGAATAATAGTAACAACTATAATTTAGTTAGTGCTTCTTAGAACCAGACATTGTCTATGTACTTCCTCCTTCTTTGTAATATATGTGTTTTTATCTCCATTTTACAGATGAGAAAACTGAGGCTCAAAGAGTTTATATCACTTGCCCAGTGTTACATAGTAACTAGTAATGGAACCACCATTTAAAGTGAGCATGTCTCTGGGTCGGGTGTGGTGGCTCATACCTATAATCCCAGCATTTTAGGAGGCTGAAGTGGGTGGATCACTTGAGGCCAGAAGTTTGAGACCAGCCTGGGCAACATGGCGAAACCCCATCTCTACTAAAAAATACAAAAATTAGCCAGGCGTAATCTCAGCTACTCAGGAGGCTAAGGCAGGAGAATCGCTTCAACCTCGGAGGCAGAGTTTGCAGTGAACCAAGATCACGCCACTGCACTCCAGCCTAGATGACAGAGCAAGACTCTGTCTCAAAAAAAAAAAAAAAAAAAAAATAGAATTAAAATAAAAATAAATTAAAAATAAAAAATAAAGTGGGTGTGCCTCATCCTAAAGCCCATACTGTAATCCAGGGGCTTTGGGAACTTGATCTGTAAACTATGAACATCAGAATCACCTAAGAAGCTTCTTAGGCCCCAGGAGCCAAAGATTTGATTCTGTAAACTTAGGGCAAGTCTAGAAATCTGGTGCCCTTTTTTGTTGTTTTTAAACAACTCCCCAAGTAATTCTGACCCTGATTCAGGCTTGGAAACTACTGCTTGAAGTGGTTCCCCAACCTCACTCACACCAATAATGGTACTATCTGTACAGTTCACAGGGAAAAGTGGACAAGGCTATTCCCAGGCAGTGGAGTCTGTTCCCAGGCAGTGAATGACCTGGAGTCTCTGGTCATTCTGGTCCTCCCCTGGCCTTAGGGCTCAACATTCTAGCACGTTTCTTGCCTTGAGAAAGACTCGGTTTTTTATGTATAAAACAGGAAGCTTTGGACAGGAAGACCTTTTCTAGCTCTAAAATTCTGTGGACTATCAGAAAAAGTGCATTCCAGACTTGGAGGCAATCTCAGTACAGTTCTGCCTCGGGTTGATAGTGAATTCCTTCATTTAAGGGCATTATGATAAGATGCCTGCTCTAGGCTTTCCTACATCCTCCATTATTTCTATAGCACTTCTTCTGCCCTGCCGAGAAGGGCAGCTACTCAGCTACCCAGGAGGCTAAGGCAGGAGAATCGCTTCAACCATGGAGGCAGAGTTTGCAGTGAACCAAGATCATGCCACTGCACAATGATGTTTAATGGAGCATTATTTATAATAGCAAAACATATGGAAATAATGTAAATGTCCAACAATTGTTTCTCAATTGGTATATTTCCATATGATGAAATACTGCATAGTTATTAAAAATCATCTTGCAGAAAAGAATTGATATGACAACATTCAAAACACCACATAAAGAGTTTGCCTAGAGAAACTACTCAGTAAATATTCTCTTATGAATAAAGCAAGGTCATTTTTATGTAGTTAACCTTAATGAAAGAGAATTTTTCTAATGGTTTGGGTCTAGGCATTTGGATCAAGCAAGTTAAAAAGTTGTTGATATGAGGAAGAGAGAATTAGCCAGAATACACATTCCTAACTAAGAGTCCATAATGAAGGCCTTGAAAGGAATTGAGTTATTCCCTCTGCATGCTCTTTCTCTCTTAGGTATATCCATGGGTCTTATCACCCAACACAGGGGGCATCATCCCAGATGCCTACCTGTTTTTGATCTACCACCTTTAATGAGTCACCAATTATTCTCCATTGAACTACAGAAACAGCTTTCCCATGTGTCTCCTGGCCCATAACCTCACCCCTGTTCAGTACAATGCTCAGTTTTTTGGGGGGTAATTTGGCAATATGTTATCAAATTCATGATAAATTGCTTCTACTCCTTCAACCAACAATTAGGTTTTTAGGAATTTGTAAGCTACTCGGGAGGCTGAGGCAGGAGAATCACTTGAACCCAGGAGGCAGAGATTGCAGTGAGCCAAGATGGCGCCACTGCACTCCAGCCTGGGCAACAAGAGAGAAACTCCATCTAAAACAAACAAACAAAAAAAGAATATAATTAGATATGGGCACAAAGATGTATGTGCACAATGATGTTTAATGGAGCATTATTTATAATAGCAAAACATATTGCATAGTTATTAAAAATCATCTTGCAGAAAAGAATTGATATGACAATGTTCAAAACACACCTACTGCTAAGTAAAACAGCAGGTTATTGAGTAGCAAGTATGACATGTAACTATTTCTAAATACATATATGTGCATATAGATATTTACATATATCAGACACATAAATAGAAAAGTGATCAGAAGGATCTACATCAAAATGTTAACAGTAGTTTTCTCTGAGTTGTTGGAGCGTAAGTACATTGGGGTTTCCATTTTATGCATCCAGTGTATTTTATCTTGTAAAAGAAAGGGTATTATTAAAATACATCCACACAAATCTGATTTTGTAACTTCCTCAGGAGATCCCCACATTAAAATCGAAGTCCTGAACATGATACCCGAGAGTAGAGCTTAGCTCCTGCCTAGCCCCTGCATCCTCAAGGCCTAGGCCCGTTCCATTCACTCCCCTCTATTGTACTCTCAGACATGCTTCCTCTCTCATCGGCTGTCACTTTGCAATTGCTGAGCCCTCTCCTCGTAATGTCCTCTGCCTTTCTGTGATGAGCAAACTCTATCTGGCCTTTCAAACACCACCTCAGAGAGGCTCCCCTGCCCCAGTCCTCACAGGTGGTCACTAGCTCCTTTGGGCTACCTACAAGTATCTCCATGTTTGCATGCACCCCACTCAACTATAGTTTTAGGTTGACTTTTCTGTCTTTCCTCCAATTCCCTAAGAAATTGAGCCCCGAGAAAGTTAGGACCAGGTCTTGATCTCTCCTGCATCAAACACTGAAGCAGGAACATTGTAGAGGCTCAAAAAATATGTGTCGGAATGAAGCAAATGACAGAAATCTAAAGAAAGAATTTCTGTTTCCTATGCATTTTTGAGTTATGCTTCAGGTTTATAGACCACTTTGTCCACTTTTATTTACTCCATGGTCTAAACTTTTGGATCCAATGTAATTTGCATGCCCAAATTGTACAAGCTTAAGCACCTTGAATAACTAATTTTCATCAATCAGTTTATTAAAAATAGTAAAATGACCCACATATACAAACATAGGCCAAAAGCTAAGAAATAAAAAACAAAGAACAAGTTATTTCTATGAGTAAAATAGTTTTGAGGCCTAAATAAAAGTGTGGAATTTGCTATAGTGCATTTGTTTTTGGTTAAATATTTTGATAAGAAATAAAGGTGGCCAATTTTTATTTATTTATTTATTTTGATTTTGATTTTTTGAGACAGAGTTTTGCTCTTGTTGCCCAGGCTGGAGTGCAATGGCACGATCTTGGCTCACTGCAACCTCCGCCTCCCGGGTTCAAGTGATTCTCCTGCCTCAGGCTCCCAAGTAGCTAGGATTACAGGCATGCGCCACCACGCCCGGCTAATTTTTGTATTTTTAGTAGAGACAGGGTTTCTCCATGTTGGTCAGGCTGGTCTTGAACTACCAACCTCAGGTAATCTGCCCGAAAGGTGGCCAATTTTATCAGCACTAAATAATTACAGTTGACATAATAGCCACACATTTTAAGATTATATTTTTCTAGGTAAATATTTTCCTCCTAAATAATGAAAAATCACTTTAACCATGTCAATATTACAATGGTAAAGTAGGTCCAAGAATATCACAAAACTGGAAATAAAAATTGCTTTTAGTTTGCTCTCCTTCCCAGAATTTCTCAAAATTGGAATTGAAATATCATAAGCACTTACAAAACTGTTGTATACTATACTTTCATCATCATAATGTGGGTAACCCTTATAACTATGGTCAATCATTATCATGGTAGCAAATATAGCTCTGTACGTTCTCAATGCTCTTCCTCTATACTATGGATGTGCATAACTTGATGAGATTGATATTTAATGATCAATTGTCTAATAACTTAAAAAAACAAATTATTAACCAATCAGCAGCAGAGCAAGAGACACAAAAGATTTCACTAATAGGATTCATTTAAATGGAATACTGGGCTGACTCTCAAAAAACTTCTCAACTCATGTATTTGCATTATTAAAATAGCTTCTATTAAAATATAGCAACACTCATAAGGTACATTTTATACTGTTATCTTAAAATGCGGAACACACTAGGGAAAGCAGCAGAAGAGAACATACAAGACCAAGAATGGCAAAAGATGAAATCATCCAGATTTTTTTTCTTTTTTGAGGTATCATAGGTCAGACCGGCTTCATTCTTTTAAGGCCTCAATGATATTCTACCAGGCATTAATTTAAAGCCTCAAGCCACCTTGAGTCACTCAATAGAAACAAAAATCTAAGCAGGGGGCAGAGAAGCCTAGTAATTTTTCAAGAAAAAAATGCAACTGGAGAGAATAAGATGTGTTTTGTTCCACTAGAAATATGACTCCACTCTCCCAATCTAACCAGGGCTCGTTTTTTGTAATATGAATAATATCACTATAACTCGCTAGAATTGCCTACATTTTAATTTGAAAAAGAGTTGGTATGTTAATCTTAAATAGCCTGTCTTCTGGACCAACAGAAGGAGTTACAAAAGAAGTCATTTACAGTGGCGTAATTAAGGCTTGTGAGAAGCATATTTAGTAATGCGTTGCCGTTCTCCTTTCCATCCAATGGCCTTGTTGGTATATAGATCTACCATTTGATCAGTGCTTCTGCCCCAGGGGCTTCATGGTCTGCAAGCCACAACCTACTAATAAGCACCCTCCAGCTTGTTTGCTAAACAGATCAGTCCTGGCAGGCACCCAAAAACTCCAGTCCTTGAAACTTGGAGCTCTTTAACTTGCATGGCCCATTGTGTGGCAAGCAAGAGAATAAACTATGTACCTCATAAATGCAGAGCAATTATAGATGAGTTAGTAATACAGCTGTGGCTCAAAAGATTGCTTACCTAAACCAAATCGAGGCTTAATTTATTTTTGTATTGTCTTTGTTAAAAACCAAACAAACAGCTCTGCAGTGCTTGTATACACAATAAAGAAAATGGCTGTGTTTTCCTTACAAACAAGATGGCAACTCTGGCTACAACAAATCATCCTCAGTAGCTGAAGGTTTTTGTATTAGGGTCTGAACCAAGCCATTGCTTGCTGTATTTATTTGGTTGTTTGAGGAAACAGGATAGAATGCTTTCTTTGGTAGAAGTGCAATGTGTTGGGGGCTGGGCATTGACAGTACATTCTGTTTTCTGTTATAGATACCAGATTAGATACTGTCAACTTCAAGTACAAGAATGTAAAAATGAAGTAGACTGAAATGACAAAGTAGCTTGCATTTGTGTGCATTAATCTGACAATGATTATGATGTATAGAAGTAGGCTTCTTTTAGAAAACACTGTTATATGCATATTAATACTTGCCAATTTGTAAATTCTCACAATACAAAAACAAAACAAAAAAGCAAAATCATTAGGTTTATGGTGGTATCAGTTACCTGGAAGTGGCTTAGTAAAGCAATAGCGTATACTTTTTACTCCACGACTAAGGTTTTTCATACTCTTTTAGCATCTATCCTGTGGTAAGTGTATTAAGTGACAAATCTTATGCCCTTGAGAAAGTACTGTGAGACACTTGGTATCTTAATTTTAGGAAATCTATAATAATTTTGAAAATGTCTACACAGATAATTATAGGTAATAGAAACATTACAAGATTGGTTCAAAGGAGATAGCACCTAGACCTGGTTCTATTGTTTATTGACCATATGACTTTACTGAACCTCAGTATCCTCATCTGTAAAACGGAGTAACATCTGCCTATCTCAGAGGGATGCTGAGCAGGGGAAATAAATTAACAGAGTGTTAGTACTTAGTAATGTGCAGACATCTACACGCGCAAACTCTTGTTGCTAAACAGAACAAACTTAGAGAATGATCAGGTACATATTCGTATGGCTGTGAACCACTGGACAGATTTCTTTGAAACCAACTGTTAATAATCCTAATCGGCTTCATCTGGGGATTGGAATATGGGTTTAGGATGTGTAGAGAATTTGTATCATCTCATCTTAGCTTCTGATGTGGGAAATGACCCCAACAACTGGTAGATTTGTAGATTGGCCTGACAGTAGAGAGAGGTAAGGATTGGATATTTAATTCCAAGGTCTGTGGCCACCTCTGGGACTACAGCCAAAAGGAAAGAAATGTGAGAAAAAAGGTTTAAAATTACACTAAGAATGCAAGTTGCCCTTGCTTCCTGAGCAGTCTTAGGAAAGCTCAGCCTGGGACCCTGCACTGGAGCGGGAAGGACGTGAGGCTCCTGCCTTGGCCTGTTCAGGGCAGCAGTTCTACTTATATTCAGACCTACCAGGTGTTTTGTCATTGTAGTTATTTTGTTTTATTTTTCAAACCCCTGATTTTGCTCTACAAGTGCAGATATTTGAGATGAAGAGATGACTAGATGCTCCAGTTATTAGCTACAACTTTTGGGGTACCCAATCTGATGTGCATAAGCAGGTTTCAAGTGGATGAATATTTTGGGCTTTTCTCTGACATGTGGTCAGTGTTTGCCTTCCTGCTTCTAATCTTAGGTAGTACATTAATCAGCTATTGCTTCAATAATGCTACATAATAAACCTGTCCCAAAATTCATTGACTAGCCAGGCACAGAGACTCACACCTGTAATCTAAGCACTTTGGAAGGCTGAGGCAAGTGGATTGCATGAGTCCAGGAGTCTGAGACCAGCCTGGGCAACATAGTGAGACCACATCTCTGCAAAAAATAAAAAATTATAAAACTAGCTGGGTATGATGGCATGTGCTTGTAGTCCCAGTTACTCAGGAGGTTGAGGCAGGAGGATTGCTTGAACCCAGGAGGTTGAGGCTGCAGTGAGCTGTGATTGTGCCACTACATTCCAGCCTGGGTAACAGAGTAAGACCCTGTCTCAAAAAAAAATTAATTAATTAAAAAATATTCATTGACTTAAAACAGAAAGCATTTATTTCTCAGTAAGGTCTACAGACAGCTGCAACTTGGCCAGACTAGGCTGAACTCCAGCCTCTGGGATCTAGCTGTAGGTTTGGTATAGACCTGTTTCACATATCTTCTATCTTGCTTGGATTAGTGACTACCCAGGAAATGCCCTTTTCATATAAAATGGCAGAGGCTTAACGGCACTGGCCCAGAATGCACACACTAACATTTCCACCCATATTCCATTGGCCAAAGCAAGTCAAGCGACTAATCCCAACATCCATCAAGCAATAAAACATGTTTCATTTCTAGTAGAAAGAACTTCAAAATCACAAGACAAAGGGAGTTGGTGAATAATTCTAATAGAGGGAAGGCATGACAAATTGGAACAGTAATATAATCTACCACACATGTTTTATCAAAGGGAGCTTTTATTTTACATATATAATTTTTGAACATCACTAATAACTTTTACTTACACTCTGAAATCACCATAATTTAAATAATCCATGTGGCTGTTGAGCACTTGGAACATGGCTAGCCCAAACTGAGATGTGTTGTAAGTTTAAAATGCACACCAGATTTTGATGACTTTGTATGTAAGAAAATATTGTAAAATATCTCTTAATAATAAAAATAGGGGAGAAAGTCATTGAAAATGGATGGAGAGAGGACAGAGACCCTGGGCTGAAGGGAGAGGAAGCTGGGAACCCTGCATGGGGTTGCCAAGCACCAGGACTCATTCGTGGCCCCAAGCAGCTCCTGGGGGAAGGGGTGACTTGAATGAGTGTAGAGTGACCCACTATCACCACAGACATCCAGAATCCTAGCCCCAGGAGACCCCACGACCCCCACAGACATTTGAGCTGGCAGGGAGAGCTGCCTAGAGAGTTGACAGGAACAGGACTCCAGCCTGTGCAGAGTGCAGAAGGTTTGGAGCAGGAACGGCTGTATTGGAGCAACGGCTGTATTGGAGCAAACCACACTCCTCTAGGTGGCTTTTGCCTTTGTTGACTGTCAGAACTGGACAGAACAGGGCTATCTTGCCCATGGGACAGAGCCAGTCTAATCTGAGCACCCTCCTGTCTGCTGGCCTGTCCTGGGGTTCTGCCTGGCTGCACCTGCTTACAACACAGCCTCAGGTGCCTAACTGGGACATTTCCCAGCAGCCACTGCCACAGCTCCTTCACCAGCAGACCCTGCCTAGCCATTGGAGAGTTTCCACAGATAGGCCCCCCTCAGTAGGCACTCTCCCGAAGCTTCCCACACCACTTATCCATGGCACACACATGCACATGCCGCCACCCTGCCACTAGGGCAAGCGTGCATGGGCAGCCCCCACCACCCTGCCATTGTTGGCTCAAGCATGCATACATGGACCCCACAGCACCACCACCCTGCTGCCACTGGCATACACACATGCAGACCCCGCTGTACTGTTGCTCTGCCGCAGCCAGTGCACATGAACATGGACCCTGCTGCCACCACCTTGATGAAGAGTTTTTGCCAGCAACCTCCCTCCCCCTGCCATTGAAGTGTTGTTGCCGGCAGACTGGGGACACCTAGGCCCCTTCAACACAGCAGGGCCTTAACCTTCAGGGACTAGAGAAGAATGCCATGAGCCTGGTCCCAGTGCCCCAGGGTGAGAGCACACTTCTCAGGAGTGCTGAGCTGAGCCTTGGCCACCTGAAATTGTGCAGAAACAAAGCCAGTCAACTGAATCCAACTTATAACACCAACCCTCAAGGGCATCAAAGAATATAAAAGCAAAAAAACCAAAAACAAACAAACAAAAAAACCATCCAAAGGACAGCAAATTCAAAGATTAAAAGAACATCAGTTTACACAGATGAGAATGAACTAGCGCAAAAACTCTGGCAACTCAAAAAGCCAGAGTGCCTTCTTCCCTCCAAATGACTGCACTAGCTCCCCAGCAATGGTTTTTGGCCGGGCTGAAAAGGATGAAATGACAGATGTAGAGTTCAGAAACTGGATAACAATGAAGATTATTGAGATTCAGAAGAAAGTTGAAACCCAATCCAAAAACCTAAAGAATCCAGTAAAATAATTCCAGAGCTGAAAGCCAAAATAGCCATTTGAAGAAAGAACCAAACTAATCTGATAGAGCTGAAAAATTCACTGCAAGAATTTCATAATACACTTGTAATCCCAGCACTTTGGGAGGCCAAGGCGGGTGGATCATGAGGCCAAGAGATTGAGACCATCCTGGCTAACACAGTGAAACCCCATCTCTAATAAAAATACAAAAAATTAGCCGGGTGTGGTGGTGGGTGCCTGTAGTCCCAGCTACTTGGGAGGCTGAGACAAGAGAATGGCGTGAACCTGGGAGGCGGAGCTTGCAGTGAGCAGAGATCACGCCACTGCGCTCCAGCCTGGGCGACAGAGCGAGACTCCGTCTCAAAAAAAAAAAAAAAAAAGATGCTATATGACTATCCCCAAGACACACAGTGATCAGATTTTCCAAGTTCAGTGCAAAAGAAAAAATATTAAAGGCAGCTAGAGGGAAAGAGTAGGTCACCTAAAAAGGGAACCCCATCAGGCTAATAGTGGACCTTTTGGCACAAACCTTACAAGCCAGAAGAGGTTGGGGGTCCACATTCAACATTCTTAAAGAAAAGAAATTCCAGCCAAGAATTTCATATCCAGCCAAACTAAGTTTCATAAGCAAAGAAAAAGCAAAATCCTTTCCAGACAAGCAAATGCTAAGGGAATTCATTACCACCAGACTTGCTTTAAAAGAGATCCTTAAGGGAGTGCTAAACATAAAAATAAAAGACTGTTACCAACCACCATAAAAACACACTTAAGTACATAGAACATTGACACTATAAAGTAATTACACAATCAACTCTACATAACAACCAGCTAACAACATGATGACAGGATCAAATAAGCACATATCAATATTTACCTTAAATGTACATGGCCTAAATGCCCCCACTTAAAAGGCAAAGAGTGTCAAGTTGGATAAGAAGCAAGACCCAACTGTATGCTGTCTTCATTAGGTTAATCTCACATTCAGTGACACCCAAAGGCTCACAGTAAAGAGATGAAGAAAAATCTATCAAGCGAATGGAAAACAAACAAACAAAAGCAGGGGTTGCTATTTTTATTTTAGACAAAATAGACTTTAAATCAACAACAATCAAAAAAGGACAAAGAAGGGCATTACATAGTGATAAAGGGTTCAATTCAACCAGAAGACTCAACTGTCCTAAATATATATGCATCCAACACTGCAGCACACAGATTCATAAAACAACTTCGTAGAGACCTATGAAGAGACTTAGATGACCACACAATAATAATGAGAGACTTCAACACCCTACTGACAGTACTGGACAGATCATTGAAGCAGAATACTAACAGAGCTATTCAGGACCTAAACTTGACACTTGACCAAATGGATCTAACAGACATCTACAGAACACTTCACCCAACAACAACAGAATATAAATTCTTCTCAGCTGCACATGGCACATACTCTAAAATCGACCACACACTTGGCCATAAAGCAATTCTCAACAATTTTTTAAAAATGAAATCATATGAAGTACACTCTCAGACCACAGCACAATAAAAATATGTCAAGAGGATCTCTCAAAACCATACAATTACATGGACATTAAACAACCTGCTCCTGAACGACTTTTGGGTAAGCAGTAAAATTAAGGTAGAAATCAAGAAATTCTTTGTAACTAGTAAAAACAAAGATGCAACATACCAGAATCTCTGGGACACAGCTAAAGCAGTGTTGAGAAGGAAATTTATAGTGCTAAATGCCCACATCAAAAAGTTAGAAAGATCTTAAATTAACAACCTAACATCATACCCAGAGGAATTAGAACAAGAACAGCCAGTCCCAAAGCAAGCAGAAGAAAAAAATAACCAAAATGAGAGCTGAACTGAATAAAATGGGGCGAGAAAAACCCATACAAAAGAGCAAAGGCAAAAATTGGTTCTTTGAAAGAATAAATGAGATTGACAGACTGCTAGCTAGACAAAGAAAGAAAGAGAGACGATCCAAATAAACACAATGAGAAATGGCAAAGGGAATATTACCACCGACCTCACAGAAATAGAAAAAATCCTTGGAGACTATTAAGAACACTTCTATGTACACAAACTAGAATACCTAGAAGACATGGATATATTTCTGAAAACATACAACTTTTCAAGATTGAATCAGGAAGAAATTGAAACTCTGAACAAACCAATAACAAGTTCCAAAATTAAATCTGTAATAAATCAACCAACCAGAAAGAGCCCAGGACCCAGTGGATTCACAGATGTATAAAGAAGAGCTGGGCCAGGTGTGGTGGCTCACACCTATAATCCCAAAACTTTGGGAGGTCAAGGCAAGCAGATCACTTGAGCTCAGGAGCTTGAGACCAGCCTGGGCAACATGATGAAACCCCCTCTCTACAAAAAATACTAAAATTATCCAGGTGTAGTGCTGTATACCTATAGTCCCAGCTACTTGGGAGGCTCACCTATGCCTGGGAGGTTGAGGCTGAAGTAAGCTGTGATTGCACCACTGCACTCCAGCGTGGGTGATAGAGTGACACCCTGTCTAAAAAAAAAAAAAAAAAAAGAGTTGGTACCAATACTACTGAAATACTGAAACTATTCCAAAGCATCAAGGAGGAGGGACTCCTCCCTAACTCATTCTATGAGGCAGCATCATTCTGATACCAAAACCTGGTATCATTCTGATACCAAAACATAATAAACAAAGAAAATTTCAGGCCAATATCCCTGACGAACATAGACACCAAAATCCTCAACAAAATACTAGCAAACCAAATCCAGTAGCACACCAAAAAGCTAGTCCACATGATCAAGTAGGCTTTATTTTGGGGATGCAAGTTTGGTTCAACATATTCAAATAAAAAAATGTGATTCATCACAGAAACAGAACTAAAAACAAAAATCAAGTGATCATCGCAATAGATGCAGAAAATGTTTTCACTAAAATTCAATATTCCTTCATGTTAAAAACCCTCAGCAAACTAGGCATTGAAGGAATATACCTCAAAATAATGAGAGCCACATATGACAAACCCACAGCCAACACCATACTGAATGAGCAAAAACTGAAAGCATTCCTCTTGAGAACTGGGACAAGACAAGGATGTCCTCTCTCACCACTCCTATTCAACATAGTACTGGAATTCCTGGCCAGAGAAATCAGGGAAGAGAAACAAATAAAAGGCATACAAATAGGGAGAGAGAAAGTCAAATTATCTCTCTTCATAGACAATATGATTCTATACCTAGAAACCCCCATAGTCTCTGCCCAAAGGCTCCTAGATCTGATAAACAATTTCAGCAAAGTTTCAGGATACAAAATCAATGTACTAAAATCAGTAGCATTGCTATATACAAATAATGTCCAAACTGAGAGCTAAATCAAGAATACAATCCCATTTACAATGCTACAAAAAGAATAAAACACTTAGGAATACACCTAACAGGGAGGTGAAAGATCTCTACAAGGAGAATTACAAAACACTGCTCAAAGAAATCAGAGAGAACACAAACAAACAAACAAAAAGCACTCCATGTTCATGGATAGGAAGAATGAGTAGTGTCAAAATGGCCATACTGCCAAAGCAATTTACAGATTCAATGCTATTCAGTGCGATCAAACTGCCAACATTTTTCACAGAATTAGAAAAAACTATTCTAAAATTCATACGGAATCAAAAAGGAGCCCAAACAGACAAAGTGATTCTAAGCAAAAAGAACAAAACCAGAGGCATAACACTACTCAACTTCAACCTGTACTACAAGGCTACAGTAACCAAAACAGCATGGTATTGATACAAAAACAGACACATAGAACAAGTTAAAGGACTCAGAAATAAAGCCGCACACCTGCAACTCTCTGAACTTTGACAAATTGACAATAACAAGCAATGGGGAAAGGACTCCCTATTCAGTAAGTGGTGCTGGGATAACTGGCTAGCCAAATGCAGAAGACTGAAAAGGGAACCCTTCCTTTCACCATATACAAAAATCAACTCAAGATGGATTAAAGACTTAACGCTTTCTCATCTAGAAAAAAAAAAGTTCAGTTCGCTGACAGTGCTCATTTAATTTTACATAAACACGCTCTTTGAGGCTGAAGCAAATAAAATATAAAAACTGTCCTTGGAGTTATTTCTAAACAGAACTAACATCAGAATCATGTGAATCATCAGAATTATCTATTTCAGAAAAATCAGATTCATCAAATGAAACTTTGGCCAACAATTATTTGAGAACAATATTAAACTCATGTATAGGAATGCTACGTTTTCTAGCATTCCATCTAAAAATGCTCAATGTCGCTAATCGTTAAAGAAATGCAAATCAAAACTACAATGAGATACCATCTTACATCAGTCAGAATGGCTGTTATTTGAAAGTTAAAAAAAAAAAAACCACCGCATGCTGGCAAGGTTGCAGAGAAAATGGAATGCTTATAAACTGCTGGTGGGAATGTAAATTAGTTCAGCCACTAACTACCATTAGATCCAGCAATCCCATTATTGGAATTAAAGGAATATAAATTGCTCTACCATAAAGACATATGCATGCATATATTCATCACAGCACTGTTCACAATAGCAAAGCCATGGAACCAACCTAGATGTCCATCAGTGGTGGACTGGATAAAGGAAATGTTGTATATATACACCATGGAATACTATGCAGCCATAAAAATACAAAATCACATCCTTTGCAGCAACATGGTTGCAGCTGGAAGTCATTATCCTAAGTGAATTAATGCAGAAACAGAAAACCAAATACTGCATGTTCTCATTTATAAGCGGGAGCTAGGCTGAGCGCATGCTCTCACTTATAAGTGGGAGCTAGGATGAGCTAGGCTGAGCTCATGCCTGCAATCCCAACACTTTGGGAGGCCAAGGTAGGCAGATCACTCGAGTCCAGGAATTTGAGACCAGCCTGACCAACATGGCGAAACCCCGTCTCTACCAAAAATACAAAAGTTAGCCTGGCGTGGTGGTGCACACTGGTAATCCCAGCTACTCAGGAGGCTGAGGCATGAGAATCGCTTGAACCTGGAGGGTGGAGGTTGAAATAAGCTGAGATTGCACCACTGCACTCCAGACTGGGTGACAGAGTAAGACTGTCTCAAAAAAATTAAAATAAAATCATGTAATATTAAAAAATAAGTGGGAGCTAAACATTGAGTACATATGGATACAGAGAAGGGAACAATAGACACTGGGGCCTACTGGAAGGTGGAGGTGAGAAGAGGGTGAGGATTGAACACTACTGAGTGCTATGTTTATTACCTTGGAGATGAAATAATCCGTACATCAAACCCCCGTGACATTCAATTTACCCATGTAACAAACCTGCACATGTACCCTTGAACCTAAAAGTTGAAAAGAAAATAATAATAATATTTCCACCAAAGTCTTAAACCAGAATTTGAGTCATCACATAGTAACAAAGGTGGGAAAAAAGAAACCCCAGAAGACCCTCGCCTCCCTATGCAACTCTTGCGACCTTGGTAGGAATAATTCAACTTTATTCCAAACCAGTGCCTAAGAATAAAAAATACCAGAGTGGCAGACCCTCAGCATACTCAATAAATAGTCTCCCAAACGTGTATCTCAGTTTTTGGTAAATGAATATTAGCAGGTCAATACAATCCTAATCTAAAAATACGGTTCCTTCTTCCATTCAACAAATATTTATCAAGCTGCCTCTATGCATCAGTTATTATTCTAGGTTCCAGAGATATAATGGTAAATAGCACAGATCTGTGCCCTTGTGGAGTTTACAATAAACAAACGCATAAAAACATGTATAACATAGTGGCAAGTAATGATAAAACACTGTAAAGAAAAATAAAACAGGCAATAGAACATAGCCAGGGGAGGCCTTTCTGAGGTGGTGACATTTAAGGAGAAAGTAAAACAAAGTGAGGACGGGAGTCCTGAAAAAGCATCAGCCATTGAAGAAATAGATGGAACGACCCTGAGGTGAGAACAACAAGAAAGCCAGTGTCAAATCCAGAAATTAAGGAGGGTGATTGAGTGGCAGGTGGAAAGAAGCCGGATTATGGGCCTGGCAAGGACTCTGGGTTTTATTCTAAGAGTAATAGGAAGGTATTAGGACTGTGCTGTCCAGTAAGGTAGCCACCAGCTCATGTGGCTGTTGAGCACCTGAAAAATGAGCAATAACAAAAACGGATGTGGGAAGGGGAGGGTAATTCTATCATTTTAGCCCATTTTTATATGTTTTTAAAAGGTTTATTCTATAGAAAAATTTAACTTTGTGTTATAGAAAAATTTAAATACATACAATAATAAAGAAATAATTTAATAAGCCCCATGCACCCAATAATAACTTTTAAGGGGGTACATGTGCAGGTTTGTTACATGGGTAAGTTGCCAGTTGCAGAGGTTCAATGTACAAATTATTTTGCCACCCAGGTAATGAGCATAGTACCCTGTAGGCAATTTTTTAACCTTCCCACCTCTTACTCAAACCCTGTAACGCAGTGCTGTCCAGTAGAAATATAACGTGAGCCACAAACATAATTTTAAACTTCCTACAAGACATATGGCTTTGAAAAGTAAAGAGAAACAGGGGAAACCAATTTGATCAATATAGTTTACCTAATAAATATATCTAAAATGCGATTTCAATGTCAATCAATGTAACAAAATTATCACTGAAGTATCTAACATTCCTCTTTTCTTGCTGACTCATCAAAATCTTGGATGTATTTGTTACTTGCAGCACATCTCAGTTTCGCCATTTTTCAGGTGCTCAACAGCCACATGAGCTGATGGCTACCTTACTGGACAGCACAGTCCTAATACCTTCCTATTACTCTTAGAATAAAACCCAGAGTCCTTGCCAGGCCCATAATCCGGCTTCTTTCCACCTGCCACTCAATCACCCTCCTTAATTTCTGGATTTGACACTGGCTTTCTTGTTGTTCTCACCTCAGGGTCGTTCCATCTATTTCTTCAATGGCTGATGCTTTAGGTATGGATGAAGGTCTATGGAGTAGGCTTTACTCTTTCCTTCTCCTAAGAACACTGCAGCCTGGATTCAGAAATTGTCCTGAATCAGTCTTGATTTCAGAGGACTGTTTTTCTGATGGCCTCTCAGAGGACAATTGAATCTTGCCTCTAGAATATAGCTCTTCCTGGAAATAACCTTCTATATCCAGTGTTGCCCAAATCCTAAGAGGTCAGGAACTAAGGAATTCCATAACTGGGATAATATTTGCTGCGTCAGTTTGTATTTTCCAACACATTCTCCAAAAAACAACTCAATAAAGAATAGCAATAACAAAGAAAGCAACATAAAAATCTGTCCTTGGCATGAATAAAAGACAGAGAAAATCCAAATTCCCAATTACCGTAAGTTAAAAAGACAAAAACAAAAACCAAGGAGCATGAGATCCTAGCATACCACCCTACATGGTCCTGCTTCCCCAAGCCTTGGGGTTGGGGGTCGAGGGGCAAGTACTGTCCAGGGAAGACTGCGGGGAAGAGGGAAGAGAAGCAAAGGCCATAGAGTGATCTAAAATCACAGAAAGAGAAAGTCCTCCCTACATGCAAAATGCTGAAAAGTGTGGTGGTTGATCAGAGTGAAACGAGAAGAGACTTTTAAGTGTGTGCAGGACTCAAGGTGGCATCTTGGAAAAGTCACTCTTCCAAGAAGAGCTGGGTAAATGAGAAGGGAGAAGCACCTTTAGAAAACTGTACAGTGCAGAAAGAAAAGGCAAGAATGGGAAAGTTAGGACCATTAAAAACAAAAGAATGCACAACTCTTCCTCCCGTCAGTGCCCCCACCCCTCACACACAGCCAATCAGCAAAGAAAGCAGCCACACTTTGCTACACTGACAGCAGAGGGAGCTCTTGAACTAGGAATCTTGTAAACCGCAGCCAATTGTAAACCAGCCCTATCCACAGACATAGAGATCCAAGCAATCTTTAGGTAAAATATACTATAAAACAAGGATTGAAACAATTCTGCAGATGAAAATTTCTCCCCACTAAGAGGACTGAGGTTCTGTGGAAGCCTTCATTCAGGAGTCAGGACCATTCTGCTAGGACATCCTGCTCAGATACATGTTTGCCTGTGAGCTCATGGGGCCACAGAAACAACAAATGACAGCCCAGAGGCCAGTCAGAAGGTCACACAAGGGAGATGGACATGGATTGCTCTAGGAAAGGTGGTGAAAATAGGATTCAAGATATATTTTAAAGATGCACTAGACTTGTTGATAGACTAGATATGTGGTAAGGGGGGAAAGTAAGGAATATATCCTACAGTTTTGGTCTGGACAACTAAAAGAACATAAGTACTATGGGCTGAGATAGTACTGGAACCTTACCCCCAGGAGGTGGTAAGAATCAAGAATTTGGTTATGTTAAGTTTCAGATAGCTTCTAAATGTATCCCTACGAATTTCATCATTTTTATCCTATTGTAAATTATATTTTTCTTTAATTTCAATTTCTAATGTTTTAGTTCTAATGTTTTGAATTACACTTCATTTTTGCATGCTGATTTTGTATACTGCAACTTTACTACACTTAGTTCTAGTAAGTTTTTTATAAACACCTTAGGATTTTCTTGATAATCATCTGTAAATAAATTATATTTTGTCCTACCTAATCCACATGCTTTTTATTTCTTTTTCTTGCCTTACTGCTCTCACTACAATATTGAATTGGCGTACTGACAATGTACTTGTTGCCTTGTTTCCTACCTTAAAGAGAAAACAGTCATTGTAATGCTAGCTGTAGATTGTGTGTAGATGCACTTTATCAAGTTGAGCAAGTTTCATTCTGTGTCAGTTTGGCTCCTCAAAGAAGCAGATGCCAAGATGAGATTAGATGCACAAAAGATATACTTGGGGAAATACCTGTGAAGGATAAAGGAGGAGGCAGTGGAGTAGCAGCAGAGACTTCATATCTGTTGCAGGTTGGACAGCTATGAAAGGAGGGCAGGAAGTCTCACTGGCTAACCAGGTGGTATGAACCAAGCCTTCATTCTTGAGGGCTCTGGGCCCTTGCTAACAATCCCTGTCTTGGGCTAGGATAGCTAACCATGTCTATTCACAGTTATAACAGGGGAAAGGAGGTTCTCAAGTGCATCATCTGATCTCCATGTTTTCTGTCCTGTCCCCGTTTTATAAAGGCAGCCTTAAGTCTTCCTGCTGATTAGTGTCCATTATCCCTGCCAAAAGAGTGATACCTCCTTTTTGCGAATACAGGAAGTCTAGAGTGTCCTGGGGACAAGTGTTAAGTCTTAGTTTGATGTGACCTTTGCTATGTCACCTGGTAAAAATGTACCCTCTTTGGATGTTAGAATCCTGAGGAACCCGGAGATGCAGGGATGGAAACCACAAAATCCCAGTAGGTAAATTGGGTTGAACATTCAGAGATAGGAATAATTGGACTGGTCTTGGAAGTAGGTGGTTATGCTCATGAGACCATGCATAGCCTCTATCTCTGTCACCTTGGGCACTCTGTTAATGCTCCAATTATGCTAGTTCAAGGTAGGCCAATATTAAAAACTGCTTAATGCCAACCGGTTAAACCATTTTAACTACAGATGGAGCCTTTTTATTAATGTATAATACAAAAACGTTCACACTTCATGTCCACTCCCATATGTTCATCCACATGCCTTTATCCTAGACCTCTTATCTTCCAAACTTTCCTTTTCAGGTCCCTGACCAGATGGCAAGGCCATTGGTTACTGTCTATGAATATGGATATATTATCACTTTGGGCCATGTCTCCTTCCATAAAGTGAATGGCCAGCTGCACGACTCACAGCTCTGTCCACTGAGGTTTCTTCTTTTCACTGACCTTCAAGGCCACCCCTGAATGTGGCTACAATGCAGCTTTCAACCATGTTTAGTTGTTCCCCATAATTAGCTGACCCACCTGTAATCCAAGCTCAGGCTTTTCCCTCCTTCAGCCGATTATATGGGACATCCCCCATAGGGCTATAGTTGCAAGCTGGGGAAGGGGCTCTGTGCTGGTTGACATAGGGATCTGGGCTATCTGCTCCTGGTCAGCTTATTTAGGCCTTCTGGCCATATTTGAGCTTTCTCAGATTGCTATTTTCATCTTATGATGAACTACTGCTGGGCATGTCAGACGTTATCACTTATAAATATCCCAGATGATAATGGACACTTAGTTACTTAATGCCCCATGGTAAAGTGTTTCTGGAATGTTATTTGACTCCTAGATTTAGAGACAAAACACTTGACCATGGGGCATAGAGTTGGAATGTCCTCCCCACTCCTCAATTTTCTGAAAGAATTTGTATGGTATTAGTAGTTCTTCCTTGAATATTTGAGAAAATTCACCAGTGAAGCCAACTGGGCCTGAAGATTACATTGTTACAAATGTTTTCTTATAAATTCAATGTGTTTTATATATATATATATATATATTACTATTAATATTTTCTATTACTTCTTGAATAAGTCTTTACAATTTGTGTCTTTCAAGAAATTTGCCCATTTCATCCAAGGCATTGGATTTATTATCATAAAGTTGGACATAATATTTCATTATTTTCTTTTTAATGAATGTTGGTTCTGTAATGATGCTTCCTCTTTCATTCCTTATATTGATAATTTGGTTTTTCTCTCTTTTCCTTTAGCATATATGTATGTCTCCATTTAGTAAAGTTTTCTTTCCTCTTTAACATATCTCGTAGAGCAGGTCTACTGACAACAAATCATCTCAGCTTTTGTTTAATTCAAAGTTGTTTTTTCTCCATTAAAAAAAATGCCCAAAAATAAGTATAGAATTCTAAGTTGACAAGTTCTTTCAGGACTTTAAAGATAGTATCCCATTGTCTTTTGACTTACATAATTTGTGAACAGAAGTCTGTAGTAATTTATGTCTTTGTTCATCTATACACAATGCACGATTTTTTCTCCTCAATGCTTTAAAATTTTCTGTGTTTTTGCTTTATAGGAGTTTGATTCTGATGTGTCTTGATGTGTTTTTCTTTACATTTGTACTGTATCCTGGATCTATAGATTGATAATTTTTATCAAATTTTAGAAATATTTGACTGCAATTTCTACAAATATTATTTTCTGTGCTTCTCTCCTTTTCCTCTTAGATTCCAACTACATTTATGTTAGATTGTTTAATATTGTAATATCACTGAGATTCTGAGCTTTTTTTCTGAATTTTTTTTTAAATGTCTGTATGTCATTTTGGATAAGTCTACTGCTATGTCTTCAAATGTACCACTTTTTTATTCTACATTGTCTAATCTGCCAATAAGGCCATCCAGAGAATTTTTCATTTCAGATATTGTGATTTTTTCATGACTAGAAGTTCCACATGATTACTTTTATATCATCAATTCCTTTCCTCACCATGCATATTTTTAAAATAGCTGTTTTAATGTTCATGTCTGCTAATATCATCCCCACTATCATTTCTGAGTCAGTTTCTATTGACAATTTTTTGTCCTGGCTATGGATCAGATTTTCCTGCTTCTTGAAATATGTAACATTTTTATTAATACTAGACATTGTAGATTTTATCTTGTTTAGTACCTGAATTTCATTATCTATCTTTAAAAAGTATTGGGCTCTGTTTGTGTTAGACAGTTAAGTTACCTATGAATAAAGCAAATTATTTCAAGGTTTGTTCTCAGTCTTTGTTAGGTAAGCCTATAGCAGCCTTTTCTCCAGGGGAAATTTCACCTTCACTATGAAGACATAACCTTCTGGTATCTCAATTACTACATTCTTGGTGCCTTCAACAAGGGTTTTCCACTCTGACTGCTGAAAGCATGACTATTTCTTGGAGGATTCTATGAGCTTAGAAACCATTCAGTTCCCTGTTTGGTCTTTGACCAAATGAAGTTTAACCTTATTGGTGCATGCCTTAATATTTAGTAAAAACTCAATGGTATCCATAAGTACATTTCTGGAGCTCTTTTTCTTTGTAGTTCCTTTCTTTCTGAAACTCTGCTTTATAAATTCTAGATCCCTCAGATACCCTGAACACCAGTCTCTGTTTGCCAAGACTCAGAGAAATCAAAGCCATTCCACTCTACTTGGGATCTCCTCCCTGTTCCCCAAGTGAAAATCTAGGGTAATTACAGGGCAGATGCAATTATTTCTCTTCTCTTTGGAATCCCAATACTATACTCCCTATTTTCAAAAACTTAAAAAAAATCTGCTCCATATCTTTCTCCAGTTCTCCTGTTGTTTAAGGTAGAAAGTAAATTTATGCATGTTACTCCATCATGACCAGATGCAAAAATCTATTGGCTGGGCAGTTGAATATTTCAGTCTGACTCTGACTCTGAGCTCAGAGAAGCCTAATCTGAAGCTATAAATTTGAAAGTCATATAGTGCAAGTGTTTCTCCTGAAGTTATTACATTGTATGGAGATAATGCTCCTTTTAACCCAGGGCAGCTAGTCCTAGCCAGTAACAGTCCCCCTCATTTTCCACAGTATGAATTGTTTAAATCTATTTCCATCTGTGCTACTAGAAAGAGAGGATAGAGAATAAAGCAAAAAACCGAGTCTTGAGGAATTTTAATATTTAGAGATGGATTGCAGGGAGTGGAAATTGACAAAGGAGACTGAGAATTGCGTATGGAGTAGGAGAAAACTAGGAGAGCATATTGTATTGAAAACCAAGTGAGGAAGTTGTTTCGGAGGGCTGGGGTGATTAAATGGTTTTAGAGGTTAAGTAAGATGAAAAATGAAAATCTGCCACTGGTTTAGGCAAGACAGATCTAGCAAGAATATTTTCAGTGAAATGGAGAGGAAAGGGAGGTGAGAAAGCAGAGACAAGTTCAAGTTTTGCTGTCGAGGGAGCAAAGATACCTGGAGAAGAATATAAGAAGTGGAAAAGGTTTTTGTAAAAATAGGCATTCTTTACAGAAAAATCTTATTTATTTCTCTACTAAGAGGTGCCAATATTGTCACAATACCTCTTTCGTAGCCATAATTTGTCCCATTCATGTATTTGTTAATCTCTTTTTCTATATTCAGTTGACCATCATTATTCTCAGCTTCTGTATTTGCACATTTGCCTATTTGCTAAAATTTATTTGAAACCCCACAATTAAACCTCATGAAACTTTTGCCATCACTCATGGACATATACAGAGTGGCAAAAAAATTGAGTTGCCCAAAGTGTATGTTCCTAGCTGAGGTGAACAAGGCTACACCCTGCCTTCTTGTTTCAGCTCTGATACCATAAAGAAGTCTTTTTCACAATCTACTTAGTGCCACATTTTTGTGCTTTTTTGGTGATTTCACTAGTTAAAATGTGCTTCAAGTAATGCTGAAGTGCTGTCTAATGTTCCTAAGAACAAGAAAGCTAGGAAACACCTTATAGAGAGAATATAAGAGTTCAAGAAGTTTTGTTCAGGCGTGACTTATGGTGCTGTTGGTCATGAGTTCAATGTTAATGAATCAACAATATATATTAAATAAAATGTCTTTAAACAGAAACACACATATAACAAGGTAATGTGTCAACTGGTTGACAAAAATGCTTTGACTGGAGGGCTCGCAAGACTCTAAGCTTGGGAGCAATAATTCAGTAGTTTGTAACTCAGCATTCCCAGCGACTTTATAGAACATAATTATCACAAATTAATGAGATTCAACTGTATAATATTTTTCTTTAAAAGAACGTATGGTGCAGTAGAAAAGGCACTAGACCAAAAATTTTGAGATCTTGGTTTTAGTTCTAACTCCTTCACTATCTAGCGGTGTATCTTTCAGCAAGTCTTTGGGCCTCACTTGGCTTCTTTATCTATGACTGTAGCTCTTTAAATTAGATTATTGCTAAGGCCCCTGAAGTCGTAGCATTCTATGAACTTAAATCATCAGTAAGGAAAATTCTCAAAAATAGTCTCTTCCCGAGAAATTCTTCTCTTTGCTGTATTGCAAACCATCCTGCTCCATATGAGGAATTAGGGTGGCAATAATGACCTTACAATAAGACAAGAAGTGAGCGCTATGTTCTATAGAGTGCCACAGAGATTAAGTAAATTGCACTGATTTTTTTTTTAATCTGGGAATTTTTCCCAGGAAAAGAGTTGCTCATGACTTTGGAAGTAATATCAAAATAACAGTACATGTCACATTAAGAAATAGATATTAATAAGGAATTTTACAAGAAAACAGCCACAGTAGGCTTCAATAGGGTGCAGCCTTCTGATGACAGCTTTGAATACAGAGTGCCAAAATGCAGCCAGACTGAGCGAGGTATGGGCACATTACTAAAAATACAGGAAGAGTACAGTCAGGTGGCAACCTGAATTCACACCCACGGTTTTTCATGTAAGAAGCAAAAGTAACTTACAACTCTTTGCTAAAGGATGAGACTCTGCTAAGTGTAAAGAATACAGACCCATATGTGTAATGACAGAAGGTGACTATCTAATGGGGGTTGTGAGGGGGCGGGGGGGATTGAAAAATGAAATGAATTATCTGCATAATTTGGCTTTTCTGCTTTATTAGAAAAACATGTATTAATACTCCCTTGAAAATGAGAAGTAAAATTTTTTCAATCGTTTTTCCCTCAAGAGTCTTTGTTATGGGCTTTGATATTGGGTTGTTATGGACCTACCTTATTCTATTATGGTATTTGGTTCTACAGGGCTATACCATTTTGCAACACTGAGAGTGTGATTTACCAACTGGTCTGTATCAGTCATAGTCCTAACAGGAATCGATGGAAAAATGAAATTAAGATTATTCCAGAAGGGCTTTTAAAGGGACTGTTGAAAAAAGGCTATAGAAAACTAGAAGGGACATTGCAGTCCTCTAGGACAAGTACAGTGGAGCTGTCACCACACCTGGCTGGAAGCAACCAAAGGGATGGGCTTCCAATTCCTGGGTTTCCACATCCTGGAATCAGAGAGTCATGATGAGAAGGTCATGTTGAGAGGAGCAGTGATGTTTAGTCAATCCTCAGCCAGCCCAAGAGAAGTCTAGGAAGAGAACTAAATGAAAATACCTCAGCCATCTGATGGCTTGCCTGTGTTCCCCACTGCCCAACCAGAAGCCAGACAGTAAGATGCCCAATGATGTAGACCAGATAGGAGAATCCAGAAAGCTTCTATGCAGATTTAGAGGTAAAAGTACCCCTACCTTCAAGGTAGAGGTACTCTGAATGCACATATCGGTCAAAAAAAACAAACGGCCAAGAGTAAAAATCAATACCCAGCCAAAGCTAAAAATCATCATCATGGAATAAACTTCAGGGATACAAGAACAAATATAAAATTTTATTCAAAATTGATTAATTTTCAAATTTAGTGTTAGTCAAATTTTAATAGGGCAAGACAGACAATTTTTTCAGAACTGTCAGCTGCTAACTTACTCCTGCTGTCACTGCACCATTTGGGATATTAAATAGACATTAACTTCAACTGGTACTTTTAATAATATCACTAATCTTTTTATATGCAAAAATATATAGTTCAGAAAAATATTTTGAGTAGCATGTTTGTTAGAAGAAGCCTTCTAACTAGAATGTACTGTTCAATTCTCCAGCTTTGAAAACCAAAAATGGCTAGCAAACTATAAGAATCATTTTAACAACTTTAAAAAAGGTATAATCTCTGAATGAGACTCCCAGGGCTACCATAACAAAGTACCATGAACTAGGTGGCTTCAGTCAACACAAATGTAGTCTCTCCTGGCTCTGGCAGCCAGAAGCCTGATATCAAGGGGGCAAGAGGGCCCTGCTCTCTCTGATTCTCTGGGGAGGATCCATCCTTGCCTCTTCCCAGCTGCTGGTGGCCACTGTCAAGCCTTGGCATTTCTTGGCTTGCAGCTGTGTCACTCCAACCCCTGCCCCTGTCATCACATGGCATTCTCCCCTCCATGTCTCTGTGTCTTCACATTGTCTTCTTGTAAGGACACCAAGTCATACCATATAAAGAGCTCACCCTACTGCAGTATGACCTCACCTTCACTTCTTCCAACTGCCAAGACATGACATCCAAATAAGGTCACATTCTGAGGCGCTGAGGGTTAGGACTTCAAAGTTTCTTTTTTGGGACACAATTCAACCTACAACAGTTTCCATAGATTCAAAATAATAGAAAACTGCTTCTGAAATAATTCTGTAATGTAGTTTTGCAGTATAGTGAGAACAAATGTGTTTAGAATTCTTCATTTTTCTTCTTTTCATCACATTCTTTTTTCTTCTGTATTAGGTCTGGGTCTTAAAGTTAATTTGTCATGAGTGCTATTCTACTTTATTTAGGAGATTTTCCTTCATATAAACATTTAAATTTATAGGACTGTCACTGCTACTCAAGATGGAATAATAGAGACCATGTTTATCCCACTGCATGAAAACCTAAAACACCAGACAAAACAAATGAAACATTTTTTTTAAGACATTGGACATCAAGGAACAAAAGACAATGATCCCTGAGAAACTGTAAACGAATAAGGTGAGCCCGCAATCAATCCCCACAGCTTACAACTTGGGACAGCTTCCCAGACATGGCACAGGGAATGAGAAGCCAGGCAGGGCAAACCAAAGAGCTGCCTGAGTTGAGGAGAAAGACCTGGGGATTTCCCAGATGAAACACGATTTCTAATAGTCATATTAACTCTCAACTTACTTTCTTGTTTGTGTATTTTAAAGTTCTTAATAATTAGTTTTAATCCATAAAACTGATACTCTGACAATCATTGTCAATTGTTAGTGTGCCATGTTAGTCTTATAATATTTGCACATTTATACTATGATAGAATTTCAGAATGTAAATAATTTTTTTCTTGCTAAAAGTTATACCTAAGGTACTTAGCTATATTTGAAAGTAAGGATCTAAACAGTAACAATAATCTGAACAATATGCCTCTCTTCTAATACGATTATTGAACTAATTTTATATTAAGAAACTTATTCAAGAACATAATTGATCATGCACAAGTTCAGTGATGCCAGAAATGACATCGAAGTCTCACTCATTTTGACTTACAGTGGCTGAAACCAAAACCTAATGGCAAAATTGGGTCAAACACCAAGATAAAAGCCAAAGTATAGTGTGTCCTGTAAAAAGGGAATGCAAATCAGATTGGCTTTGGACATCAGAATAACTTGATTCCAGAAGTCAATAGAGCCATGCTTTCAAAAGTCTGAAGGAAAACTATTTTGAATTTAGAATTCTATGAAATTCAGACTAGTGATTTTGAGGACAAAATACTGATATGTTTATGTGTGCAATGATGCAGACGATTTACGTCTCATGCCTACTTTCTGAAAACAATGAGGATAGGCTCCAGCAATGCAGAAAGAATCCAAAAACGGTAAAGACATGACAGTCAAAAGACAGCGCAAAACTCAAGGGATCAATAGAAAAATCATTCCAAGATGACAGCTGAGAATCTGACTAAAAAAATATATATATATATGTCCAAAATTAACCATCAACAATGTTTATCTCTTATTAACATCAGTCATGAATAAAATATTAAAGATACATATGGTGACAGAATAAGATGTAAATGTTACAAATCACAACAGGGTAAAAGTAATGGCATAACTAAGAGAAGTTGGGGGAAGAAAGCAGAGAAGGCAGAGGAGAGATAAAGGCAAGTATGGGAGGTTAATTTCTTAAAGATGGTCTAGCCACCATCATTGCCTACGTGTAAATTATATTCTCCTTCTTTCCAAATGAATGTTCCCAAGTTGACAGTGAAAATAAACTCCCCAGGTGAAACAAAGCTTGGCTGAGGAGCACTGGGCAGCCAGCTGTGGCAAAGGGATGCTGGGGGGTTGCAGAGGATGTGACCACCAGAGGAAAGGGAGGGTCACAGGTATGGGATGGGCAGGCTTTGCTTGTACAGGGATGGCAGAGGAGAAACACAGACACTGCAGTCCTGTTAAAGCTGCCAGCAAACTATCACAAGGACGAAAAACCAAACACTGCATGTTCTCACTCGTAGGTAGGAATTGAACAATGAGAACACATGGACACAGGAAAGGGAACATCACACACAGGGGCCTGTTGTGGGGTGGGGGGAGGGGGGAGGGATAGCATTTGGAGATATACCTAATGTTAAATGACAAGTTACTGGGTGCAGCACACCAACATGGCACATGTATACATACGTAACTAACCTGCACATTGTGCATATGTACCCTAAAACTTAAAGTATAATAAAAAAAATGATTAAAAAAAAACACTGTCACCGCAGCCCTGGGTGCCTGCCTTCAAACTTTTTGTAATTCAAGCAAGAAATACATTTCTACTTTGTTTGAGCCACTGTTATTTTGTCTTATATATATATGCTATATATATGCAACCAAATCTAATTCCATATGTGATATGGTTTGGCTGTGTCCCCACCCAAATCTCCTCTTGAATTGTAGCTCCCATAATCCCCATGTGCCATGGGAGGGACCCAGTGGGAGGTAATTGAATCATGGGGGTGGGTTTTTCCCGCGCTGTTCTAGTGATAGTGAATAAGTCTCATGAGATTTGATGGTTCTATAAAAGGGCAGTTCCCCTGCACATGCTCTCTTGCCTGCCGCCACGTAAGATGTGCCTTTGGTCCTCCTTCACTTTCTGCTGTGATTGTGAGGCCTTCCCAGCCATGGGGAACTGTAAGTCCATTAAACCTCTTTTTCTTTATAAATTACCCAGTCTCAGGTATTTCTTTACAGCAGTATGAAAATGGACTAATACAACATGACACACAGTAAATTATCCATTTAATCACCCCTACAAGGGATAGCAACCCTATGAGGTGCAGAGCATCATTACCTTTGCAGATGAGGAAACTGAGACACAGACAGGTTAAGTTACTTGTCCAAGAAAATACAGCTTGTAAGAGGGAGAGCCAATGGGGCAAGAATAACGGAGGAGAGGAGAAAAGGGCTGGTAAAATGGCTATTAGAATAAGGGCACAGGAACAGGCACCTAGAGCAGCAGATTATTCCTCAGATTAATCCTGCCCTGAAAAATGTGCTGTCTTTACATTTTCTTTACATTTCATCCAATGAGAATATTAGTCCTGAATTACCCGCTAAGTTCTTCAGAAATATATCCTGCACGTGAAAACAGGATCCTGAACTCTACTGCCTCCAGTTAAAAAAAAAAAAAAAAAAAAAGAACACAAATAGCAGATTTTAAAGAGCAAAAAAGCAGCAGCTTTAGCATATTCTGAATAATTGGCAGTTCTCTTTAGTTTAAGATTGAGCAGCACTCTCTCTATTTTCACTGTCCTTTCAAAAATGTATTAATTTTCTTGCTTTCCTAAGTATAAGGAAGTGCAAATTTTATTTGGCAAGTGATAATGTAGAAACTGCTTCAGGCCATTACACCAAATAAAACAGTCAGCTTGGGAATGAAGAGGTCTGTGTTCTAGGTCCAGCTCAACCCTGATGAGCCCAACACTTTAGACATTACAATTTATATCTGGCTCCCTGTATCCTCATTTATTTAAAAAGATGGTTGGACTTTAGGTAATGTTTGGATGACATTTTCCAAAGCCTTTTTTAGCCCCAATTCTCAATGACTCTGAGAGTAATTATATCATCTACACATGAAGAAAATGTGGAAGGCATATCCCGAAAGGTGTTTTATGCCTTTTTAACTCCCTGTGATGAAGTTGTTTAATTGATTCTGTTACCCTGACCCACTCCCCCACAAAACAATGGAGCATAGTAAAAACACTGCAGATTAATGGGGCTTCTGATTATTTAGGAGCTGCTTAAACAGGACCTTACTATAACGCGATTTACAACGAGGCTTGGGAAAATTGGTGGGCTTATGGTTACAGCCTTAATAATTTGCCTTAATAGATTTAACCTAAAATAACAGGCTGAAAGGACAAATAAAATCAGCAGTTTCCTGGATAATTCCTGGATAAATGTAAGTGTTAAATCCTTTTGAAAGAAGACACAAGTTAGTAGCTATGGTTCAAAAGAGACATAGATGGGAAATGGCTAAAGTTACTCTGACCCTAATTAAGGGCTTGGCAAAGTTCTGACTCCTGTAGCCCGCCTCACTCTGGGCTGTTCTGCTTCGTTTCTCGGAGTGTTAGGTGTCAGAGTGACTAATGTCTTTCTTTGTGGGCAATCTCTCCCAGATGGAACTTTGCCAAGAATCCAGAAATAGGCAAAAAGGGGGAAAAAAAATTCTCTCAGGAGCCCAAAGAGCAATAGAGAATACGAACATGGCTTGTGTCCTTAATACAATCTCATTCATTCATGCAAATACCTCCTTTTTTGCTGAGTGTGGAAAACAAAAAGAATTAGAAGCTACAGAAGATTTTGCCATGTCGGGCATCAGAGAAATAACCGTCCTTGTAGTCTGTATTGCTGACGCTTCAGCTTCTCTTCAACACAAGGGTGTCTTTTTATAAAGTTGTCTTTACTTTGTACATTGGTTCAGTACTTATTTCAGTAATTTTCATGTTCATCCTTATTCTGTACCTTTGCCTCCAAAACTTCCCTCCTTATGTTTCTTTGTTGTTAACACCCCTCAATGTTTCCTTAGAATTGCTCAGCAGCAGGAGACACTCCCAGCAGCAAATGCCCACATTACAAAGGAGAGATTTTTTTTTTTTTTTTTTTTTTTGCTTCCTCACATCTGGCAAGGCCTCTGTTGTTTTCGTTTCACAATAATATACAACCAACAAGGACTATTTCCAAGTCTTCATAAAAGCCCCTCTCCATTAAGAGGGAACTTAAGGCTTAATGGTCATGGAGGCCACAACTGGTCAGCATTGGCTCCTTCCTATGAGACAATGAGGGCGAGTGGGACAAGGCTTGACTTAGTGCTATTCCAGGAGGCATGTTCATTTCCAGAGCTTGACAGATTAAACTCATATTACTACTTCAAGCACTTGTCGTCAACCTTGCATAAACGTCCTTGCCCAGTTATTTTCAAAGAACAAGATCCCAATTACAAACGCAGCCAGAAGATCCACAATGGACTCTCCAACATGCTCCTTATGGAATAACAAAGGCAGGAGCAACACCATCGTCTCTGGATTCAATGCTTTAAAAAAAAAATCACTTAATTCTCCTGAAAAATGGCCCAAAAAATGTTTCCAATGAGTTTTAAAAATTTTTTATTTGTACAGATTTAGGGGTACAAGTGCAGATTTCTTACATGCATATATTGTGTAGTGGTAAAGTCTGGGTTTCTAGTGTGCCCATTGCCCAAATAGTGTACATTGTATCCAAAAGGCAATTTTTCAACCTCGCCCCCCTCCCCACCTTCCCATCTTTTGTAGTGTCCAATGTCCACTATTCCACTCTGAATGTGGAATACCCACTGTTTACCTCTACTATTTGACTTTCTGTTTCTGAGTTATTTCACTTAGAATAGTGGCCTCCAGTTCTATCCATGTTGCTGCAAAAGACATGATTTTATTCTTTTTAAAGGCTGAGTAGTATTCCATGGTATAAATACACCACATATTAAATTTTTCCTATCCCTCACCGATGGACACGTAGGTTGATTCCACGTCTTCACTCTTGTAAATAGTGATGCAATTAACATAGAAGTGGAGATATCTTTTTGATATAATGATTTTTTTCCCTTTGTGTAGATACTCAGTAGTAGGATTGCTGAATCTAATGGTAGTTTTATTTTTAGTTATTTAAGAAATTTCCATATTGTTTGCTGTAAAGATTATACTCATTTACAATCCCCACTAACAGTGTATGAGCATTCCCTTTACTCTGCATCATTACCAACATCTGTTATTTTTTGACCTTTTAACAATAGCCATCCAGACTGGTGTAAGACGCTATCTCGTTGTGGTTTCAATTTGCATTTCTCTGAAGATTACTGATGTTAAGCATTTTTTTCATGTTTCTTGGCCAAGTGGATGTCTTGTTTTCAAAAATGTCTGTTCATATGCTTTGCCTGCTTTTCAATGGTTTTTTTTTTTATTTTTTTCTTCTTCTTGAGTTGTTTAAGTTCTTTGTAGATTCTGGACATTAGCCCTTTGTCAGATGCATAGTTTGCAAATATTTTTTTCCCATTCTGTAGGTTGTTTACTCTGTTGACTATTTCTTTCACTGTGCCAAAACATTTTAGTTTAATTAAGTCCCATTTGTCTATTTTTGTTTTTGTTGCATTTGTCTTTGAAGACTTAATCATAAATTGTCTAGATCAATGTCCAGAAGAGTTTTTCTAGGTTTTCTTCTAGTGTTTTTATAGTTTCAGGTCTTATGTTTAAGTCTTTACTCCATCTTGAGTAAATCATTGTATATGGTAAGAGGTATGAGTCCAGTTTCATTCTTCTGCATATGGCAATCCAATTTTCCCAGCACCATTTACTGAATAAAGTGTTCTTTCTCCAGTGTATATTCTTGTTGACTTTGTCAAAGATCAGTTGGTTGTAGGTATGTGGCTTTATTTCTGGGTTCCCATTTATCTGTATATTTTTATATTAGTACCATGCTGTTTTGGTTACTATAGCATTGTAGTATAATTTGAAGTCAGGTAAATGCGATATCTTAAACTTTGTTCTTTTTGCTTAGAATTGCTTTGGCTATTCAGGCTATTTTTTATTCTATATGAATTTTAGGGTTGCTTTTTCTAATTCTGTGAAAAATGATGGTAATCTGTGAGGTGCTGCATCGAGTCTGTAGATTATTTCGGGCAGTACGTTCGTATTTTTTTCTTTCTTTTTTTTTTAGACAGGGTCTTACTCTGTTACCCAGGCTGGAGTGCAGTGGCATGATCTCAGCTCACTGCAACCTCTGCCTCCTGGGCTCAAGAGATTCTCCCACCTTAACCTCCCAGGTAGCTGGTACTACAGGTGTGCACCACCACACCTGGCTAATTTTTTTGTATTTTTTGTAGATGGGGGGTTGCCATCTTGTCCAGGCTGGAGTATGTTTATTTTAATAATATTGATTCTTCCAATCCATGAGAATGAAATGTTTTTCTATTTGTTCGTGTCATCTATGATTTCTTTCATCAGTATTTTGTGGTTCTCCTTGTAGAGATTTTTCACCTCCTAGGTTAAACTTATTTTATGTATTTCATTTTCTGGTAGCTATTATAAATGGAATTGCCTTCTTGATTTGATCCTCAGCTAGACTGTTATTGGTGTATAGAAATGCTATTGATTTCTGTACAAATCTAAGAGGTTTTTGGTGAAGTCTTTAGGGTTTTCTAGACATAAGATCATATCGTCAACAAACAGGGATAACGCGATTTCCTCTTCTCCAATTTGGATGCCTCTTATGTTTTCCTCTTGCCAGGTTGCTCTGGTGAGGACTTCCCTAAAAGAATTTTGAATTGTATTACCCTATTGAATCTGTTCTTTAGTTGTTGACTTCCTACAATAAAAATTAAGCAAGATTGATAAAGAGAGAGCACCACAGAATAATATTAACTTGGATTTGGCTGGTGGGTTACTATCTGTATTAGTTTCCTAGGGCTGCCATAGCAAATTACCACAAACTAGGCAGCTTAAAACATCAGAAATGTATACTCTTGTTGTTCTGGAGACCTTGAAATCAAGGTGTTGGCAAGGTCACGATCCCTCTAAAGCAATAAGAGATCATCCTTCCTTGCCTCTGCCAGCTTCTGTGGCTCCAGGTAACCCTGGCCTGTGACAGCATAACTCCAATCACTGCTTTTATCTTCACATGGTCTTTTTCTCTGTGTACTCTACCCTTCTCTTTTTATATAAGGACACTTGCCATTGGAGGGCCCAACATAATCCAGGATGATCTCATCTCAAGATCTTAATTACACCTGCAAAGATGCTTTTTTCAAGTAAGGTCACATTTACAGGTTCCAAGTAGACATATCTTTTTTTTTTTTTTTCAAGGAGGAATGGGGGTAAGCACCATTCAATCCACTACATTATATAATTTCTCGAATTAGATTGCATCCATTTCAGAAAGCTTTGTACTACATGGTATAACAGCAGTAACCTGGATGTCAGTTGAGGTCTTCCTTCTCTTTAAGATACAAATGTGATTTTCTAGAATCCTGATTCTGTGCCTGGAGAAGTCTAATCTACCTCCAGATTTTCTGCAAATTTCAGAGTGGGGCAAGAGAAAAGGAGAACAAACTCTACTGAATAAATACAGTTCATAAATTATCTGCCGCTTGTCTCTTTCTTTTGTCTTATGTTTTTAATTTTATTTTATTTAAGTTCCGGGGTACATGTGCAGGATGTGCAGCTTTGTTACATACATAAACATGTGCCATAGTGGTTTGCTGCACTTATCAACCCATTACCTAAGTATTAAGCCCAGCATGCATTAGCTATTTTTCCTGATGCTCTCCCTTCCCCCTACTCCCGACATGCTCCAGTCTGTGTTGTTCCCTCCCTGTGTCCATGTATTCTCATTGTTCACCTCCTACTTATGGTTGAGAACATGCAGTGTTTGTTTTTCTGTTCCTGTGTTAGTTTGTTGAGGATAATGGCTTCCAGCTCCATCCATGTCCCTTCAAAGGACATAATCTCATTCCTTTTTTGACTGAATAATATTCCATGGTACACAGTATATGTGTCACATTTTCTTTATCCAGTCTATCACTAATGGACATTTGGGTTGATTCCATGTCTTTGCTATTGTGAATAGTGCTACAATGAATATATGCATGCATGTATCTTTATAATGAATGATTTATATTCCTGTGGGTATATACCCAGTAATGGGATTGCTGGGTCAAATGGCATTTCTGATTCTAGCTCTTTAAGGAATCACCACACTGTCTGCCAGTTGAACTAATTTACATTCCCACCAACAGTGTAAAAGCATTCCTATCTCTCTGCAGCCTCGCCGGCATCTGTTGTTTCTTGACTTTTTAACAATCATCATTCTGATTGGCGTGAGATGGTATCTCATTGTGGTTTTGATTTGCATTTCTCTAGTGATCAGTGATATTGAGCTTTCTCATATATGTTCGTTGGCTGCATAAATGTCTTCTTTTGAGAAGTGTCTGTTCATGTCCTTTGCCCACTTTTTAATGGAGTCATTTGTCTTTTTCTTGTAAATTTGTTTAAGTTCCTTGTAGATTCTGGATATTAGACTTTTGTCAGATGGATAGACTGCAAGAATTTTCCCCCATTCTGTAGGTTGTCTGTTAACTCTGATGATAGTTTCTTTTGCTGTGCAGAAGCTCTTTAGCTTAATTAGATCTCATTTGTCCATTTTTGCTTTTGTTGCAATTGCTTTTGGTGTTTTCATCATGAAATCTTTGCCCGTGCCTATGTCCTAAGTGGTATTGCCTAGATTTTCCTCTAGGGGTTTTATAGTTTTGGGTTTTACATTTAAGTCTTTAGTGCATCTTGAGTTAATTTTTGTATAAGGTGTAAGGAAGGGGTCCAGTGTCAGTTTTCTGCATATGGCTAGCCAGTTCTCCTAGCACCATTTATTAAATAGGGAATCCTTTCCCCATTGCTTGTTTTTGTCAGGTTTGTCAAAGATCAGATGGTTGTAGATGTGTGACATTATTTCTGAAGACTCTGTTCTGTTCCATTGGTCTATATATCTGTTTTGGTATCAGTACCATGCTGTTTTGGTTACTGTAGCCTTGTAGTATAGTTTGAAGTCAAGTAGCATGATGCCTCCAGCTTTGTTCTTTTTGCTTAAGATTGTCTTGGCTATACAGGCTCTTTCTTCATTCCACATGAAATTTAAAGTTTTTTTTTCTAATTCTGTGAAGAAAGTCAGTGGTGGCTTAATGGGGATAGCACTGAATCTATAAATTACTTTAAGCAGTATAGCCATTTTCACAATATTGTTTCTTCCTATCCATAAGCATGGAATGTTTTTCCATTTGTTTGTGTCCTCTCTGATTTCCTCGAGCAGTGTTTTGTAGTTCTCCTTGAAGAGGTCCTTCACTTCTCTTGTTAGTTGTATTCCTGGGTATTTTATTCTCTTTGTAGCAATTGTGAATGGGGGTTCATTCATGATTTGGCTCTCTGCTTGTCTATGGTTGGTGTATAGGAATACTTGTGTTTTTTTTTCAATTTTCATTATGGGGTGCATGTGCAGAATGTGCAGGTTTGTTACATAGGTAAATGTGTGTCATGGTGGTTTGCTGCACCTATCAACCCATCACCTAAATATTAAGCCCAGCATGCATTAGCTATTTTTTCTGATACTCTCCCTCCCCCTGCCCCCACCAACAGGCCCCAATGTTTGTTAATCCCCTCTCTGTGTCCGTGTATTCTCATTGTTCAGCTCCCACTTATGAGTGAGAACATAATCCTTGTGATTTTTGCACGTTGATTTTGTATCCTGAGACTTTGCTAAAGTTGCTTATCAGCTTAAGAAGCTTTTGGGCTGAGATGATGGGGTTTTCTAGATATAGGATCATGTCATCTGCAAACAAAGATAATTTTACTTCCTCTTTTCCTATTTGAACACCCTTTATTTCTTTCTCTTGCTTGATTGCCCTGGCCAGAACTTCCCATACTATGTTGAATAGGAGTGGTGAGAGAGGGCATCCTTGTCTTGTGCTAGTTTTCAAAAGGAATGCTTCCAGCTTTTGCCCATTCAGTATGATATTGGCTGTGGGTTTGTCATATATGGCTCTTATTGTTTTGAGATATGTTCCTTTAACACCTAGTTTACTGAGAGCTTTTAACATGAGGGGATGTTCATTTTTGTCAAAGGCCTTTTCTGCGTCTATTGTGATAATCATGTGATTTTTGTCTTCAGTTCTACTTATATGATGAATTACATTTGTTAATTTGTATATGTTGAACCAGCCTTGCATCCCAGGGATAAAGCCAACTTGATTGTAGTGGATAAGCTTTTTGATGTGCTGCTGGATTCAGTATTTTACTGAGGATTTTTGCATCGATGTTCATCAGGGATACTGGCCTGAAGTTTTCTTTTTTCTTGTTGTATCTCTGCCAGGTTTTGGTATCAGGATGATGCTGGCCCCATAAAATGACTTGACCAAAAGAGAGCTCGTATAGCCAAGACAATCCTAAGCAAAAAGAACAAAGCTGGAGGCATCATGCTACCTGACTTCAAACTATACTACAAGGCTCCAGTAACCAAAGCAGCATAGTACTGGTACCAAAACAGATATATAGACCAATGGAACAGAACAGAGGCCTCAGAAATAACACCACACATCTACAACCATCTGATCTTCGACAAACCTGACAAGAACAACCAATGGGGAAAGGATTCTCTATTTAATAAATGGTGCTGGGAAAACTGGCTAGCCATATGCAGAAAACTGAAACGGGACCCCTTCTTTATACCTTATACAAAAATTAACTTAAGATGCACTAAAGACTTAAATGTAAAACCCAAAACCATAAAAACCCTAGAAGAAAACCTAGGTAATACCATTCAGGACACTGGCATGGGCAAAGATTTCATGATGAAAACACCAAAAGCAATTGCAACGAAAGCAAAAATTGACAAATGAGGTCTAATTAAACTACAGAGCTTCTGCACAGCAAAAGAAACTATAATCAGGGTTAATAGGCAATCTACAGAATAGGAGAAAATTTTTGCAATCTATCCACCTGACAAAGCTCTAATATCTAGAATCTACAAGGAACTTAAACAAATTTACAAGAAAAAAACAAACAACCCCATCAAAAAGTGGGCAAAGGATATGAACAGACACTTCTCAAAAGAAGACATTTATGTGGCCAACAAACATATGAAAAAAAAGCTCATCTTCACTGGTCATTAGAGAAATGCAAATCAAAACCACAACGAGATGTCATCTCATGCCAGTTAGAATGGCAATCATTAAAAAGTCAGGAAACAACAGATGCTGGCAAGGATGTGGAGAAATAGGAACACTTTTACACTGTTGGTGGGTGTGTAAATTAGTTCAACCATTGCGGAAGACAGTGTGGCGATTCCTCAAGGATCTAGAACTAGGAATACCATTTGACCCAGTAATCCCATTATTGGGTAGATACCCACAGGATTATAAATCATTCTACTATAAAGACACATGCACACATATGTTTATTGCAGTACCATTTATAATAGCAAAGACTTGGAACTAACCCAAATGCCCATCAATGATAGACTGGATAAAGAAAATGTGGCACATATACACCATGGAATACTATGCAGCCATAACAAAGAATGAGTTCATGTCCTTTGCAGGGACATGGATGAAGCTGGATACTATCATTCTCAGCAAACTAACACAAGAACAGAAAACCAAACACCGCATGTTCTCACTCATAAGTGGGAGTTGAACAATGAGATCACAGAGACACACAGAAGGGAACATCACACACTAGGGCCTGTTGGGGGGTTGCGGTAAAGGGGAGAAAGAGTATTAGGACAAATACCTAATGCACGTGGGGCTTAAAACCTAGATGACAGGTTGATAGGTGCAGCAAACCACCATGGCACATGTATACCTATGTAACAAACCTGCACATTCTGCACATGTATCCCAGAACTTAAAGTAAAATAAAAAAAATTTTTTTTAAATGGCATACTTCAATGACCAATCTAATTGAGAGAATTTATTTCCAAGGAAAGACAGTTAAAAGGTGAATAAATTGAAGTTAGGAACAATGTAATTAGATAGATGACTTGCACTCTCACATTTCACTCATCATTAACACAACAGTTGTGCCCCTAGGAATTTTGAGTTTGCTGAACAGATCACAATAGGTAAGGGTTTAAAGAGACAATGAAGTGCTAATAAATTATCCACCAGGAAAAATCCCCTAGGAGAAGTCATCTATTCTAGCTCTGTGCTATCAGATAAGACTACTCCGTACACTATTTCTTAAAAAGGAGAAACAATTTTTGTTTTTTCAAAGTCTCCAGGAGGGAAATCCACAATTATCCTAGGTCTAATAATCCTCACACCAAATCCAATTTAACATGTTCACAGTTCTCTCCTGCTTCTGTCTCTGTAGAGTGAGAACATTGATCTTCATATGGAAAGAATATTATCAAGTTCACTCTCAGCCTCCTTTTGGCCTTTTTTCCTAGGCCTTCTTTTCCACTTCTCTAATCTTCATTCACCTCCTTGAAACTCTCCTTCTTGCTCTTCACGTTTCACTATAACTGTGAAGTCCAAATATGAGTTGTTCTCCAGGAAATTTCTATAGACCACATCAAGGGACTATCACTCCTAATCTCTCAAACAAAAAGTTAATGAGTCTTGGGAACTCCCCGGTTTGTTCAATTCCACAAGTATTTCTCAAGCATTCATATGGGTGAGGCATTGTACTAAATTCTAGAAAAGACAGACATTGGCATAAAAAAGTAGAAATAATTCTGATATTGTAATAACAAAAAAGTAGAAATAATTTTGATGTCCATCAATAGGCAAAATGAACTCAGGTACATCTCTTCCTGGAATGCTATGGGGCAGTCATAAAACAAGGTAGATCTATGGGTATTGACATAAAAAGATCTCCAGGACATATCACTGAATGGAAAAAAAAAGTTGCAGAACAAAAGTACTAAAAGCCAACACATAGACTTCCTGACATGTACACACAAAATAAACATATTTCAGTAGTTATATGTGAAAATATATAAAAAAGGAAAAGGTCTCAAATAATGCACCCTAACACACCAAACCCATGATCATAGTTACCCAAGAGATTGAGATTAGGATAAGTGATCAAGGGACAATTAACTCTCTCCATCTTCAACATTCTTTTTATGGCAAAGGGAACGTACTATTCCATAACTAATAATAACTCTTTTTTATTTAAAAGACTAGCATAACTCTTAACTTCAGCTTGTTCACAATTGAGTTGGGGTGGGGTGGAGAAGAAGAGAGGGAAATTATTAATTCTAACCTACAAAGCACCGTAGAGCTGGACAGAAGAGCATCTGTGTCAGCTGAGAGGTACAGACTATTACAGGGAAGGACAGAACATATGCCCCAAAGAGGCTTCATGGAGAAGGTGGTGTTTGGCATAAGCACAGAATGATGGAGAGGATGCAAATGCCGGGATACTGAGGCTGGGGGATAGTTTAAGCTGGGAGGATAGCATGAGAAGAGGCCAATCAGCAGGAAAGCATAAGGCAGGCAGTGCTCATTTGCTACACCATAGAAGATTTGTGAGAAAAGGAATAATGTATTTAGGCATGTAGCTGAAGAATGTCAATTCAACCACAGTATGAAGAATACCATAGACTGGACAGAGGCTGGTAACGGTTCAAGCAAGAAAACCTGCCCAGAAGGGTAGAAATAGGAATAGAGAGAAGAGCGATGCCTGAGAAGTTAAGTTATGGGTATTAGGTAAGGAGAATCAAATATTGCCAAGGCATAAGGCCCAAAAGAGCATCACTGGAAATCTAAATGTGAAATATTTAGAAAGATGTCTCTTCAGCAGAGCTACTGTATCTAGGAAAGCAGGAAGAGAGATGGTAGTTCAACCCACATGACATGGAATTAGAAACCATCAATGTCAGGTGCTGAAAGAAGAATACCCTTAGGACAGTAACAACAGGCAAGTTCTTCCTGCTCCGTATGCAGAAGCACAGCTACTCAAAATGTGGTCCGCAGATCTGTGCCAGTCCACAAGCTTTATGTTACACATACATGATGAGATGGAAATTAAATTTAAGCAAAGCATTTAGTAACCTTTATATCAAAATTTAACATTTTATGTTTATTGGGTCTAATTTTTTTCATTGCACTTATATTTTTGTCTCTTTAATTTCTTTTTTTTTTGGCAATTCATTTTTATTGTATTTTATAAAGATTTCAACCCACAATGGATTAAAGGGGAAAAAAACTGTCTTCCACCAAAAATAGTTTGAGAGGTGCCATTGGGAAGTATGCTTCAAACATAAAGATTTTAAAGTTCTGTTAATTTATTATTTCATTTTATCCTGAAAAAATCTTCAAATAAGTAGGGCAAGCCTGGTTTCCTGAATTTTACATGAGGTAAGATCTAGAGGGTGTTTACAAATGATCTTCCAGTCACACAAAAACGTAGGCAGTGGAAGGCAGGTCTGGAAAGCAGGATTTCTGACTCTGAGCCAGAGTCTCTAGCAGCTCATTCAGCATTGCGGGTGGATGCTGAAACTGCTTTTTAAGAGACAGATTAACCATTTTGCTTTATACAACATATAATGTGTACTGCAGTGATTCTTAGAAGCAAATTTAAGGTACCATTAGTCAGAGAAGAAAAGCTTCCAACTTTTTTACTTTCTTTAACTCTAGGATTTCAAATGAATCAATTTCAAGTGGATTCAAACAATATTTTGAATCAATTACTAATGATTTTATTGTAGGCAGGATATTTGGAGATTATCAAAATTATCTAAATATCCCGTTTTTCAGAAACTTCTCCTTTAGAGTCAATAAGTTATCTTTAAATATCTTTAAATCAATAAGTCCCAAAAGTTATCTTTAAATCAAATTTTCAAATTATTATTATTCTAGACCCAACAAATTTAAATGACACATGATCACCAAAGGCAGTGAACATGCTGGTATTTCAAATAGCACCCAGAATGACTGGTTCCTGAGAATACAGAATTATAAAGTTCAGATTTTGCTTATTCTCAGAAATTGTGAAAGAAAAAGGATAGTTTGCTAAGGGGATTCACTGATCTCCCAGACAATGAAAGAATTCCAGCAAAATAACATTCTGATGAGCTAAGTGTAAATGAATCAGAAACATGTAGATTAAATTTCTCTTGAAACATACATGGGTTTAAAAAATTATGGGGAAAGTGCCTGGCAAAATGTGCTAAAGGGATTTGCCAAACCCCACATGTCTGACAGAGTTGGAGAAAAGAGGCCAAGACAAAAACTCTGTTTGGTCATTTATTCTTCCAGGTACTAACCACAAAGGTGTCTTAAAATGCATATCAAGGCTTCAGAAGATGAGAATGTTCTTAAGCCCCCCTGATAGTCAAACAAACAAAGCCACTACCTTTAGAAAAAAAAACATTATTTCTCAGGGAAATCAGTTCTAAATATGAGATTATCCTAGTGGCTACCAACACAGAACTCTATGAAAGGCTCAATTTGTAAAAGATATCCGGCTCTAGGGTTGAAGAACATGGTCCTGACTTTGACCATTCAATTTCCCAAATGTTGGAGAAGGAAGAAGAAACTCTTTCCATGCCACATCATTTATGCTGTGCTTTGGTACAAGCGCAGCAACGTTAGTGAAATAGACTCTGTGTTCTGCTTTATGAGATCCATTGTGCATAAAAATATTTTACAGGGTAAATGGTTCGTTTGATTTATGCAATAGCGAATATTACCCTGCTTTTTTTTACATGTGTATAACAAATTAAAGTTTACAGCTTAAATTAGTACGGGGTCCTATTCCATGCTTCCTTGGTTTTTCCCTAGACATATCTTTAGTGGTGGGCAAGAAGCATTTCCATCTGTCCTTAGGTAAAAAGCTTCTTTTATAGAAATGGGCAAAGAAATCAGAAAATGCCCAAGTGGAAGAGTTCTTGCTCGTCTTTTCATGTTTGTTGGTGAGCAAGCACACGGTATGCAGACGCCATAGCTATGTTCTTCTCGCACTAAGGCTGTGTCTTTGTGAAGGCAGTGCTCTTGTCTGCCATATCCACAGCTCTATCATAATTTCTAGCATGACACCAGGCAAAAAGAGGGCACTTGATCAATATCTGTTGCATATTTGTGAATGAATACACACATTATAGATAGAGCCAGAATAACTAGCATCTATTTTTCCCTCAATCAAAGACTCACATACGACAGCGGACAACTCTATCATTTGTCTATGTACACTATCCTCTAATAGCCTTTCCTTTTATAGCTATGAATTCTTTGAAAATGTTTCAAGATTTTCTTCCCAGCAAAGTCAGAATAGCCTATGCCAATCGCAATTAGCTTTGTGACTATTGGGAAGTAAATGGGACAGAGGGCATTTTCATCAGCCCACCAACTCCAGCATTAAGTGCCTTTTAAAACTGGCTTTCTGATAAGCAAAGCTCTCCAAGCTTCCAGGCACTTAAACATTTATCTGTAAATATTTGACAGTGATAAAGAGACGGGTGCAGGTTAAGTGGACGCATCTTCAGATCTTTACAGAGCAAAGAGGCTATCAACCTGACTCTTAAAAACATGCCTCAGGTTTTCAATTGTCTGCCCTTCAATGTTTCCATGAGCTTCTTTGGATCATTTACCTGCCTTAGTCAACCTTAAACAAATACCAGTTTGCACTCTGGCCTCCAACCTGTACTTCCAGAGTTATGGGGGATGCCTGACTTGCTTGTTAGAACTCACAATGTGGGTGCTAACCTTGACTTTCTAGATAGAAGAAAATCTTCTCAAACACTACCTGCAGCATTCTCCCTTAAAAGTAGAAATAACAGTATGCCTTCTGTCTCATATTTTGTCTTTACCTCTGTATTGCTAATTCAATCCATTAAGCTGCCTTCACTGAGGAAAAACAATATTTTAACATGCTTAGATTCAATTAGAGAAGCAGCAGATCCCCTTCCCACAGAGTCAAGCCTGGTGATGTTGGTTTTTACAGGAAGAACTTGACTAGTGTCATTCAGCATCACAGTAGTGATATCACTTCAATCTACAACTGTGAGTGTCTACACAGCCTCAAAAGACTCAGCTACCCATACACTGAGTTCAGGCACCAACCAACCCAGTCAAAGCAATAGTCAGTTGAACTGGTTATTTGACTGGGTTGAAGGATTCTTTGACTGAACTGATTAATTCAGTTCAAAGCAGTCATCCTGGGGACCCCCTGTTGCCCAAACTGTCCCATTGTGGAATGAATGTGGACCACAGTGGACACAGGGAAACAGGAGAGACTGGCAGAAAGCCACTGGCTGCCAGACTGCTGAGCCACAGTGCCTGAGGTATCATGGAATAAATTTCCAAAACAGCAACTTTACTCTCTGTGTTCTCCACCTTGTCTGAGAGCTGTGATGTGATTAAGAGCAAGAACTCTGGAAACAATTACCTTGGACCAAATCTCATGTCTGTCACTTACCATCTTTGTGACTTTGAGTGACTTAACTAATCACTCTCTGCCTCCAGTCTATAATTTGGGCATAATACTACCCATCTTACTGGGTTGTTCAGTGGATCAATAGGTTAATACATATAAAGCACTTAATAAACAATGAATGTTAGCCATTATTTTTGTTATTATCTAACAAAAGGAAATTTCAGGTAGGAGCCTTCATAGTATGAATAGAATTTCCCAGATTGCCTTGGATACTTTTAAATTTGAAATAATATATTTCCTAGCAAAGATACTTTCATTTGTCAATAAATATTTTATTTTTCCAGAGTTCTCCAAATACTCGTAGGTATACTAAATGTATAAACAGAAAGGTTACCTGGAATTATCCTTTTGAAAAATTTCATAGTGGTGCTAAAATGACCAGAACTCTTCCTGTGTTGACTAAAACAATCTTTTAGAGAGATGAAATGTGTAGAAAAAAATTAATTTTGTGTGTCAGGCCTGGGGCCACTGTGTCTCCTGGGCACAGAGCTGGCTTCATAGGCTCATAGGGCCCACACTTAGAAGGCCCCACACTTGGTTTAATGCTCTGCTGTCATCGTTTTGAAATGCTGAATAATGTGGATAAAGAACTCCACATTTCATTTTGCAGTGGTCCCTGCATGTCATGTAGCTGGTCGTGACTGGGTGTGACCTATTACTGATAGCTAGAGTAATGCAAATTCCACAATTAGGAGCGTCTCAGTTAGAAGATATTTGTATGATACTTGGAGCTGAGACATAAGGTTTCCTGTTTCTTCCTGTCTGTTGGGGAAGCTGCCTCAATCACCACAGCTGCCCTCATGGCACAGGCTCACGGAGCCTCTCCATTAACTGCTTCACTGGGTTCTCACAGGTTGGGGGAGTTGATAAGAAACGGGATTCTCAGTCATTTCCCTCACCTGCAATTCCACAGATGTCTGCTCATTATTCAAAAACATATTTTGAATCATTTTAAGAGCCTAAAAGTTTCTCGATACCATACACTGAAAGAAAGATTTGGGTTTCTCTCCCCCATCCCAGCCTTCTCTAGTTCATGGCTCATTCGGAAGCTCTTGATGTGGTCTCTGTATTGTTTTTCTACAGCATGAGATAAAAACTACTGTTTTAGTTGTTTGATTTTTACTGTGTGATTAGTCTAGGCATGATAGAGAGGAAAGCACGTAAAGCATTATTTTATTTGAAAGCCAGAAGCACATCGTGTTTATTAATAAAGAGCCTGGTTTACATAGATTTTATTATTATTGAGCATAAAATGGTTTATATTACAAGCAAGGGTGAAATTACTAACTAATTAGCCTGTGAAGATCACGTTTAATGGAATATATAAATCTAGGGCGTTGCTTTGTTTTTTTCCCCTTGCAAACCTTAAGGGTCTTTTTCATTAAACATGTACATATGCAGTCTTTATGCTGAAACAGAGGATTGTGATACACAATTCAAGGTCAAATGATTCACTTTGTGTTTCCCAAAGTCCAAAATCTCAGTGCTTTAAATTCCTTAACTCTTAAGAAAGCCCGTTTCAATACACAGCTGCTTTGGTGTGAACGCTGAATTCAACTATCAATGATGGTAAAGAGAAAAGCAAATAATGATGGAGTGAAGCAAAGGTGAAGACTGTAAGGGCTAAATTTCCTCCTCTCTCTCTGTATCCTTCTCTCCCTCTCTCAGTACTATAGCTTAAGACCCACATAACTCTTCCAAAGGAACTTTGTTTCTATTAACTCAGAGGATTGCACAACCTTTGTAAACACACCATTCTCATGTATTTCAGTTAAATTTCGTAATAGCACCATAAAATGTGTCAGGCGTTGCAATAAACTCTCAGTCACAGGAAGCCCAAATTGTATGGGAAAATTATTAGAAACCATGTCTGAGAAGGAAGAAATGCAAAATTCTTCCAGAACCTGGAAAAATAATGTGAAATGTTTCCTTAAAATGTGTGTCTCTCATTGAAATAAAATGAAGACTGTGTTTTAAGTAAGATTTCAAAGTTTGAAGCAGTGTGGCTATTTTAATCATCTGACTTCATTCACATTATTGAATGCTGGTTCCTGCCTCAAGGCCAATGGAGAGGAGATAGCCCTTTCTCTTTCCCTATCCTCTACCACTTCGGAATCGGGGTGCTCTTATCAACAGGGGGCTAAAACTGCAAGGATGCATACAAATGTGTGCTGCGAATTTTTTATTTTCAGAAGGGGCTTTATGGGTAAAACTTAAGAGTATATTGGGCTTATCATCTATTCATTGGTTAAAAGTTGACTTGCAACATAGTGTGATTCTAGTTTTCACATTCAAAATCCAAGTCACCACACTGTGGACAACTCACTTCTGTTTTGGGAAGCTAGAGTATGCTTATGTGAAATAACAGAGGCCTCCGTACGGGGGGTTTGTCTAATTGGGAGAAAGTTGTTTCATTCCTCCCTTGCTTATTCGAACAGCCTCAGGGTGACTACAACAATCAAAACCAACCAAAACAAAAAACCCAGTTTTGCAGCTATGATAATACTAGAGTGATTTTCAGTTACTCTGTGACCATCCCAACACCCCGAAATGCTTAAAACGTTATTCACAATGAAAATAACGCTGCATGCTGCCATAAAGTCCCCATCATTCCACTTTATGGAAGTGCTTTTGTTTAATGTCAAAATAAAGAGCAAATCTAGACTTACCAGTCCGTAAGATTTGCATTCAGGAGATGTGTGTGTAGGAAGAACTTCAGTATGGGTTCTGGAGGGCCTAGGATCCTGGGACACGGGGGTTTGCGAGCTCTGGGAGCCGCGCCTGCCAGGATCACGTCATTTAAAGATGAACACTGCCCCCTGCTGGCGAGAGTACGCATTGCCGCCAGAAGAACTTCGAGGGTGGAAAACAACCACTGTATAAGGGGAAATTGATTTCAATTACCGCACCTTTTTTCAGTTTTTAGCTGTCAGTTCAGAAGAATTATAACTGCAAAGAATCACTATTGCATGGAAAAACAACTCGGTTTATTTTATGACTGTTAGTCATCTTTATGAGCTACCATCACTGGCAAATAGCCACCTAAATGAAAGGACAAGGGAGACAAAGGCAGCCACGGTGGTGACGGAAACTTTTGAGATGGAGCAGGGCCTGGAGAAGAGAAAACTCTGCAGGTGTTGATAGTTCACAGTTTGACGTAGCCAGTCGCACCACCAAAAGTTAGAGTGAGAACTCAAGCCAAGCTGCAGTTCTGAGAGCTCTCCAGAGCCTCTGAATCGCCTTACTTTCTGCCCCATTCCCTCTTGCCCCCTAATCTGAGCATCATGGGCGCTGCCCGGAGGAGTGGAGCATAGGGCTGGAGCCCCATTCTAAGGACGTGTTAGAACACCACAAGGACATTCCATAGGTGCCCTCCCTTCTCCAGCTTCGTGGGGTGGGCTGAGATCAAGGTGATCTCCAAGAGCAAGGCTGCAGGGGAGAAAAGCCCATCCAATGGATTCACCAGAAACAAAGAGTTGCCTGCTCTGACAACCTCAAAGGCAATTGTCATTGAATCTCCTAAAGCCTCTTTGAGTTAGGAAAACTTGGAGGGAGGTTGTTGAGGGGAGTCTGGAAACGCAGCTCACATTCACACGACAGGGAGGTGGCAGTCCTGGGGAGAGCTAACAGGTAACAACTCTCGATTTGAAAATTTGAATTACACAAATTGAGCACATGCCTCTTTTCATGCTGTTAGAAGACAGGGCTAGGATCTACTTTCATGAAATGGTTCGGCAAATGTTATAGAGGGTCCACTGTGTGCCAGCTTCCTGCAGTGTCTCACAAGTCTTCATTCAGGCAGTCCTTCACAGATCACAAAGAACGTTCATGCCACCCTATCAACACAACTCCCTGAGGCAGGAATTATGACCTCCCCTCTATATGTTAGAAAATTTGCAATTAGAAAGATTAAATAACTTGCTCATGTTCGTGCAGTTAATAAGTGGAAGAGAGCCTGTGTTCATCCTGCCTTAGGTATTTTAGAGTTGGCATTAGCAGGAGAATCGCCTGAGGCCAGGAGTTCGACGCTGCCGTGAGCTATGATCGCGCCACTGTATGTTAGCCCGGGCAATAGAATGAGAACCTGTCTCTCAAATAAAACAAAACAAAAGAAAAAACAAAACTCAAAGTCTCCATATCAACCTATGAGAATACAAATGCAAAACTAGGTAACCGAAGAAGTCTATTAAATATGTACCTAATTAATTGATGAACTCCTTGTAGGAAGTAGCACTGGCCAGCAAAGCACCACCATGCTTTTTAAATAAGAACTAATTCAATATTTTATTTTTTAATTAGCGGTCCCTTTCAATTAGGTGACATATTTATATTACTCATTTCAGAATAATTATTATACTTATGGAACAAATAATATATTCCTTCAAAAACACCTCCCCCTCATTAACATTCTCTAGCTCATCTCCACTTTGCTTCCGGAATTGTCTTTGTAATCCTAAATAAAATATTTTCATATGTTACTTCCCTCCTCAAAATTCTTTATTGTCCTCTGGAACTAGATGTTAACAAGCACACTACAAGAAGTATTTCAAAACCAAATCAAAGGTTTTAAGAAAGCTTCATTTTATGTCTTCCTCTTGACATATTAATGCTCTGAAAATCCTACAGTAAAAAAAAAATTAACTTTTTTGTACTAAACATTTCTCAAATATATTGGACCACAGAATGTTTTTAAATTAATGGAACAGCTATTAACATATCGAGGAATCTGGGGAATACGGTTTATGGAATATTGGCTGCCTTGATAAAATCTGGACTCTTTAGCATGGCACATGGGCTTTTCATAAACCAATACTTGCCTACCATCTCCAGCTTCATTTCCTACCCTCCGCCCTCACGTGCCTTACAGCAGACCCAACTATTTGCTATTTCCAGAATGTATCTTGTTCTCTCTTTCTCAATTTTTTTTTAAGTAAACTAGTCCTTTTGCCTAGAGCATCCTGGGGCTTCTGTGTTCATCTGATCCCCTCCTAACCATTCTTTCAAATTCAAGTCAGGTCTTCTTTCTCTGTGAAGACTCCCCCACTACCCCCAGCACTTCCCTAACGCCTCCCACGAAGACTTACACCCTGCTCCTTCTGTCCCCTGGCCCTGCGGGTACCTCCCTCCATTTACTATACCAATGCGGGGGGGTTTCCTCTGTTTCCCCATTAACTGCTCAAAGGCTCCAAAGTAACTCTGTTTCTTAGGGTTTATCATAATGCCTAGAACATTCGGGGATCAATGCCTGGAGAATTTTGCACTGAGATTCTCTTCCTTATTTTAATTTCTTCTTTATTCAAAGTAGTCCTACACAAAGCAATTTTATCTCTTCTTAAAAGTCTTGATGATACTACTAATAATAGCTCATAGTTATTGTGTGTTTCCTATGTGCCAGGCTCCATACTAAGTGTTTTTTATGGAATACCTTGTTTAATGATCTCAACCACCATATGATATGAATATATGATTATCTCCATTTTACAGATGAGGAAATCAGGCACACAGAAATGAAGTAATTTGCTCCAGGTTACACAACGGGTGGAAGCAGAGCTGGGATTTGTACCCAAAGAGTCTCTCGGTTTCTATTCAAACAAGGAAAAAGTTCACTACAATAGAAGTAGAAAAATAAGGTATGAGTTTTCCTCCAATTCACCAAGGAGGAGGAAGAATTATGCTTGGATATTTATGGTGCAGTGTAGGAGGACCACAAAGGAACTACAAATGCGTCTCACAAAAACCCACCTGTTAGGTTCTTGGGGAAAATAAGCGAGCATTATAAAGAAGACTGGAAATGTTATTTATCTTTAAGAATGAAGCAGCCTTCAGGGGTCACCTGGAGGGCCAGCTGGAGGCTAATCTCCAACTAAGCTCCTGCTGTTTTATCCGTAGGGCAATGGGAATATCAGTGGCAGCTGTTTTAACAGCAGCTGGGACTACAGTGGTGTGGTCACCATAACCACCATGATCACCTCAACAGCCCATGTGGATCTGTCCTGTTGTCTCCTCTCTACAGATGGGGAAACTGAGGCTCAGTGGGCCCAGTGACTGCTTAAGGTCACTCAGTTAATAACAAAGTTGAGCTCAAATCCAGATCTGACTTCAAGGCCGCTTGAAAGACTCTCAGGAAACCAAGCAGTCTTTAGAAGCCCACTAGGATTTTAGCTGCTTATGTGAAATTGTATATTCTCTTGTATTCTTTTCTTGAATGTTAGCCTGAACATCCAAAACCAGACTGTTTACCTCTTGAGACAGAATGTTACGCTTTTGTCTATCACTGTTGAGTGGAGAGTACATATTCACTGAACGTTTCTGCACTGATCAAATGAGGACCAAAAGCAAAGGTGTAGATGGAGTGGTGGAGGCTCTCCCTGACTTGCAGGCAAAGGCAGCCTGTCAGAGGCTCTGGGCGTTTTTCCTGAGACTGCATGCTGTGTGGAACCTACGCACATCCCTTGCCTCTGCCTCTGACTGGCTGCAAGATGGTAATTAAGGCTCTTAATGTCTCGGGGTCTGCAGGCCATCGTTAATAAAATGAGGATATAGGTTCCTCTGAGGGTTCTTCTAACGCTACATTTCTGGAGTGATATTTTCAGAATTGAAGGGAATAGAAATTTTCCCCAGGAATTCCGACATGACTGGTAAACAATTTGCATCTTCAGTGGTTTGCGTAAGAATCTGAAAACCTAAGTATTATATTTCCAGTATATAGCTCACTTTTAAAAATAAATGAATAAAGAAGTAGGCTGGCTCTCTTCCTACTGAACGTGCCTGTTGCCTAAACTTCTCAACCATAAACAAGGCCTTAGGCTTTATATGTATCTCGTGTCATGATAAATGTCACAATCCAATAGTAATAATGGTGCTCTAAATAGGAGCCAGAGATCACAGAGCATGCCACCCCCTTAATACTTGAGAAAGTCTTTCATTTTTAATGACTATGACTGCTTTAGGAAAAGGGCTGGCAAGTCCTCAGAGATGCCCCCTCCGTGCTGACACCTCCAACCTGAGATGGACTCTTTAAGCCCCTGCTATGGACTGAATTGTGTCTCTGTCAAAAGTTACGTGTTGAAACCTGAACCCTCAACGTGACTATATTTAAAGATAGTGCCTTTAGGCAGGTAATTAAGATTAAATAGTGTCAGAAGAGTGGGGCCCTAATCTGATAGGACTAGTGTTGTTATAAGAAGAGGAAGAGACACATGCTCTCGTGCGCTCTCTCTCTCTCTGTTTCTCTCTCTTTCTCTCTCTCTGCACAAACACACACACACACACACAGAGAGAGAGAGAGAGAGAGAGAAGGCCATATGAGGATACAGCAAGAAGGTAGCTGTCTGCAAGCCAGGAAGAGAGGCCTCAGGAGAAACCAAACCTGCCAACACCTTGATCTCAGGCTTCCAGCCTCCAGAACTGTAAGAAAATAAATTTCTGTCATTTAAGCCACCCAGTCTGTGGTATTCTGTTATGGCAGCCAGAGCCAGCTAACACACTCCCTAGGGCTGGCATTGTGATATCCTCAAAGTAACTTTCATATTTTTTTCAATGACTTAATCACGACTACTTGTTTTCCTTACGTCAGAGTTTAAGAATTGAAGCAGGATTTCTAATTTCTCCTCACGTTAGCTCATTTCTTTATCTCCCAACCTTCGTAGGAGTAAAAGGCTGATTTCCTAGAGCTAAGCCTGCTCTCCCAGCCTCTGGAACTTGGCCACAGGCAAGAGACAGGAAAACGCCCGTTCCTCGCAAAGGCCTCTCCATTTTTCTTAAGAGAATGCCTGGTGACTGTGCACGCCTCTCAGCTGGCAGCCCTCCCAGAGGCATCGTCCTGTGTCCACCAGGGAAACCAGGCCCCAGAACTCTGTACTGTCCTGTGGGTGCCCACCCGCCTACCTGCCATTTTCTCCACGTCGCTCTATGGCTTTGCCTGAGGAGGAAGGACAAATGCAGATTGCCACTTCACTGCGGTGCCTAGTTTTACTGATATTTATTGATTCGCCCTTACATTCAACAGATGGTTACTAATGCCTATTACTTGCTGGACTCCGTTCCAGGGACTTGGGATATTGCAGTGAACAAAACAAGCAAAAATCCCTATCTTCATGGAGTTTACATTTTATTGTAAGCCCTAATTAAATAACTTTTAATCAAGTAAGATTCTGTTTTATTTTCTCTTATTCTAACACGGCTCTTTATTTGTCACAAGATGCCTTTTCCTACTCTATGACAGGTTTCTGTTTTTAACCATTTTTTTTATCTGCTTTCTCATTTCTTAGAAAGTGAATAACATTATCATTAGTCCATTTTCCCAATAGCGATGTTGAAGGACAAAGGATAATTGAATCTGTCTTTTCCCATAGCACTCATACACATCATCTCAATGCCAGGGAGAGGAACTAGGATTTCTAAAGTCTGGAGTACAGATTAACCATCAGAAAGCAAAGCACAGTGCTTCACATTCTTACTTTCCACTTAAGCTCTGTGCTGGCAGTAAAAATACAAACAAAATTTCCTATAACTTCTCCACAAGGACCCTTCTTGGCTGATTTCTTATAACTCCATTGTACTGGTTCAGACAAAAGCAACCAGGGTCATGACAGTGAAATGCATATTGCACGCAGATCAGAGACCTTGGGTAGGAGTTACAAGCATGAACTCCCATCCAAGTAACACTGAGTTTACCCCGTAATTATTTTATTTTTGACTATAGCAAGTCTCAATCAAATTGCTATCCTGGGTTCAAAGCATTGCCTTTCGAAAAGACCTAAAAGCCAACTTATACTTAAGCGTAAAATGTACATATTAAATATAAATGATTCCACAACATGGATCAGATTTTACATGACATTAAAATTGCTTCTTCAAGGTCAACCAACCCAGAAATGACATTCATCATATTCATAAATGTGTTTGAAGATAATTTATCTTTTTCCTCTACCAAAATCAGTAATCATCAGTGTCTCAAGGTTTTATGTTAAAGCAGGAGAATTTCTCAAGGCTGTGGTTAATCATCCCTTTGCATCTTGCATTCTTTCTTAATTCCTCTGACAGTTGTGTCGTACTAGAAACTCACCCTCTCCAAATCTCTAACAGTGGCAACAGGGCTACTGGGGGATGGGTCAAATGTGTTTGGGTCAAAATAGAATAGGATTTAATTCCAAGAAACTTATCTTAGAGAAGTCGTGTCGACTTAGCCTTCTGTCATGGAGTGACAAGTTAGAATCCACTCTTAGACTTGTTGTATAGAGTCAAACCAATCTGATCATCAAGGCAAAGCTTAATGTCTATGCCACGGTGCCAGCTAGGCAGAGAGGTCCAAGCCCTTGCCCTTGAGCCCTATGAGGAGGTCAGCATGTAGTATTTAGATGGAGCCAGACTGAGAAGCATTAAAAGCAATAGGCTTTGTTAAAAATCACTGATGTTTGGCCACCAAATGTCAAGCTGGCTTTGAAAACCAATGATAATCTTTCTGCTCAGGGCTCAGGTCCTATTGAACACTAGCAAGAGGCCCTGAACCCTCATAAATGAGACAATGGAAAACAGCCTCCACCGAGAATCACAAGCAGATGGCTAAGACCACTCACGGTCAGGGTGTCCTTTGCATTTATTTTTCTTCGAAAAATTAAAAGAAAAGCCTCCATCCCCAGCATTATAATTAAAGATGAGAGAATGTTCCTTGTGTTCTGCCAAACGAAGGTCCTTCTTAACTACTCTTCCCTCCCTCACGCCTCCCACTACCTTAAAGGTCTTGGGTTGCGAGTTCAGATTCAGAATGAGGTTCTCGTGAATTCTGTTTAGCCAGTGTTGACATGAGCAATATCCTGTTTCAGAGAAGAGGGTTTATTTAAAACACACACACACACACACACACACACATACACACACAAAACAAAATCCCTCATAAAGATCCTTGGACATCAGATGACTCTTACAAAACAATCTGATGAATTAAGTGTAAATGAATCAGGAACATGTGGATTAAATTTCCCTCAAAATACGCTTGGGTTTAAATATTCAGAGAGAAAGTGCTTGGGAAATATATTCTGGATTTTCCTGAGCTCAAATGTTCAAAAAATCATCTCAAACTTTACTTGACAGCTTTCCCACCCCAGGTCAGATCGCATTATAAATATATGGATATACGTCTATCGCATGGTCATAGGGGCGCACACATTTTTGCGGCCTAGAGTAATAACTATGGTATATGGAGTGTGCTGTGAAGAAGGGCTGCAAGGCCTCGAGCCTGTCTGTGTTCACACTCACAGAGGGTTTGTTTTTGTTTGGTTTTTCATATGAGAGAAGAACGTTGTAATGATTTCCACTACCACTCACCCACCCCCCTCCCAATCATTTTATTCCCATCGCTAAAACCCTCGGGGAGAATCTACTGTGTGTGACAAAGAAATATGTCTTTTCTCTGTGTTACAGACCTTGGATCACATCCAGGACCCCTTTTCCCCGGAGGCCAGCTCGCATCGTTTATGATTTGCATTTCATTGCCGTACACTGAACCCAGTGAGAAGTCGTCTGAACCAGCAGAATGGTGAGAGCTAAAAGTAGCAAGCAAGAAGTCTCCATTTTCCAGCTCATTCTGCACAGTCTGCATTGCCAGAAACCCTAAGCCAAATTTGATTTAAAATTTATACAAGAAAAGAACATCAACACGAGTACACTCAGTCTCTTCTCTTCCCCTTTCCCAAGACCCTTCTTGGCCTGGGAACCTCTGTTTTAGGTTTCATTTGATGTTGGATGGCTAATTATTAGATTTTTCTCTTTTCCCTCCCTATTTAATCCTGCCACTTACTTTTACAATATCCTTATTTTCCTCAGTCCTCTTTATCCCTCAATCTTTAACCTGCAAAACAGAACAAAGTCAACTTTTGAAATGTAAACAAGAATTTTAAAGAAGAAAAAGTAGGGTCAAAGAGAGCAGTGTAATAGTTGAAAAAATATAACAATTCAGTGAAAGTATGAAAGTATGTAGAATATACTTCATATAAGAAAAGGAAACTCATTCATCCTGTCCTGCACATGATCATCCTTATACATACTATGGAAAGAGTTTGAGAAAAAAATTCTGATGAAGTCATCTCCCATATTCATATAGATCAGCTAGGACTATTAAACAAAGCTACTGATTTTAAGACGGAACTCTCTCCTAAACTACATAGCTGTTTTTTTTGAAAACTATGTTACCAAAGTATGTCCATGGGGAAGTCTTACCAGCCCCTCAAATAAAAGGTAAACTGCTTCCTCTCCTGTATTCCTGCCTTAGTTAATGATACCAGATGAAGCCGCCTCTTCCCTTATCCCTGTGTTCAAGGTGCCACAAAGAGAGGTCGCTTTCTAAATGGTTCCCACTTAGTTTACACCTGAGCCCCTCTGCCTGAGTTTGCACTATCAATCCCATCCTAATCAGCCCCTGATCTGCAAGACAGTCCGTTATCTATACTATTAGCGATAGTTCTAACATGCACCTCTGAGTGTGTCCTGTCCTGCCTAAATCCTTCCATGACTTCCATTACCAAGGAAGATAGTCAAAAGGATCGAGGAGTGGAGGGAAGAGAATTTACTAGAATCTCTGTAGGGAATTTTTATACTTTGCACCAATTCTACAGGAACTGCCCTTCATCCCTCTGGATTCTGACATGATGTGAGAGAGGGGAGCTGGAAAGTTCTCTGGTTCATTCTGAGGAGTTCCTCTGCCCCCTTCCTGCTCACCTTTCCTGCTCCCCATTGCCTCCTAAACCCTCTGGCCCACAAGGTGCAGTCCAAACTCCCCAGGGCACAGGAGGCCTTGCAGAAGTTGGCCTCTCTCAGCCCCTCCACCCAAGCGCCTGCCAATCCAGACTCACCTGTTCTATATGGGGAGCACCTGCTTTTCCTCCGTCTGAAGGGCTCTTTCTTTCCTGGTTAACTCCCACTTCTCTATCAAGCCTCACCTTAGACATTGTCTCCTAATGGAAGGGGCCTCTTCATCACCTGGGGCACACACCTGGCCCTTCTCACAATGATCAACATGTGTGACCCGCCTGTCTCTTCTCTCCAGCCTAGGACTTCCTGAGGGGGGAGACAGCAGATGCTTAATGGTTTTTGAATGAATAGATGTGTGGGAATACATGGCTAAAGGAAATCATGGTAGTGAGGTCTCTATGAACTGACTAAATTGACTGTTTTGCAAAAAGTTGGTAGCAATATCTTTTTACCATACAATCAACTCAATTGGACCACTAACCCACCAGCCAATAACCAGAGTATGACACAACTGAACTCACTGTTTTGATCATCTTTGCAAATGAGACTAGTCATTTGTTGATTAAATCACATATGAAATAAATTCTCCCTCTCCCCCTAAAAAAAAAAAAAAAAGAGCATTTGCCAGCTATTATGAATGGAAAGTATTAACATTTATTTGAGTGTTTACTATGTACCAGGCACTATCTTATTCATTTTGCATGGACTGATTCATTGAGTCCTCACAAAAACTCTAGAAGGTGCATGTTTTTGTCGTACTTGCTTTACAGATGAGAGAGCTGCCTACGGGCACCCAGCAGGCACAGCCGAGGTGGGCTCACAATACAGCCAGGCAGCCCAAGTTCTCCCTCACTAGGTTCTACTGTCTCTGAGGACACGAATGAGCATTGTGTGGTTTCCACCAGAAACAGCACATGATATTCTCCAGTGTAGATCCATAATTCAGTTATCTACAGCTTCCATCTTATATTCACATCAAAAAGACATCACAGCGATGGACACCCCATTTACCCTGATGTGATTATTACGCATTGCAGGCCTGTATCAAAATATTTCAGGTAACCGACATACACACCTAGTATGTACCCCCAAAAATTAAAAATTTAAAAATTTAAATTTAAATTAAAAAATAGACTGAGTGCAGTCGCTCACACCTGTGATCCCAACACTTTGGGAGGCTGAGGCAGGTGGAGCTCTTGAGCCCAGGAGTTCGAGACCAGCCTGGGCAACATGGCAAGATCCCCTCTCTATAAAAAATACAAAAATTAGCCGAGCTTGGTGGTATGTGCCTTGTAGTCCCAGCTACTCAGGAGGCTGAGGTGGGAGGATTGCTAGAGCCTGGGAGGTGGAGGCTGCAATGAGTTATTATCTCACCACTACGCTCCAGCCTGGGTGACAGAAAGAAACCTTGTCTCAATAAATAAATAAATAAATAAGTAAAAATAAAAAGAACTTGCAAATCTCAGTTGCTCTATAGCTCAATCCTATAATTCCCATTGGTCAATTTATTCCTAATACCCAACACACCAAAAGTCAGGGGGGAAAAGGTTGTTTCCAACTTGACTGAACTTATTTTTGCCCCCTTCTCCCACCTAACTGATTCTGAGAAGACCTTAACTTCATCATTGCCTCAAGAGAAAGAAATATGGGTGCTCTGCAGCTTTGAGGACACCAGGTTCTAGAAAACACCAAGAAAATGCAAATCTGGGGAGGGAACGTAGAAGCCAAAGTGAATCAGAGAGCCAGATAAGGGCCCTGAAGACTCCGCCATGGATGGCTTTCCACGGGGCGGACTGTCCACTCATCCTGCTTACACTGTCCACACATCCTGCTCTCCCCTCAAAATTCTGAACTTTTGAATAGAAGTAGCTACCTTACTTGTCTGTTGATATTCTCTTTATCTAAGATGGGAAGCCAGGCTTAAAGGAGATGAAAAACATAATTTTGCCATGCCATCCTTTGCTTTTTCCTTTTATAATCCTGTGTCATATTATAATTGCTACAGCTAAGAATGAATCTTAAAGCAATAATTGTTCCTTTTTCGTAAGAGTGGGGGCTTTGACTTGCCATCCTCATCTTCGCAGCTCCTACCTGCTTTCCAAAGACCCTCAGTTGGACCTCCCCCATCTATCGAGAGACCCTATAACCTTGTGGACCTGAGACTGGATTATATTCCCAGCTCATCAGTGGAAAGTGGACGTAACACTTAACCTCCCTTCGCCTCTGTTTCTCCATCTGCAAAATAGCGAAATAAAATGCAGGCCACCTGCTTCCCTCACAGGAGTGTGGTGAGAATTAATGATATTAGGCTAATGCTGTCAGCTTTCTGAAGAGCTCGATGAATTTGGAACGAGAGACCTTGTATGGATATCAAATATGATTCCCTAATCAAAGGACTTTGAGGCTGTCCATATATCTTCAGAACCAGGGGCACGGAAACACCAGCTTTTCTATTTGTTATTTGAAATGATGCCCAAAAGAGAAGAGGACAAGACATGACTGAAGGCTATGATCGAGTCAACCCTTCTGGTGACTGTCCATTCAACATCTGTCCGAGGGGAGGTGATTACAGAGCCTCGGATTGCCTGAGTCTATTATCATTAGTGCATTATTTGGTGGGGAATGGATTGGAAGGACAGGTCAGGCACAGCCGTCTTTGTTAAAGGCAGAGCACCCCCACTCCCCACAAGCCCATTCCAGAACATTGTAAAGTGAGCTGTAGGGTGCCTTTCTCCCCTTCTCTCTCCCCGACTTATGCTAACATCCCCCCACCCCCACCCTTCATTTAAGAGTTCACAAACTGTTCCTGCCAGTTTAAGCAAAAAATGTTCCGCGAAGTAATAGGGCCATGGTAATTAATTTTGCTCCTTGACTAGAAGGTGAAAAGCTTTTTATTATGTAAATTATAAATGTCCTGAAGGGAAACTTTATCTCCCTCTCACCAATGAGCCCATCAGGCTGCCTGAATCAGGATTTTTTTTTTATGTTTATTAGTCTTGGGGGGCCAGTTAGGACGTTTCATAGCTTCTAAGTGCTGACATTTATCTATTGCTTCCAAATAAACCTAGTGGCAGGGAGCCACGGGTGGATCACTAAATACGGAGGAAGGGAGGGGGCAGGCTGACTGTCCACAGACAGTCAGAGAATGATGCTCCCAAAGGCAGTATGGAAACCCAGAGAGCTTCTCTCTCTCCTTTGTATTTCCCCTCAGCTTCTTCCCCTGTGATTCCTTCTCACCTGTCTCCTTCTGCCTTCTTCAGTGATGCCTCCACTTCTGGTCATAGCCAACCCTCCCTGGAGCTGAGGCTGCCTCCCATCTCCCTCCCCACCCCACAGCATTCCCAGATACTACTTAGGTTCTTTGTTTGGGGACCATCCTTGTTTTCAAAAGAACACCGAAACTTTTTCTTCCCTGAGTGGAACAAATTTACATCCTGTGGTGGTCAATTTTATGAGTCCACTTGGCTTGGCTGCAGTGCCCAGATATGTGGTCAAACATTAGTTGGGTTGTTTCTATGAGGGTGTTTTTGGATGGGATTTACATTTAAATCAGTGGACTTTGAGTAAAGCAGATTGCATCCATAATGTAGGTGAGCCTCAGCCAATCAGTCAAAGGCCTGAATAGAACACTAGACTCTCCTCCTCAGAGCAGGAGGGAATTTGGCCAGCAGATGGCCTTGGACTTGAAATGAAGCATCGGCTCTCCCCCAGCCTGCAGAATTTGGACTTGCCAGCCCCCATAATCACATAAGCCGATTCCTTAAAATTAATGTCTCTGTCTCTGTGTCTCTCTCTTGCTCTCAGTATATACATATATACTCTCTCTCTCTCTCTCTCTGTGTGTGTGTGTGTGTGTGTGTGTGTGTGTGTGTGTGTGTGTGTGTGTATTCAGGTCTTCAACTAAAATGGAGATATATAGATAGAGAGAGAGAGGGAAAATGAGAGAGAGAGAGAAAGAGAAGTATATGAGATATGAAAGTGATTGGGGCTTAGCAAGCCTTAAGAAAGGGTGAGCTTAGTTTTTCTCATCTGACACAGCAGTGTATCTAATTGGTCTGTCTCACTGATGATAAGTGCCACAAGTAAATAAGAAGCTTATAGGGAGACTTTCATCCTCCAGCAGTGCTTAAGCCATGGGCACATGGTGGGGAGTGAAACGGGGCCTTGCCTTCTTGAAGTTTACACTCTAGTGAGATTCAGCAATTAAATAAAGACACATATATAAAGGTATGTGGTGATAGCTGCTGTGTCCCATTAGAGGAAATAACCCTGTATAAGGTTATAAGAGGTATAAGAGGTGGTATAAGGGGTCATGAAAGGCATCTCCAAAAAGCCAACATTTTAGAGAAACTGAAAAACAAATAGGAGTTTCCCAAGCTGCAGGAGAGCATTTCAGGTGAGGCAGCAGCAGGTGTGAGGCTGGAGGCAGGAAGATCAAGAGGAGGTGCAGCAGGGGACTGCGGGCAGGCATGGGACAGGGCCACGCCACATGGGAGCCTGGCTGCCCTGTTGAGGACGGTGCCGAGGACGGTGCATTTTCCCCAAATATGGTGCAAAGCCAACAAAGTACTTTAAGCAGAGGAATGACATTATCCTGATTTATATCTATTTTTAATTATGTTGGCTACTTCCATGTGGGACACGATTGGAGAATACACATGGGGAGCCCAGTGTGATGGAACAAGCGTGGTCACTGTCACTGGGAATTCATGGCAGCAATCGCTTCTACTCCCATCCCCAGCTGGAAAAGGGATGCCTGCACTTACCCTTTCCCCTTTGGTTTGTTGCCTCTCAAGAGGAGAGATGCCTCCTGACAGGCAGACAGCTTTAGTTAAAATACATAACTAAAAAATGAAGAGGTAGGTCAGAGAGAAAGCCGTTTGAGGGTGAATATTTAGAGATTATTTGTGGGGAGAGGAGTAGCTGGTGAGAAGCTCCTCCAAAGATCTGAGGATAGAAAACCAGGGAGAAGGGAAAGGGGAATTTAACACTTTTACTGTGGATTATGATGGGATCTTTCTATAGTTATCAAGAAAACTACATTAATGAGTTATTTATTAACGAATATTGTCTTTCCTTGGAGATATTGCCCCTCCAAGACTCCCTGGGCCTTTATCTAGAGGCAAACACACCAGTGACTTGGCCAGGCTGATAGAGCAGGGCTTCAGGGCCTTCTCATGGAAGTGGAGAGAGAACGCAGCAGAGAGAGCAGAAGTGTGGCACAGCCTGAAAATTGTCCCCCACAATTCATTCTTCCCTTCCTCTGTAAATAATACAATTCGTAGCTAGGCACTCAGACACCCAGAACACAGCCTCTATTTTCCAGCCTCTTTTGGAGTTGAGTGTGGCCATGGGGCCAAGTTGTGGGTCATGGGAGGAGCGGAAGGAATGTGTGAAGCTTCCAAATCTTGCTCCAGAGGGAAGTGGCACGCCCCCTCCTAGCGCCTTTTTCCACGTCCATGGGCTGAACTGTGGAAGTGATGGTAAGGACTTTGGAGGATGGGTTAGAGGCAGCATATCAGGGCTGGTGGCCCTGCAGATGGGAGGAGTCTAATCTTTAACACCAGGAGGCCACCACACCAGACCAGGAGCACTGATGCCTGGACTAGCATGCAAGAAAGGGAGAACTTCCATCTTATTTAAGTCATTATTTTAAGCCATATCCTAACTGATACAAGTTGTTTCCTAGAGAGTCTCCAGGACTTTAAACTTTTTCTACCCACTCCCATCCTAGAGGTGTAGGGGTCAAAACAAGGGCAGACTCTTCCCACAAGAGTGAATCCTGTGAACGTTGTTCACAGATTGGGGGCTTCGGAACCTCATGACTGTGCCTTGCAGTTTAGTTACGCAGTGATTTACCAAGTGAGTCCTTATCCTTCTGTAGCTGCTTCCTTAGTTGCCGTTAATTAAAAAGTAAAACACACACATAATTTTAAACTATATATATGTTTCTAACATTTCTTTTGAATAACAGTTTAAACACTTTTAGTGGTAGAAAATTCCAGTCAAGCTTTGGAAATCTCTGCAAACGACTTTACCAGATGGTCAATACTGTGAAATCCATCATATAGAGTGTAATCTCTGAGTTAAAGGACCCAAGTTTTACTATGAGCCCCACAACTAACTTCAGAGCTAAGCAGCCTGAAGCGCTCTGCTGCTCTGAACCTCAATTTCATATCTCCAAAAGAGGAGAAATGATTGCAACTCTGCCAGAGAAAGGCAGTAAGGATTGTAGCCTCATGGAAGCTTAAGGCAAGAGTGGACATTACTGGGTACTTGGTTCATACGCCCATCTGATGCCTGTATCCCCTTCATCACTGGCTTGATAAGTAGGTATCTATCTGTTCTGTTTAGAGTCTACATTTCCATTGACAGGGACCTCACTATTAAGCTACCCAGTGTATTTGATACATAAAGCAATACAAAGTTGCTCAGCTAAAAGCAACTGCTTCAGTCTGTCTCACTGCATTCTTGTGGAGAAGACATGAAAGGCAGAATGGCAAGGTGAGGGAAGCTCAGACTTGGAGAGCAGATGCATCTAGCCTTGAACTCTAGGTTCACCATTTATGTGATCTTGGGGAAGTCATTTCATGTCTTTAAGCCTCAATTTTCTAAAATAATAAAACACATAGTTTAGGGATTACAGATGGTGAACACAAAATGGTACACAGTCCCTACACACAGCAGTATCTTAATACTTGCATGGTGGTTGCTGCTGCTATTGTTACTTTTATCATTATCAGCATTACAGTCATTCCAGGAGCAGTATAGCTATGCTGCCCAGGTTCAAATCCCAGCTTTACCACTCCCTAATGGTGTGAACTTGGGTAAATTACTGAACTTCTCTGTGCCACCATTTCCTCATCTATAAATAAGGGATGATAATACATGTTTGCTGTGAGGATTAAGCATTTAAAGAGATGTAAAGCATTTGAACAGCACTTTGCTAACGGTAAGTATGAAATAAATATTAGCTTCTGTTATTATGAAGCAGTAATAATATACAGAATAAGAGGGCTCTCTGGGAAGTGACCTGACCACTTTACATGTTCTAAAATAAAATTAGGCTTAACTGATTTGGAAAAATAATTACATAGAGTCAACTCTCAACTGTATGGTAAAATGAAGAGGATTATGAATATGGGTATGTTGGAACAGTGACTAAAAGAAAAGTCTTATACTTGTCTTTTATAGTAAATTTACTTCTCTAAATATGCATTTCATTGGGGTAATATGAGGTGTCCTCGACATGAATAGTAGTACAGGTAATGAGAGACAATCTGGATTTTAAAGTGGATAGGTGAAAATATTATTAAGCTTGTGAGATATACTTTAAATAAAGTGATAGAACAATTTTATTTAAGAATCTTCTCAATTTATGAATCTTTTCTTCAATGCTAACTAAGCTAACACTTCAGGAGAAGGTGTGGGTGAAAGGCCGTGGGGGTGGGAGCCTGGCATCCTCCTCTCTGGGCCATGTTCTTCCACCAGCCAGCAGGCTGACTGAAGAGTTTCACTTCACATTTTGAGCCTCAATTTCCTCAACTGCAAAACACGGTGACTTAATTAGAAGAGCTCAAAGATCCCTACAGTTTTTCACACTCTAAAATCCTATGTTAACCTGGCCAAATACACATTAGCAGGCAAGCAGCACTGCCTAGTTTTCAGGATAACTTTCCTAAATCTCCCATTTCATGTTCTACTGTGTAGTCTCAATATGTTGATTAGAATATTTTATTGTAGATGTACAAAGGAAAGGAGGTTGTATCGGTCACAACAGGTTAGGTTATGCTGCAGTAACAAATACTTCCAATTATCTCCATGGCTTTCAACAACTCAGTTTTGTTTTTACCCATGTTGCACATGCATCCAGGGTCAGCTGCAGCCCTGTTCCATGTCCTCTTCTTTCCAGAGCCCAGACTGATGGAGCAGTCTCCATCTGGACATGGCTATTCTCCTGGCACAGGCAAAGAGGAATTTCAAACCATAAGCTGGCTCTCAAAACTACTACATGAAAGTCACACACATCACTTCTTCCCACATTATATTGGTCAAAGTAAATCACATTCACATGGTTTCTCCTGACTTCAACAAGCAGGGCATGAATAACCTAACCTCCCACAAAGAACATGACTAGGAAAGAAAATAGAATAATTGGCAAACACTAATGCAATCTACTACAGAAGTCAATGGAGAATTTATCTCCTAAACAGGAAAATGATTTGTGCCTAAAACGAAGGAAGAAGAACCTCCTCTTTGTTGAGGGGAAAAGTCCATAACACAGGAGTGCTTGGACCCAAGTACACAAATATAAGAACCCTTCTAGGAAAACATGAGCTGGGGAAGCACTTTCTCTTTGCTATTTTGTGAGAAAATAAATGCCAAACAAATAGGAAAAAAAATCCAAGGAAAGGGGTGCCACTAGAGATGGGGAGAGAGATTAGGAGCTGGGGAAACCCAGTCTTGGAGAGATGACACCATTTTCTGCAGCTCCAGGCGGTTCCAGCTAATGATGGCGTGTAAGCAGAATGTGAATGCAAAGGATGCCAGAAAGTACATAAAAGGCAGAGGAAGAAGGATCAACATGTTTTGCTGCCATTTCCAGGAAAGGGATGGTGTCCCCAGCAGCCTCCCACAGTAGATGACCAGAAAAAAAGCAAACACAAATAACACTCATTGAAAATCCGAGTCCTGACTACTGTGTTTCACTGCACATCCTCCCTCAAATCCTGGCTGCAAACCAGCCCAGCCACTTGAAGCAGTGTTGGCAGCTTGCTCTCTCTTGGCACGGAGTATGCATGGCAGCTGGATGGCTTGTAGTCAGTGTAGTTTTGCAGCTGGTGGTGGTAGCAATTGGCAAAAACTAACTGTCCAGATGGGCATTAAATTTTCTTTAATGTTTATAATATGTCAAAAGAGAATAATCCTATGTCAAAGTGGCTTAGAAGAACTTTTACTCAGGAGCTTACAGAAATTCCTTTTTGACAAAATGGAGGTTGCTTTATTTCAATTCCATATGTGAGTCTTATTCCTTAATTAATTTGGGGTGCTCCTCCACAGTGGAGTATCCTTGGCTAAAGGGGGTTGGGGAAGTCTCCAACCTATTCCCTTTCTTGAGTTCTCCACAATTCGTTGATCACTAGCCAACATTCAGCAAAACAGGCACAGGGTGTGAGCTGAGGGTCCAAAAGGAAAATAATGTTTTATTCTGGAATTTTTATGATCCTCAGAGGGACCAGTACCATTCAGGTAACATTATAAAATTAGGAGGGAAGTAATAACTATGTTGTATAGAGGAAAGAGAACTGGAAAAAAAAAAACATTTTGAGGCATATAAAACAGGCAAGGGTTTAATATATGAAATATTTATTTTAAAATTGCTATAAATAAATGAGAAAACAAACAAATAACTTATTTTTAAAACACACTCAGGGTATGAATATGCAATTCATAGAACTGGAGATTTAGGTGCCCTGTATAGTTAAGAAATTATGATAAAACTCATTAGTGGTCAGGGAAAAGCAAGAGACAATTCCCACCAAAAAAAAAAAAAAAAGAATTGGGGAAACAAGGACCCTCATACTTCATACACGCTGGGGTGATTGTAATCAGTATAGCCACTTTGGAGGGTAATTTCTTAGTATCCATAAATTTAAAATGCACACACCCCATCTCCCAGCAAGTCCTTCCCTCCCACTGGCTCCTATGCAAAACCATTCACAAGTATACAAGAAGTCTATGCATTGATATCCATAACAGCTGCACAACTCAAAGTAAGGTTCTTGGACCACTAGCATATGCATCCCCTGAAAGCTTATAGGAAATGGGGTGGAGGTTTCATCTCAGAACGAATTAATCAGAGTATGTGGAGATGGGCCCCAAAAACCTATTTTAACAAGCCCCTCAGGGGATTCTAATGCTAAAAAAACTTTGAGAAGCACTGTGTCAAAGCATTGTTTGTACTGGAGGGAAAATGAAAGCAAGCTAACTGTCCATCATCTACCACAGCTTACTATATTACAAAAAATTAACCTAGAGTTTAAAAGAATGAGGTAGATATGTGTGGATCCAGAAAAACACTGAAGAACAAAATGAATAGTGTAATATTTGTTTTTGAAAAAGAAACTACAAAACAAAGCCATACATTTCTAAACGTACATTTCTACATGTAAATCTGTGTATGTGTGTGTAATATATATTATATGTGTATATATATGTGTGTGTATATATATAATACACATATGTATGTGTGTGCGCAGCGCTCATCAAAAAGTCCAGAGTAGATACACCAGTTGATAAATGTGCTTAATTCTGGCGAAAATACTGGGATTAGGATGGTGGTCAAGGAAAACTGTGGCTTTTTCCTTATCATTTTTTTGTAATGAAAATTCATACAGATATTATTTTTGAAAACATTTGTCTTCCTTTTTTTTTAATTTTAAGAAAGAGCACTCCCTGCAAGTTAGGAGATTTGGATTCTAGGCCACCTAGCTGTGTTACCTTGGGAGTACCAGCCTCCATGACTTCAGATTCCTAACCTGCCAAACAGAGGAATTAGGCCAGTTAACTCCAAAGTCCTTTTATTCAGCTGTATCATGCTATGATTCTTCCAAGAGTCTTGGTGTGAAAATCAGGTTACTTAATAAACCTAACCAAAGCAATAAACAGAAACATGTATGTGTATATCTAAATCTATGTCTGTATTTGTCCTTTGAAGAAATAGTTAATAATGATAATACTTCCACATGTCATCATAGGACAAATGACTTGCATGAGATACCCTGCCTTTAAATATTGCTGTAGCTGTGAGAAGCTCATTTTTAAAATAAACATTTAGAAATCTGATAAAACAAATTGTTTCTCAAAGTTTTCTAGAGATCTGAATTTAAATGAATCTTTAGGTCCCTAGTTTCGATAGCATCAGTATGTGAACATAAACAACATGGCCACCCCATCCTAGCAGAATGCACTGGTCCAGACAATAATCATGCATGCGGACAGCTCGTAATTGTATTGGGCATATAGATAGTGTCAGGCCAAAGAGCTATAATGATCGTATCATGTTTTGATTCTAACAGGAAAAGTGGGGATTTATGTCAATCACTCTGTGTATCTTCAATATCATATATCACCTTTGAAAATTAAAAAAGATTAGTAACTTGTTTCATGTATGAATCTGGATTTGTTTTGACCAAGATATAGAGAAATCTGAATAAACCAGAATTCTGGGGGTGGAGCGGGGGAGTCGTAAGGAAGAATCTTGATTAAATTAGAACTAAAAAGAAAAAAAAAAAAACACTCTACTAAAAACCAAACAGTAAGGCAAAGCTAATTACAAAGTTCAGCCAACCCAACTTTCCCCATAACAGAGAGAGAGTTCTGCTTTCTTGATCATATGCAGTATTCAAACATAGCAGTTAACTGGAAAGAGGTTCAGAGACTATTGACAACCCTGTCATTTACAACCAGTCAATGATAAATTTGGGACTGGAATCTACTTTTCCTGTGCCTTAGGCCAGGGCTCCTTCCGGAGTGAAAACCAAACAAACACAAATGCCTTTAACACCTTGTATATAAGAGGGTTAGTCAGTCCAATTTTATAAACAAATTATTTTTGAAAAGCAGAATTAAACACTTTTTATTGTATATCTTTAAAATGAATTTTTAAAAGATACATGGGGAAACATTCTTTTACAAATGTAAATGAAATATACCCTCTATTTAGAATTTAGTAATTCTGGGTATGGTATAATTTTCCATCTTTTTTGAAAGAATTAAATGATACTGTGTGTTGGTTTTCCTCCATGAGTCACCCCAGATCCATTCTGTGGATTGCTCTGCCCTGCTCTGGTTCCTGGATGTCGACCTCGCAACAGCACTTGCCTTTAGGCTTGGTTGCGTTTGTCCACTGGGAATAAGGGAAGGCGAGATTAGTATTTGGAAAAAAAAGAGTGGTTGAGGCATTACCCCTCTCCACTCAACCCCCATTCCTTTCCCTGCTTCACTCTCTGACTGACAGTAGCTACCTGGCAGCTCTCCTCAAGGCTTCACGTTCTCTGGGTTCTGGTGACAGTGGTCCCTAAGTCACTTGCTCTCACTTATTGGTGCTTTTGACCCAGCCCATGCCTCTGTAAGTAGTCCCTTCACTACTCTTTCAGTTAATCCTTTGAATGTTCCATCAGTTTCTTGCCAGGACCCTGACTGTTCCCGGCACAGAGTAAGAAGCCTGCAGGTATCCATGAATATTCTGGTGTAATGACAGCAACTGGTAAATGAAGGTTCATGCCACTCCTGAATAAATCCCAGCCAGGGCCACATCAGGTCCTGCACAACCCACATCTGCCTCTCTGCATGCTCTGCCCCTGTTGGCAGAGGCGACCTACCATGGATCTGAGCATGCTGCCTGTTCTCACTGTGTACGTTGAAAATGCAAGACTCTGGCCACCCTTGACCCAGGCTAGTTGGATGAGATTACGTCTCTCTCCAAGACAAAAAGAGCCATCTTGCTTACCACTTGCCATAAATAGAGCAGTGGGTTCCTGTTCTCGATGTTTCTCAGCTGGACACGTCTTGCTGAGTACATGCCTCCCACCTGGCCCATCTGTTGCCCTCCTGGGTCTTTGGAGACAAAGGAAACAGGAAAACCTGATGCTCAATATTGCTGGCTGTGCTATGAGCCTAACCCAGGAGCCTCATGTCATCTTCTGGTATCCATGAAATAGTAACAGTCTAATTTATGAGCCTGTAAGTAGGGTAAAATCCCAAACCCCAACATCTTCATCCACTACACCCCAGTCATGCTGGCTTCCTGGGTCCTGTCTTCAGGATTTTGCACTTTCTGTGACTTTCATGTGGGGTGCTCAGTCCCAAGTCTTCACATGTCTATTCTGACTTTTCTCAAGCCTCAGGTCACTTACCTCCGCAGAAGCTGCCCTCGGAACCTGATCAAAAGTTGTTCTATTTTATTTTCTTCTTAACATTGTTTACTATCTCACATTATCTTTCAGTTGTTTGTTTAATGCAGGGGTGTCCAATCTTCTGGCTTCCCTAGGCCACATTGAAAGAAGAAGAATTGTCTTGGCCACACATAAAATACACTAACACTAACGATAGCCAATGAGAAAAAAAAAAAATCTTGTAATGTTTTAAGAAAGTTTACAAATTTGTGGCCGGGTATGGTGGCTCATGCCTATAGTCCCAGCACTTTGGGAGGCCGAGGTGGTTGGATCATGAGGTCAGGAGTTCGAGACCAGCCTGCCCAATATAGTGAAACCCCGTCTCTACTAAAAATACAAAAATTAGCTGAGCATGGTGGTGGGTACCTGTAGTCCCAGCTACTCAGGAGGCTGAGGCAGGAGAATCACCTGAACCTGGGAGGTGGAGGTTGCGGTAAGCCAAGATCTCACCATTGCACTCCAGCCTGGGCAGCAAGAGTGAAACTCCGTCTCAAAAAAACAAAAAAAAAAGAAAGAAAGTTTACAAATTTGTATTGGGCTGCATTCAAAGCAATTTTGGGCCACATGCATCCCACAGGCCACGGGTTGGACAAGCTTGGTTTAATGCTTATCTTTCCCCTACTGAAAAATAAGTTCCAGGAAAACTGGGGTCTCTTCTGTCTTGTTCTCTGCTGTCTTTCCAGAACTTAGATAGTGTTGGCCCAGTAAAATAGCACAAATGGATATTTAACAAGTAAATGAATAATTCATTTATGAATAAATGAATGAGTTTTTGCAGTGTTACCCTTTATTGTGTGACAGTATACACTCTGAATTTCAGGTGCCTTATCTGTACAATGGCAATAAGAAACTAATCTGCCTATGTCATATATATTATATCACATATACAATTATGTCTATCATATAATTGTACATTTATATATAGTAGCATATTTCACCTTATAGGTTATATATAACCATCAAGTGAGATAAGGTAATAGTATCCTGAAAACTGCAAGGACAACATCATTCCTGTAAAATGCAAGGTTCAGTGTTAACATAAAAGCACACATTTGGGGTCAATCTTAACATTTTCCGCTTTGTAATATCACTTAGAGAAATCACATACTTGTCATGAGATGCATGTTCAATGCAGTCAATTAAACAGGGAGTTATAAAAAAGTGAAGGAGTGAAAGAGACATTTCTCAATACGTCTAGTTCTAAGTAACAACACATTACTATCTTCTGACCAAAAAGCACTGCTCAGTGCCCATCCGGTTCTAAGTCACTACAATTATAGAGACGTCATGCAGAGATGACAATGCTCCAGTGGTTTCCAGGGTTTCACCCTTACTAATGAGGTAGATTCCACAGACCATGCAGGAAAACCAGGCTCCTTGCTGGATGCTCCAGGGGCTCTGAGTGTTCACACTGTCCTCTCCCCCAGCATGACTTGTAGTGTGCACCAAGTTTTGCAGAGCCTTTTACAATGTGGGTGATTTGTATTCTCCCAAAACACATCTGATGTAGTATTACAAGGGTGGGAGGGGACAGGGGGTTCCCTCCCTTAAATATTTTTATATAGCCCCCACCACCTGGAGGTTCACTGGGGATCTTCATAGAAGAAATAATGAAGCCTTCCTCAGCCTCCTCCCAGCTCTCTACTCACCTTTCCCTAAGATCCCACTTACCCACCTGTGTTTCCTGCCTGGATCTGCCAGAGCTCTTACTTGTTTCTGGTAGTCCCGTCCAGGGATGAGACAACTTGGGGATTTGAATGCAGAGACTGTTTCATAGGAAAGACCCTCTCCCCCTATTCAATGCCAAGAAGAAAAATCTCAAAATTTCTGGCATCAGAGACTTTACAAACTTTAAGTATTTACAGTCAGACTGGCGAATCCCTGTGAAAATTTGAAGTAAATTATGTCTAAGTTTCCTCATCTGTCAAATGACAATGTTGGAATATTTATTTTTTATTTTTATTTAATTTATTTATTTGAGATGGAGTCTTGCTCTGTCACACAGGCTGGAGTGAAGTGGCACAATCTCGGCTCACTGCAACTTCCACCTCCCAGGTTCAATCGATTCTCCTGCCTCAGCCACCTGAGTAGCTGGGATTACAGACACCTGCCACGACGCCTGGGTAATTTTTATATTTTTAGTAGATACGGGTTTTCACCATGTTGGCCAGCCTGGTCTCGAACTGCTGACCCCAAGTGATCCATCTACTTCAGCCTCCCAAAGTGTTGGGATTACAGGCATGAGCCACTGCACCTGGCCTGGAATATTTATTTAACAAATATTGTCATGGCACGTACTGTGCACTAGACAATCTCCAAAGGGATACACATTACTAAAACATGGCTAAGTTACTAAAACGCTACCAAATTACTAAAACATTACTTTGTTTAATACTCACAAGGCAAGCACTATTATTATCCCCATTCTGCCGAAGAAAAAAAACCTGAGGCAGAGAAAAGTGAAGTAACCTGCCCAAAATCATGCAGATGACAAAGCAGCAGACCTGGACTCTGGACCCAGGAAGCCCGGCTCTGGGGCCATCTGTTAGCGTTTGTACCATGCTGCCACTTAGACTATCACCAAAGTCATATGCTGTGCAAACATTCATGATTCAGCTCCCCCAAAGCCTTCATTTTTGTCACATTAGAACATGAATACTCATGAAGTACGGTGGTTATTTGGCCAGATTCTCTCTACTTCCTACCTTATAAGTCACTTTCTGAGTAAGTGCAGGAGTCAGGACTCTTCTGTAAAATGCCTGGAGAGGTATGAAAAGCTGCCTCTTCCCCGAGTCCAGCGAAATCAGAGGACTCTGGCCATTTACCGAAGCAGAATTACTAGAATGCTGCAAAGAAAATGTCCACAGTGCCCCTAGGCATGTGAAACCTGGAATCCAGATGAGCTTTCTGTTGTGACTACTCTGCACAAACAGGACCTTCCAAGACCCTGTGTCATGCGCCCCAGCTCTCCTCTTGCACTCGCTTCCCTACTCCCCCTGACCCAGGCATTCAGTTCTGCCTAGGCCCAGCCCCAAAGACTTCTCTGACTTTCGCACACAGCCATTGTGAAGCTTTCTCAAGTCATCTAAGTACAGACTTAGTGGTCTGAGTGCCTCATAGTAGACCTCAGTGCCACTCATGGGTAAACAGCCCACACCTCGGACCTGAGCATGTGGGTCTTCTTTCTCCCATCTCAAGAACAGCAAGGGGGAATTCAGTCCCAAAATATTCAACATCAAAAAATAACATGAGGAGGGATGAATAGGCAGTGCACAGAGGATTTTTAGGTCAGTGAAACTATTATGTAAGATACTATATTGGTGGCTGCATACCATTATGCATTTGTCAAAACCCATGGACTGTACAACACCAAGAGTGAACCCGAATGTTAACGATGAACTTGACATGATGATATGTCAATGTAGGTTCATCAATTGTAACAAACGTACCATTCTGTGGGGGGAATGTTGATAATAGGGTAGGCTGGGAGCAGGGGAGCAAGAAGTGTATGGGAACTCTGTACTTAGTGCTCAATTTTGCTGCAAACCTACAACTGCTCTAAAAACAAAGTCTATTACAAAATAGTAGTCATAACATGGACCTTTACTTCAGCCTTGTAAAAGAAGGCAAAAAGGAAATCCTAGCCTGAAACTACCACCACGTGGCATCTCTTTTTTGTCTTCATTCTATTTTTTTTTTTTTTTTTTTTTTTTGTGGAGATGGCGTCTCACTAGGTTGGAGTGCAGGGGTATGATCTCAGCTCACGGCAACCTCCCAGGCTCAAGCGATCCTCCCACCTCAACCTCCCAAGTAGCTGGGACCACAGGCGTACACTACCATGCCTGGCTTATTTTTTGTATTTTTGGTAGAGACTGGGTTTCATCATGTTGCCCAGGCTGGTCTCAAACTCCTGAGCTCAGGCAATCCACCTGCCTCACTTTCCCAAAGTACTGGGATTACAAGTGTGAGCAACTGTGTCTGGCCTTCATTATTTTTTGACTCCAGCCCACCTGCTGTGGTTGTGTTTCTCCTGCCTTGACACCCTGCTTTCTCTCTGGGTCTCTTTCTCCTTCTCTGTCCCTCTGTCACTGTTTCTTCTAACTACAGGTCCACACACATAGGCACACCTCACTCCTAATGGCAATAAGTCTTTTCTTAAATAAGTCAATCAAGCTTCACTATCTTTGCTGCTTTCCTCATTCCCCTCACCCCCATCAGTTCAACAGTGTACAGACAACCTGGGCAGGCCAGTGTGAAACCCTCCTTAAAATGTCAAATAGCTGGAAGTGATGTCAATGCAATAAAGTGGCATTATAAGTGCAAATATGAATTTGAATTGCACACAGCATTAAATTGTGTGGTTTGAGAACAGGGCAATTTTAATAATATTAACACAGCTTCCCATTAGGCACAAATTTTGAAATAATGTGTAGCCGCCACGAATAAACACTTGTAAAGATTATCTAACTTAAAGCTGACAGGATATATAAATTGTAAACTGAACTGAGACATCATCATAGCCTTACCATATTGGCCTTTGAACAGACACCCACTGTCCTTCAGCATGGTTTGCCTTAAGCTATGGCAGATTTGAATTCCATAAGGAACACATTTTTAGGCCTATATCTTCTGATTAAATGAGCAGAGTAGTTATACTTTGATAATTTTGTTTCTGCCATATAATTTAGGAATCACAAATATGTAGATAATCACAACATACTATATTAATTGTGGCTTTAATATAGAATGTAATATTTCATTTTCTAAGTAAAATGTTAAGTATTTTCCAAAGACAGATCATGTAGCTATGCACAGAACAGTGCTTTTTTGGTTTATGTGGCCTTGAACTTAAACGTTGGCTTGATGGTTAATGATGTGACTGCTACGTATGCAGATAGTAAAGAAAGTACTCTCTATTGATCAATAATATGTCCCATTTAATTGCCCTAGTATTGAATGAAAATCCCTAAAGAATTTTCACTTCCAGCAATGTTTTCTGACTTCCTCTTGGTGTCTAGACAATAATGATTTACTGAAATGTGTGGGGAGCAACATACAAAAAGGCCTTAAAAGTATACAATATTTCTGGTTATCGAGGTAGGGGAAGTAAGAAAAAACAAAGCAATATTTTGGATTAGTACTAAATATCGAGATCAAGCCATTCTGATACAAATAGGATTTAATAATAAAAAGACCCCAATATAAAAAAGTTATATTTGATCAAGACGACAATGCCAGGGTGAGAAGTAAGAAGTTTATAAAATCAAAATGATTTTCTATAAAAATTTCTAAGTAAAGTGCCAAATAATCTTTTAGAAAACAAAAAGATTCTTGAAAAAACAGATTCTTTTCCATACCGGGTACCATGTTTCTCATGAGTATTTGTGAGTGAGCTTATCAGTTTCAGTTTTCAGGTAGTCTGAGAACTCAGGGCTTAGAAACCCTTGAAGCCAAATCTTTTCTTAAATAGCTGAATCCTCTCATATCACAACAGCCAAGAACAGTCAGCTTCTACTTGAATCCCTCCAGTTATCATCTTACTTTATTTGAGACAGCTTCATTTGAATTAACTTTCATCTATTGGTATTAACTCAATCTTTTAGGACAATAAAAGAACTGCATTAATTAATGCTGTGGTTTAAATGTATGCGTCCCCCCACCAAGGTTCATATGTTGGAATGTAAACCCCAAGGTGATGGTATTAAGAGGTAGAGACTTCAGGAGGTGATTAGGCCATGGGGGATCTGCATCCATGAATGGGATAAATATCCTTATAAAACAGGCTTCAGAGAGCTGCTTGGTCCTTGCACCTCTTCTTTCTCTTCTACCATGTGAGAACATAGCATCTGTCACCTCCAGAAGCAGCAGCAACAGACATGGTCTTGGAAGCAGAGAACAAGTCCTCACCAGACACCAAATCTGCCAGCGCCTTAATCTTGGACTTCCCAGCCTCAAAAACTGTGAGAAGTAGGTTTCTGTTATTTATATATCACCCTCAAGTATTTTGCAATAGCAACAGGAATAGACTAAGACAAGGAGTTTTGCACAATCTAACTTTTAAAACCTCCAGATAAGCACAACACGAGCTTTATTTCAATGAATTAAAAGGACAAAGTAAGAAATTTCTCAATTAACTGACATTATTGAGTTCTGTATAACCTGAAACATACATATTTAACATTTAGCCCATTTTCTAGGCTTGATAAGTAGAGTACGATACAGACAGTGAAGGGTATTTTGCCTCATTGTACATATTCTCAAGAAAGTATAGACTTTTAGAAGTATGAAAAGAGATGTAAGACATGGGAATTAATTACACTGATTCCAAAATATATTCTGGAAGTTGTAAATTCTTAACAAAAACAAAAATCAATCCTGTGTAAAAGATTGCACTGGGTTCTTATATTTGCCTGCAGAAAAATTCTTAATATGAGGTTCTTATGCTTAAGACGAAGTTCTTATATTCATAAGAACACCACGTATTCCACCATGAGTTATTACTAGATTAAAGGGGCAACGAGGAGTAAAGAAGTCTTCTACATCATTTTATGTTTTTATACACTATTACATTTACTACTTTCCAGACAAATGAGCCATTTTACAGTCATCTCAATGCCTTTCTGAAGAAAGGATCTACAACCCCACTTAGTTTTAATGGCCCAGAGCAAAATCATGAAGAAGGTAAACTTTGTATTTGACATTTCCCCTTTTCTCATAGTTGAGATTAGTTTTTTTTTTTAATTAGGAAATCAGAAAGAAGAATAAGGAAGGAAAGGCAGACCAATTAAAGAGTAATGGCAGGTACCTGGTGTGCCAGGACAAGCCAAGAGAAGGCAAGTTCTAGATAGATGACAGCAAGGTGTGAAATGGAGCACTGGAGGCCTACCAGGGTGAGTTCTCATGGGAAAAGCAAGAGTTCTACTTCTATCATTCTTTGCTGAGGCTCCAGTATTCCCTCTCTCTTTAGCATGTACTTGGCTGCTGAGATCGGAAGTAAGAATGAGAAGAGAGGAGCTATTTAAGTTTGTCTCTCCACAAAGGAAAAGTTTGGATGGGTGGGCATCGTGGGCACCCTCACCGTGGCCAGGAATGTTAGGGGGTGTTCTGCAAGCTCTTTCACACACACCCACACTCCTGCAGCAATCTAATACGGTGCTGCAATCAAGGGGACACTGCTCAGGGGCAGAACATGTGTGATTCCTCTTCCCAACTTGCAAGACTCTACCAAGAGACTTCCACCGTTCATGCTGGTCTCTAGCTGTATCTCTGTGAGCATTCACATCTCCTGCTCTGCTGAGTTCTTCCATTTGCTTCTTCAGATCCATTTTTCATCCTTTCCCACAGGTGCTGACCTTCACTATCTACCAGAAAAAAATTGAAGGAGTGATGTAGTTTGACTGTGTTCCCACCCAAATCTCACCTTGAATTGTAATTATCCCCACATGTCAGGAGTGAGGCCAGGTGGAGATAATTGAATCATGGAGGCAATTTCCCCCTTACTGTTCTACTAGTCAATAAGTCTCATGAGCTCTGATAGTTTGATAAAATGGGAGTTCCACTGCACAAGTCCTCTGCCTGCCATCATGTAAGACATGACTTTGCTCCTCCTTTGCCTTCCACCATGATTGTGAGGCCTCCCCAGCCATGTGGAATTGTGAGTCAATTAAATCTCTTTCCTTGGTAAATTACTCAGTCTAGGTATGTCTTTAGTAGCAGTGTGAGAACAGACTAATACAAGGAGAGAGAAGAAAGATTTGGGTATTTGTTTCCCTGATTCCTGCTTGCCAGTGTGCAATCTGTTGGTCTCCATCAATTCTTCTACTGAAGGCTTCTCCTTCCTTCAGACAGTCAGGTCTGGTTGTGGTCACCACGCCTACCCCTTGCTATTTCAGGGTGGTCATGGCTCACCACTGTCACTAGCCCAGGGTACAGCACCATCTGTGTTGGTTTCCCTCAGCCCTGGCGACACCTGTGTAAATGATCTGTTTACTAAACTCTTCTCAGTACCCAGTTTGATTGAACCATCTGTTTCCTACAAGGAACCTGACTGATTCACCCTCCAACCAGGAATGAGCTATTCTTTTTTTTTTTTTTGACCTACCCAAATCCTATCTATCCTCTAAAGCTCAGCTCACATTTTCATTCAAATCTCATCCTCATGCTTGTGCATCTACATTGACGTCTCCCATCTGATGTTCTCTAAGCTCGTACTCTACAGCTCCCACTGTGTCCTCTGTTTCAGGCCTCTTCTTCATCTCAGCACCATCAGTACAGTTGATAACTTTTTTTGCTTATACCCTTACTGCTTGATCCTGTGTTGGCTCAACATTAGGCACTCAGCAAAAGTCTTTCTTGAGCTGTAGCAGTCACTCCTTAGTGATCACACCTTGAAAAGAGGTGTGAGTGCACATTTATCTTAAGAGAGCATGTCACAGGATCACAGGTAAGTCGACTAAGAAGGAACTAGGGAGATAATCTGGCCTGATCTCCCAATTGTGGTGATGAGAAAACTGAGGCTTGGAGAGATGACCTAAAGTCCAACATCGCATAGTCAGTGAGTGGCACATCTGGGGCTCAAAGCCAGAATATTTTTATTACATTCCTTGCTCCCTCTGATACCGGTTTTTTGTATCTCAATATCTTCTTATCAAAAATCTACTTCTTCATATCTGAATCCTTAGTATAGCCCTTCCATTTCAAAAACAGCATATATTTGTTCCTCCTGGTGAAATACAATTTTCCTGAGCCCCCCAGGGCTGTTAGTTATTCATGCACTATCCTTCACATATCATTTTAAAAATTAACCACCCAGACAAAGACTGGATTCTGTTCTTCCCTGTGTATCTGGGAAGGGGAGAATAGAGCCCTTTGGCTCTTTACTTCAATATTCTCAGATAAATTCAGGAAAACACAAAGAGTATTCTGGCCATTGTCTGCCACTTCATTCACAGCTACATGCTGAATAGAAAAGGGATCAACTACCCACATTTAAAATATTCATAATTACATACTCTGCCTACAAGGAGCACCTGGCTGCCAGCAGATGCACAGAGAGAGCTGCACAGAGCTGTAAGCTCTTACTCTGCTAAGGAATCCAGCCCTGTTAGAGGCTGAGCCCTGGAGTCCTGAATACTCAGACCAAATGCAAGCTCACAGTACATGTATACAGCACTGAAGGCAACTTCCTTGTAATTCTTTTACTGGCTTATGGTTAGGGATTCTGAGCATGCAATAATGAATTTTATTTCCTATTCTGATAGAGAATGACAGGCATGTGCATTCATGGATTAGCCACCTTAGTTTTGCAACGTATGAATGTAAAAATTAGCAACTGATGACACCATTCCATTGTCACTATCAGTCAACTGTAAGACAATAGAGAACATGAAGCCAACAGAGTGCTACCTATGGCTCACGACATGACCCAGAACATCGCCATGTGGGTTTCAGACAATGAGTATTCTACCCCTTCCCGTATCAGACACCATTTGGTGCCATACTTTTTATTACATTAAAGGAGGCTCCATATAAAAATGTCAGCAGTATCCAGTTGACTCATGGAATTGAGAACTGTGCATTAGCTGCTGATTTAAATTAATTTTGCTTCTTGAACCATAAAAAATAGTTCTTTGAACAAGAATTCATGATAAATACACGTGTAAAAGATCCTTAATCATAATTATTTTAAATACATAAAACAGTTTAAGACTCTCAGCCTCATTAATTTCTTATGGTATAAAAGAACAAAAGCAAATGGTAAATGGGAAAAGTATGTCATAATTTAAATGTATTATTCCTGGTCATTTAGCTCATTAAGTAAAAGATTCTTTATAAACTCTAGGCAAAAGATCATTTCCATACCACCCAATGACAGCAAGCGATGTTATGATTTTCTCGTAGAGAACTGGCGTTGTATGTCATTTAGATTTTAAGAGAATACTACCTACAATTAAAGCAGTAGAATTAGAATATACTAGCTCCCCCCTTATCCATGGGAGATATGTTCCAAGACTCCAGTGGATGCCTGAATCTTCTAATAGTACCAAGCTCTGTATACACTATGTTTTATCCTATATATACATACCCATGATAAAGTTTAATTTATAAGTTAGATACAGTGAGAGATCAACAGCAGTAACTAATAATAAAACTGGACAATTACAACAATATGCCAGCATCACTACTCTTACACCTTGGGGCCATTATTAAGCAGAATAAGGGTTTCTTAAACACAAACACTGCGATACTGTGAGAGTCAATCTGATAACCAAGGTGTCTTCTAAGTGACTAATGAGCGTGTGGCATAGACAGTGTGGATACGCTGGACAAAGGGATGATTCATATCTGGAGCAGGACAAAGCAGGATGGCAAGAGATTTTATCACGCTACTTAAAGTAGCATACAACTTAAAACATAAATTGTTTATCTCTGGAACTTTCCGTCTAATGTTTTTGCACCACCGTTGACTAACAGTAACCAAAACTTTGGAAAGTGAAACTGCAGATAAGGGAGACAACTGCTGTAATTGAAATCGTCTCGTGACACGTTGGGCTTCCTCTTTCTGAGCACTTAACTCTTGTTTTCTCTGTCAGGGTCCCAAAGAGCAGGGGACACATTTCCAAGGTATGACATACAGTAGGGGTTAAGTAAATGTCAGTATGCTCTATATCTACACAGGAGCCCTAATCCTCCCCATGACCCCACACTCTGAATCATCGTGGGGTTTATCTCCCACCCTCTGAAGCACATGTGTCTTACCAAGGCCTCCAATACATCTGCCCCTTCTTGGTCATCCAGTCTAATGAACACAATGCCATCAATATAATGGATCAATATGATGATGTTCAGGACATTCTGATGATTTGGGTCCCTTCAGATTATATTATCACAGAAAAGGAAGAGTTAACATAGCCTCAAGATAAGACCTTAAATGTATTCTGTCATCTGTTCCATATGAACGTAAACCACTTCCGCTCCTCCTTTCTGAGAAAGATGGGAAAGAGCACATTTGCCAGATCTGTAGCCACACACCCTGTATTAATAATTAGCTGTGTTCATTGGCTAGGTAAGATACTACTCTGGCGCAGTAATTGCAAGTGGAGCTACTACCTAGTTGAGTTGGCAGAAGTCAACTGTTACCCTGTTTTGTTTGTTTGTGGTTTTCTTGTCTTTTTGGTTTGGCCAGAAACTGATTAATTTAATGGGGATATGATGAGGCTCACTACCCCTGTAAGGCTGGTATTAATTGCTGCCATTTCCCCTAGACAAAACATTGCCTTTTATTTATTATCTTGTTGTACTAGGGGTGGGGACAGTTTCAAATTCTTCCCCACTATGATAACTCTTTACTCTCAAGCCAAAGGATCAATGTGGAGGGTTTCACTAGCTATCAGCATATATATCCCAACTATACATATATGCATATACACAAACATACACTAAGAGTCGGGCCTAGGCTCGGACTCCATTTTATTACCAGTCCCCATCTACCCCCATTCTTAGGAGAGGGCCACAACAACCCTTTAGCTCCCTAGGTATCAGTGCTACCTTGACCCTGTGTCCAGAAGTACTCGCAAGTGTCTGAGTATTACTCTTTCCCCATTGTAAGGTTACCTGAATAAATGGCCATAGGTCCCTTTGGGGAAAATCTGTAGGAGTCGTTGTCATATATATTTGCCATGATTTTGCAGTTCCTTCCTCCTGGAGATCTGGCCTCTCCCTCAGTCAACGGCAATCAGTCTGAGAAGTGGCTCATGTCCAGACACTGATAAGGAACTGTGACTCTTTAGAGGGATGCCTGCACTTAGCCTCCTTGATTTCTTTTAATTGTATAGATTTAGTGATTCCCTTGATGACTGTCCATCTATCTTGCTATGTCCAATAAACCATCTCCATGGCTCTATGTGGGTCACATCCCCCCAACTACTATTATGACAATGCTGTTCATTATGATAATTGTATTGCATCTCGCTTTTGATATTAAGCACCACCACCTGGCCTTTCTTATTTCAGGATCCCATCATCCCTGTTGTAGTGAGGGAGCCCAGTTCTCTAGCAGCAGGTCCCTGGCTTACAGAGAAAGCCTCCACTGAACTTCTCAGTGACGCTGGTCCCTCTCTGAGTGATGCATTTCATATCACTTTCGTCAACAGGGCGTCCTCTGTCCTGTCCCTGGAATGTAGTCAGCTGGGAGAATTTGCAATGTTTTGTAATACATCCATTCTTGAATGTACTCATCCTTGGGGCCTTTTGGTCCTTTTCTACCATCTTCCACACAGAAGTTCTGGCTTTTCTATTTAGTGTGGAGAAGTCATAACCTTCTCCAGTCTTCCAAGAGCCATCCTAGCCATGTGTTAGAAGGTGCAAATGCAACCAGCGTTTTTGTCAGGGCATTAAATACTGTAGACTAGGACAGTGGTCCACTATCAATATGCTCTCCCTTACCCAACCTCACGCTCTGCCCTACAAATTCAGCATCTTCAGGATCCAGTCCCATATGGATTATACGGCCAGGTCTCACACCTCATTTATTATATTGTCCCTTTCCTCCCTTAGCAGGCTCCCTCTTTCCTGGACAGATTATGTTGGAATTGACTCTATTTGTCTCATACTAGGCCAGGAGGGGTGGTGGAGGTAATTCCTGAGGGGTACGTGTTGTCTTAAAAAGCACGGGTCTCTGCAGTTTTTAATGGTGGGGGCTTTAGGGGGTGGGCATGCTAGCCTTGAACATTTACTAGCTCAGAGAGTTCCAGGCAAAAGGGGTTTTAAGGGTTTTTTTTAGTGCACCCACCCAGGTATCCCCTTTCTAAGACTCCCAACCAGGGCATGGCCTTGACATGATAGACTTTCTGGATCTGAGACTTCAACCTTCTATGGAGCTTTGCCATACTGAAAATTATGGCCTAGAACTGACCCTCAGGTTTTTCTGTCCTTGATAATAGAGATAAGAATCTCTTTATATGTTCCTAAAGAGTTCCTCTGACATTCACAGTATCTCTTAAATTACTGACTACTGACTCAAAGGCATTCACTGTCTTTCTCCAGGGCATGGGATTGCAGTCCACAACAGCCATTCAATTCCATCATCCTCATAAGTATCAGTCCCCTCAGAATCTAACAAACCCTGAGATATTTGAGTGCATTCCTTCTACTGCTATCCCATCCCTGTTCACCACTGATAAAGTTATAATAGTTTCAGTGCTATAGAATGCCAGGGATCTTCCATGTTTCACCTGGCACCAGCAATAGTTTCCATATTGCCAGCTGGCCAGCAAGTAATGCAGCTCCAAAATCACATTCATTGTCTGCGTTCTCCAACCACTCCTGACACCAAATGTTTTGGTGATTAGATTCTAAGCCTGCAACCCCTGTTTTGGAGAACGTTTATTAGAGAATGCTCAGGAGTGATACGTGTGAGGGACTGAAGCCAGTAATATTAATCAGAAGGAAAAGTTGAAAACAATGTTGTTGTAGCAGACTCAGCTAATCCCCCACAGACTTCTCGAGATGTCTTCAGATGTAACAGCCCATCAGAGTTGGTTCAAATTGAGGCAAGGAGGCTAGCCTTTGTTTCCTTACACTGACCAGTCATTTCCCTGGGAGCTGATGAAAACTTGAGGGAAGCAACTCCATTAAGCCAGGAGCAATTTCCTGTGGGGGACTCAGCTGCACAGTTTCAGTCTCCAACATTCCTGCAGCTTGGGAAATCAGTGGCTTAGATCTGAGTCAGTGACTCCAGTCTTCCTTTTTCTGCTCCAGATATCCATGCTCATGTGCCTAGCTCCTGCTATTAATGGTAGCACTGAGTAATATCAACTCATTCTCCACTGTTCCTCCTCTTCCCGCAACCTAGTTTAGAACATAAAGAAAGGAACTTAAGAAGGAAAAAAGAAAGAGAAAGTGAATGAAATGAGTACCTCTTGAGAACCTTATAGGTACCAGGCTCGGTACTAATCTCTTGCATATGTTTCTTCATTTATCCCTCACAACCACTCAATGAAATAAGGATCATTTCTAGTTTATAAAGAAACCGGGGCTCAGAACAGGCTGGTACAGTAGCAGGATCTCTTTTTTTTTTTTTTTTTTTTTGAGACAGAGTCTTGCTCTGTTGCCCAGGCTGGAGTGCAGTGGCGCGATCTCAGCTCACTGCAAGCTCCCCTCCCAGGTTCATGCTATTCTCCTGCCTCAGCCTCCTGAGTAGATGGGACTACAGGTGCCCGCCACCAGCCTGGCTAATTTTTGTATTTTTAGTAGAGATGGGATTTCACCTTGTTAGCCAGGATGGTCTCAATCTTCTGACCTCGTAATCCACCCACCTCGGCCAGGATCTCCTTTAAAGTGGCCATGGCCTCTTGGAATCCTGAGATAAGATAGGAAAGCCAGAAACTGATATTGCCCAAAGAACCTTAGGTTTCAGGGCCATATCCGTCATACAATGAGAACAAGGGAACAGATGTCTGACATCTAGCTCCAACAAGAACAATTCAGCTAAGGCTTACATACATCCCCAAAACAACACCTCACAACATCCATCTCAGTTTTAATCACACTACTCCACTGTACTCGTGTTGCCAATTAATCATTCTAACAGCCTGTGTCCCATGAAAAATGGCAGAGATGCTGCCTTTTATACAATGGCATATCTAGTCCAGCACTGAAAGTGGCCTGCACAAGTATGGGATTTAACTAAACATCCTGGCATCAAAGGTACTACTTGGGTCCTCTTCTGCATCTCACATTACCAAAACTGCACACAACCCCTAAGTCAACTGTGCAAGGGAAGGTTGGCAGGTGAAAGCAAAATATGCTAAAACTAAAGGTGGGGTAGACACTCTGTAGATAGAGGGTGGACCCCACCCAAACTGGGGTTCAGATATTAAGACTGATGATTCCACACACAACACTAAAAAGGTACAGAAACGCTTGTTAATCACTGTATTCGTATACTCCAGAGAAACAGAATGAATAGGATGTGTGCATATGATTACATATTCCCTATATATACACACATGTGTGTGTATATATACATATGTATACATACACACATATACATGTGTAATATATGTGTACGTATATATATATACACACACACACAATGTGTGTCTGTGTGTGTGTGTGTGTGTGTGTATTGAGGTCAGGTACAGTGGCTCACTCCTGTAATCTCAGCACTTTGGGAGGCCGAGGCAGGTGGATCACCAGAGGTCAGGAGTTCGAGACTAGCCTGGCCAACGTGGTGAAACCCCGTCTCTACTAAAAAATACAAAAATTAGCCAGGTGCGGTGGCATGCGCCCGTAATCCCAGCTATGTGGGAGGCTGAGGCAGGAGAATCTCTTGAACCCAGGAGGCGGAGGTTGCAGCAAGCCGAGATCGCGTCGCTGCACTCCAGCCTGGGTGACAGGGCAAGACTCCGTCTCCAAAAAAAAAAAAAGAAAGAAAGAAAAGAAATTAGCTTGCAGAATTGTGGAAGCTAGAAAATCCAAACTCTGCGGGGTCAACCAGTAGGCTGGAGACCCAGGGAAGAGTTGATGCTGCAGCTCAAATCTGAAAGTGGTTTGTTAGCAGAATTTTCTTTTCTCTAAGGGAAGTCAGTCTTTTTCTATTAAAGTCTTCAACTGACCGGATGAAGCCCACTCAAACTATGGAGGGCCATCTGCTTTACTTAAAGTTGGCCTACGTAAATATTAATCTCATCGTAAGAATACCTTCACAGAAACAATTAGAAGAATGTTTGACCAAATATCTGGATATTATGGCCAAGCTGACACATAAAACTAGCCATCACATTCACATAATGAGGCTTTCTGTGGGGAAAAGGGTGACTCTAAAGCACACCCAAAAATGGTTTGAGAGAGCTTGGGAAAGAGGCTGCTTAGGGATTTTTGGCTGACAAGGGGGTGGAACGTTCCCACTCACGGCAGAAGTTCATGTGGCCTGAACCTCCCTCCAGCGCCAAAGGAGGGAGCATGCAGGCTTTCTTATCCTGAATGTCTAAATGCGGGGCACAAGGGCAAGAAGAAGGGGTGCAGCTTAAAAGATATCAAAAAAATAGAATCAGGCTCTGTTTCAAAAGAAAATGTAGATTTCACTCCATTTAATGAATTAAAAAATATAACGATAGAAGTAGAGAACCAAGAGGAAGAAACATTAATCAAAGTAGATTTGACCACAGACACCTGCCACTTAAACAGGAGGTCCAAAACATTCAATCTGTAGTCCAAAACAGGAAGTCTGGTCCCAATTGAAGCTATCACCATACACAAAGAAGAATAATTTAGGAGATCACAACCAGCAAGCAAAATGTGGCCAGCTGATACATATTTAGGTCTAGAGAGGAACTAGGCATTATCTCGCTAACACCTCAATGACTCTTGCTTTCTCCCTCCTGAAAGCACATTTGAAGGAGCAAACACCTAAAAGCCAGTATACTTCTAGGTACTGAGGAATAAAAAACTGGGAACATGGTAGAAACACAGAAAAATGGTGACAATCTCTACTCAGTGGGATTACGCAGAAATCCCTGAAGTCATCTATTTTGCAGAGAACACATTCCTTAAGGTAAAATACAAATGCTGAAATTCAGTGCCCACCATTCCAAGGGTCTAAGGGCACCTGCAAGCACTTTCAGCCCCTTTAAGCCATTAGGAGACTTTAATTCCTCCTTCTAGGGAGCCAGCAGGGTGGTGAGCTCAACAAGCCTATAAATTAAGCCATGAGTCCTATTTTTCCAGCAAAGCGAGTTTAGAATGTACCATATAATTCTGCAGACTTGACATACCTCCATTAAAGGGTATGCCCACTGAGTGTGGGATTACAAAAAGAAATTACAGATTTTCTAATAAATGCCTCAAACTGCCAAGAGAATGTGGTTCTCAGGATATTTTTTCCCTTTGTGGCTGAAAATAAACATGTTCATTGCTTTATAGTTTCCTGAAATGATGACATTCTAGTATAATTGCAAATTCTTGTGACAGGCAAAGGATATTTACTGACTGGAATGCTCTATAAAGCGCATGAGTAATAAATAGCTCAGGGAAGCCTTTCTCAGTGGACATGAGTACCAAATAAGTCATCACAAGAACTTTCTTGGTAAGGAGGAACACTCAGTCATATCTTTTTCCATCAGATTATAATTGATAGATTTGCTCAGTCTTAAAATGTACCTCTCCAAGTTGTGAAATGCAAAAATTAGAGGTAAAATAAAGACTTAAAAGTCCTGTCTTCCTTATTATGTAAGTAAAGAGAAATCCAAATGAAATATCCACTACTATATTCAAACTATACACAGACAATATTTCTTAGAAATTGGCTCTATCGGCTGGGCAAAAGACTTTATTGATATTTGCTCAAGTAAAATTTTAACTAGAACTATAAAGTCAAAGTGAAATATATTCTAGAAGAGTTATTCACTGTACCAAGGAAGCTAAACTTCCCAAATTTACTGGACCAATTGTGTAAGTGTCCTTGCCAGTTACCTACACCTGACAATTATTTCATACAGAAGATCAGCACACAGACTAATCAGCACACAAACAAGCCATCTCAAGAGCAAATGGGGAAACAGAAAGCAAAATGGAAGACTGAAAATAGGAGAGGATTCTGGGAACACAGTGACCTGAATGCAGCTCTCCCTCTACCTTCCACATGTGCACTCATGATTTCAATCCATCTGCCTCTCTTGAACCAAAGGGCTCCCCTACACTCTTAGAGGAGAGAACCCCTGCAAAAAAGCGATGTGCCTCCAGGGATTGCACCAATCTTGGAGAGCAATGCCAGGGGTTCTGGAGCAAGGACATAAGGACAATCAAACCTGGAAAACCATGGCCCGGTGTGGTTTGTGTACCCCAGATAGGGGCAGGGAACTGTGGTGAGAAGGGTGACATCGGCCTCCAGGAAATGTGCTTGAGATGGAGATGGTGACATCAGTCCTAAGTGTACGGGGTTGTCCTCGCTCCTAAGAGGAGCTCAACAGCCAGACTGTATCCTCCTTGACTCTGAAAGAACAAACATGCAAGACAACTCAGAGCTTCTTCCAGGGGGCTCAGCAGAGGACCACAGCCTGCAAAATGAGACACTTTGCTTTCACTACCTGCAAAAGTACCACCTCTTATCACAAGCCGACAGCTAGCCCTGATGAAATAAAAAGCAAAAAAATAGCAATCCATGGAGTTCCCTGGAGAACAGACTGTGGTTAAGACTGTTGTGCAGGAGGTGCTCTTAGGAGTGCCTGTGGAGTGAAAGAAGCAGGACTGGACAGAGAAACTGAACTAGGATGCAGCCACAGCAAAGACCTTATCCAGCTCTACAGGGACCTCTGGAGCCCAGATGGCCCACCTCACTAGGATGGGGCAAGGGGCTGCTGGGCCCTTATATCCCTGAGTCCACCATTAGATGCTGCCTGCCTCACAGAAGAAATTGACCAAGGGCAAATCCTGGGGAGGGACTCTGTTGAGAGCTGTGTTCTGCCAGCACTCCCAGCAGACTGTGGAATGAGTCCCTCATGCTGATGGGAATCTGGCAGCGCCCCACACCTCAGTCCACCGTTAGGCCATTCACCCCCATGTGCTTCATGTAACAAGTTCTGGGATCTGTTTCTCCAGGATTCTCACTGGTCTCTTCCTGAAAAAAAAGTAAAGATGAAAACTAGAGGGATGAATTGCCATGCTTCTCTTCGTGCTTCTGCAGCTGGTCTCAAAACCGGCCCATCTCTTCCTCTATTACCTAATCCAGGTTCCCTTTGTCCCTAGGTAGCACTTCTGCTGATCTAGAGAGCTTGGCAAAGTAGCACACACCCTCATTTTTGGGGATTCTGAGCCCTAGCCTAGGGCACGGCTGCTGCACTTGTCTATTTGATATCACAAGTGGGCAGGGGAATACCAAGAGATGCCACAGCAGATTGCCTTGGTGCCAAATACATTCTCCACTGCCACCATTAAGTACCAGCTCCTCTGCCCTATCCTAGTGTTACCAGGAAAAAATGTCCCTGCCAGAAGAGTCACTTCTTTCTGTGCCTGCTGTTCTCTTATGTCCCCTCATGGAAGTGCTCTTCCTCTAGGGAACCAAGATGTCTAACCCATAATGCCTAGAATTACAGAGACAGGAAGCACACAATCTCTGCCACAACGTACTCCATTCACATGCCCATTGTGCCAGCACCGAGTGACTGGTGTCAGAGTCTGGCTGATGACTTTCTCCTTCCACATAGATGTTCATATGATATTCAAGGCTCTCTTACTTCACGTCCACTCCCAAAGGTCCATCATGTCTCTTACTCAGACCTCCTTGTCTTTGGTTATCCAGTATTTCTCCCTCCAGGCATTTGACCAAACAGCCAGGATATAAACCATTACCTATATGTACACATTTATTCTTCTCTAAGAGCCATATTCTCAAGTGTGGAATATGCTACCACCAAAATCTGAAGCAGCTCCTCAGGCACTGTGCTTCCTTCCTACTGACAGGAGGAATATGATGTAATAACATTTCCTTTACCTTGGAGGTCATCTCCCAGACCACAGAAGCCCTATAAAACGTACTAATTTAATGGGCTCCTGAATCATCTATAGGTATTATTTCCACTTTCTGGAGCCTTGAACCTACTTGGTGCTTCTCTTTCATCCAATCAAATTAGCACAATGTCACAATAGATTGACATAATAGACCAGTAAGATATTCTGTAGAATATCTAGGCAGTTCATAACTCTTCAGAACTACAGAATGGCAGGGGGTGGGAAAGTTAATATAGCCCTAGAAAAAAACCATACATTCTGTTGTTCATTCCAAAGCATGTGAGCTATGTCTGATTCTCTTTTCTGTGGAAGGAGATAGAATAGAATACATATTTGGCAAATAAATGGTCACATACCATGTTTGTGAGATATTGTTTTCTCTTTCTTTCTTTCTTTTTTTGTTTTTTTGAGATGGAGTCTCGCTCTGTTGCCCAGGCTGGCATGCAGTGGCACCATCTCGGCTTACTGCAAGCTCTGTTTCACGGGTTCACACCATTCTCCTGCCTCAGCCTCCCAAGTAGCTGGGACTACAGGCGCCCGCCACCACGCCTGGCTAATTTCTTTTTTGTATTTTTAGTAGAGACGGGATTTCACCATGTTAGCCAGGATGGTCTCGATCTCCTGACCTCGTGATCCTGCCACCTCGGCCTCCCAAAATGCTGGGATTACAGGCGTGAGCCACTGCGCCCGGCCTTTGTGAGGTATCGTTAATTTGCTCTACCAAAGACAGCAGAACTGGCACAAGAGCTACAACTGGGGCCACTATTTGTGAATTTGTGATAGTTCACTCTCATGCTCCAGGATCCATTTGGATTTTTCAGGAGGCTGACTATTGAATTAGAGATACGATTTCTTTACTTCTTCAATGTCTGTCATGCTTGGGCAAAATGATATTTTTAATCAACTTTATTGAGGAATAATTTACATACAATAAAATGAACTCATTTTGAGTGCATAGTTTGATGACTTTTTGACAAATGCATGAATCAATATAATCAGTACCACCGCAATCAAAATACAGAACATTTCCATTACCCCACTATGTTCTTTTGTGACCCTTTTCAATTTACTATTTTGATTGAGGGGGAGAGTTTCAAAGGATTCCACGTAGCTTCTCTACTGTGAAGGTTCTTAACCTACAGTCCTGAGATTCAATGTGGGGGTTCTACCAACTGGCAGTTATGTCCACTCCAATAATATTCTGAGGGACTAGAGAGATGCTCACGCAGTGGGTTTGTGGGACTGGTGGACCTGAACCAGAACTCTTCCATTTCTCACCTGGCCTCCACATATCCTCCTAAGAGGGGGCCATGTTAAAACAGCAAGTTTCAATCTCAGTTTCTAGCCCATTACTTCTATTCAATAGTCCTCAAAATGTCTGGGACTTCCTCTTCCGTCAGTGTTTCATAACTGTATACTATACATGATTTTGCAGGGTCCTTCATCCTTCAGATCCAGCCTCTCCTTCAGTCAGTGGCTTCCATGTCTAAAAACTCAGTTCTATAAATTAGACAAAGGACTATGACTTTTTTGGGGTGGTCATCCTTAACATATTGTCATCCATTCTTGACTTCTTTTGATTGTATAGAATAAGCAACCCTCTTGCTGACTGCCCATCTCTACAGATTTCTGTAGGTTTGGCACTCTTGGATATCACTTTCACTTGCTATTCACGATGATAATGTTGCTTGCTCTGCATTCTATCATATAGGGCCATCAGGGAGCCTGGTTCTGAAGCAGCATTGCCTACTGTCAGCCCTAGACAATAGAAGATGCCACTAAGCTTTACTGCAAGGCCGTGGTCTGTTACCAGTACTTTTCTCGTTATACAATAAACAAGTATTCTCCAAGCCCACATAACATAGTTGGCTGGTGAGTTTTCTGGCCCTATGTAGAATATCTACTTTAGTATGCCTACATCTCTGAGTCTTTTTTTTTTTTTAAAGCCAGTCAAATTTAGCAGTGGGGGGTTTTATACCAACTTTAATGACACCAATGTTAATAAGTTCTCATATACATCTTTGGGTCTTTTGATCCACCCTTCAATTATTGGCCATCATAATTCTAATATTTCAATGTTACATGGTATGGGCCATCATTATCTCCAAGCTCCCTAGAGCTTAGGTATTAGCACCATCTTCTGGGACCCTGTTAGGGTTTTAAATCCTTTATATCAGAAGAGTGCTCATATCAATAAATTCTCCCTTATCCAGATTTATGTTCCACCTTCATCACACCAGCACTTTCAGGCTCCTGTCCCGTACAGCCTCTCCTGGCTCCTGCCTAGCCATGTTAGGTGGGTCCAGCAGCACCTTCAGGACACAATTCTCCTCCTCCCTCAGCAAGCCCAGCACTTCTCTAGACACATTACATTGTTCATCATGTGAGTCACTGGTCTAAAGCCATGCAACCAGGTGTGGTACCTTCTGAGTGGGGTCTTTCTGTGCCGAAAAAAAAAAAAAAAGGATTTTGTATCATGTTCAACAATGCTACAATGCTAGCTTTTGATGAGGAGGAGTGAGCCCAGAGTCTTCAGAGGAATTTGGGGATTCAAGATTCAAGATGATAAGTGCATCATTCCACATGTCCCTATTTTAAGTCTCAGGTTCCCATTCCCAACTGAGGCCCTAACCTCAGGGTAGCCAACCTCTTAGGGTTGAAAATTTAATCTTCCTTGATGGCTCACTACCCTTATAATTAAGTTTGGGAACTGAACCTCAGCTTTTTCTACCCTCCATTTACAGGAGATGAAAGAGTCTTTATATGCTACCAACTAGGACTTCTTGGTGATTATCCCCAAACTTGTCTCGCTCCAATGTATTAAAGGCTCCTAGCAACAGCAATCTAATTCCAAAGTCCTTGTAATTACTACTCTCAAATGCCTGAGATACTCCTCCAGCAGGGCATTCTGGTCTACCTATGTATAATCCCTCCTCAGCACCATGTAAAGATGAGGAATTGCGCCAAGACTGTATGCCAGGGGCTATCAGTGCTCTATCTCACACCAGTGAATAAAGCTCAAGCGACTCTCCTGCCTCAGCTTCCTGAGTAACTGGGATCACAGGTGCACACCACCACACCCAGCTAATTTTTTGTATTATTAGTAGAGACAGGTTTTCACCATGATGGCCAGGCTGGTCTCGAAATCCTGGGCTCAAGTAATCCACTTGCCTTCACCTCCCAAAACGCTGGGATTACAGGCATGAGCCACCACTCCAAGCCTTGGCAACGTTAATTTTCTATCCCACATAGTCTAACATATTCACAGGTTCCCAGGATTAAGATATTGAGACTTTTGGGGGAGGGACAATATTCTACCTACCACATACATGCAATATAAAAACTTGCAGAACTCGTGTCAGAGGTTTGAAAGAAAATCTCAGAGACGAGAGAAGCATTCTTTTAAAATATTCTACATTGCCACAGCTCCTGGTGTCACAGACGATGACATTATATGGGGGAAAAAACACAAAAGTCAACTATATGACTTCCGATATTTTGACTGTAATCCTAGAGTCAATGGCATCTTAGATTGAAGGGAACAGAGTATAAATTCACAGATAGTCAATTTTAATATTTTATATTTAAGTAAAAATATAAAATACATAAATGTATATCAACACATACTTTTCCGAGGACATAATTTTGTTCTGCATCCCTGTGGTGACGGTGTCATTAGCACTAAATGCAAAATTGGAATTGTAAGCACTGCAGATTTGTATTCCATGCAGAAACTGGATTTCTGCACTGAAAATAATAACCAAAACATGAAAAGGCAAGGTGAATATGAGCTTGCAGGTAAGGCTTATAAGAGTAGAATTAAGGGCTAAGATGCTATAAGAAAAAGAACATAAACAATAATAGAAGATGAAAGCTTATTTTTCTTTCACAAAATAGTGCTTAAGTGAGCAGTCCTGATAAAGATGCAGTTTTTTCCATATGGCTATTCAGGGACTAGGTCCTTTCTCTCTTGTTGCTCTGCCCTCCCCAAAGGCATCTGTGCCCTTGGCATGAAGCAGGGGCTGGCATTTCTGCATTCTAGCTGAAAGAGAGGGAAGAAGAGAAATTCTAGGGGAAGTTTTTTTTAGTAGATATTTTAGCACAGCATATTCTATGATCACAGTAGAATAAAATTAAAAGTAAATAATAAAAGGGTCGCCAAAATGATCTCAACAACTTGGAAATTTGAAAGCACTCTCTTAAATAAACCTGAAGTAAATCCTGAGGATAAAATACAAAGAGAAATTAGGAACTGTTTGGATAATAAATCCTATAAGATATAGCAAGATCTTTGCAGAGAAAAATTTATTGTTTGCTATTACAGAAAAAGGGCCAAAAATTAAAGAATTAAATATCCCTCTTTAAAATTAGGACAATAAACACAAAATAAAGAAACTAGAAAGAATAATAATAAAAGGTGAAGTTAATAAAATAGACCCCCAAGTCTGAAAGAATAAACAAATTATAAAAACTTCCTTCTTTGAAAAGATTATAAAATGATGTTTAAAAAAAAAAAGACTCAAAAGCCTGGTTAAAAATAAAGGAGAGATCCTAAAAATAAGAGCAATCAGATGTATAACAGATACAGAGAAAAGATTAAAAATTATGAGAATTCTGTGTGTAACTCTATGGAAAACAAATTTGAAAATCTAGAATAAATGGATAATTTCATAGCTGAATATAAGTCACCAAAATTACCCAAATGAAAACTTGAATATCGGAAATTACCATAGAAGAAAGCTATCATTTTGGGAAAAAAAAGAAGTCACTAGGACAATTTTATCCAATCTTCAAACTGTTATAGTTGTAAACTTATTTGAATTATTCCAGACTCTAGAAAAAAAGTGAAAACTCTTGAATTTATTTTATATTACAGCAATTACACCAAAACCTATGAAAGATGGTAACACAAAAAATGAACAAACAAGCCACAGATTAATCTTACAGTGACTATACTGCAAATACTAAGCAAAACATCAGCAAAATCCCAAAGAAGTAATATGATATAACCAAGAGTAGTTTATTTCAGGAATGCAAGGTGGTTTAATGGTAAGAAATACATTAACATAATCCCTTACATCAATGCATTAAGGGAGAAGAATTATTGAAAACGTTAATAAATGCCAAGATGTTATTTGATATAATTCAGTAGTCATCTCTATTTCAAAAACATGAAAAATAATAGTAATAGAACACGACTTATAACACAGAATATTTATGAAAAAGCAAGCATATGTATTTTCCTAAATGGTAAACCATCACAACCATCTTAATTAAAATTAGGAACTTAGCAAGTAGGCCCAGTATCTTCATTATTATTTAATATTATCTCTGATTTTTGGAGAAAATTAAATAGCTTGCATAAGAATTGGAAATGAAGATATAAAATTACTTCTTTTCATTGGTAACATGAATCTATGCCCAGGAAGCCCACAAGAAATTCAAGTTTAAAAAATAAAAACTTTTAGAATAAATAAAGTTGACAAGGTAGCTGGATATAAGATAAATATCTAAATATCAATATATTTTCTCCATAGAAGTACTTAGAGATGGAAAACAGGAAAATATTATATTTACAGTAGCAACAAATAAAATACTTGGAATAAACTTTCCAAGAAAGATACAGGACCTGCATAAAGAGGATCACAACTCTACTGAAGACATAAAATAAGGTCTGGCAAGTGGAAGGATATACCAGGTTCTTGGTCGGAATACTTAATTTTATTAAAAAATATCAGTTATATAAATGTAATGTCATTTTGATTAGAATTTTGACAAGGTTTTTGCTTTTATGAGGGTGAGAAGAGAAACAATTATTTTATACTAAAACACTTTTGAAAGACTATATAAAAAATTAAAATTTCTGTATCGCATAAGACACTCGAAAGGCAAAAGAGACACAGCGGCTATAAGAAAAACAAATGCAGCTGGGTGCGGTGGCTCATGCCTGTAATCCCAGCACTTTGGGAGGCCAAGGTGGGCAGATCACCTGAGGTCAGGAGTTCGAGACCAGCCTGGCCAACATGGTGAAACCCTGTGTCTACTGAAAATACAAAAATTAGCCAGGCATAGTGTTGTGCACCCGTAGTCCCAGCTACTTGGGAGGCTGAGGCAGGAGAATAGCTTGAACCTGGGAGGCGGAGGTTGCAGTGAGCCAAGATCATGCCACTGCACTCCAGCTTGGGTGACAGAGTGAGACTCCATCTCAAAACAAACAAACAAACAAACAAAAAAGCATCAGAGTTGATATACAAAGGGTTATCTTTGTAATATACAAACAGATCTCACAATTTGATAAGAAAAGGATAAAAAATAAATGGACAAGGATATGAATAGGCAATTATTAAATAAATATATTTTTTCAACAAACATATTCTTTAAACATATCCAAATTGTCAACCAGCAAATTCACTAATCGTTGGGAAACTGCAAATTAAAGTAACAATGAAATTTTACTTTACACTTAATTGAGTGGCAAAAATTAAAGAGAATCATATTTAATTCCCACTGCTGGCAGACACATGGGATAAAGATACAAATACTGCTAGGTATAAATGTGATGTGTTAGAGCTCTTTCAAAAGGTAATTTCAATTTCTATGAAAATTTAAAATATATAATATACTCTTTGACCCTGCAATCTCAACTTCTTAAAACCTATCCCACAGACATAAAAATACCACTGGCAAGTGTGGACATAGGTATTGTGATGTTTATTAAAGCATTATGCATAGAACAAAAAATGGAAGCAAAGTGATTAAATTATGACCCATTTACAACATGAAACATTAAGAAGCCATTAAAAGGAATAAATAGGAACTACTGAACATCACACTCCGGGGACTGTTGTGGCGTGGGGGGAGGGGGGAGGGACAGCATTAGGAGATACACCTAATGCTAAATGACGAGTTAATGGGTGCAGGAAATCAACATGGCACATGGATACATATGTAACAAACCTGCACATTGTGCACATGTACCCTAAAACCCTAAAGTATAATAAAAAAAAAAAGAAAAAGAAAAAAAAATAGGAACTACTACATATCAATTAATTCAGAACTATTTCCATGACATCCTGCTTATACCAATCCTGCTTTATTTTTGTACATGCATATATAGGTCTGTATATAATTGTATGAAAATAGAGGAAAAAAATTAAAAGATACCGTTTGTCAACATGGGTCACTGAGAGGGGGAAGAAAAAGGAGAAAAAAGAGATCTGGGAACCCAGCAAAAAGAGAAAGGAAAAAGTAACATTTTACTTGAAGAATGTGTAATATAATCAAATTACACATTTAAGTAAAGTTATAAACCTGTATGTGTGTATACAGTTTTTTAAAAATAGAAAAATTTAAACATCAACTATTAGATTATGATTTAAAAAGCATGCAACTGAATTAAGACCCAGGGGAAAGACAACATCATAAAGCACTACAATTTAGTCACTATGGTAACTTGCAAAGTATTTTTGCAGAGCTGTTCTCACAGCTCCCACACGTACAATCAAAACAAATATGCTAAACACTAAAATTTAAAGAGAATTGGTCATTTTATGTGTTGTATTAACACATTTAATAGTGTCATTGTACATAATATAAAATTTATGTTAAATCCATATAATGTTATGCAGTCAAGGCCATCTATTTTTGTTTACTTTGATAACTGTGTTTCCAAAGGACTAATAGTATAAAGAAAAATTTTTGATGGTGCAGTACAAAGTGATGAGAGAGACTACAAGCAAATATAATGTGCCCCATTCAAATATATATATATATGCATATGTGTATATACCTATTTGTATATACTACCGCTATAGTGTATACTACATTTGTATATAGTATCACCTTTTATAAATTACATCACTTACATGAGCTAATTTCCATAACAGTACTAAAAGAATTAGCTATGTTACCGCCTTTAGAAGAAAATAATATGTAAATAAATAATATAGCATATTTTCCACTATGAATTTTGCCTTTTCCTCCGTTTTGCCTTTTCCATTCAATTTTATGTGTAAAAAAAAAAAATCACAGTAAATTTTGTTGAAAAGAAAAAGCAAATGGTGGGAGATGAAATTTTGGAAAAATTATTTTTCTATCATTCTTAATGATTCAAATTTCACAAATATTTGAAATATGAAGCCCCAAAGCAACTATGCAATCAAGTCTCCTAAAGTAGTAGGTGTTTTGTTAAATTTAGAAATAATTGATACTAGATTTTAAGGTACATTGAAGGTTATTTCTCACCAGAGATCTCACTTCTATCCAACCAAATCTGCTATACCCTTCCAAAGTCCCTGCCTCATCCTGCAAATATTACATCCTCCTTTGAGGATCCTTCCCTGACTCTGTCCAGCAGAGGACTTTTTGCTCTTCCCTTCTGTCCTTACCACTGGTACTATACTTAGAGGGCTGTATATTCTTCTCCCTGCTTGGTTGTGAGCAAACAGGGCAAAGCCAAAGTCCAGTCATTTCTGTACCTTTCGTGCCTGACTACATACATGCCTACCAACTACCCACTCACGCATCACTTATTTCCCATTCTGTGCTCTTGCCCATGTTACCTCAATCTTTAATATTCTCACCCGTCTCGCTAATCTGTATTTCCTGCAAAACTGACAGTATTTCCCTCCGATGACTTCTTATCTCTACAGCCCACTTATTCCCAGCATAGAGATTTATCTCCTTGTGTCTCTGCACTGCTTCCAATTGCTTTCTAATGACTCCATATGTGCAACCTTTGTATCCAAAGTAAGATCCTAGACAGAAACGGTGGGTGCTATTTTTTTAATTTCCAAATATGCTAGTACTAAACATAAGTAATTTAACCATCAGTACTGGTTAAATTAAGGAATATATCTTTTTCCCCTCTAGACTCTTATTGTATTGTCAAATATGTTATTAATGTATAATTTTCTGATTTATATTTAATGGATAGATTAGGGAGCATACACACAAAAACAATGACCTCAAAATACTTCTGGGAAAGTGGTGAAATGAGTCTCTCTTCATGTCCCCACAAGGACCCAAGTTCCTTCCTCCTACTAGAAACAGCTCTTGATGCTAATTGCTGCTCTTATACATATGGAGTTAACATCTCTAACTGCCTGCAAGTATCTTTATACCCAAAGTTCCCTTAGAAACATAATGAGATGAGTGGAAATGGAAATAATACATGAGATCAGAAAAATAATAAAGTAGGTGAGATGTGAATAAAGGATAAATAATCCAAGGCATAATTCTTGTCTAGTCCTCAACAGAAACCCTCTGAGAGTTAGTTTCATATTTCCTGAGAATAGACAGAGGAGGGGGGCATTACTTGAGAAGCAAGTGAAAGAAACATAAAGTATATATGACTACCCATCATCAATAAAGAGTCATAATAAGGCTACCAAAACTGGAGAACAACAAAGGAATAAAAGTATTTTGAAGTTTGGTGCAGTCCATCTATATAGGCATTTTTCCCTTATGAATTTTCACCACAAAATTATCCATTCTTCAAAGCTAACCATGATTTGATCAAGACAATGAAAAATCTAAGACTATTTTTTGATATAGACATTTACATTTTTAAAAAAAGCTGAGTCCCAGTGTAACAATAAATGCATAGCACACATGAGTAAAGAAAACGGCTATCGGATTGATATTCCCCCTTAAACATATGGCATTGACATCAAGAACTCACAACCCCCCAGGCCACGACCTAAGACCAGCTGTAATGTGAATCCGCTAAAAAGTAGGGAAAATTCCTGTGTTGCATTAAACTTTAGTTTCTTTCCCAGAGCTATTATTTTAACAGATACTCATTATACGTGTACTTCACTTCATTATCATTTTTTTCTCCGCAAGGTTAGTTCAAAGTGTAGGACCAAAACGTTATAGAAAGAGGTGGCATAAAGAATAAAAGCTGCATTTCTAATTATCCCAGCTGAAGATCACTTTTCCATATGTTGATGTTCAAATGAGTCAGCACCCTAGTGGACTCCGATGGATAGAAATACTCTAAATTTCATCACTGAAAATACAGATACCTTGAAATTTTATAATTCTGGAAGAATAGTAATGGATATTAATCTTATTAATCCTATCTATTTGAGTACAGACTGGTGGAAAATTTAAGAGCCAGAAAATTTTTAATATATATCCAATGCTCCTGAAAGGAACTGGGTGGTTTTTATTCATAATAGTGGGCTGGCAATATTTGCATAGAAGAACCAGCATTCCTACACAAAAGTTTAAAAATAAAAAAGCATTGTGGCCAAAGCAAATATTTCTCACTTGAAGGAATAAAGGAGTGATGGATTATGCGGATCAGTGGCCCAAAGATTCCAAATGTACTAGATAATAACCACGTTTCTACTTCTCTATGGTACAAAACCTTGCAGCTTTCAGTGAATCCAATCAGAAGCTGGTAGCCATTTGTTATTCTGACTTTTCCTGGAGAAAAACTAAGCCATTCTCATTAAATTAAGAACATTTGTCACATTCTGAGGATATTTTAATAATAATGCATTCATGGCCAGGTGCAGTGGCTCATGCTTGTAATCCCAACACTTTGGGAGGCTAAGGCAAGTGAATCACTTGAGTCCAGGAGTTTGAGACCAGCCTGGGCAACATAGTGAAACCTCATGTCTACAAAAAATGCAAAAAATTAGCTGGGCATGGTGACACGCAACTATAGTCCCAGCTACTTGGGAGGCTGAGATGGGAGAATTGCTTGAGCCAGTGAGACAGAGGTTGCAGTGACCCAAGATCATGCCACTGCACTCCAGCCTGGGTGGTGACAGAGTGAGACCCCGTTTCAAATACTACTACTAATAATAATAATAACAATGCATTCATGTTGTTGTCCTCCCAGACATCTTACCCTCTTGAAGAGGTGACAACATGTAGGGACTTTGGAGTCAGACTGACCCAAGGTCAGATTCTGGCTCCATCATTCAAAGCCATGTGGGCCTGAGAAAGTCATTTAACTTCAGTTAAGCATTAGGTTCCCTATTAGAGAAAAGGAAATAATAAAAACTTGACATGGACTGCTGCAAAATGGCCAACCCAATGCCTGACATACAAGGCACTCAATAAGTGGTAGCTGATAAAATTACTTTTCCAGTATGGCACTGACTGGAGAATAAGAGACCCTTTGACCTTAGTAATCTTGTAATTTGTCTTTTACCCACTTGTTAGGCTAGATCAGACATGATGGCTGAACACAGGGTGGCTAGAGAGAGGAGTTATCGCAGGTTTCTTCCAGCTGAGCCTCAATACCTCACTTTCCTCCCAATACAAACACGTGGTTCTTTCTTTCTCTCTGCTCAGAGGGCATCTTATTAATGAGGGCTTTCCTGAACACCTTACAAAAACGTCCTCCTTATTCTTCTTTATATTTCTACATGGTACTTACATCACATGAACATTTTTCCATTTCTTTTTATTTGTAAACTGCCTGTCTCTTGCCACTAGAAAGCAATCTCCCTAAGGGTAGGGACTTTGTCTTATTCACAGCTCTGTTTCTTATGACCCTGAGTGGCACACAGTAGATCAACAAATATTTATTAAATAAGTAATTTTCTCAAAATAATAAACTGTTTCCTGCCAGGCAGTGATCAGGAAACACCAGAAGGCTGGCACTTCTTCCAAAACTAGTGGATCTCATTCAAGGAGCAGGAGGGTCCCCTGTGCTGACCTCCAAGCTGAAAATGACAATGGAGACTTTGAGAAATGTTTGTCTTTCTGATCTGTCAATGTACTGTCTATATCTCATTGTCATCCATATTTCCTTTTCTTGTCTCGGTAAATGCCATTATCTCTATTAATTTCAAGCTCTCAAGCAAAAGCACTATGTCTATAACATTTTCTGCCACCGCTAAGTTTTAGATACTTAGTACATGCTGAGGGGTGATGATTTTTGCTATGTGGAAAGGATAGCAGGCTCTTAATTTTGGCCTCAGAGACAATCTTTACATCCTAGAAATGATATAAAATAGATTGGGAGATATCAACTATATCTTCTAGAGATATATGTTATTAAAAAAACACAATAGAACATGCAAAAGTGATTCTGATTTTAAAATTTTAAACAGAATTAAAAACAAGGTTTTACTTTTTTGTTATTGTTGCTTAAAAATTTTGTGCAAGTTTATCATGGTGACAATAAAACAATGAATAATGCTAGAATAGTTCAAGAAAAAGCAGAATTTTACCTGAGTTATTTAGAATAGTTGCTCCAAATTGCTATCTTCCTATGTATCATATTAAGTAATGAACTTTAAAATATTGATAGTCATCAAAATACACACATCCAGTGGACTTATCCTCAACTGAAGCATATTTCTCTAGCAAACAGTACCATCACTGAAGTCAAAAATACGTGAACTGTAATTATAACACTCACAAATTGTATACCACTTTAAATTGACTTTATTGAATTACAATTAAGAGACTATTGACCTTTCAGATGTTGAGTGCACTTGGTTTTAGCTTTAAACAATCAACTGTAGGCCAGTCGTTTCTTCAAGTCAATGTCCAGATTTTAAAAGATAATTGAAGATTCTGAATCACATACTCATAAGCTGATTAATTGTGACTGACACAGTCCCTGCTGCTAAAGTCTGGATCAATGGCAAATTTACTCATATTACAAAATTTACTCATGCAATGGTTTCCTTTTGTTAAGTAGTATCCTTAAAAAAAAAATTCCCATTCAATCTACACCAAAATGTCCTTTCTGGCTCAGAAAACAAGTAGTAAATATTTAATAGTCTTTTAAATATGTGTAACCCTTTACAAAGTAAACTGTGTTAAGTTGTAGGACTATATGACTTAAGCCCTCACTGACCAACTCTAAACTGTGAGATCCAAATGCTGGCAGTCAAAAATCTCTCCTTTGCAACTTCTCAAGGAACTGACCACTAAATAACCCAGAAAAAAATTAAAACATAAAATAATCCCACCTTTTATATGATCAAATAGTAGAATCACCACCACAATTACAGCAATAGAGCATTATTGACATGTAGTATGGATGCTTATAAGCGATAGCAATCATTTCTAATGAGAAATACAGTATAATATTGAATAGTTATAAAGATATACTTTCAATTTCATTTTCAATCTATGTTCATTAGCAACAGTGGAGGCCAAATCTTATTTAAGTAGAAATGAATTTCAATATGCAGAATGAATGAATCCATTTATGCAGCAGGTGAAATTCCACGAGATAAACATATATTTATTCTAAGTAAGCAGAAAGCTACATATTACACTGTCTGGGTAGAAATACCTGAAATTTCATGCTTTTGAGTGCCTTAATTCTTTTTTTATTTACAAAAAAGTCACACACCCAAAATGCTATTTTAAAATCAAAGAAATCTGTTCTGAATCTCATTTTACTATTTAATAGAGCAGCTGAAAAATGACTTAAAGATGTGGCCATATGGTGTGAAAATCCAGAATCAAGGAAAGAATGAGATACTGTAAACATGTAAAAAGCAATAAAAGGAGGCAACTCTAAGCTCAGTTAATGAAAAGCTGATGATGGAGACTGTCTTTTATTGATTACATTTGAGGACACTGACTCACTGGTGTTTTCCAAAACATAAATTCTGCATTTCAAGTGTTTGAGAGATTCAGCTAAGTCTCTTTCCCTCAGCCTGGAATTGTTTCCACAGAAAGACTCCATAGAATAAATTACTGAACCTTCCAGCACAGCTCAATTAACTGAATGAAGCCGGGAGAGAAAAGCTCCAATCTGGTAGCCACAGAACAGAACCTGGCATCGTTTTTGCTTAAAGAGTTTACAAGTAGATCATGGGGCATTTAAAAGACAGCCTGAATTTAAGAGTAAAGACAACAGGAAGAGGCATGAGGAGCTCCAACTCACACTTTTTCCCACTGGCGTTTCTGCAGGAAGTAAGTCAGGTGTTTGCATTCTCGAGTCATTTGATGTCTGTCTTTATGAGGAATTCTGGTGTCTCTACCCTCTTTCCCCAGCCTCACACATAAGTTGAGCCAGACTTTCTGTTCCCTAGAAGTTCAGAACAGCTTTTTCCTTTAACTGTCCCTTATAAATGTAACTCAACTTGATGCAACAAAACGTGAAGTCACTTGGTAAATGATTAAACCATCTATACCAAGAGAGTTGTCTAGTTCTGACTCAACATCAGGGCTTACAATTCAGCTATTGGTACATTAATTTATTTAGCACAGGTTTTCTGAGACCAGGTATTGGAATTACCAAGTGGAATAAAACAGCCCTGTTCTCAAAGATCTCAGTCTAGTGAGAAAAACACCCTTGCAAACAAAAGTTATAATAAATGAGTTAAATACCCCAGCCAAAGTGCATAAAATTTTCAGAAGGAGCTTCCAAATTGGGAAAGTGCTACAGGTTCTGTGGAGGTACAGTTCACCTATGTCCTCAGAGCAATTTTACATTTCACTTCATGGGACACATGAGGATGAGCTCAAGGCATCTGAGGCATTTCCCTCACTTCCTTGAAAGAGTAGCATGACCCTTCTTCTCATCCATCCCTTCCTCTTCACTCCACCACGTGAGTGGCAGAGAGAGATCAGAAGGGCCCTGAGGTTGACTTTCAGAACAAGAAAGTTAGACTCTCTCTCCCCTTGGTTCTCCCAAACCACTTGGTGACAAGACAACAACGAGGAGGAATCATGCTAACAATCTTACGGATTGCTTACACATCAACTGCTGACTGTTGCCCTCAACCATACATGATCCCACAGCCAAATAAGTCAATAGCTGTGGAAGTCGGGAAAACCACAATGTAAATGCTGAAAGCCCCACACTGTACCAATGGCGTTTTCTTACAAATAGATGACATCCTCATCAGTAGCAAGTGTTGAAAACACAAGGAATGCCTGAAGGATGGGAGGGGGGTGAGTCTGTGAGGAATTCTTGCGGAAAGAAGAGAGATATTTGTAACAGCTGAGAGGAAATCCTGACACACCAGCCTCCAAAATCAGTAGGCCGCCTTTCAGCCCAGGGTTCCCTCCTGCTTGGGGAATTTGGCCCCTTCCCAATGGCACTGCCCTCATGTGCTACACTGAAAATAAAACAAAGGATGCCATTCATCATATTTTTCAACAACTGGTTTCTTTTCTTAGTTTGAAAGAAAAACTTGGCAATCGTAAAGCTGAGTTTTTTATTTTTATATATTTTCTTCTTCATGTCAAAATAAACTGGAAAAGAAAAAAAATAGCCCAATGGTAAGAAAAGGAAAATACACAAAATCCTTCAGAGCTTAGTTGGCCACACACTGCCACTCGACTGACACCAAACCGTGGAACGCATCTCTCTCAAGTTCTCCCAGCCCAAAGAGCCGGCTGCCTTCTGCTTTTATAGATGTGGCTACTTAGAGAAATTCAAATAGGCTCCCAGTGTTAACTATGCTGCATATTTACTTTAATCAAAGTGACATTTCCCAGATGGTGTCATCCAGAAAACCTCATCTGAAGTGAAGAGTACAAGAGAATTTAGCAGCTCATTCCAGGGAAAATTGAATACAGGTGCTCTCCCATTTTAAGATGACTCAGTTTACAAAAATATAAAACTATGTAACAGACACCCTTTTGGCATGAATATCCCGCCCCCATAGAAATCTGGTACCTGAAATTGGTACCAGGCAATCCATATGAAGGTGTGAATGTATAAATGATAACATCTCTACATTATCAGCTGCACAACCCTAATACTCTTGGGTGTTAATTCTGAGCCTGAATGTTTTGCCATTCCCAGACCCTTCCTTTCCTGAGCACAAGGAAAGGTGAGAAAGAAAGTGCTTGAGGCAAGAAGCTGCTCTAAGGTGCCTCTCAAAATTAGTAGATCTAAATGCATTATTCACTGAATACCCAGAGTCTCCATGCTGTAGGTAAAACAGCAGCTTCCTCCATGGAGGTTACAGGATAATCACTTTCTAATCACAGTATAATAATACACTATGATAAATCACAGTATAATAATACACTGTGATTATATAATAACCACAGTATAATCACTTTAGTAATTAGTTAATTGTGACGTGAGCTAGGAAAGAAAGGACAGGCATAACGGAGCATATAACCTACCCTGGTGATCTTAGGAGACTTTCCTGAGGAAATGACATTGTCACTCTAGGAACTGGAGAGCAAAGGGTAAAAGAATAGACTTTAGAAAGGACAAACCTATACAGTAAACCTGGTCCTGCAACTTACGAGATATGTGACCTCAAGGAAGTTACTTAACTTCTCTGAGCCTCCGTTTCTGTACCTGTAGAGTGGGAATAATATTGCTCTCAGAGGGATGTTGTGAGAATTAAATAAAGTAATAGATGTGCCAAATGCTCAGCATGTATTCAGCACATGGCCAGGTCCAGGTTCTGTGAAGCCGGAAGCTTACACCATTTTGAGTACCATCATTAAAAAATAACCCCAAAATAGGTTTGTAAGTGAATTTGGAATGAGAAAATAAATTACAACAAACTATACATTTTTTAAAGCAGAGAAATACTATAATTATTGTGAATTCCAGAAAAATAACATATTCTTATTATCTGTATAGTGCCATACATGTTTTCCACATTTTTATGGCTACTCTTTTTCACCTAAGCAAATGATAGTAATCTGTCATTTTATATAAACAGAATATAAAACTAATTCATTCCTTTTTTTTAGAATGGTTGATAGAAATGTGTTTTTAATCACTAATGTTTGGGATACAACTTTCCCGATAGGCAAATTCCCATGGGACATACTTGTTCTTGATAGCTATACCACAGATTTGTTCCTCTAGAAACAGAAATTCTCATCAATTCTGTTTCCTATGATTATCATAAAAAATGAAATAATCTGGTGTCCTTACAATTGTATATACTACATCAACATATATATAAGTGCAGCTGCAGCTTCTGTATTGGATGGACATCATTAAAAACCACATCCTTTGCTTACAACCTTGTGCTGCCAATAACTAGAAAGATTTTGCACAGATTAGCTTCTGGCTCCATAGCTTTTGACCCTCGTTTTTCCTCCACTTCTTACATACTTCTGATGCTGGGTACCACAGGACACACTCACCTGTGATGGTCCTCTGGCCCTGCTTTGTGAGTCACAGCACTGAGTGAGCCATCACAGAGGGCAAGAGGAGTACTCCTGGGAGCCGTTCCTACACTGGAAGAGCTGGTAATGACTTTACTACACACGGATGTGACTATGAACCACACAAATATTCACAACTCAACTTCTCCTTTATCTGAGTCCAAACATGTCCCACTCCCAGAACCAGCCATATAACTCATGGGGCCCAGTGCAAAATGAAAATATGGGTCCCTGCTGGGGGCAGTGGCTCATGCCTCTAATCTCAGCACTTTGGGAGGCCCAAGCAGGCAGATTTCTTGAGCTCAGGAGTTTGAGACCAGCCTGGGCAACATGGTGAGACTCCATCTCTATCAAAAATACAAAAAAAAAAAAAAAAAAAAGCCAGGTGTGTGGTGGTACTTGCCTGTGGTCCCACCTACTCTGGAGGCTGAGGTGGGAGGGTCACTTGAGCCTGGGCACGGAGGTTGCAGTGAGCCAAGATCACACCACTGCACTCCAGTCTGGGTAACAGAGTGACACTGTGTCTCAAAAAAAAAGGAATAGGCCAGGCGCGGTGGCTCACGCCTGTAATCCCAGCACTTTGGGAGGCTGAGGCAGGCGGATCACAAGGTTAGGAGATCGAGACCATCCTGGCTAACACGGTGAAACCCCGTCTCTATTAAAAATACAAAAAATTAGCTGGTCTTGGTGGCAGACGCCTGTAGTCCCGGCTACTCAGGAGGCTGAGGCAGGAGAATGGCATGAACCTGGGAGGCAGAGCTTGCAGTGAGCCGAGATTGTGACACTGCATTCCAGCCTAGGCGACAGAGCGAGACTCCATCTCAAAAAAAAAAAAAAAAAAAAAGTAATAAGAAAAAAATTATTCAGAATTTCCGGACAGTAACAGTAGAACATTGAACCAAGCATAGGACCCTATGCTATTGCACAGGTTGCAAGCTCATGAAGCCAATATTAGCTGCTCCGCTGCCACTCATCATGAAAGGACATATAACAAAGAAATAGAGGTGGTAAGAGACAGCAGTTTCAACAGATTGTGCCTAAAATTTCTAACTTGTATACATTTCTCAAAATCATACGACCATGTAAGCATATTACTAGGGCCTGTGAACATATTACCCAGGCCTTACTAGGTCTCCATACAAGTGAGGGCACCTACATCTTATGTATCACTAGGATAATGATAAATCTGTTCCCACTGAAATGCAGTAGGAGCTCAATAAATATTTATGAATGAAGCTTCATCCTCAGGGACTTTACAGTCTAGCCAGCAAAACAAACAACATCAGTAAAACCCTATAACAAGTCCATGTGTCAAGTCCATAAACTAAAATTGCATAAAATGTAGGGATGTGAATTAAAAGTAAAAGAAATGACCAGGTGACTCTGCATGGTTAGGCAGCCAGGAGTTCTGGAGCATTGGCTGCACAATCCACAACCATCCTGTTTCTAGCAGCAGTGTTGGCCTCGCCTGGTGGCAATTTTCCTCCTTGATTTAAATACTGATGGGGACTACTCTGGGTCCTATGGCTGACTTGGCTATTTCAAGATAGTGGGAGTGATTTCAGGCATCTCCCAAAGAGTTGGAGCAAGTTTGTGGCCCAACTCAGAGAAGTTCATCTGGGAGAAATCTGGGGATGTGCAGTTCATCCTCCACTTCCCCACCTGATGAAAGAGGGTTGTGCCTAGCAGCACAAAATGCACAATCCTACAGAGGAGGCGCTGACAGTCCAGGGGAGGAAGTCACAAAACTAGAAGCTAATAGTTCTTTCAGGTACAAAAAGGAATAAATGGGCAAGAATTCAGAATATGATAACAGAGTAAAAGACAGAGTTTGGGAGGCTGAGGTAGGAAGATCACTTGAGCTCAGGAATTCAAGACCAGCCTGGGCAACAGAGTGAGAATTCATCCCTACTAAAAATAAAAAGAAATTTAAAAATTAGCCAGCTGTGGTGGTGTGCACCTGTAACCCCAGCTACTCGGGAGGCTGAGGTGCAAGGATCATTTGAGCCCGGGGATTGAGGCTGCAGTGAGCCATGATCATGCCACTGCACTCCAGCCTGGGTGATGGAGGAAGACCGTCTCAAAAAAAAAAAAAAAAAGGATCTGGAAGAAATTTTAAAAGAGGAAAGAGTACAGAAGTATTGGAGAAAGGCCTAAGATCTGGAAGAAGTCTCAGGATCCTGAGTGGACCATCCTATAAAACTGCCATGGAGGGGTGAGTCAACTAACTGGATGTACAATTTCTAACTGGAACACAACAAACTGGAGGTAAAGGCCCATCAGGCCTAGGAAGAGAGGCCTGGAGACCTGAGAATGTGGGTCCAAGGTTAGTGTTGATTTGTTTCGTTTTGTTTTGTTTGTTTGTTGAGACAGGGTCTCACTCTGTCACCGAGGATAGAATGGCAAAATTATGTCTCACTGCAGCCTTGATCTCTCAGGCTCAAGCGACCTTTGCTTCTCAGCCTTCTGAAGTTGGGACTACAAGCGTGTATCACCATGCCTGGCTAATTTTTTATTTTTAGTAGAGACAAAGGCTCACTCTGTTGCCCAGGCTGGTCTTGAACTCCTGCACTCAAGTGATCTTCCCGCCTGGGCCTCCTGAATTGCTGGGATTATAGGCATGAGCCACCATGCCCAGCCCAAGGGGTGCTGTTTAGGGTTAGGGCAGTGGTATAAACCTACAGATATGGAATATGGTAGGAGAAGGTTCCTGGTTGACCCAATAGGCTAAGAGAACTTAGGGAATTTTATTACTTTAGTCACCTGCTCCAGAGGGTTGTTGTGAAAATCATGTAATAACTAATACTTAGTTGGTACTCAGTAAAAGATAGCTACAAATAATGACGCCAAAAGGGTTCACTCAAGACTTCTTTTCCCGTATCTTGCTATTTTATCTTCCTTTTATCTTTGTGAAATAACAGAGTGGATATCATGAAGATGAACTACTAAAAAGAATTTTGGGATAGACACAGATTAATATTAATCAGTTACCGAAAATCCTTTATACGTACTAGAAAAAATATAGTTTTGTAACGATGGGTCCTAGCTAAACTACATCCATATAATTACTTTTTTCAAAGCAGTTAGTCTTCATGGAGATACAGGTATCTAAGAAGTTAGAAAACTGACTGGCTTCAGACGGGGCTTCCTGAGAAAAAGTTGATAGCGTGGTACCCAGAGGTTTGGGAAAGGCGTTTGGCTGGGGGCTTACCGCCAGATAAAAAGCATTATCTACATGGCAGGTGAAGATGGCTATACAAGGAAAGACAAGTAACTATTATAAGATTCAAAAGACATTACTTTTTTAAATTATATAATTACACTAGTTTACATTTTAAATGATGGAATATGCTACTATGCAAAAGACATCCTTTGGAAAATCTGGCCTAATGGCTTTCCATGGCATTTCCCACCCTCACCTCAAGTCAACACTCAGACTCCCTACTGGTGGAAAAAATAGCACGAATGCCAAAGGGAACTGCGAATTTGACCACAAGAAGACAGTGAGATAAGAGAATAACGTGCGAATGAGAAGAAAAGGAGAGTAACCGTGTGTGGGCTGTTTGTGTTAGGAGCTATGTTCACAATGAATATTTTCTGCCTTCTCCTTTCCCTCTCCATTTCCCCCAGTCCCACTGGGTCTGCTGATGTTTGTTTCTGACAGAATCCAGTCCAAACCCAATCAGGAAAACAGAAACCACACTAAGTATTTCAAAAGAGATCACAAAAAAAACCCAACAGAACTTAAAAAGCAAAACAGAGAACAAGGGATCACAGAGCTGTAACTGCAGGCAGCACCACTCACTATGACAGGGGTCCTCAGAGCCTAGAAGCTGAAAGGAGAGGCCCTGCAGAGCTGGGGCTCAGGTGTCTGAGGAGGTGGCCCTGCCCAGCTGATGCTGGGGCTTCTGAGGAGTGCAACAAGGCAAGCTCTGAAAAGTGTTGGGGGGGTGGGGAGAAAGAATAGCTGGAGCCTGGAACTAACAGCCACTGTCAAGGTGAAGAGTCACTGCTGAAGTGGGGCTTCTGGAAACAGGAAGTCAAAAGGAAGGAGCAATCCCTCACCATTCTCCACCCCTGCAGCCTCCCCAGTCCAGGACCCCATATTGGCAGAGCCTAACAGGGAACTGGCTGGCAAAGAAGAAATGTGGTTTGCAGAGTCCCAGTATCAGAAAGTAGAGTATGGGGCCAGGTGCAGTGACTCATGCCTGTAATCCCAGAACTTTGGGAGGCCAAGGCAGGAGGACTGCTTGAGTTCGGTTTAAGACCAGCCTGGGCAACATAGCAAGGCCCTGTGTCTACTAAACATAAAAATAAAACAAACTGGCTGGGCGCAGTGGCTCATACCTGTAATCCCAGTACTTTGGGAGGCCGAGGCAGGCGGATCACTTGAGGTCAGGAGTTCGAGACCAGCCTGACCAACATGGTGAAACCCCGTCTCTACTAAAAATACAAAAAATTAGCCAGGTATGGCAGTGTGCGCCTGTAATCCCAGCTACTCCAGAGGCTGAGGCAGGAGAATCGCTTGAACCCAAGAGACGAAGGTTGCAGTGAGTTGAGATCATGCCACTGCACTCCATCCTGGGCGACAGAGTGAGACTCTGTCTCAAAAAATAAATAAAATAAAATAAAATAAAAAATAATTAGCCAGGTGTAGTGGTGTGTACCTGTAGTCCCAGCTACTTGGGTGGCTGAGGTGGGAGGATCACTTCAGCCTGGGACTCAAGGCTGCAGACAGCCATGGTCATGCCACTGCACTCCAGCCTGGGTAACAAAGCAAGACCTTGTCTTTAAAAAAAAAAGTATATGGAAGGATGAATGTGGAGCCGAGAGATAATAGGTTAACACCCACACTAAAAATGTAGAAAGAAATTAGTTCCATGTTTAGGTCTGTATCTCACACCTTAATTCACAATACGCTAATTTGCCTCACAATACTGCAAATAGGAACAAAAGAAGTGGCAGAGTAATCCAAAGGCAGTCCGAGTTCAACCAGAGCCTTGCTCACCAGGGCATTTTATTACACATTGGAGAAGCATTCTAAGAGATTGCTGAGGGTGTCCTAATTGTTTTATCTATGAAAAATGGGCTCCTTGGAGGCCATGTGCAGGCTCGCTTAAAACAATAAGCTTTCCTAACCCCCCAAGCACAACATACTTCGGGAGCATGGTCTGGATGCTTATCAAACAAGTTCCTGGGCTGTTCTCTGAAGTTTCTGGGCAAGTACAAACAACAGAGTCAAATAAATGCCTTTAAAAGCAAGGCAGTGGAGCACGTACCCTGTCAGTGAGATCCTCATATTCCCACAGAATAAACAGTAACATGAGAATATTTATACGAAACAAAACTGTATATCAAGCCTGCTTTGGCTCAGCCAGGGGGAATGATAAATTCCTTGCAGATCTCTCACAGAATGGTCCTTTGTTGACCACGGACGCCACTTCCAAGACAGTACAAACCAATTACAGAGCAAGGCTTTTCATTATGTCAAGAAATGAAAATATTACCTCCCTTTTGTTTTATTTCAGTTATATTTTACTTACTCCCCTCTCCCAATGTTTAAATAGTTTTAATTTATCATGAGTCAAGCCTCAGTTTAGGCTGGAAAGCAATGACAACTCCCCCTCTCCCCCGCACCCCACACACAACACCTTATCACCTCATAGCCTAGCTTGTTGCTTTCCTTATCCCTCTTTTAAGAAACTAAAAGTTAAAGTTTAAAGTTGAGTAGAATAAAAACACAAAGGGGCTGATAGAAAGTAAAGTCTATTTGTTCACATCAATTTTGGCCTCTTCACAGCTGGTGAAAGGAGGGAGGGTAAATATGAGCTATGAAGCACATATTCCATACATTGTCCACCTTGTAGTAAGATTTAAAAAACAAATACTGATGAAACACTGGCACAAACTGTGGGGCTGCTTCTAAGAGGCCAATCTGAGAAAAGCTGCATATGAGTCGGGGTATTTGTTAGTTCATTTTGTCAGGTTTTCTCAAGCCAATGGGATCATCCTTCTTAGTTATTATAGATGCATCCCAGTGACTTATGCCAGTTCCTGCAGAGGAAGAGCTGGTGATAGTGTACCCATCCACCAGAACACCTTCTGCAATTTACACCTGGTTCAGATTTTCTAAAAGGCAGAAGGGGAACAGAGAAATAAAAGACAAATTCAAATATGAATGAGAAGTAAGAGGTGTGTCTGTGCTTGTTTTAAAAATTATTTATTGGCCAGGCATGGTGGCTTACACCTGTAATCCCAGCAGTTTGGGAGCCCGAGGTGGGCAGATCACCTGAGCTCAGGAGTTCAAGACCAGCCTGGGCAAGACCACCCTGTTTCTACTGGAAAAAATATATATATACATACTGGAAAATTTCTACTGGAAAAAAAAAATACTGAAAAAAAAATAGGTGAGTGTGATGATGCGCACCTGTAATCCTAGCTACTCAGGAGGCTGAGGCAGGAGAATCCCTTGAACCTGGGAAGTGGAGGTTGAAGTGAGTCAAGACTGTGCCACTGCACTCCAACCTGGGTGACAGAATGAGACTCTATCTCAGAAAAAGAAAATTATTTATTTATAATAAAAATGTAAATTTTTGTTTTTTAATGGATAGCTGGATCAAAGGCCACATTTAATGAACTTTATTTTAAACCATTAACTAAACCTCATCTGGAGCACTACAGTCCATCATAATAGATTTTAAAAGGGAAAAATAGGTTGTACATATTTATATCTATTAATAGATAATAGAAATTTGCCAACATTTTATTTAGAACATACGGATGATCTGGTTTGGATCAATATCTCCACCTAAATCTCATGTTCAATCGTAATACCCGATGTTGGAGGTGGGGCCTGGTGAAAGGTGACTGAATCATCGGGGGTGCATTTCTCATGAATGGTTTAGTACCATCCTCTTGGTACTCTCCTCATGACAGTGAGTGAGTTCTTGTGAGATCTGGTCATTTAAAAGTATGTAGCACCTCCCCACCAGCTCTCTTGCTCCTTCTCTGGCTATGTGACATAACTGCTCCCCCTTCCCCTTCCACCATGACTGTAAGTTTCCTGAGGCCTCCCCAGAAGCCAAGCAGATGTCAGCATCATGCTTCCTGTACAGCCTGCAGAACCATGAGCCAATTACATCTCTTTTCTTTATAAATTACCCAGTCTCAGGTATTTCTTTACAGCAATACAAGAATGGACTAGTACAATGGACTTAGTAAAGTTATCTTATTCAGATATGAGGGGATTTTTCTATTTTTTTCTTAACTTTTGTGGGATAAATACATACTTTTCTTTTTTAATTATAAAACACAACATGCATAACATACAATTTACCACTTTAGCCATTTTTAAGTGTATAATTCAGTGGAATTAAGTACATTCACACTGTTGTGCAACCAAGCACCATCATCCATCTCCAGAACATTTTTCATCTTCCCAAATGACACACTGTACCCATTAAAAGGATGTTTGGTTTTAAATAGGCCTTGCTCAAAGCCAGCAGCCTGTAATGCTGTGACAGGAACCTGGAGAGGTTAATTCAGGTAACTGGCAAATGAATCAACCCCTCCTACAACCCAATATGAATCAGTGGCACCATGTGCTTTCATCCCCTCTCATCTGTTTAATATTGATGCTCAAAACTAAAGCAAAGCTCTAGCATAGACCTAGAAAAACTATTAATAACACATTTCATTTTTACATTACAGCTTATAGACATTTATTCCCCTAGTCAGGGAGGAACTGTTTTTCCTATTTCATAGCTAATGAAATTATGGCTATATGAAAAATAAGAGCAAGGACTGAACTCAAGCCCTCCAAACCACTGTCTGCTGTTCTTTCTATCGGGCCACACAGCCTCCACCAAAGCAAGGCAAGATCTGGGCACTGCCGCTTCTCATCTCTCAGAGACTGAGAGACAGACCTATCAGGTCTAACTGGACAGCATTTTCTCCCCTTACTAGAGCAACTAAAATTCCTCACATCTAAAAACCATAACTAGTCCATCATCTTATCCATCTTCATTGTAATCATATTGACAGAGAAAACACACACAGAATTGGAATTCCAGAATAATATAAATGCAATCAGATTCAAGAATCAAATGTAAGTAAAAAAATTAGATCACTGGATCTATAAAAAGATTGAGTTCAGCCTTTTTTTTTTTACTTTTTTTTTTCTAATAGAGATAGTCTCACCACATTGACCAAGCTGGTCTCAAACTCCTGGGTTCAAGTGATCCTCCCAGCTTGGCTTCCCAAAGTGCTGGGATTACAGGCATGAGCCACCACACCCAGCCAACCTCTTTATTTTTAATTCCTTAAAATAAATTCACATTTTGTGCTCTTATTAAAGAAGATCACAATCTTTCTTGCTAAACTCAATTTGTGGAAAAATTCATTTCTCTGTGCTTTATGGGAAGCATCTGATACTAGAACAATATAAATACTAAGGATTTAATTAAAATTGCCATTATTGACAAATAGCTTCTTTTAGCATACAAAAAGGCTACAAATTTTAATTTCTTTCAAATAAAATTTATCCTGCCAATACCTTCTCTTTGCTCAAAAACAGTATGTTCTCTAAACCTTTAGACTTTCCATCTAAATTCCAAAAGAATAAGTACTTCCTTGAAGTCATGCCCAACACCATCATGCCATCTCCCTATATAAACATTTCAAAATTCTATATCTGGTTTATGAACCGCAGATCATCCTAAAAGTAGTAAGGCAAGAATGAACAATCATGCTTTGAAAGAGAGATTATATTTTGTAACCCTCTCATTTTTTAGTCACTTAGTACCTGATTTTTTGTTTGTTTGGTTGGTTGCTTGGTCGGTTGGGTTTTTTTTGTTGTTGTTTTTTTTTTTTTGAGACGGTCTCATTCTGTTGCCTAGGCTGGAGTGCAGTAGCACAATCATGGCTCACTGCATGATCCTGCCTCGACCTCCTGGGCTCAGGTCATCCTCCCATCTTAGCCTTCCAAGTAACTACTACAGGTGTGCACCGCCATGCCTGGCTAATTTTTGTAGTTTTTGTAAAGATGTGGTTTTGTCATGTCGCCCAGTTTGAGTTTGGTCTCAAACTGCTAGGCTCCAGTGATCCGCCTGCCTTGTCCTCCCAAAGTGTTGGGATTACAGGCATGAACCACTGTACCCAGTCTTGATCTTTTTAAGTGCACATATTAAAAGAATAATTAGCCAGGAGTTTGAGACCAGCCTGAGCAACACATCAGATCCTGTCTCTACAAAAACACAAAAACGAGCTGGGTATGGTGGCTCGTGCCTGTAGTCCCCTCTACTTGGGAAGCTGAGGTGGGAGGGCTGCCTAAGCCCAGGAGCCAGAGGCTGCAGTGATCCATGATTGCACTACTGCACACCAGCCTGGGTGACAGAGTGAGACCCTGTCTCAAAAAGAAAAAAATAAGATAGTAATTACTCAAAAAATGAGAGTTGAATATGGAACTTGAGCGTTCATTCAGGAAAATCCAATCAAGTTCATTTTATCTTTTTTTCTCATAATAATGAAAGACGGTTCAGAAACCATGGCCATTTTACCCAGCTGATTCAGAAGAGCTTCTAATGTTCACAAGTTACTAGCATATGATACAAAGTAGATTGTCTCGAAATTGTAACGATGACTAGCAATATAAGGTAATTAAGGATAATCTATGAACATTTGTTTGTTGTTGAACAAAGAATGCTTTCAATTTTCCAATACATGGCTGCAACTAAGCCCTTTGTAGTTTCTCCACATCTTCACTGCCCAAAAGAAAATTTTGTAATGACTAATAATTTTCCTTAAAATTTCAGTGAAGCCTTAGATTGGATCACATGAAAACACCTCCCCGAATCTTCCAGAATTCCCCAATGTTTTCCTTTATAGCATATTCAGCACAGTTCTTGCACTCTTGGGGTGTAAATCCAACTAATGCTCTCCCTTTAGTACCAACTCCCCGATCCTTTGCCAACTTTTTAACTTGAGTTTCTAGGTAATGAGGAGACACGTAAGAAAACTGGTCACCAAGGACAGTGTAAGACACATATTGGAGGTCTTCTGAGATTTCTGCAGCTTCTTGGTCATCAAAACTCTCCATGTTGCAGGCTATTTCAATTTTTCCCTCGTGGGGAAAAGCCATGGCTTGGACACCCTTCAATCCATTTGCATTTGAGCCCCGAATGGCACTAGCGATCTCTCTTCCTGCAGACATGTCTTGAGAATCTATGGTAATGCTGCAGTTCATCACATACGGGCTGGCACCAACACCTAGAAAGGCATGTTAATCAGGCGGAACAAAAGCCTTGTTTTGAAGATTCTATTCGTCAGCCAGTTTTAATCAGAGGCATTTCCTTTACTCAGTTTTATTTAAAAACAATACAAATATTTCTCACCGTCAACTCCAGAATTTTCTAAAGATAATATTTTTTCCATAACAAAAGTATTTAGGCTATAATCAGGTAACTTTATCTACTCTAAACTATCTAAAGGATTTTTTTTTTTCCTAAAAGAGCTCAAACTTTCCAAAATACCAACAGAGAAAGAAAAGCACAGTTAAGAGCTAAGTGTCATCAGCAGCAACAGGCCTTGGACCTTCATTCATTTCCAAGGCCATCTCCATGGGGGCTGGAATTCAATGACAGGCCTAAGAGTCTCAGAGACAGGAGTAAATCACACCTCTGTACCCACCACTCCCTCTCTCCGAAACAAACACCTGTCATTATTGAATTAGGTTAATATCAGATTAAAATGAATCTCAAAACCAGTCTTAATTAGGGAAAGAGGTCACTAAAAACTAACAAACAGCCTTGGAACTGGGAAGAGCAAAGGGACTCAGGTGTTTTGTGATGATATGAGTTTGGCAGGGTTTGGAGCCAAACAAGACAAAAGAGTCCCCTCACACAGACTTATAAACCTTGTGCCTTTCTCTTTGTACAACCTGTTAGAGGCACCTCTTTCTTCCATCCCCAGCTTTACAAGAGGCTGAGATGGCCATTGCCACTCTAGAGCCCTGTTACTCTAGAGCTCAGGGGCAAATGTCCTGCCTTTCGCTGTCTCAGGGACGGTGCAGCTCACATTACATAAATAGTGTGGCTCTAATTATAGTTTACACTATAAGATGGACAACTTGGTTAAATTAGCATTGGTATAAAAAGCTTACATTTGCAGTTTCCTCATTTTTGGGGAACCTTACATTTCTAAAAGCAAAGTGAAGCAGGGATTGATGAGGAATAAAGGACTGACCTCATCTTCAGCATGTGACCATTCCTTAGCTACTATTTCAACATTATTTTACTGTCATTACTTTTTCTTGCTACTTTCAAACTTATTGCTCCTGATGTCAGTATCCATCAGAGAAATGCCTTCTGGGTTCACTTTTCCCTAGACTATGATGGTTTGGGGGCTTTGTTGCCTAGCCTGGCTACTCTCATACTAATAGATGTTTTGCAGAAAATCAGCACACGGAAACCACATTTCATCTTTTTCCCACACATGTACATAATGAAACATTTCAACTCCCGAGGCTGGGCCTCTTCCTCCTGGGAATTCTGCAGGAATGAATCAGATTACAGTATTTCCCCATAATGCTGATTTCATAAAAATTAAATTTCCTAACAGTCAATACATCTCTCTCTCATCATCTCATGTCCCAATCACTTACCCTAAATATCTTTAAGAATTATATCAGTTTTAACATTGCACAGAGTATAATTGGAATTTTTGTCAATGTTAATGTTGCCACTCTTTAACAGAAAACCTCCAAACATTTTTCTCTCATTTAACCCCCCAACAAGTCATGTTACAAATAGTCTTATGTCCTAAAATCTAGTGTACATATCCTATTTTGACTCAAGGAATGGTAATATCTTTACCATCATTCCAACAAATAGCTGGATCACACTCAGGTTTTGCTGAAGAGTATGTAACACTGGGGGTTACACCAGCACAACTTTTCAAAATCCTTACCAGGCCTGTAGTGCTTCACCATTACGCTTTGCTGTCCCATAGTTTTGATATGCCCAGTCACATTCAGTTATTCACATGCAATTCATCAGCCTGGGAGAGCAAGTCACTTTCAAAGGAAGTTCCTGCATATGGACCTGGGGCTTTCCCCATGACATGGGTCATTCCATCCCTGTAGTCCTGGGAATTTTCCAGATTCCCTCACCCAGCAGATTCCAAGACATCCTCTACTATCACATGTCTAATAACTTCCCCTTGTTAGTAGAATTTCCAAAGTTGATCATTCTTGCTATAAATGAACTCACTGCCTAAGATAAATTATTAAAGATAAAGTAAGTTTAGACATAAGCCCTAAGGACAAGAGTTCAATAAAGAACATGACATGTACACTGTTCAGTGTCCCAACACCAACTTACTTGATTGAAATGAAACTCTTATTTTTAAAATTCCTTCAAAAGCATAAAGTTCATTTTTTTAAGCAAAATAAAACATCAGAAATAACTTTCATATGCTTTTAAATAAAATAAGAGGTAATCACTTAACACAGAATAATCATTTTTCAAACAGGCCCTTGTTATATGTATTTTAAATTCTTCTAGTAAGCTTTAGTTACACAATATTTTTGTTTTATTACTATTTCTTATCCAAGTAGTGATAAAACAGAGACAGTTAATGAATCTGAGATGTTTCTGACCTAACCAGGGTAATAGTTTCCTTTCCAAGGTGGGGAAACTTCTCTCCCTTGGAGGGTGAAAGAAGAAAGAAAGAAAGAAAGAAAGAAAGAAGAGAAAATTTCTCTTTCTGCCCAAATTCATGCTTTTCCAATTTCCTCCATTTAATCCTTCCAAGTCAAAACTAATACGGTGATCCAATTATACTGAATCAAATTCTGTGTTTAAATCCAGCAGTCCCATTGACCTTATTTAAATGCTGAATTTGATTTTTTATGTTAATTTAAACCTACTAAGAAGGTATTTTAAATGAGAGAGATAATTAATCCCAGCAAATCGTATTTCTAGTTAAATGTCATATAATTAAAGTAATTCCACTTTTTGCTCTAAAATTAGAAACCTGATGTGAAAGTTAGTTTCTCAGTTTGCAGTTTCGCTCCACTCCCGCCTCCCGCAGATTGGCACTCGGCTGCTCTGGTGGCAGCACGAATCCCCTCACTGCAAGGCTGAAATTCCAATTTTCTTCCAACACAACTGTCACAACGCCCTGAAGCAAGCTAAAAACAAGGAAAAAAATCTTTGGTATGATTTCGCTTTCCATGTGTGCTTTAATGAAAAATTTATCATTCTAAATATTGGTGTTTACTCCTAGTTAAATACTTTTTCATCAAAAAGAAAAAGAAACTGAGATTCAGTTGCTATTATTTCACAAAGAAATATAACAGGCCTGATGTTTTCCTGACAATTCTGTTATTTTCTTGTGTGGAAACACTGTATTTATCATATACTGTACGGCTGGTGATTTAGATATTGTTGAGACCTTATGGTGAACTGATATAGATGTAAACTCTTTATGCCAGACTGTTTAAGCAGAAAAAAACCAAATGCACTTAATTAACATCTGATGTGTAGCTTTTGCAAACACAAATGCAATATTTGTGTTTGAGCACTGGCAGTAATGACTGTGAACTATGCTATTAATGTCTGGTTTAAAGATGCTTGTGGTAGGACCATGTCTGGAATAACACAAATAAAAAACTGCATTCAGACAAAACAATAGTGAAGAGCCCATCAGGAAAATGGAAAAGCAGCACTCAGAAGAAACACATGTATTTTTTTTCCCTTTAGATCAAAATGATTCTCAAAAATGGTTCCAGGCACCATCATTTTCAATCAATTAAAGGTGAAAGGATTCTTCATATTTTAACTCTACAGAAAAGAGTTTCACTTTAGGAGGGCCAAAGTTGTTTAGGGGTGTCTTCAAAAGTTCCATTTATTATATTATACTCCTCTTTGGTGGCCAGTATTAAAGCATGCATGAGGAAAGAGCTGGGATGGTGTTTTAGGATATTTAGCACTTTTATATCTAAAGAGAAAACTTCAAATTTGTGGACTGTATTACAGTTTGAATAAATAGATTCTTTTCAACCAATTCAACTCCCTCATTAAATACTTTGTTGCTGGGCTGGGCGTGGTGGATCATGCCTATAATCCCAGCACTTTGGGAGGTCGAGGCGGGCGGATCACAAGGTAAGGAGTTCGAGTACAGCCTGGCCAATATCGTGAAACCCCGTCTCTACTAAAAATACAAAAATTAGTTGGGCATGGTGGCGTGTGCCTGTAGCCCCAGCTACTCAGGAGGCTGAGGCAGGAGAATCACTTGAACCCAGGAGGCAGAGGTTGCAGTGAGCAGAGATCGCCTTGCCACTGCACTCCAGCCTGGTGACACAGCGAGACTCTGTCTCAAAAAAAAAAAAAAAATACTTTGTTACTGAAAACCTGGTGAGTGCCAGGAACCATGCAGGTTGCTGAGTATAAAAACAGGAAGAAGGTTAAAATAAGGTAAAACCCTAGCCTAAATGTGGACTTTGCTTCAGAGTAATAGACAGAGCAAGGCAACCAGACTCAGAACTCAGGTTCAAAAACATAAACAGTCATTATACCAGAAACAATTAGTTATCATTATATATTGGTATTTTAAATTTTTTAGACCATGCACTAAAGGGAAACCACAGCTGAAACAGGACATTTGATGACTAAAGCCATAAAACTCAAACATAATTGCTAAGTCCAATGCTCCCATGGCGGGAAGAATGCAGGACTTGTTTCCATGTGGCTGAATCCACAGAAAAGAAAGCTAAGTGAGAACCATGTGCCACAGGGCTAGGAAGTACTCCCGTGGGTCCAAATTCAAGTTCCACCTGAACAGGACACTGCCTCTGCTCAGCTGTCTTTCTGTAAAATGGCTATGACGTTTCCTTGCTCTGCGAGGCATTGTGAACCTCATTTAAATCTTTCAGAGTAGAAATAATTCAGAAGAGATTACAAACATAGGTACAAATTTACCTCCCATAATGAAGCCAGTCCAGATAAGAGGGAAACTCAAGTAACTTGCCTACTCTCAGGTTTTTCAATAATAGAACAGTGCCTTCCCTGAGTTCAGGCAAAGTCTTAAGTCCTTCATGTTCCAGTTATAGGTTACATGCTTAGTGACACATTGAGACTTTAATTTTTCATCATCCCAACTAGGCTTCCTAGCCAGCATCAGCAAATAATTTTTAAAAATAGGCTCCTTAAAACAAGACTCATTCTAAAACTAGAAATTATTTTTCAAATACCAGATAAAGTTTTGGTGTGGAGTAAATTGGAGTATTCAATGTCAAGAAAAGTGCCTGATGATGCATTTCTTATTTATAGTAGAAAGAAGTAAGCAGGAAAGTGCTCAGTAACCCATTTAAATAACTAAACAGAAGCCCCTGATTCCAAGATGTACCAATTACCTCCATCTCTGACTCCTAGGGCATCATATGAAACTACAGTTCAAAGAATTTTCCCCACATTTTTAAACAATGATGCATACATGCAGGCCATTCATACAACATATCAGACAGCAGTGTTTAAATTACCCCATAAATGTTTAGGGTTTTAAATATATATGTATAAAGTATTTATTTATAGATCTAAAAGTATCAACTATTACTGCTTTGCCCTTATTTATGTTCCCCACAAGCTGGCCAACTACAAACTTTTAAAAGGAATTTGGCTTAAAAGATTTTGTGTGTTTGGCACTGACTATGGGTGTTAATCATTTCTGAGCTCACTTCTTTTTCTCTTCTGTTTATAATATTCTTTGGGAACTTCAAAACAGAAACCTGTTTCCTTATAGATTCTGCTTCCTCTCCGGTACTGTGCAAATTAATTTGTCCTGGATTGTTGACTATACTGTACAGTTGATAGCGCCAATCATTTCTATTTAATTTTTGTAGGAAAAAACATAAACATAGCAACAATGTGTTGAGGTTTTTCTGTTTTGGTGGGAGGGAAAAATATGTTGGGAAACACTGACATAACCAAAAAAAAAAGTTAGAAAAATATATAAAGCCAATTAAATTTAAACAAGTGGGAAATCGCTATTGTTGGGAACCAAATTCATTGAAAAATTAGATGAATAACATTTCTACCCTAAAGAAAGAGATGTTATAAATTCTACTTCAGTAGATATTGCTTCAAAAAATGAAAGTGATTTATGGCCAGGCACGGTGGCTCATGCCTGTAATCCCAGCACTTTGGGAGGCTGAGGTGGGCAGATCACGAGGTCAGGAGTTCGAGAACATCCTGGCCAACATGGTGAAACCCCGTCTCTACTAAAATACAAAAAATTAGCCATGCATGGTGGCGTGCGCCTGTAGTCCCAGCTACTCAGGAGGCTGAGGCAGGGGAATCGCTTGAACCCAGGAGGCAGAAGTTGCAGTGAATTGAGATCACACCACTCCACTCCAGCCTGGGTGACAGAATGAGACTCCATCTCAAAAAAAAAAAAAAAAAAAAAAAGAAAAGAAAGAAAGAAAGCAATTTACTTCTTTCTGGATTATTTTTTAAGGAAGAATATGTGCAATTAAGGTAACCTAATATTTTAGTAGAAAGTCTTAAACTCTACTATCTGGTGTGAGGAATATTAGAAACTAATTGTTTATTCACATCCCTTATTCACTGATCCTCCTTGAAATACTTTATTTTTCTGCTATTAGCACCTGCTTTGAGCCTACTAAATGATGGGCAAACAGACTGCCCAAACTTGGCAAACCGTAATTTTCTTGTTTCTTCCACAAGCTAAGGTTTCCACCCTTGGTCATGGGTACCAGTGAAAAAAGGCATATAGGGGAAAAGCTGTGCTCCTTTTCCCTTCTTATCATGAATACACCATCAAATATAATCTGAATACAGGTACTGAAACTTAGCTTTTATAAAATTTACCACTGATAAATCTTACTAATTACCCTTCAGGGAAGATGATGGAAATAATCACAGGATTGATTTAGAGATATTATGAAAATATGTTGGAAGCTTTAAGAATTTAAAAATGTTTTTCTTATATATAATACAAACAAAATATGTACATACATATTTTACAATATTGAGATCACGCTGCCTATACTACCTGGTTTCCCTTGCACTGGCTATTCCCTCTGCCTAAAACCCTCCTCCACATCTCCACATGGCTAGTGGCCTCACTCCTTCAACTCTTTGCTCTAATATTGCCTTTACAATGAGGCCTAATTTGGATTATTCCACTTATAATCACAATACGGCCCCATTCTGGAACTCTTAATGCCCTTGTCCTGTTCAATATTGATTTTGGCTGTAGTACTTGTTATTTTCTAATGTACTATATAATTCATTGTTTATTAAAGCTTTTATTTATGGTCTGTCTCTTTGCTCCTCCCCAACTACAATGTAAGTTCTTTGAGGACACATTAGTTCTATTTTGCCCACTGGTGATACTGCTTAGCACATAGTAAGTACTTAATATCTGTTTCGTTAACTAATTTAACTGCAAATTCTCTCTACATTAGATTGCATTCTCTATTTCTGAAAGTTCTTCTAAAACATCATGCTTGAGTATGCCATAGTTTATATAAACATTCCCAAATAGCAAACATTTCCATTATTTTCAGTATTTGCTATTATAAATAATGCTTTGCTAAACATACTTGTACATATACCTTTTACTATTTCCTTAGGATTTATCTCTAGATCTAGAATTTCTGAAAGGCAGTTATATACATTTTTAGAGCTCTTCGTACATATCACAAGCTCACTTCTAAAAAGTTTATACCAATTTACACTATCATTAGCAGTGTAAATGTCTCTAACTACATCTTCCCCAGTATTAAATATTACCTTTAAAATATCATCTTTAAACATTCGTTGTGCCAATTTTGGCATCTTAATGTTTTAACTTGGGATTTGCAGATTTTTATGAAATTTTTGATGTAAATTACAGATCTCCACGTGAGTAAAAACAGAGAATAAAATCATGGGCAGGCACGGTGGCTCACGCCTATAATCCCAGGACTTTGGGAGGCCAAGGCGGGTAGATGGCCTGAGTCCAGGAGTTTTGAGACCAGCCTGGGCAACATAGTGAAACCCTGTCTCTACAAAATATACTTGGAAGGTTGAGGTGGGGGAATCACCTGAGCCCAGGAGGTTGTGGCTGCAGTGAGTCGAGATCGCACCACTGTACTCCAGCCGAGGCAAATGCCATGAGACCGTGTCTCAAAAAAAAAAAAGAAAGAAAGAAAAAGAAAAAATCAGAAATCCCAATGTGTTGACCATTTCAAATCAAACAATATAAAATAGATAATGATGAAGCAGAGACACAGATTATCCAACCACAGGCAAGTGATAGATCAGATTGGGAAGCAATCCTCCCTTTAAACAACTACATATCAAGTTTGTTCTTAGGAAACTAAACATAATTAGTGATAATATTAGCATTTGGTCTTTAACTCACATACGCTTTTTATATCAGGTTAAAGTTTTTCCCAAATATCGACCCATTTATTCTAACAGCACTGCAAAAATGAGGATTAAGTTATTCAAGTGTTTGCTTAACCTAATGCTCTCACAGCAGTATACCTATGTCTAATTCCCATCCACCTGACTGCAATACCAGTCCACCTGGCACTGAAGCGACTACATCTGCGGTATAATCTCTTCAGTCTTTAGGGAGGCTCAAATTAGAAACCAGGAAATAGATTTCTGAAAATTTAGTCATAAAACTTTACACTTCTCCATTTGTGAGACAAATCATGGGAAAATATGTGAGGTTCAAATTGGCAGAGAGCAATCAGTCTCTTCCTTTTTTCTATAACAAAATGTTGAATGAAATACATTTATAATATCACTTTTATTAAATCTCATCTTCATAGGGAAGAAAAAAATGGCCCTTTAGTACTGTGTTGGGCACTTTACAGACATCATTTCGACTTCACAATAATGAGAGGGAGACATTATTACGTCCATTTTATAGATATGAGAACCGAAGCATAATGAGACCAAGGAACCACGGTCACACAGCCAGCAAATAGCAAGGCCGGGATTTCAGCATAGCCCCAAAACCTGTGCTATTTTTTTTAATGCATTGCTCTACTTGATTATAGATAATATTTGTTTAAGATCAGAATTCTGTGCCAGGGGCTAGTAACCAAAGACCTATGTGTAAATGATTCTGCAGGGCTTTGGCAGAGCTGTGCCATGAGAAGTGTGTTTCTTATCTTCGCCCACCTCTCGCTCCTTGGATATCTAGTATTTTGGTAATTGCTTAAGTTATTGACTGACCATCAAAATGTGATCTTATATAGTTTAATTTGTGGCCCCAACAGACATTTGAGAATGAAACAATTAAGACTCAAATAAGTGACACTAGGATGGTGGAAGTACAGACAACAGGGAGGAGTTCCACCTTTTCCTGACGCATCCCTTAGGGGTGGGGCAGGGAGTGAGGGCAAGAGCAGCAGAGGAGGCAAAAGTTGATGAGAGCCAGGGGAAGGAATAGTTTCTTTTCCCAGTCTTGGGTCTCTGTATTCTAGAAGTCCATTATGTAGAAAAGCTTTTTTCCAGGGTTCTTCTAGAACTGATTTCCAGCTGTAAGCACCAACTTGGCTACACTGATGTTTAAGTATTGAAAGACCTTCCTACCAGCTAGAAGTGATCTCTCCCTAAGTCCTCCCTCTCCAGGTGTCTCCATCACACGCCAGGACACACCCCACCACCATTCACAGACAGGGGCCTCCAGGACCCTGCCCCAGTGCCAGGAGCTATGAGCATTCTTTTCATCAGTGATCACATTGCAGGGCTAATGATATATCTTGAATATCACTTCTGGTGGTCCTCATCAAATACCTGACGGGAGCTTCTAGGCTCACAGGTTAGCTTAAAAGGGCCCAGGTGAGAGTAACAGCAGAAAGGAGAGCCTCACCCATTTCAAGAAGTAGCCACCCCTATAACTCTTCCTGCATTAAGAGGGTGTGACTCATAAAGGGAACCTCAAGTTTAAAAAAAAAAAAAAAAAAACAGAGCAAAGCAAAAACCATGCTCAGAACCTGTTAAACCACATCTTCGGGCAGGGGCAGCTCCCAAGTCAGGCTGAAGAGCACTGAAATCCCTCCTCGTGAACCAGCCCAGCTGCTTCCTTCTCTGGACAAGACTGCGCTTCTCAGGCAGGTCAGCTTTGCCAAAGAGAAACACGCTGCAGCCAGGAACATGCAGCACCAGATCATCAGCAAGGCCTGTGGCAGAGGGAATTTTAACCAAAGAAAATCACAATCAAGCCAAATTTTAAAAACCAAAGCATATAATTTTTTTGCTTGGTAAAACATATTTAACATAGAACTCATCATTTTAGTCATTTCTAAGTGTCCAGATCAGTGGCATGAAGTTGCACACTGTTGTGCAACCATCACCACTAAAGCACATGATTTATACAAATTTTAAACATCAAAGCTTAAACATAATGAATGTTCCATTGAAGTTAGTCTCACAATAAAAGCTTGCCTTGATACAAGGAGGCTTGAAGTTCTAACCCATTACAAATCTAATTTCACAGTGGAAATGTATATGTAGGATTAATGAAATTGGTGCCTTCAATTTTTGAACAATGTTATAATAGCCTCAACCTGTAAATATTGTTAGAAGGTATAAAAAGTTAGGAGGGCAAGGGCCAGTAACCACACTGTCTAATACAGTAGCCCCTAGCTATGTGTGCTATTAAAATTTAATTCTAATAAATTAAAATTTTAATTGGGATTTATCTCTAGAACTAGAGATAAAGTTTTAATCGATTAAAATTAAATAAAATGGGCCAGGGCAGTAGCTCACACCTATAATTCCAGTACTTTGGGAGGCTGATGCAGGAGGATAGTGTGAAGCCAGGAGTTCTAGAACAGCCTGGGAAACATAGACTCCTATCTCTACAAAAACTAAAAAAAGAAAAGAAAAAAATGAAAAATGAAGTTTTTTAGTTGCACTTGTCACATTTCAAGTACTTAACAACCACACATGGCTAGTGGTCTCCATACTGGACAGCACAGACGAAGAACATTTCCATCGCCACAGAAAGTTCTACTGGACAGCCCTGGGCCAGATGCTATATAAGGAAGCCTAATATTTAAACACAATCGGAGATTACTCTAAATGGCAGAACATTTTTCATCTTCCTCTGCCATTCTTCATATCTGGATTCTCTGGATATGACTTTATCTTCTCAAGGCAAAATACAGAATTGCTGGGCTTTTCTAGATTACTCCTTCACCGGACCTCTGCTTGTTTTCTAGGGGCTAATTATAGTCCCCTGTAAGCAAGCACAGAGATGGCATACATTTTTGTCTGATATACAACATGTAGGTGCTTAGGGAATTCTAGTGCTGGCCTGGGATAGCAGGAGCGCAGGCCTTCTTTATTTGTTCCATATCATGGATCATCAAAATCAGGGCTGAGATGAGACCTCTGGCCACAAAAAGCATAGGAGACCGTCCCAACTGCAATTTCAGGGTGTATTATTTGTTTAATTCTAATTCAGGCTGCCATGTTAATGGAGGAAATGAAATGTGGAAGACACTAAAAAAAGACTGGGTACCACTGGGGTGTAAAAAGTCTTGGGAAATGTTTTGGTTTTGGTGGTTGTTTGTTTTTTGAGATGGAGTCTCGCTCTGTTGCCCAGGCTGGAGTGTAGTGGTGAGATCTTGGCTCACTGCAAACTCCGCTTCCGCGGTTCAAGCAATTCTCCTGCCTCAGCCCCCCAAGGAGCTTGGATTACAGGCACGTGCCACCATACCCGGCTAATTTTTTATTTTTATTTTTATTTTTAGTAGAGACAGGGTTTCACCATGCTGGCCAGGCTGGTCTTGAACTCCTGACCTTGTGATCTGACCTCCTCGGCCTCCCAAAGGGCTGGGATTACAGGCATAAGCCACCATGCCCAGCCTAGTTTTTTGTTTGTTTTTTGAGATGGAGTTTCACGCTGTCGCCCAGGCTGCAGTGCAGTGGCATGATCTTGGCTCACTGCAACCTCAGCCTCCTGAGTTCAAGGGATTCTCCTGCCTCAGCCTCCAAAGTAGCTGGGATTACAGGAACCCGCTACCATACCTGGTTAATTTTTGTATTTTTAGTAAACAGAGTTTTACCATGTTGGCCAGGCTGGTCTCGAACTTCTGACCTCAAGTGATCTGCCTGCCTCAGCCTCCCAAAGTGCTGGGATTAGAGGCGTGAGCCATCACGCCCAGCCTGGGAAATGTTCTTTCTCTGAGTCAGGTAGGGACTCCAGCATTAGAAGTCCCTAGTATTGTAGATACCATAAAGCCAAGAAAATCTCCCAAGTTTATTTTAGCCCTAATGATTTCTGTTTCATTAACACTACTTTAAGGTACAGGCATGTCTCAGAGATATTGTGGATTTGATTCCAGACCACAGCAATAAAGCAAATATTGCTGGCAAATATCACAGTGAAGCAAGTCACATAAATTTTTTGGTTTCCCAGTGCATATAAAAGTTATGTTTATATTATACTGTAATCTCGTAAGTGTTTAATAGCATTATGTCTGCAGAAACCAATATATATACCTTAATTTAAAAATACTTTATTGGCCAGGTGCAGTGGCCACTTAGGGAGGCTGAGGAGGGAGGATAGCTTGAGATCAGGAGTTTGAGACCAGCCTGGGCAACATAGTGAGACACCATCTCTACAAAAAATAAACAAAATTACCTGGGTGTGGTGGCGTATGCCTGTAGTCCCAGCTACTGAAAAGGGTGAGGTGGGAGGATCACTTGAGCCTGGAAGGTCAAGGCTGCAATGAGCTGAGATCATGCCACTGTACTCCAGCCTTGGTGACAGAGCTAGACCCTGCCTCAAAAAAAACCAAAAACTTTATTGCTAAAAAATGCTAAGGCTTCAGCAAGTCATCATCTTTTTGCTGGTGGACATTCTTGCCTTGATCTTGATGGTTGCTGACTGATCAGGCTGATGGCTGCTGAAGGCTGGAGTGGCTGTGGTAATTTGTTAAAATAAGACCACAGTGAAGTTTACTGTATCAATTGGCTTTTCCTTTCACGAAAATTTCTCTGTAGCATGTGATGCTGTTTGATAGTATTTTACCCGTGGTAAAACTTCTTTCAATATTGGAAACAATACTCTCAAACTCTGATGCTGCTTTATCAATTCAGTTTATGTAATATTCTAAATCTTGTGTTGTCATTTCAACAGTGTCCATAGCATCATCACCAGGAGTAGATTCCACATCAAGAAACTTCTTTTTTTGCTTCATCCATAAGAAGCAACTCCTCTTCCATTCTAGTTGTTGGGTTTTTTTGTTTGTTTTGGAGACAGCATCTTGCTCTGTCACCCAGGCTGGAGTGCACTGGCATGATGTAGGCTCACTGCAACATCTGCCTCCTGGGTTCAAGTGATTCTCATGCCTCAGCCTCCCAAGTAGCTGGGATTACAGGTGTGTGCCACCACTCCCAGCTAATTTTTGTATTTTTAGCAGAGATGGGTTTCACTATGTTGGCCAGGTTGGTCTTGAACTCCTGGCCTCAAGTGATCCGCCAGCTGCAGCCTCCCGAAGTGCTGGGATTACAGGCGTGAGCCACCTTGCTGGGCTCCATTCAAGTTTTATGATGAGATTTCAGCAATTCAGTCACATCTTCAGGTTCTACTTCTAATTTTAGTTTTCTTGCTATTTCCACCACAGCTGCAGTGACTTCCTCCACTAAAGTCTTAAAGTCACCCATGAGGGTTGGAATCAACTTCTTCCAAACTCCTCTTAATGTTGATACTTTGACTTCCCCCCAAGAATCATGAATGTTCTTAATGGCATCTAGAATGGCAAATCCTTTCCACAAGGTTTTCAATTTACTTTTTCCAGATCCATCAGAGGAATCATTATCTATGGCAGCTGTAGCTTTACAAAATGTATTTCTCAAATAATAAGATGTGAAAGTCAAAATTACTCCTTGATCCACGGGCCGCAGAATGGATGCTGTGTTAGCAGGCATGAAAACAACATTAATCTCCTTGTACATCTCCATCAGAGCTCTTGGGTGGCAAGGTGCATTGTCAATGGGCAGGAATATTCTGAAAGGAATATTTTTTTCTGAGCAGTAGGTATCAACAGTGGGCTTAAGATATTCAGTAAACCATGCTGTAAACAGATGTGCTGTCATCCAGGCTTTGTTACTGCATTTATAGGGCACAGACAGAGTAGATTTAGTACAATTCCTAAAGGCCCTTGGATTTTCAGAATGGTAAATAAACATTTGACTTCGACTTAAGGTCATCAGTTGCATTTGCCCCTAACAAGAGAATCAGCCTGTTCTTTGAAGCCAGGCATTGACTTCTCTCTAGCTGTGAAACTCCTAGATGGCCTCTTCTTCCAACAGAATGCTGTTTTCATCAACACTGAAAATCTGTTTAGTGTAGCCACCTTCATCCTTTTTTTTTAAATTTTTGTAGAGACAGAGTCTCACTATATTGCCCAGGCTGGTCTCAAACTCCTGGGCTCAAGCAATCCTCCCACCTCAGTCTCCCAAAGTGCTGGAATTACAGGAATGGCCACCATGGCCATCCTACCTTCATCCTTGCTCTTAGCTAGATATGCCAGGCTCCAGCAAGATACCAGGCTCCAGCAAGATACCAGGCTCCAGGTAACTTGCTGCAGCTTCTACATCAGCACTTGCTGCCTTACCTTGCACTTTTATGTTATGGAGGGAGCTTCGTTCCTTCAATCTCATGAACCAATCTCTACTAGATTCCAACTTCTCTTCCATAGCATCATCAGCTATCTCACCCTTCACAGAATAGAGGAAGAGTTACAGCCTTTCTTTGGATTAGGCTTTGGCTTAAGGAAATGTTATGGCTGGTTTGATCTTCTATCCAGACCACTAAAACTTTCTTCATATCAGCAATAAAGCTGTGTTGCTTTCATATCATTCATGTGTTCACTGTAGTAGCACTTTTATTTTCCTTTAAGAACTTATCCTTTGCATTCACAACTTGGCCAACTGACACAAGAGGCCTAGCTATTGACCTGTCTCAGCTTTCAACATGCCTTCTTCACTAAGTTTAATCATTTCTAGCTTTTTATTTAAAATAAAAGATGTGAGACTCTTCCTTTCACTTGAACACTTAAAGGCCATTGTTGGGTTATTAACTGGCCTAATTTCAATACTATTGTGTCTCAGTAAATAGGGAAACCCAAGGAAAGGAAGAGAGATGGGGGAACAGCCAGTCGATAAAGCAGTTGGAATACACAACATTTATCAGTTTTCTCTTATGTGGTTGTGGTTCATGGCACCCCAAACATCAAAGATCACTGATCGCAGATCACCATAAGAGACATAATAGTGGCTGGGCATGATGGCTTATGCCTGTAATCCCAGCACTTTGGGAGGCTAAGGCAGGCAGACTGCCTGAGCTCAGGAGTTAGAGACCAACCTGGGCATCATGGTGAAACCCCATCTTTACAAGAAATACAAAAATTAGCCTGGCATGGTGGCACACACTTGTGGTGCCAGCTACTTGGGAGGCTGAGATCAGAGGATTGTTTCAGCCTGGGAGACCAAGGCTGCAGTGAGCCATAATCATGCCATTGCACTCCAGCCTGGGTGACAGAGCAAGACCCTGTCTCAAAAAAAAAAAAAAAAAAAAAGAAAAAAGAAAAAGAAAAAAAAGATATAATAGTAATGAAAAGGTTTGAAATATTGTGAAAATTACCAAAATGTGACAGAGACACAAAGTGAACACACACTGTTGGAAACATGGCACCAATGGACTCACTTGATGCAGGGTTGCCACAAACCTTTAATTTGTAAAATAATGCAATAAAGTCACAATGAGCAAGGTAAGCCAGTACTAAAGGGCCACAGCTCCTGGGGTGGGGTGGGGCTAGAAGCCAGGGATACAGTCAACTGAAGTTTAGGAATTGCAAGATAATGTTTAGGTAGTGATACAGTTGGGATGTTTGTCCCCTCCGAATCTCATGTTGAAATGTGATCCCCAGTGTTGGAGGTGGGGCCTAATGGGAGGAGTTTAAGTCATAGTAGCACATCCTTCATGAGTGGCTTGGTGCCCTCCCATGGTAATGAGTAAGTTCTTATTTTATGAGTTCACACAAGAGCTGGTTGTTTAAGGAGCCAGTATCTCTCTTGCTCCCTCACTCACCATGTGACACACCTGTTCCCCCTTTGCCTTACAGCTATGAGTAAGAGCTTCCTAAGCCTTTACCAGAAGTCCAGTAGATGCTGGTGTCATGCTTGTACAGCCTGCAGAACCATGAGCCAAATAAACCTCTTTTCTTTATAGATTACCAGGTCTGGAGTATTCATTCATAGCAATGCAAATGGACTAACACAGGCAGTGAGCTAAATTCTCCCCTCAAATCTACAATGGTTGAGGAGGTGGCAAGAGAAATGGGAGAATATTTAGGAAAGGTTAGAACTAAATTCTGACAACTCTCCAAATTGTTCTGGTCACATGTATGTGCTCCAGCCATAACTTAGTGTAACTCACATTTGGGCTGCTGCAGTAGCCTAAAAGCACAAACTGTGATGCCCAAAAGCCTGTCCTGCTAAATACATGTTTCCTGGCCCTGCCCAGCTCTTTGCCCACCCAGGCCAGCACCTCCATTTGGAGCTACAATTCTGGAGCACTGCCTAAGTTTATATAGGCAGAATGCTTACAAAGGAAATTCTTTAATCTGGTTCCTAAAGGGCAAAGCACTGGGAGATATTTGTGGTAGCAACCCCCAGCTGTCTGCAATTGGAGATTCAAGGGCAGGGGTGCCCTTTAATTTACTGGGGTACCACTTTAATTTACAGGGGTACCACTTTAATTTAGTGGAAACAACATATGTTTTTAAGTCCAGAAAGTATAGGATTGAATACCATTTCTGCTCCTTAATAGCTATTTAATCTTGAACAATTTACTTTACATTTCTGAGTCTTAACCTCTCTATCTGTAAAATGGAAAAGAAAGAAAGAAAAAAAAAAAGCTTTCTCTAAATCACCAATTCCTTATCTAGAAGTTTCTCAGTCAAAAAAAAGAATAGGTTGGGCGCGGTGGCTTACGCCCATAATCCCAGCAGTTTGGGAGGCTAAAGCAGGTGGATCACTTGAGGTCGACAGGTCAAGACCAGCCTGGCCAACATGGTGAAACCCCATTTCTACTAAAAATACAAAAATTAGCTGGGTGTGGTGGCGGGCACCTGTAATCCCAGCTACTTGGAGGCTGAGGCAGGAGAATCACTTGAACACAGGAGGCGGAGGTTGCAGTGAGCCGAGATTGCACCATTGCACTTCAGCCTGGGTGACAGAGCAAGACTCCGTCTCAAAAAACAATAAATAATAATAAGCATTTATCCTGTCCTTCCTGCATGAACAGTATTTTAGGGTAGCTAGACAGTCCAAACTGATGAGAAAAAAATTTTAATAGAAAAAAATCCAACTAATAAATGTGGAAGTGATGATAGAATTAGAAAATCACAATTTTGCAGCACCTAAAAATATGATTGTTTTAGGCAAAGATTATGAATGGATGAAACCCTCCTGAAAAGTCAATTAGGAACTTCACAACATCAAAGGCAGATGATGTTTGTATCACCAGAAGTGAGACACCCAGGCACTGCAGCCTCCTGCTGTGATGCAGTGTGAAGCACACAGCCCACCTTTGAAGAATTCCTGCCAAAAAATTAAACTTCAACTAATCAGGCCTCTGGAGCTAACAGAGTTTACAGGAAATGTGAGAGATAAAGACACAAATTAAATGACACCATAAGGAAGCAAACAGATCCAGAATGTGGAAATTCTATAGGATAACTGACTCAGATTCTGCAACAAGTAAATGGCAGGGAAAAAACTGGGGGATTTGGGGGGACAGGGAGACTGGTCTAGATCAAAACAGACTCAGAGATACAACAATCAGTGTGATGTATGAGCCATGTTAGATCTAGATTCAAACAGGCCCCTATAAAGAGATATTTGCCTGGATTATACACTGGGTGTTAGATGGTATCATCAAATTATCATTTTGTTGGGTGTGATGGTGGCATTACAGTTAGGTAAGAAAATATTCGAATTGCTTAGAGATGTATATTAACTATGAAGGAGTGAAATAACGTGATCTTCGGAATTTGCTTTAAAATTATTTACTAAAAACAAAAGGAAAATGAAGGAGATGCAAGGAGAGAAAAATAACAGCAAGTAAAGGAAAAAAATGAAAAAGAAACTACCCCATAGGATGGATAGAGATTGGATAAATTAAGAAAACCATGTAGCCCAATGTCTGGTACAGAGCATAACTCAATAAATAGCTCCCTTTCCCTTTTGCAAGCCTAAGCCACTGTTTTGAATTCTGAGTTCTGAATACCCTCCTAGGCTGGCATGTACCTACTTACTAGAAATGCTCCTATATTTTAACAGTTCCTCCTCCATTCTGTCATCTACATAAATTCATCATGGAAGAAATAAAGCTTGATTTTTGCTCTCTAATGAAGCAAGAAAATGAAATATTACATTATTCTTGTTACAATGAAGAGATAACCAAGGCCAAAATAATATTTAGCAATAAAGACAGTACAATACCCTCTTCATACTCAAGGAAATAACATTTGTGTTTCTAATGACTGCAATCCAAGGGTCTATAGTAAGTAGGTATTTGTAATTTTGTTGGAAAACAAATTTAGACAGCCTGTGTTTCAAAAAAAATCTCATATTTAGTCAGAGAATTACTTACTACCAAGCTATTTTATTTGTGATATGAATTGTATATTCAAAATGGCTAATTTTGATTTTCTCAATTAATCTGCATAAAAATCATCCCCTGTAACTTCAAATGTCCACATCAAGCAAATCATATTGGCCTCTTAAAGAAGATAATAATTCTGAATACTTCAAGCTCAAGCCTGTGGAAAACTGTCTCATCAGTTTTCAAGTAAGTGGCATTATCATTTAAAGCAAAAGTTTTGTTCAGATTTGCTGTACAGCCACTGCTTACTGTAGCTCTCTTAGCTGTTTGTTCCACTTCCCTCTACAGTGGAACCAAACTTAAGCTTGTGAAAGAGTCCCAGGAAACCCAAACTCCTGAATTAACTCCTGCTTCATATTTGTGTCCTCCCTCTCCTGGAATTCATTTCTCCCATTCTTGTGTTAGAATATTCTACAGCTTTTGTTTGTTTTTATTGACAGTATCAAATCTAATAGACTTGTACTAAATAAACTTGAGCTTTTGTTTTCCATTCTGAGTTTCAAAATCCCAGAAGGCAGTGCCTTCTAGTTACTCAATAAAGGTTTATCAAATTGAATGAACTGACTTTGCTTCCTAAGCACTTTGTTGATGTTGGCGCTGCAAACCTGGAATATCAGTGTCCATTCTAAACTAACAAATGGGAGTAAGGAGTCACTCTGCTAACAAAACAAGAAGAGAGTTCAACACCAGCGAGAACATATTGTATTCCTAGTGAGAAACCATGGGATTAATTTTCCACAGTCGTGTTAACATTGTATGCTCTATCCTTAGAGTAGTGGTCATATTCACAGCAGTCAAAACCACATGTACCTGTGGGATATCCATGCTGATCAGCTTTGGTAGACAAGGCATATATATGAATCACCTGTTCAGAAAGAACATAATGCCATCATGCAGTTTTGAAACAGGCAAAACAAAACTGCAGCTTCTGAAATCACTCTTTATTAAAAGACCAATTTTTTTTAGGTTATTTCTTTCCCCCAATTTAAGAAGCTTTTCCCACTGCTATGGTCAGTGGTTCTGCCCTTTCCAATTTCTCTGGTCATATCCTAAAAGGGTTGATTTAAGGAAATATTGAAATGCTTTTTAAAAATATATTTTTTTTAACCTTCATGTTTGGCTGACCTTATTTGCTATAAAATAATTTTTAGTCATTTCTAAATATGAATATCTAGCACTTTCTTTTCAGGCTTAACTTTAGAGACGTCTGTTGAGTTTGGTTATATTCCTTTTTGCAGGAGAATCGATGCAGTGAGATGTTTCTCAGTGCAATGAGAAGTTTAAGCTTCATATTTATAACACAAATGTCTTTTCTAAGCCTATAACAGACATAATTGTGGCTAAAATGTAGTATTTTATTAAGACTATACAACAGTAAAAGTAGTACATGAATTCAGGACTTAAGAATCTGCTTAATTAAATGTATCTGTCTACAGTGGTATTTAATATCATTCTTTTCCCTTCTGCTTTTCTTTCTTTCAGGAGCAATTTAGGACTACTGATATAAATGGACCTGAAATTGAATTGTTAAACAGAACTACATTTCAGCAGCTCAAGGAATATAACTCATTCGTTTTGTTATATTTCTGATGCCAGCCAAAATGCAGAACTTAGAAAAAAGACCTCAGTTCTGTCATTCCCTTTCCTCCAGGAAAAGTTAAATTCTCTTTTCTGTGACCTACTGCATAAATGCATGGTTCATTATTATTCTTAAACTGGATTCAAATGATACTCAAAAAAGTATCAAACCTTTCCCTAAGCACAAACCAATCAAAAAGAGCATTTTCCAACCTATATCACCTGAGACTCAAATCAAGTAGAAAAAAAAAAAAGCTCAAAATCTAAAAATTAAACTGGGTGCTAGACTTAAAATCTTACAAGCATCCTCTAGTTTTAGTATAGCTGTTAATATAGCCAAGGTTTTTTTATTTAGTTGATTTTTTACTTTCATATTTTTTAATGAGAAGAAGGTAAAATTCTCTACCAGAAGTCATAAAAATTTCAGATGATAAGACAGATAGCCCTAAAAGTTTTTGCCTAAACTCATGCACATAAACTAAAACTGGCCGATTAATCTCGCTACAGTATGTTTAAAAAGAGTGGCATTTGAAAATACAGTATAGCAGTGTGATGCTGCACTGCCTCTAATTAAGTGCAGACTAGGAAAAATTATTCTTAGTTTAGTCTATGAAAGGGGGGTGGTGGAAATTTCTCTCTTTGCAATTCAAAATTATTTTAAAGATAGAACATTTCTTTTCCAATGTCTTCATTAAACAGAGCTGTTAAGAATTGTCTCCCAACCATCCCCAAAGAGTACAAAGCTAACCAGTATTCGTCCCATATGCTCTGCTTTGAAGTGTGAAGCTGTGACCATCCCACTAGACTCTTACACCACCATCAAAGCCGTCTCATTACGCCCAGTGCTGAGAGTTAAAGCGCGGGGCCCTAACCGCTCCAACACAAACACTGCATTAACAAAGCGACCGCAATATTCCTCCCCCACATGGCTAGAACTTGAAGAAATTTTTACCATATGTACACATGCACGAGATACAGAAATTTATTGTGCTAGAACATCATTGAGAAGCACATTAAACATGCTGACTAGAACTGGATGTTATTCTAAGGGACTGAAAAAAATAAAATGCAGCTGATCTTTATGATGAAAGAGCAGAAACATCAGGCTGAAAAATGAGATCAAGTGCAATTCCTAAATTGCATTTCGACTGACACGTTCTGTTGCCTGTTTTTTCTTGAGGTAGCAGAAAACAATTTAAGGGAAGAAACAAAACTACTGCACATCACTGGATGCTACTGTTTACTCCATCATGTTTCATTTCAAAAGCACGAACTTAAAAACCACGATAGGCTGATAACAACATCTATGCCTCCAAATGAACAGGCCTTGCTAAGAAAAATTTCACTTGCATCTCTGAGTTGTCAGTTTATTATTGGCATGACAGTAAAAAATAAAATGCAAAGAAAAAACTTATTTATTATGGAAATGAGGTCAGGATAAGCACTTAATTGATTTTCATGTAAAATTAATCTGGAAAAAACATTTTTAAATGTTTTAACCTAACAATTCCATTCCTTTGTATTTGCTCTAGGAAAAGCTTTGCATTTGTGCACAAGAGAGACTATCCAAGAATGTTCATCATTGCATTATTTGATCTAGAAAAAACAAGAAACAATCTGAATGTCCACAAACAGGAGAACAGACAAAATGTGTTATATTCATATTATGATCATTATAAAGCAGGTAGAATGAAATAGAACTATATGTAATACCATGGATATATTTCTAAGCTATCTTGCTGAATGAAAAAATTATAGTATAAGAGCATTTCTAATACAAACATATGCAAGCAATACTATATTGGATTTATTGGTTTATACATGTATGTAAGTAAAGCATGTAGAAAATTCTGGATTTGGGACATGCTATACTCTTACCATAACTTGGCAGGGGGACATTCAGAGAACCAGGAATAAGAGTAGTGATCAGAGGTGAATTTTAAACTTAACTATAGTACTCGAAATTTTGAAACAGAGAATTAATTTTAAAAAATCAGGCAAGGTCTAATAAATAAATGTTTGTGAGGATTCTTTGTTCTATTACTGTCTTGATAGAAAAAACTACAAGTGAGTTTCTTAATGTGTCAAAGTCTGCTTTCCAGCTGTGGAATGAAAAAATTGGACCTATCTACTCTCCTCCCTATAAACAGAAAAATAATGTGACCTCAAACTCTTAAAATACCACACAATTTCATGGAGATACAGATATAAGTATTCATGAAAGTATACAGTATATCAGGAGTTTGGGGCATATTTTACATATATATTTCATAACCAATAATCCAACGTTATTTCCTTGCATATAACATATAGTTTCATAGAGATATGTATACAGAAGCTTATTATTCCTTTGTAGGGCATATGCTGATATATTTACCACTTTGTGCAGATGTGATATAATTCATTTAAAGAATTATACTTTCCTGAGTGGCCTAACATATTTAACTTATACTGTACTCCATAACTCATTTTACTGTGTCCTGTGGTGCCTTCTAATGGCTTCACACACAGATTTCATGGCCTCAGTTTTGTTGGTAGAAGGTACTTTGTTATACTTCTCTAAAAGTCACAATAGCATTTACTATAGGAAATGGAAACATAACAGGCACTCCAAGACTGTCTGGATGTTCACAAACACCTCTCCATTTATTTTCATAATATTTCTCTGAAATAGGTACTGAATATCATTTTGCAAACGGAGAACTGACAAAGGAGAAGCTGTTTGCTATAGAACTTAAATTTCAGAGCTGAAAGCACTTCAGACATCTCTTGCTCAAGTGATTTTCTAACATCTTGCTGTGCAATCCCTTTTCTCAGAAGGTACCTTATTTGGAATCTTGCTACATAAAGCAGAAAAGGGGGATCCACTCTCTTTATGGTGAAAGGGACTCTCCTGGGCTCCAACTACTCTGTACCCCCTCCACAAGGCAATGGAGAATTACTAAAAATAATGACAGCCAGTAGGAGGCAGAAGACCTGGGGCTTTACACAGTCATCAGTTATCATAACCATCCTGATAGGATGATATTATTCTCCCATTTTACAGATACAAAAACTCTTAGAGACCGAAAAAGAAGAGACTAAAAAATTTTCTCAAGCCAGTTGGCAAACAAGTAGCAGATGTGGGATTTGAACTAAGATTGTTCAGCTCCTCAATTTTTTTTTTTTTTTTAAGACAGACTCTTGCTCTGTTTCCCAGGCTGGAGTCCAGTGGCACCATCACAGCTCACTGCAGCCTTGCCTTCCAGACTCAAGCAATCCTCCCACCTCAGCCTCCCAAGTAGCTGAGATTAGAGGTACACAGCACCATGTCTGGCTAATTTTTTTTTAATTTTTTGTAAAGATGAAGTCTCACAGTGTTGCCCAAGCTGGTCTGGAACTCCTGAGCTCAAGCAATCCACCTGCCTCGACCTCCCAAAGTGCTGGGATTACAGGCATGAGCCAGTGTGTCCAGTTTCAAATTCTTATCCTGCCCACTTCCCATCTTGCTTCCCTGTCTAACCACAGTGGAATGTGATGTTATTGGTTAGTTCATGCTGATCAGAGACTGACAGGCAGATCTATACATATACATCCTGAGTGGGTGGAATCAGTATTGACCTTTCACTTGCATATATTGCTCCCTGCTTGTTAAGGACCTCTCGCTCTCTTTCAGAGAAGCTATAGAGATGCTAAAGGTTCCCCAAAGAGTAGTTCAGATGGGTCATGGCGAAGCCTTGGGGATGGCCAAGAATCCTTCTGCTGGATAACATATCAGCAATGTATAAATAGCCTTCAGCATTAAGCCTACTCCCCACAGCAACAAAGAGTTAACTTGGCTCTTCCACCTATTTGGTGCTCCTCAAAAGGGCAAACAAATGCTTTGCATGAGTTACTTTGCTTTCCTTGTGTATGTTCAGCTCTCAAGCCTCTTCTTGGCTGCTGGCCACAGACAACACACAATAATCTCTCAGTGGTCTCAAACCTGGCACTACCTCTCACCATTTGCCCCCCAAAGGAGTCAAGTCCTGCCCTCCCCCTTTTCATATCCCCACCTTTCAGATAACGACCATTTCCACACACCCTTCTCCAACCTCTTTCAACTATGTTTTGGAGACAAATGCTTTCCACTCATTACTGATGTTTTCTTCCACATGGAGAGAGCTCTGCTCATCTTGCTGTCTGTTACAGGCTGAATTGCGTTCTCCAAAAATGCATATGTTGAAGTCCTGGCTCCCAGTACCTCGGAATATGACCTTATTCTGGAATAGGGTCATTGCAGATGTAATGAGTTAAGATGAGGTCATACTACAATAGGTTGGGTCCCTAATCCAATATGACTTGGGTCCTCATAAAAAGGGGAGATTGAGACACAGACAATATACAGAAAGAACGCCACATGACCAAGAAGAAGGTCAAGTGCAAGCCAAGATGGGACACACCCCTCAGAAGGAACCAACCCTACCGCCACCCTGATCGCGGACTTCTAGCCTCCAGGATTGTGAGACCATAAATCTCTGTGGTTTAAGCCACCCAGACTGTGGTACTTTGTTACTGCAGCCCTAGTAAACTAAAACACCAGCCTCGCTCCCTCCTAACTTTCATTCTCTGATGGGAAGTTTGGGAGAGAAACCGGATGTGCACAGGCCCACCCTGCCTCCCTCTTCCTTCTTAGGAGCTGGTTTTCAGCAGGAAACACACATTCCAGGCCACTCTTCCTTGCCATAAAGCTGTCCAACCTCAGGCCTTGGCTGCCCGGTGCTGCCTGTGACTGGCTGGGTTAGTCTAATTCTCTGGTAGGGTAGGCCCAGCCGCCAATACTAGTTTTATCAGTAATAAAGTTAGTGTAGCATCGCCATTTCTCATCTGCCTTTCTCTTCTGTGGGGCTGGTTCCAAATGTGGGAAAGGAAGACGTGTATTATTTGTCATGCTCTCCTCTTAAACCCACCCCAATACTCTTATTTCCCTGAGGGGAGGGAGTGAAGTGACCTTCTTCTTTCTCTGCTCTCTTTCTAATTTCGTTGCTATGCTATATAAACTTTGTGTACTGCTTTCCCAAAGCCTCTGCTTTCGACTGCCAAAAATTCTGGCTGTGTGGTGGCTCATGCCTATAATCCCAGAGCTTTAGGAAGCCAAGGCAGGAGGATCACTTGAGGCCAGGAGTTCCAGACCAGCCTGGGCAACAAAGCAAGACCCTGTCTCTACAAAAAATAAACTTAAAGATTAGCTGGACATGGTGATACATGACTGTAGTCCAAGCTATTCAGTAGTCTGAAGCACGAGAATCACTTGAGCCCAGGGGGTCAAGGCTGCAGTGAGCTAGGATTGCACCACTGCACTCCAGCCTGGGCAACAGGCAAGTTCCTGTCTCTAAAATAAATAAATAAATCAAACATGAACACTATTACTTCTGCATTGTCACTATAACAATCCTATAATTCCCCTCAAGGTAGGTAACTCAGACCGTCCCGCACAGGCTATGGGGAAAAGAAAAGCACAACAATTAGTATCTCAAAATATTATCTTACTACATACGTTTAGGTAATTAAAGTTGGAGAATGAATTATTCAACCTATGTAACTTTAATAGTCACATAATAAAAGATAATTAATTAATGATGCTATAATTATTGTAATATCGTAATCCATTGTTGTCATTATTATTGCAGGCTGTGAGTCTCCTGAGAAGCACACTCTTACTCTACCAATAGAGAACAGGTGGATGGGTTGGTGGGTGCATGACGGTGTGGAGAGACTTGCACTTAATCTACAAGCCCATCAACGTTATTAACATCATTGTATCATTTCTTCAGAGTTTTCTAATCCTAGTGGCCTTGACACTGGAAGCCACTATAAAAGCTAGGAAGGAAAGATAAAAGGAAAAGGGATTCAGGAAAAACATCTCCACAGTTACGGGGCCTAGGCTCAAAAATACCAGGGCCTAGTATTCAGTCACCTGTTATAAACCCTTACTAGATCCACAATCTCTAAAACACCATCAGCAATCATATAAAATACCAAACTCTGCGTGTTGTAGATATCTACTGAAAATCAGAAAACCTAAAACCCCTCAACTTTGAGGCTCCCCAGGGCTCCCTTTGTTAGTAAGGGGTGAATGTTTGATGTCTCCCACCATGACTCCTGATTTAACACTGAGTGTCTTAAGAGACCTTTTAGCTAGGTGAAGTGGTTGGCTGGGGAGGGGGCTCCTAGTTTTTAACTGTAAATCTCACCTGTGGCTTCTAGATTGGGAAACAATTACAAGAAGTGTATAGTCAGGCAGCATGGATTTCATGTAACCCCTCATTTGTTCCAATTAGGAGATTCTTATAAGACATTTATTCTTGTTGATATTTCTTTTTCTGTTTGTTTTGTGTTCTTATAAGACATTTATTCTTGTTGATATTTCTTTTTCTGTTTGTTTTGTGTTTGAGATAGGGTCTCGCTCTGTTGCCCAGGCTGGAGTACAAGTAGCACATCACGGCTCACTGCAGCCTCAACCTCCTGGGCTCAAGGGATCCTCCCATCTCAGCTTCCCAAGTAACTAAGACTACAGGCACGCACTACCACACCCAGCTAATGTTTTTTATTTTTATTCTTTGTAGAGACAAAGTCTCCCTATGTTGCCCAGGCTGGTCTTGAACTCCCGGGCTCAAGCAATCCTCCCACCTTGGCCTCCCAAAGTGCTGGGATTATAAGCATGAGCCACCACTCCCAGCCACTTGTCAATATCTCAATAAACCCTACTGCTTTTATATCAAGAGTGAGACAGGGGGCCAGCCGTGGTGGGCAGATCCCTTGAGCCCAGGAGTTTGAAACCAGCCTGGGCAACACAGGGAGACCCCATCCTACAAAAATTAAGCAGGCATGGTGGTACATGCCTGTAGTTCCAGCTATTCGGGAGGCGGAGGTGGCAGGATCACTTGAGTCTGGAAGGTCAAGGCTACAGTGAGCCACAGTTGTGCCACTGCACTCAGCCTGGGTGACAGAGCAAACCCTGTTTCAAAAAAAAAAGAAGTGATACAGGGAAAGAGTAAAAGCCAATATCAGGGTATGGTATCAAGCTGTGAGCAATTGGGACTCAATCCTGCTGAGATGGGCCTCAGAATTGTCCATCTCAGGGACAAAAGAGGCAAGCATTCATCTACCAGCTCTGGTCCCCCACAGGTCAAGTGTTGCCCGATGGGGTTAACTTGCTTGCTCACTCACACTGCAGGTTGTAGCAGAGCCACAGTAAGAGAAAAGAGTGCAGCTTTTTCAAGTATGGCTGGGTTCATCCATAACTGCTGGTCATGGAAGATTAAGTTTGTTTATCCCAGTTCTCCCATTTGGCCTTTCCTTCTTCATTAGTACCTCCGTTTTACAGTGGTTGGTAGACTCCTCTTGCATTTATTCAGCCTGTGGCAACATGCATTTATGAGCAACCCGGTAACTCTCCTTCATAGTTAAAATGTACTAAAGTCACTGGAAATCAATCTTAATATTTTAAGTACTTTCCCAATGCACAATCCCTTGTTTTCGCAGATTTTTCTATGGTGGCAGTATTCCTGTAATTCTCCAACTAAATGCTATGCCCTAAATATGTTTACACACATTTGTAAAATCGACTATTGTTTTTACGCTATGGCAATGAGGGTAGTGTTGATGGTGGTTAGAACTATATCAGAACCCAGCATCTAAATTGACTGATCTCAACCAAATCCAACACTGTCTTATGAGACAATCTCCATAGCAACTGGAGAATCAGAGTAGAAATTCTTAAAGTGAAAAGTTGTTCCTGATTTGCCAGATCAGCCCATGTTTTGACAATCTGTAATAAGGTAATCAAAGGGTCTCAAGACTACCATGGGAGTGTTGACGCTGTGTGAATGTGTCATGGCACACATCCTCCAAGTCATAAGAATAATAGAAAAAAATCTACAAGGCTGATCATTCTGATCAAAGTCCTTAATGTTGTTTTTTTTTTTTTTTTTTTGAGACAGAGTCTCTCTCTGTCGCCCAGGCTGGAGTGCTGTGGCACGATCTTGGCTCACTGCAACCTCTGCCTTCCAGGTTCAAGCGATTCTCCTGCCTCAGCCTCCCAAGCCCGGCTAATTTTTTATATTTTTAGTAGAGACGTGGTTTCACCGTGTTAGCCAGGATGGTCTCGATCTCCTGACCTCGTGATCCACCCGCCTCGGCCTCCCAAAGTGCTGGGATTACAGGCGTGAGCCACCGCGCCCGGCCCAAAGTCCTTAATGTTTTATGTATTTTTTTAAAAATCAAAACAATAAGAATCAATCACGCCAGAGCTATTTGTTTATTCATGTAACTTACATGGCTAGCATTTATCTTTCTAGTTCTCTAAATAATGACCTTAGTTGATATGGCATTGTGCAAACATTCATTTGATCAATGACATGAAACAAAAAGCAAGTTTCCATATCATTTATAAAATTCATTAACTATGGTCTAGACTCTTGAAGCTGAATATTATGAGCCTACATGTTAGGTAAGCCTATTTTCACTGTCAAGGCATTGGGAGAATTTGCCTAAGAATCTTCTGCGCTGACCCCTCCCCTCTATCATCACTCAATCCTTCTCATGAAAGTTTGTGTGTGAACAGGCAACAGGGTCATGTTACAGAGACACTGAGTCCAGCATGTGAAAACACGGAGTCAGGAAGACGTGGAACACATACAAGAAGCATCAGGGTCCACAGTATCCTGCAGAGAAAATGTCTATAGAAACTTGATAGAACTCCAGAACATCAGACTAAATATCTTCAATACTGAGTAGAAGTCAGACAAAAGAAGAATGCTCCTGAAAATTTACCAATGATTCCAAGTGAGGTGAATGCATTGTTCCTGAAAGATCCAAGATGATTTAAAATCACCAAGAGAAGTAGGGACTTCCAGGAAAACATGAAAATGTGGATCCATATGTTTACTTTCATTTCTTCCAAAAACCCCAAGAAGAAACAATGGTAAAGAAATTTTTTTCCCAAGCATTAACTCAAACAAACAGAAAGAAAGAGGAGGCAATCGCACTAGAAGCTGCAGAGAAAACATGTGAGGGGGAGGTGATTCAGCAGACTCAAGGCAGCAAGCGGAGCAGCAGAGAAGCGCCTGATACATCCCACAGACGCCTGATAGTGGACAGAACCAGCTGCCCCACTTTGGGAGGGAAGGCAAAGGGGAAGCTCAAAACCGGAAGATGGGTGGGAAGTCGGGTTCAGCAGCGGTCAGAGCCCATCCCTAATTCACACAGACAGGCACCTGCCCTGCCACACCCTGGCAGGATATGTAAGAGGTAAAACACAAGGTGTCTGGGCTGGGGAATATGGACACAGCTGAGGGCTGGGGTGAGTAACGAAAAGAGAGGAATTAAAAGAACATTTATATTGACAATCTAAACGTTGAGATTTTTTCAGCCCTTTTGTGCAACTCAGCTTCTAAAATACTGGTAGTGGTGTCTCCACTCCAGGCTGGACACTGGAAGATCCTTCTTTGGGAAACTTGAACAGCTCAAGAGGAAAGACCAAAAAAATACTGAAGTATGAGTTCCCCAAAGAAACGACCCAGCCATGTCAGCCTACAGCTGACAAACACCATCTGCATACTCAGAGTGTCCATTCAGCCTTCTAGCATCCACTCAGAATAAGCAGCCAACACAGCATTATCAAACATCTAAGGAAAGCCTTTAAAAAAAAAAAAAAAAACAGGCAAAAGCAACAGGGTGAAGGGACAAGGTGAGGGGAGACTATACAGGAAGAAGAAACCGAAATGATCCATTAATGATACATTCATGAAATAACACCAGGATGTTTTCTTGAAAAGTAAAATAAAAGGAACATTTACAGTGTAAATGAAAGCACTTGGAAATTAATATAGAAGCCATAAAAACTTATGGAAGGCTGGGATAGCAAGTAGACGAAATTTGCCAGAAAGTGTTATAAAAATAGAGTGATGGAAAATAAGAAAGAAAGTAAATGTAGAGGACCAGTAAAAGAGTTCTCATCTCCAAATAACGGGGCTTTTAGAAAGAACTGAGAAAATGGAAGAAATCAACAACGGAATAATTCAAAAGAATTGTCCTGCACTGATGGACAACAGTTTCAAAGAATAAAAGGACTCACCAAGTATCCAGCATAATGGATGGAAACAGACCCATACAAAAGCACTTCAGGGAAATTTCAGAACACTGGGAACCAAGCAAAGACCTCACAAGCCTCCAGAGAGAAATGAAAGGTCACATACAAAAAATAAGGAGTCACAATCATTTCAGAAGTCTCAATAGCAATGTGGAAACAAGAACTCAGTGATACAACATCTTTAAATTAAAGTTATTTCTAACCTGGAATTCTATAGCAAGACAAACTAACAATTCAGTGTGAAGGTAGAATAATGGCACTTTCTGACATGCAAAGGGTCAACAATGTACTTCATTTTTTTCAGAAAGCTACTAAAGGATGTGTTCCACCAAAACGACACCACAAACCAAGAAAGTAAAAAAAGGGAAACAGAAGACATGGGATTCAGGTTGAGGACCAGGGCATCCAACATGGAGAAAGATGAAAGTCATGATGATGGCTGAGGGAGATCCTATGAAGACAGTTATCCTCAACACACTGAGGGCAGCTAGTCCTAACTGCAACAGGTCAGAGAATTCTAGAAGATACTTATTTAAGAAGCTGGAATTGATAGAACCCTCAATGAATGTATGAAGTGTTCTATCTGAACGCATGGAGAGATGTAACTATTGACAGAGAATTTGGAGCTAAACCAGTGGTAAGTATATAAAACACTAAGCAAACAAATTATCAAAAAGATAATGACCAACTCCAGCAAAAGTATAAAGTTACACAGAAAAGGTAAAATAATAATAATGTTCTAAATGATTCATTGTGAACAATGTTTACATAGTTATAATAATGTAACCACTAATGATTGACCCAAATTTTGATATAAATACATTGAGAGGTTGGAAGATTGGGAAGTGTGAGTGGCATGTGTCTGTGTTTGTGTGTGTGTGTGTGTGTGTGTGTGTGTGTGTGTAGATGGGAGGTGGGGTAAGGGGAAGCTAAATTTTCATATTCCGCAGTGAGAAGTCAATAGATAATGCCTAAAACTGAAAGACCAAGGCATACCAGTGTATGTGTGATATTTCGATATCTAGAGTTAAATCAATAAGGTAAAAGAGTAGAAAGTACTTGGCTGGCTCTGAGGAGAAGGAAATTGAAGTGTGTGTATGGTAGGAGGTAAAGGGGGTTAGATAGGTACTTAGAATTTTTAGAATAAACCCCTCTACAGTATGTGATTTTTAGCTACATGCCTGTATCATTTTGATAAAAACAAAAAGAAAGAGAGGGAAGGAAGGAAGAAAAAAGAAAGAGAAGGAAGAAAGGAAATAATTTTAGAGACCTGGCTAGGGGCAGTAGCTCATGCCTGTAATCCCAGTACTTTGAGAGGCTGAGGTGGGAGGATCGCTTAAGCCCAGGGATTCAAGACCCACCTGGGCAACATGACAAGACCCTGTCTCTATAAAAAATACAAAAATGAGCCAGGTGTGGTGGCATGCACCTGTGATCACAGCTACTCAGGAGGCTGAGGTGGGAAGATTGTTTGAACCAGAGAGGCAGAGGTTGCAGTGAGCTGAGATCACGCCACTGCACTCCAGCCTGGTCAACACGGTGAGATCCTGTCTTAAAAAAAAAAAAAACACTTAGAGACCTAATAGTGATAAAAATGAGATGTAGCCTAATAGATCAATTGTGAGTTTTTATAGAAAATGAAAACCAGCCGGGTGCAGTGGCTCACACCTGTAATCCCAGCTACTGGGGAGGCTGAGACAGGAGAATCGCTTGAACACAGCAGGCGGGGGTTGCAGTGAACCGAGATCGTGCACTGCACTCCAGCCTGGGTGACACAGCGAGACTCTGTCTCAAAAACTAACTAAATAAATAAATAAATAAATAAATACCAATGTCCAAAATATTGGGAAAAAAACCTGTAAGCTTTAAATAAATACAGACTAGATCTACATCTCACCTGAGCTCTAAACTGTATAACCAACCATCCTCTCAATATATTTATATCAAAATTTGGGCCAATAGTTAGTGGTTACATTATTATACCTATGTAAACATTGTTCACAATGAATCATTTAGAACATTATTATTATTTTACCTCTGCCAACCTTTTACATGCTGTCAAATGACAGCATGTAAAAAAATGTATTCATGCTCTTTCCCTCAAACCTCCTTTCTTCTGTCATTTTAAGTTATAACATTATCACACCACTGCTCTGTCCCTCACCAGCAACAGCCCATGGAATCTGTCCATTCTCTATTCTCTTAGGCCAATATCATCCTTCCAAACTGGTCAGCCTGCTTCCTGTCCATTCTCTATCATGCAGGCAGAGTGATCTTTCTAAAACTGAAAGCCAATCATATAATTTTCTTGCTTAAAACACTTCAGTGGTTACCACTCACTGCCTTTAGCACAAGATTTGAACCCTTCAACCTAACATCTAAAACTTCATAATCTAGCCAAGTGCGGTAGCTCATGCCTGTAATCCTAGAACTTTGGGAGGCCAAGACCAACAGATTGCTTGAGGTCACGAGTTCAAGACTAGCCTGGCTAACGTGCCAAAACCCCATTTCTACTAAAAATACAAAAAAAAAAAAAATTAGCTGGGTATGGCAGTGCACACCTGTAGTCCCAGCTACTTAGGAGGCTGAGGCATGAGAATCACTTGAGTCTGGGAGGCGGAGGTTGCAGTGAGCCGAGATTGCACCACTGTACTCCAGCCTGGGTGACAGAGCGAGACTCCATCTCAAAAAATTAAAAAAAAATAAAACTTCATAATCTGGCCTCTGATTACCTCTTGAGCTTCATTTCATAACATTCCCAGGAATGTCTTTCCCATCCCACTCCACCTCTAAGTTCCACGCAGCCAGAAGTCCTTTGCAGGTGCTCAAGTTCAAGCTGCCCTCACCTCTGGGCCTCTGCGTCACTGTTCCTGTTATTCTAAAAGTCCTCAAACTAAAATGATATGCAAAATTATGTGTGAGTGTATGTCTCTATGTATATATACACAATTCATATGCATAAAAACTTGCAAAAATTGTTGACAGTTATTTATAAATCCTCTGAATACCAACTTTGGACCCACCTTAAGAACCTCTTCCTGGACCCACCTTAAGAACCTCTTCCTGGCTGGGCACAGTGGCTCATGCCTGCAATCCCAGCACTTTGGGAGGCTGAGGCGGGTGGGTCACCTGAGGTCGGGGGTTCGAGACCAGCCTGACCAACATGGAGAAACCCTGTCTCTACTAAACATACAAAATTAGTCGGGAGTGGTGGCGCAGGCCTGTAATCCTAGCTACTCAGGAAGGCTGAGGCAGGAGAATCACTTGAACCCGGGAGGCAGAGGTTGCGGTAAGCCAAGATTGCACCATTGCACTCCAGCCTGGGCAACAAGAGCGAAACTCCGTCTCAAAAAAAAAAAAGAACCTCTTCCTGAAGCTATAAGCAAACTTATAGCTGATATTAAAAAGTTCTGAAACACGTTATTCAGCATTTTTGCATACAAAATATACATAAATTACACATATCAGTATCAACTCTTTTATGTCACTGGGATGCTATTTATTGCCCTTTGTCCAGAGAAAGTTAGCTGATTATTATGTTAAAGCTGATTTCTCTGGGAAAGCCTTATTCTAGGGAAAAACATCCTTTCACTGTTCTAAGAACAGCGGGATCCTAGAATGCGAATACTTCTGCCTCATAAGAATGCCTGAGCATGCTGTTACAAAAAAAAAACTTAAAAAAATTTGGATGATATTAGATGAACAGCTGTGTAGAAAAGGGAATGTAAAAATAAAAACTGCATGTTGGAACATCAAAATAGTAACCATGTACAGTATAGGACTGTTTTTAATCAGATGAAGATTGAAGCTATTACATTTCAAATCAAATGTTATAAATTAATTCAAGAATGCAGCTGAGCTCTCATTTAATTAGAAATGCCCATGTTTAAATCATGAGGTACAGTAGCTGCCAATGAAGCAAAGGGCAAGGGAAGGGAGAAATCCTGTGTCCAGACTCACTGATTCTCAACTGTCTCCTACACAGGATGAACATCTGGGGTGGACCAGTCCTGATGTAATGAAGAACTTCATGTACTAGCTAATTTGAGATTTAGTGTAATTGTCCATAATTGTTTTGAAGACAATTAAAATCATTATTCTGGTCTGGACAATTCTGAACTCTTCATTTTTGTGTGGAACATATTTCCCCACACCCCCATGCTGAATTTTAACTCTTTCTTGGATAAAACATAAAGCAAGTCTGGGGTCAAGATTTCCCTCGGAAATAAACCTTCAACTGTCAGGTCACATAAAATGCAGCATAAGTAGTGAGGTACTCCTTTGGAAGCAAGTCTAATTTCCTATTTCTGGTGCTTAATGTATCTCAGCTAAAGTCCAAATCTACATCCCAAATGTTAGACGATTCACCATTAATTAAAAATGAGGCAACATCATGGAGGGATTTCTGAGGTCATACAGAAAAGAATGCAATTATCCTAAGGCAGCTATTTTTCCCCGAAGATTATAAGCCTCTGCATCTTGTAATTAACCGTGGTACAGTTAGACAGTCCAGGCAAAAGGTCTTTCTTTTCTCTCAATTTGCCTAATTCAAAAACACCTCAAGTGACATAGCTCAAATTTTTCCAAATTAACTTTACCCCTGGGGCTGGAATCATGCAAGTGACAGTTCAGCTCTAAAGAAAAAAAAAAGTTGGAGGAAAAAGGGGTAAGAGTTAACATTTAGGTGGATTTTCGACCTCATCATTCCCCCTGCTCAAGAAAATAGGACACAGATAGGCAAAACACACCATTGTTCTGCCCTGAAGAGCCTAAAGGACTTACTAGAAACTATTATTGTTTCCTCAGGATCTACTGTGAATTTGTAAGGGATAAAATTATTGATTTCTTTTTTTTTTGCCATATCCCACAACATTTGGTGTACCATGATGTCATGGGGTAGGAAGTGGAGGGGTGTGTCACAAACACACAGTGTATTGTTGATACAGTTCTTCAAGATCAACTTTTCCCAGGGGTTGAGGAGTGATTTGATTCTCACAAGATATTTCAGTTTGTAAAAATGGTTTCCAGTAAGAAAGAACACATAACCCCAAACTTTCTCTTACTTCTGGCCGCCACTCCACACTCTTCCACTGTGACACCAGAGAGAGGATAAACTGGAATCAGGTCCACTGCTCCCAGGCAAGGGTAGATTCCCTCTTGAACTTCCATATCGATACCCTGGAAGGCCTCTAGGCAGGCAGCCAGAACAGAACTGCCTAAAAGTGCAAAATTGTGAAAAACAATCATTAAGCTTTCAACTGCATCTAAAGAAAAAGCTATCATTGACTGGATTAAGAAAATGTGGCACATATACACCATGGAATACTATGCAGCCATAAAAAATGATGAGTTCATGTCCTTTGTAGGGACATGGATGAAACTGGAAAACATCATTCTCAGTAAACTATCGCAAGGACAAAAAACCAAACACCGCATGTTCTCACTCATAGGTGGGAATTGAACAATGAGAACTCATGGACACAGGAAGGGGAACATCACACTCCGGGGACTGTTGTGGGGTGGGGGGAGGGGGGAGGGACAACATTAGGAGATACACCTAATGCTAAATGACGAGTTAATGGGTGCAGGAAATCAACATGGCACATGGATACATATGTAACAAACCTGCACATTGTGCACATGTACCCTAAAACCCTAAAGTATAATAAAATAAAATAAAATAAAAATAAAAAAAAAGAAAAAGAAAAAGCTATCATTTTGTTGGTCCACTAGTTGCTTTTCTTTTGTAATCTGTATAGAAGATTTTTTGTCCAAAATAATGAAAAATACAAAATCTAACTTTTCCCTCACCCCACCTCACAATAGTCATAAAACTTGACATTTCTTCCAGCTTTTTCCTCCCCAAAGCGGGAGAATTATACAAGATTGATTGGCCTTATACTATTTGATTTTTTTTTTACAATTGCTTAAATTTTTTCAATTGTCTCCAATTAATCTAATCAAATTCCTTATTTTCAGAATGCCTTATGAGTAATTATATTAAAATAGATATACAAACATAATTTTTTTTTTTATTTATTTTTTAGAGACTGAGTCTTGCTATGTTGCCCAGGCTGGTCTCAAACTCCTGGCATCAGGCAATCCTCCCACCTTGGCCTCCCAAAGTGCTGAAACTATAGGCATGAGCCACTGTGCCCAAACACATAAATTTTTTTTTCACATAAATTTTTTAAAGCTTACTTATTTTAGTTTTGCTCTTATCCACTAATTATATTTTCCAATGAATTATTATAGCTAAATGCATATTATAGATACCTAAGAGTTTTGTGATATTACTCTGAGTTTTCATTAGTAATACAGCATGACCATTTTAGCAATAGAGGAAAAAACAGATTTTTATCCTGTATTAAGATAACATTCAAAATAATCTGTTCAGGCTGGGCTCAGTGGCTCACTCCTATAATCCCAGCACTGTGGGAGGCTGAGGCAGGCAAATCACTTGAGGTCAGGAGTTTGAGACCAGCCTGGCCAACATGGCAAATCCCCGTCTCTACAGAAAACAATACAAAAAGTTAGCCAGGTATGGTGCTGTGCACCTGTAATTCCAGCTACAAAGGAGGCTGAAGCACGAGAATTGCTTGAACCCCGGAGGCAGAGGTTGCAGTGAGTTGAGATCGGGCCACTGCACTCCAGTCTGGGTGATGGAGTGAGACCCTTGTCTCGAAAAAAAAAAAAAGATAATCTGTCCTATGCTTGCTGAAGTTATCTGTAAGCTCTCTACTAAACCTTACAATGTCCCTGTGAGACATGTCAACTCACTGCCCAACTCCCGATCTCAAGCTCCCAACCCAGAATGCACTGCTTAGCACGTTTCATTCCATGCCAGCTTAGCAGTGAAATGAAAGCTGACTTCAACACTATTACTTCACAGGCTAAAACCTGAAGATGTCTTTTCTTAACCCCAAAGGATATGTGATCATCTTCAGCAAAAAAAAAAAAAAAAAAAGTTACGAAATCTTGGACCCCAAGGTTCACTGTAACAAAGAGGAAATGGAGACTGAGATTTACATGTTCAGAAAAATGATTAAATGTAGTTTTGTGGTAGACTCTTTACTTAATAGAGGGGAGTATTCAGATTTACAGAGGAAATCAATGATTAGAGAATGTTCAGGTCTACCTGAAGCCTACCCCTCACCAAAAAAAAGACATATATGTAAAGAAAGAAACTGATATCTTACCCAGCTTATCAACAGAACCTGCTATTGTAATGACTGATCTGTTGTAGTCTTGATCAGAAAATATATTGAGCACTGACACTTGAGGATATTTCTTTCCTTTAAAGAAAACAAGACAGAAGTGCAAGAATTTTTTTTCTGTGATAAAACCTTAATAGTTTATTTCTTCTGGTATATTTAAATTTAGCTTAGTGGAAAAATTATGGTATGTGACTTTTGAAAGTGACATTGAATAAACATGAAATTCATGAGACGCAATGTCCCACTTTCCTTACAGCGTCTTATTGTATAACCGGATGGCTCAGCTCGGACACAAGCTTTTGACGTCTGTAAGAGACGCTCTTCTGGACTTGCTACTGAATTTGCCAAAATTCCCTTAACTCAGTCTAAGATGGTAGCTCCTTTCTTCGATAGCCAAATCATATCGCTCTAAGTCCTGTTCCTTAGCAACCTCATCACCTAGGCCCTGTCAATATTTCCTTTCAAAATCCAGAAACTAAACTGTTTGGGTCAAGATCTGACATCTGGTAAAACTAGAATAGACCAATTAGTGCCCAGAGCAGAGGTTTTTGAGACGCATGCACCTGTCCATTAGAAACTGTTCTGATCCACCATCTCCTTTTCAGAGGCCACCAACAGCCTTCAGATGTTAACAACTTCCAGCTTTTGGTGGTTTGTGACTCTCTTGAATATGTGTAACCTGGAGGAGAAAGCTGACATTCCCTTGTGTGGCAGCCATACATAACCCTACAGTTATTTTTGAAGTTTACAAGCATGGTCCAGGCTCCTTAAAAGTCCCCCTTAAGCCCACAAAAGCAAATTCAAAGTGAAGGACAAAAGTTTTCAGGCGGTAATTAAACCTTTGGTTATGCTATTATACCTTGTCTCCCTGTCCCCTGGCAGCTTAACAATTAATCTTTTCAGAGGAAAGGAAAAACAAGTTACACCCAGGAACTACAGAGCTTAGAATAGCCCTACACTATTAATTTTAATAATGTGAGAAGATAAACATATGTCACTCACTCATGGCCAAATGAGCATCTGTAGAGTCCTGCCCTGGTGTAGGTCTAAAATTTATTACTCAGATTCCTTTACCTAAGACCTTTCTAGGCCATTTAAATGTGCTCACATTGCTTAATTAGAAAAAAACATACAGTTTATATAGTTTTATTCCACTCACTTAAAAATAAATGCCTTTAAAATATTTGTAAAAAAAGAAAACGTTCATTTTCTTAACTAGTGCTACCTTCCTTGCATTTTGAAAACTAGAAAAGATGAAGTAAGAACAAGATCATGCAACCTCCTATTTTTTGTAGTTTTTCAACATACTCTAACTCCTGGAAGAAAAGAGATATGATTTAATTTTTTTCATCCTAAATCTTCTCCTGAAAAGCTTTTATTCTCAGTTTCATATGATTCAATTGAATCAAATGCTGAAAGAATAAAACACTCTCTCCTGCAATTTCTTAAGCATGCATATAGAAAAAAAATTACTGCTGGCAAGAGGAGCTGTCAGTGTGAATCTCAGCAGAAGTAAATTGTTTGGTATTTGTAATGGAGTATAATAGCTATAATTCCATTTGAGCTGCTGCCACTAATAAGCTGATAAAAACTGTGAGCTGAGACCCAGGCATCCATCAGTGTGTGTCTTCTACAAATGTCTCTGCACATTCACTTAATCACAGAGACAGGCAACCCAATCCCATTAGATGTACTGTTTCTGACAATGAAGAGCCCGAGCTGGCTCTTTCCACAAAAAGCATGCAAAATCACAGCTGCATACCAACTCCAAAGGAGTTTTCTTATCAGCAATTATCAGGAATTTTCACAGACATTTCTAGCTCCTGCAAAGTTGCAAGACAGTAACTTAAATGTGCTCACAGTTAAGATGGGTTGGGGGAAAACAGTTCTTTCTTATGAAAAGCAGTAACCACGTTAAAAATGACAATCGGAAATTAAAATTTACTGTCTGAAATGCTTTAGGGCTGGTTTCACCTGTTGCCAAAAAGTTATTGATTTAATAACAGCATTCTATTTAAATGATTGTATACACTGTTGTGTGTGTTACTGTGTGTGTGAAAGTAAAGACAAATAATACTTAACCATGTGTCATCACAGGAACATTTTAAGAAGGGTGAAAAAAGAGCAGTATCTTTCATAGTAATACTGGCCAAGGGAATAAGGAGGCATGAGTTCCAGTCTTCTGTCACCAAATTGCTGAGTGATCTTATGCGCATCATTTAAATGCACTTGCCTAACAGTGTCTGTACAGAGAAAAGAGGGTAGAAATAATAATACTGTAATGATTGCATGGGCTTTGCTGGCAGGAGTGCTTTGAAAAGTAGTTGGTATTTGGCAAGTTTATTTTTCATTTAACCTGCTCAATAAAAAGCATAAGGTACGATTATGCTCATTCTATTAATGATCAAATAAACGACCCATGAGGGAAACATTATACTTTTATGTAAATACATCCTCCCCAGGAGCCTGTCAATATCCTGAACAACACGCATCTCAGAGATTCACACGCAAATGTTAAGAGCTGCGCTGCTGAGAGTATGCAGACATTTGGAAAAGAGCATATGTGCACATCTGAGTGAGTGAGCTATCTCAGTATCCTGGAGTTGCGCAGAGCTGCAACAGCTCAAGAGCAAGGAGGAAAATTCAGGAAGAAAGAAAGAAAAGTGTTCTGTAGATACAGTGTGCATAGTACAAAAATTACTAAATTCTCAAAACACTACAATATTCAGCTTCAATTGTCTGTTTTTCCTACCGTTTTCGTCAAGAAGAGCTGCTTTTGCTATGTTCTCAACAACGTATTTTCTTCTGGCTTCTGAAATGTTTAGTAAACAGGCAGCCAAACGGAGCCCCACTCTGGAAGAAGACATGATTTTTCTGGAATAGGAGAAAAATTTTTATGTGTCTCTAGAGTTGATTCATATTTTCATGTTTTAACTATAAAAAAATCATAACTTTTTGGAAACGAAGCAGTCATAATATGAGCACTTTACTATTTCATTCCTAGAAACATTCTAAAGCATAAAATCCCCAGATTGACTAAAATAAGAAACCATGTGTACATGGTCACATACATATAAACCTTGTAACGACACTGGAAAATACCTGGCAGGGTCCTCAGCGTAAATTCCATCATGTAAGGGAAAGTTTTTCATTAAAGTATGTTATCCCATTTTAAGCATAGTTTTCCTTAGCCTTATCCCTGTTTTCAAGGTCTGTACTATTTTACAAATAGGTATTTTTGTTGTTGTTGTTAAACTAGACTTACTGGGGAAATGCAGAAAAAGGAAATGAGGAAGATTATTTAATATGTGGATTCTTATAAAAGAAATTCTGTGGCAAAAATGAAAGCGTCTACAGGCCATGCCATGGACATTATACAAATAAATAAGGAAGCCATTTGGATGGTTTACATGACAATTGTCTAAGTTCCTCCTTGTTCCACCAAAGTTTCTAAATCAGTTTAAAGTCTTTTTACAAAATTCTGTAACTTGAAAGATGACACATATTCTGATATATATTATTCAATAATATCAAAAATGTGATTTTTGTTGAAAATTAATTATACAGGTTTTGGAGGTTGCTTTGATACTTTTTAGTACTCTAGAATAGCATTTTTGACTCATCTTTCCATACCTCAAATGATATTCATGATCTAAAGGAATTAAAACATCTTAAAATAATAAGAAAACAATTTCCCTCTTCAAGTTCAGGACCTCATAACTTTGGTCTCTTTTAAATATCATAACTAAAAATAGATGCGGCCCTCATGAATTCATTCAACAAATATTTGATGAGGGTCGTTTTCTGACAGGTAATGTTCCCCGTGTGAGGGATACCAACCACAGTGGTCTAACTCTGAGACACGCTTTAAACTTTAGAGTTTAAGCTAAAAGTGCTCTGGTGCAAATAATGGTGCTCTCCCTCAATAAATCTGCTGGCTTGTTCGCCAGGATCATTCGCTGGCCTAATCATCTTAACCTAGAGAGAGCTCAGGCTTCGTAGCTAGCTCACGTTTGCAGGCAGGTTTTCATATCATGTCCAACATCTCATCACTGAAAATTCATAAAAATTCTGTCATTAGGTTTTTCTAGATATTAATAACATTGTTGTAATAAAGCAACCCAGACCTCTCGTTTCTATGTAAACAAAAAATTGCTTTACACAAGGGGTGTGGGCGTCTTCTGGTTTTCATTTGTTTTCAGTGTGTTTATGCAGCTTAATTGTCTCATCAGGCACTTTCCCAACATAATTATGCTTTTTAACAAATGGTGTTTATGGCAACCCCTAACAGTGCAAAAGAAAGGATTAGTTTCATCCTCTCATTCCACATTTTGATTCCCTGTGGACAGCTAAATCACACAAAGATGGTGTTAGAAAAATTCACCTTCACAGCGAAGCTTAAATGAGCGGCAGTACCAGGCTCAGAAAGTGACCCAAAAGCAAGTCCCCCAAAACACTCTGTTTGGGACAGGGAGATCCTAGTCTTCCCAGCTCATCCTTCAATTACCATTGGATGACCTCTGGTGATAGATCAAACACGCGGCCGTCCCCGCCCCCGCGCCTCCCCACCCCCGGAGAACCTAGCCCAGCAAGTGCAAAGTGCTGCAGTTCACCTGCCCCCTGCGCACGCACCCCACCGGCACTTGGAGGCCGCAGGGACGCTCGCCAGGCTGCCGCATCGCGAGCTGGGGCCAGAACCCCGCTGCTGGGATTCCCTGCGCGGTGCCGACGAGGTTCCTGGGTGGAGTGTCCCAGGACCACGTGGGCTGAAAGGGAACCCGAAGTGACTCCCGGCCTCCCCACAGGTCTCGCGGGACGCAGCAGCGGTGAGGGCGCGGGGTTGTGGCGCCTGGGAGCGAGGGGCGGCCGGCAGCTGCGCTGCCCTGGCCGAGCTCCCGAACCAACGGCCGCGCCTGCCGCTCTGCGGTTTGGGAGGGGAGCGGACCTGCGCGCGCCAAAGGGCGGTGGGGCAGGGCGGCCGCCCAGCACGAGTCGCCGCCGCGCGTGGCCCGCGCGCAGCCTCCGCCGCCGGCTCCGCCTCCCGGACGCCCGGAGCGCGCCCCACCCCAGCCGCACACCGCCCGGGCTGGCTCTGCGTCTCCCTCCCTGACCCGGCACCACGTGCCTGGCGCCCTTGAACGCTTCAGATTTTTCTCAGTGTTGCCTTTTCGTCTGCTCTTCTGTATCGCCAGACCCTCTGCAATTCTCTAGTCAATTAATGACTTTAAAGGGGCATTGGAATCTAATGATCAGGCCTTTGCCTATTGATCATGCACCAGCAGGGGGCTCTTCTCTGGTTTCCTTGGAAGGGACACACGCACTCACACATACCCTTCTGGTAAATCCCCTCCTGGAGGATTAGTGCCCCCCGTGACTGTGAACTGGACCCACCCCGGGACAAAAGCAGTCCTTGTGCATACCCATTTAGTCAAAGTTACAACGAATATGAAACAGGCTTCCGCATTTCCTTTTTTTCTAGGCCACTCAACCTTGAAAACACATTTCGCTTCCAAAAAATCAGGACCTGCTTTTTTTTTTTTTCGTGTAGCAAGGATTAAATGTCACCATTTTGATCCAATTTTGTTCCTGTAGTGAAATAATCACTAAATAACTACTTTGACGGAATAAATTAATTTCTAAATCTATTTTTTATTTTCTAATTATAATTTTTAAACACAGATTTGAGGAAATTAACATTTATGTGGACATTTGGTTTCTAGCCTAATGTGGCATAAAAATAAGTAACATAATGAGTGTTAAAAAAAATCAGGTTCATGATGCTTCTCACATCATCATCATTGTACTTAGATGTCACAACAGTATTATGTGCGATTATGTCAGATCCAGCCTTCTCCATCTCGGAGTGTTGGCAGGTAGGAGGGTTGTTGGCAAGAGGAGGGGTGTTAACCTCAGGATCCTGGATCCATTCCAAGGCTGGTAATTACATTCTGCCAGCCAAAATTCATCCCATAATTTTAATTGGATAAATCCTTTCTGGCCTAAGCTACTGCTATGCCTGTCAAACTGTTGCCACATTTCACCCCAGAGGTGTCTGTGTTTTAGTTGCAAGAATCAGTCCCTTTGAGGTTGGCTTATCTGTTTAAATCCTCAAAATGCACTGGGATCCTATGGAATTAAATATATATTTAGGTATTTTTTTCTACTAAATCTGCATAGAAATGCATAAAGTAGATACATACCCATGTTATTACCTAAAGACCAATACCTATCTAATGTCAGCATTCACTAGATAATTTTGAGAGCTTTTTAATCAGACCAATATTCCTAACTTTCTTCGTCTTGCCTTTTGAGAGCTTTTTTGGCCTCTAGCTTTAGCTTCCGTTTTCCAAAAAAAGTAATGTGGTGTCCAAATGTTCCTTCCATGGTAGGGCAAAGAACCAGAATCCCCTGTATTTCACCTTTGCAAACAATCGGATGATGATACTACTTGCTAAATGAGACAGTGTAATAACATTACATCTAGTCTTATCATATTCCTCCAGAGAAAACAGTGTGACACCTGGGGGCTTCATGGTTCTATCTGTAGAAACTGCCAGAAGGAAAGCTTTTTCCCCCACAGCTCCTAATCCTCTCTTTCTCCCTGTGAGACTGTTCCTTACAGAGCTACAGGCTATGGGGGCATTAAGTAAGATAACATTTCTGAAAGCATCCCTTTCTCCACTCTACTCACTTCAAACCCAAATGGAGAGAAAGCAGGGCCCCAGTGTTCTTTGTGGGGGGCAGCATCTGGCCCCTGCTTGAGGATGATAAGCATGTATTTTTGGAAAATACAAGGAGACACATACCAACCTGTCCCATGAGAAGTTTAGCGATACGATTGAAAGTATTATTTTGTTCTCTTCAAGAATGGAAAGTTACCATCGGTTACTTTAGGTGTACTGCACGTAATCCTGCCCATTTCACTACATAAAAGAGCTTTATGTCACATTTGTGTGTGCATCTCAAGTCTCTCATTTTTATTTAACTTAGCATTCTTTGGAGGGAGTCTTCCTACTTTTTGAATTAATGTACTATTCTGACTCCTTGTTTCTTCTGCTAAATTCACCTTGTGGGCATTAGTTCTTTTGCTCATTATGGTTCCTGTCCAGAAAGATATAAGCTCTGGAATAGAGATCAGCTGAAACTCCCATGGGTCAGTTCTATCTACGACAACTGCTATTCTGTAACACTCCCGTTGGCTTCCTGTTAGACAAAGAGGACACTTTTCTTTACCCTTTGTTTTCGTTTTTGCAAGCAGGGAGAACTTAGTTCTTATAGGAGACTTTCCTGACCCATCTGAGCTGAAGAGGGTAAAAGGGAGAGGCTGTGCTCGCTGTGGCCTCACAGATCTACCTGAGCCCACAGCCCAGGTGTTGGTTGAGCAGGGCCAGGATGAGGGTGAGGTCAGTGAGGCATTCACCCTGGGCACAAAATGTAAGTAGGTGCCAAAAAACTCAGGGATGCGACATTTTTTAAAATAAAAATTAATGCAGAAAAGAAATGTGGTGAACAAAATATCAAAATCTTAAGTAAAGACAGGATCCAACCCTGCACTTGCTTCTCGACTCAGCCTCACTGACCTCACCCTGATCCTGGCCCTGGGATTGTCCTTTTGTGCCAACCTGTTTCTGATTGTAGGCCTGAGAGGAAACTGTGCCACTCCACCCTGCCTGCATCCTCTCTTCTGCCCCCCAAAATGGGCAACAAAACCAACAATGTCAAGGGTAGAAATTTCCAGGCCAGTGGAGACATATAATTCATACTCTGTTCAAGAGTTTCTAGACTTCCATAGATAGGAGACAGCCAATTTATTTCAAAAGAAGGCAAGCCAGGCGCAGTGGCTCACACCTGTAATCCCAGCACTTTAAGGAGGCCAAGGCAGGCAGATCACTTGAGATCAGGAGTTTGAGACCAGCCTGGCCACCATGGTGAAACCCTGTCTCTACTAAAAATACAAAACTTGGCCAGGTGTGGTGCTGCATGCCTGTGATCCTAGCTACTCAGGAGCCTGAGGCACGAGAATCACTTGAACCTGGGAGGTGGAGGGTGCAGTAAGCCAAGATCGTGCCACTGCCCTCCAGCCTGGGTGACAGAGCAAGACTCTGTCTTAAAAAAAAAAAAGAGCCGGACGCGGTGGCTCATGCCTGTAATCCCAGCATTTTGGGAGGCCGAGGCGAGCAGATCACAAGGTTAGGAGATCGAGACCATCCTGGCTAACACAGTGAAACCCCGTCTCTACTAAAAATACAAAAAACTACCCAGGTTTGGTGGCGGGCACCTGTAGTCCCAGCTACTCAGGAGGCTGAGGCAGGAGAATGGCATGAACCCAGGAGGCGGAGCTTTGCAGTGAGCTGAGATTGCACCACTGCACTCCAGCCTGGGCAACAGAACGAGACTCCGTCTGAAAAAAAAATAAAAAGGAAAAGAAAAAGAAGGCAAAACCTTATTGGAACAAGGAAAAGAATCAACTTTATGTACCTGATACATTTCAGAGTATGAAAATTAGGTTTCCTATTGTGCAGCAGAATTTTGAAATGTTTTTAAAGAACCTCCTGATTAATACTATCTATATTATGGTTTTTTTTTTTGGTGTAGCATTTGTTTATGTTCAGGAAAACATGAGTAGAGAATTATCCTTAGAAAGACAGACGTCTAATTCTTACTGCAACTTGTTTCACTTTAATCACATTTTTGCACTATGTCAGACTTCATTCTATCTTCTTCCCTCATGGAACATGAAAAGATTTTATTTCTCCTTTCATATAAATGTAGTCTGATAAATGAGGGATTTCTTTAAGTGATCTTAGTTGTCACTATAGGACAGCGAAGTGTTTTTAATTACCTGTGAATTTTAAATTGTTTTATCATGTGATATTATGAAATATGTGTTCTACTAGTCATTTTTCTAAAATAGCAAATAGGTTTCACTGCTGCCATTATTAGTTTGGAGCGACAGAAGCTGTGCTATTAATTTAAGCAAAGAAAAGGAGCTTGATGTCCAGAAAAAAGTGACAGCAACTAACAGAAACACCTCCATTCCCCAGACACCTGTGTATTAATTACATAAAATGATCACTAGCCATTTTTGTCTGGATGAAGGAGGGGTGTGGGGAACCATAGAATTTTGAAAATTAACAATTTATTTTTCACCTTAATATTTTTCAAATCACTTTCCCTTTACGCAATATGGATTGGGTTCTTTCTCTTTAGTCTGCCAATGTCTCTTTCAAGAAAGACCAGTAGGCTAAAATGTAAGCATAGTTATTAGCTTGAAATGGAATCACTTGCTATGCATTCACAGCTGGAGTATCTCATGCAACTAGCCAAAAGTTAAAAGTCACTGATCCACCTGCCCCTTAATTCATTCTTTGCCTTTTTATAACTTCCATGTGGTCATTCAGTTGTGCTTTCCTTTATTAAGGAACCTGGGCATAATGCAGATGAAATGAAGTGTTTCCTAGAGCCTCTCTCCAAAGCTGTTTTTTCATAACTCTTAGTTATATTGCAGATGAAAAACAATTCCTAAAACAGACTTTGAATTTCTGCTGAAAATTTGTTTTAACTTTTGGGACAACATTAAGGTTATTTCCAAAGCTACTAAAATTCACAAAATGTATCATTACATTCAAAAAATGCTTGGAATGCTTAGACACATTTTTCCCCTAAGTAACATGAATTTTTGTTGTTTTATGATGTTTTATCAATAAATATTTACTTAAAAATGCCAACCAGTGAATGGTAACTGCCAACATCTTGTGTCAGTCCAGCAATGGCCAGTCATGCTCTCCACACTTTCATAGGGCTGTTGTTGTTTAATGTCCCTATGTATATGCAAATGAATGGCAACTCTTACCGACACCAAGAGGGGAAGGTCCTATATGCACAGAAATCAGAGACCCAGAACAAAAAGCTGCATGTCGTGTTTGCCACGTCCTAATTCAGGTGGGTGTTCAGAGGCATCCCTTGTTTTTGAAAAGGAGCTCCTTGTGGAGAGAACCAGTTCTCCTGCTTTTGGGTAGATCTCCAAGCCCTGTCTCTGCAGGACACCCAAACTGAGGTTTTCCTGCTAGTTTGTTTGGTTTTTACTGTATATCTCAGTGTTGGAAGGAATTTAACTTTTTTGAATGTACCTTTTCATTACATTTAAATAGAAAATGTTTGATTTCTTAGGAAGAAGGGGAAAAGATTAATTTGTTGGTGCTTTTTCTTTTTTTTAAATTTTATTTTGGTGCCTTTTTTTCAACATGGTATTTTGTGTTTATTTTTGTTTTGAGACAGACTCTCACTCTTGCCCAGGACAGAATGCAGTAGTTGATCATGGGTCACTGCAGCCTCTACTTCCCAGGCTCAGGTGATTCTCCCACCTAGGCCTCCTGAGTAGCTGAGGCTACAGGCAGGTGCCACCACACCTGGCTAATAGCTGGGGCTACAGGCATGTGCTCCCACACCTTGCTAATTTGTATTTTTTGTAGACACGGGGTTTTGCTATGATGCCCAGGCTGGTCTCGAACTCCAGAACTCAAGCAGTCGGCCTGCCTCAGCCTCCCAAAGTGCTATGATTACAGGAATGAGCCACCGTGCCCAGCCTACATGTTTTCTTTATCCTATCCTGTGTCTCTCAGTTATTATTCAACTCTTTTAGCTTAAAGGTCTATGCTCATGTCAAATATTTGAAAACAAAAATTCCCTGCCCCTACAGGGCAGACGGGACCTTAGAGATCATCTGGCATCTCCTCATAACCCTTTGTTCAAATCCTGCCTCCACCTGGTGCAGTGGCTTACATCTGTAACCTCAGAGCTTTGGAGAGGCTGAGGCAGGAGGATAGCTTGAGGCCAGGAGGTCAAGATTGCAGTGAGCTGTGATCACGCCACTGCACTCCAGCCTGGAAGAGTGAGACCCTGTCTCAAAAAAAATTACACCTCACCTGAAATAAGACAATAGAGACGAAAGCAGAGTGGCTGATGGAAGCAGGGGGTTGGGGTGGAGAGTTGGGTGTCCCACCGTTCTGCACTTTTCACCCCCCACCCGCCCTGTATCTGCTTCTTCCACAGCCTGTGCCTGAACCCTAAGGTCCCTTCAAAACCACAAACTAGTTCAAACACTTTTCTTGGGCTTGAACCCCTTTTTTATAACATCATACAATGTTCTTATCTTTTGAAAATTAACCCTCTCAATTGAAGAGATCTATGATGTGGTCTCAAAACGCCAGTGCTGCTGGGCACGGTGACTCACGCCTATAACCCCAGCACTTTGGGTGGCCAAGGCGGGTGAATTGCTGGAGCTCAGGAGTTCAAGACCAGCCTGGGCAACATACGGAGACCCCCCCACATCTCTACAAAAAAAAAAAAAAAAAAAAAATCCAAAAATTAGCCAGACATGGTCGCACTCACCTGTAGTCCCAGCTGCTCGGGAGGTGAGGTGGGAGGATAGTTTGAGCCCAGGAGCGAGACCCTGTCTAAAAAAAGCAAGTGCTGTGGAAAATCCACATTACTTTGTAAATTATTGGATGGGTCTTAATTTCTGCAGAGGAAATAAATATGAATGAATATTCAAATCTGAAATGTTCCATCAAAGACTTGAATTAATACTGGAGGAAATGTGGTATAGAAACCATAACGATCAAGATTTGGGGTAAGGAGGAAGGAGGATTCCAAAAGATGCAATCAAATAGGGCAGGTAATTACAGTTCAAACAACAGGCAAGAATGAAAGTGGCTCAGTTACTGTATCATTAACCAGTTCTGAAGACTGTAATACAGCCCTGCCCTTCCCAATACCTCTGTGACTTTAAACATCAGTATTTTCATTTCTCTATTTTGGACAAAAGGATGGACGTGTTCCTTATAGGAGATTTCTGGGTTTTCTGTATTTTCTGTAGATATGGGGGCCATTTTTGTTTTCCGCACCCTCACCTTTTTTTTTTTACTTATATCTCATGTTACTCCATTTGATCTCTTCTGCGACCTTAAGTTCTGAATGATTACAGAACTGTCTGCAGCAGTGGCTTCAGCCACCCATATTTTAAAGCCAAATTTAAATTACAAATATAAAAACATATAATCAAAAATATATAATGAAAACACATTTTGTAAATTAGAATCAAATTATATCAAATATTCATTTTATTGCTACTGATTTTACTCAAATAAAATTCACACAACTTTTCATATCAGGTTTTCTTTATTTATTAATGTAAGACACAAAGGGCTCGCTACAGTTTTATTTCTATAAAACACTAATACTTTTGAAGTAACTTTTCAAGCTACAAAACTTGTTAAACTAGTTGTATCTAATTAGACTGTCTAAAATGTATTGATAAAAGTACAAGAGTAGAGAAGTTGGAGGGGAAAATTTTTTTTAAATTTATTCTGGGTGCAACCTCAATTAGTTATTGACGTAATAATAAACCAACTGGAAGACTGTATTCTTTGTTTTTTTCTTTTTCTTTTTTGAGACAGAGTCTCACTCTGCTGCCAGGCTGGAGTGCAGTGGCGCGATCTTGGCTCACTGCAACCTCCACCTCCCTTGTTCAAGTGCTTCTCCTGCCTCAGCCTCCCAAGTAGCTGGGACTACAGGTGCACACCACCACGCCCAGCAAATTTTTGTATTTTTAGTAAAGACAGGGTTTCACCATGTTGGCCAGGACGGTCTTGATCTCTTGAGCTCATGATCCTCCCACCTCGGCCTCCCAAAGTCCTGGGATTACAGGCGTGAGCCACAGTGCCTGGCCTGGAAGACTGTATTCTGCAGAATAACTTGATCTACTCAAGTATGTCCAGCCTTAAAACAAACACCAAACATTTTAATGGGAATATATAATATTTTGCTCATCATAATGAAAGTAAATGTCTGTGACAACACAGTTTTTATATATTAAAAAATGTTCTTTATAGATGTGATTTTATTGAAAGTTGTAATATAAATCTGATAGTATACAGTATGTAATATATCTAATGGATTGTCTGTCTAATTATAAAACATGGTTTAAAAGCTAGAGGAAACCTGACATGTTTCTCACATTAAGGGTATGAAACCCAGGCCTAAAGAGGGTAATTATTACATGTCTAATATCACTCTTCTGTTTTATTTATTTATTTATTTATTTATTTATTTTTGAGACAGAGTCTCGCTCTGTTGCCCAGGATGGAGTGCAGTGGAAGAATCTCTGCTCACTGCAACCTCGCCTCCTTGCAAACACTGCCTCCAGGCTCAAGGGATTCTCGTGCCTCAGCCTCCGGAGTAGCTGGGATTATGGGCTTGCACCACCACACCGAGCTAATTTTTGTATTTTTAGTAGCAATGGGTTTCACCATGTTGGTCAGACTGGTCTCAAATTCCTGGCCTCAAGTGATCCACCTGCCTCAGCCTCCCAAAGTGTTGGGATTACAGGCATGAGCCACTGTCCCTGATCCTATTTTAAACTTTACATACCCGGAGGATGAAGTCCAGGGCCCTTCCCAGAGTGGCCCTGCTCAATTGTTTAAGCATTTTCTCCATTCCTTTTCCCAACCATCCTCATTCTAATTTCATACCCTGAGAGTACATGCTCACTAAACACTTTAAACTATTATATGTCTCTGGCTTTGCTTGTGCTTTGCTCAAAATTTCATTCCATGGCCTCACCCACCCATCCAATAAACAACCCCCATCTCTGTGAAGACTTCCTGAATTCTATCCTCTTTCCTAGGATTCATTAAATAATTTCTTTGTTCCTAGAACATCTTACACTTAGAAATGAAACACTAATCACATCATATTATTGTTTAGATTATTTCATAAGCATCTCTCTCTCCTGTCAGATTAAATAGAAACAGGATAGTCTTTATCTTTGTATCTTTTTTTTTTTTTTTAGATACAGGGTTGCTCCTGCTCAGGATGAAGTACAGTGGTATGATTATGGCTCACTGCAGCCTTGTCCTTCTTGGCTCAAGGAATCCTCCCTCCTCAGCCACCTAAGTAGCTGGGACTACAGTCTTATGCCACCACACCCAGCTAATTTTAAAAATTTTGTTAGAGACACAGTCTCACTGTGTTGCCCAGACTGATCTCAAACTCCTGGCCTCAAGAAATCCTCTTGCCTTGCCCTCCCAAGTTCTGTGGTTGCAGGCACGAGCCATTACAGCCGTTAGTCCAGTCTTGAATCATGGTAGGCACATTGTGAAAAATGTGTTGAAGGAATGAATTCATGGACTGATGGTGGGTAAGTACATGCGTCAGTGAATGAATGTGTGGACAAATTAATGAATAAACAAACCAACAACAAGGAAGTGAATGAATAGGTCAATTTCTCAACCTTGGCACTGTTATATTTTGGGCAGTATAATTCTTTGTTGTGGGGGGCTGTCCTGTGCACTATAGGACACTTAGCAGCATCCCTGGCCTCTACCCACTAGATGCCAGTAGCAGCTCCCTCCACCCCCACCCACACAGCTGGGAAAACCAAAAATGTCTTCAGACATTGCCAAAGACCTGCCACAGGCAAAGTTGCCCTTGGTTGAGATCCACTGGAAGAGATGGAAAGAAGACTGGTTACAGCAATTCAGGTGGAGAGCAGGGATTGGTCTCCAATTCAGTCCAGTACTTTCTCTAATATGATTTAGCCTTGTTGAGATCCAAATTCAATTCTTAACCTTCTCACAAAATATTCTTAAAACCTGAGATTAAAAAGAGTCAACAAAAATATAATTTATGAGACAGAATATTTAAAAACAACATTAAGAGTAAAGGTATACTTCCTTTATTTTAACGAACTTAGTTTACTATTGCCTTTTAAAAATACAATTTATCTGTAGCTGATATTGTTAAATGATAATTATTTGACCGTGCCTAATAAGTATTTGCTCCTAGAAGTCATACGGTTTGTCAAAATTTTCTAAATGCCACTTTATAGCACCATCTTGTGGATCTCAGAGGAATTCATGGATTTCAGTTTAAAATATCTAGCTATTTTCTTCAGAATAGGATGAAAAGAATAAACTATGAAGAAAAAATAAGTTGTGCTTATTGAAATGTTCTACCAGACTCTGAATTAGAGACGTAGTGAAGTTTGACTTCAATTTTTATATTTGGCCAAGATTTACTGTTTGGTTTCAACTACAGCTTCCTCTTCGGCCTTTGGAAAGTCAAATAGCCACAAACCTACATCATTGTCATCATCATTGTGTCTTTTGTAGGTTACTATCATGCACAATCAGCAAAGAAGGGATGTGCCAACAAGAAAGCTCATCCTAATGTACCGTTTAATATTTGAATATTCATTTTGAATGTACAGATATAACTTAGAATTAAAATTTCCTTATGTGCTGTAAGTATTGGAAGAGCAGTGTTGCAAAATTAGGGAAGATTGTGAAAGCTGGTAAGTTTACACAGAAAACAAATAAGAATCTTTAAGCTGTTAAATTGAGAAACAGGGATATAGATTGACAATAATATGAATATTCATTCCTGTACAATGACGTCAAACTTTTAAAATCTGATTACTAAGTTTTTATTATATAAGTATAATTGCAGTTACAGTTCATATTTCGTATTATATCTAAGGAGTTCATTCTATGATGGTATCTAGCATCAGCCTCCAAAAAATGTTGATCCAATACTTAGCCATTAGGAATTTGGCCTAAAAATGTATTCGATATACACCTATTCTAAACCAAAAAGAAGAATTAAATAGAAAGAAAATGATGTAAACATAATGGATTTGAAGTACCTTCCTCTTTTTTTAAATATGTGAGTTTTTTCTTTCTAACTTGAAAGTAAATATTTATCACAAAATACCAGGAGCATTAAATGCTAAGGACAATACGAGTAGCCTGCATGGGATTACTGTATGGAAAAAAGCATTCCTATTAACGGATATATCAATAATTACAGTCCAATTTTATAGGCAAAATGTTTGATTAAAATTCTCATTTGTTATTTTCCATCCTGATAGACAATCTCCTTCTCTTCTTCATGACATAAACTAAGCATAGCCATATACTAGAAGATTCTATTCCTTGATTATCTCCTCATCTCTCCACATGGAAACATCAAGAATGGCCAACTGGGTTCAGCCCAGTGTATTTGGGTATCTAAGCTCCATTTTTCTCTAAGATAAGGTATCATTACTTAGGGAAATGGTAAGAATACAAGGGTGTCTAAAAGAAAACTTTTCTTGCAAGAACTTTCACATAATTGTTTTGACCCCAAAGTAACAATATTACGTTACAGGACAGTGGACTCCTTTGCAGGTCTTTGTGGTTGAAGACAGATCCCCAGCAGGTAGATCAAGTCAGCCAGCTCGAATAATCACAGTAGTTGTAATGGCATTTGGCTCTATTTAACCCACTTACCTCTGTAAGAAGGCAATCCATGTTATGAATAACATAGTTTTTGGCTTTGAGTAAGCATAGAGATGCCCCTGATTAGTCAATATTCCATAGTGGAAAAAACTTCAGACCAGGGATTAAGAAACCATATTTCTATTCCAGCCTGTCACCAAGTGCATAACATTAGACAAATGACTCAGCCCCTCTGCATCTCAGTTCCCATATCTGTCAAATGAGGGGGCTGGACTGGGTGTTCTTTAATGTCCTTTCCAGCTTAACAGATTAAGATTCTATGAATTGTTCTGCTGGGTAGGAGCCTAGCCCAACTTTAACATTCTCTTTCTGCAAGTGGCCCTAGGGAATGATTTGAGTAGTGTCACCCTGCACATTTGAGGACTTAACAAAACCATCTCTAACTTTCCCTCCTAGTGATCAAAGGTAGAAGTACCCTTTAAGTTTTTAAACTTTTCTTAATACCATTTATTTTCAACATATACCACATCAGAAAGACTTCCATTTTACTTGTGAATATTTTCTTCAAATTTCAGAGAATATTCACCTAATCTTACTTTTCTAAAATCAGCTTCTAAGTCTCTGAAACTTTTATATCTTACATATTTTACAGACTGTAATCATACATCTTTTATCTTTTCCTGAAGAGAGCCTGCAGAATGTTCATCCTGTTAAGGGTTCCACAATCAAAATAACTTTCGATCTCACTTCATGTTATATCGTCTTATTGGATATTCACAATGGCTGTTATAACTTCAACAATTCTGAAACATTACTTTTGTTTTCTGATTGTTTTTGTTTTGAGTTTGGTTTATTTTGGCTTGGTTACTCAATTTACTTTTGGCAGGATTTTTTGGGGCTATCACTTCAGAAAGTGGCTTTACCATTCTAAGCCTATTGTTTTAGCCTGTCCTGACACAGAGTCATTTCTCGGAAGATTTTATGCTTCTCTGAATTTTTTTTCAGCTCCTTTTAAAAGATGTATTTAATTTTTCCTTCTAGAAATGAATAAGAACCTCTGAACTTAACATTAGGATGGCCATTTAAAAGACAAATGAACTTTCAGTCCAATATCTGAGATACCTCAAAGATTCAGATGTCTCCAGTTTCCATTTCTGCATTTGATATATTTAATTCAAAGGTAAACTCAAAATATATTGAGACTAATTCAGTGTGTTCCCTTGTGCTACCTCAGTCAAACATGGTTTTCGTGATGAAAGTCCATGTTCAATAATCCCTGGAATCAAAAGTAGGTTAGCGTGAGTACTTCAAAAAAAAAAAACTGTGTGTGTGTGTGTATATATATATATATATATATGCAATGCAAAGAAAAGAGTTATGTATTTACAAGGAGTGAGAAAATTAACGTTTGGAACATGCTGTGATGAGGAGTAAGAAGCAATGACATTTCCACTGAATGCACTACCCTAACCTCTCACCTACTGAAATATTATAATAACAATGACATTTCCACTGAATGCACTACCCTAACCTCTCACCTACTGAAATATTATACTAACTTTGTAAAATTGGAAACCTAATATGTCTTATGTTGAATGTTAGCCAACAGTTGCAGCAAAGGTGATTAGTCAGTTAATCTCAAAGTTAGTTAGGATTTTAAGTTTAACCTATACATACATCATAATAAACAGGATTGGGACAAGTAACATAATTTATTTGTTGAAATTAAAGTTATTATGAAGTTATGATATCAAATATTCTGATAAAAATAGTCAAAAATACTTTTGGTCACCAAATTTCATATCATTACTACATTTGTATTAATTATATGATATGAACCCTTATGTTTCAGTATTTCATGGCATTTACTGATAACTTTGTTTCTCCTTAATATTTAGAGAAAGGATTTTATATTACTGTTTTTCCCTTAAAGTTATCTTATACACATTTTTGCTATTTTTACCTTATTTACAAATTAAGCACATTTAAGTTACTAATCTACTTTAAATTTTAAATGAGAAATGCTTTAAAAAATAGGAATTAGACATCTTGTGCCCAAAATATTGAAAACATAATCCCTTTAAAAATATCCACCATCAAAAAAAAAAAAAAATCCACCATCTCTCTCCTCCCTTTCCTTTTAATTCAAACTAGTTAGTTTCCTTTGAAGATGTCTTTTGCCAATGTTTCTGAAGACTATTTTTGTTTGAAAATTTCAGGGTGGAATGGTTTTTTAGATGAAGGAAACTGTATTTGCAATTACAGCTTATAAAGTAGAGAAAACCATAAACTCCCTTTGGCATCAATTTGACTCAAGGTCAAAATTAGATTTCCTCCTTCTATAGCATTTGAATCATAAACCCCTCTTTTTGTAAGTAGATAGATTTGGGGTGGAGGATCAGCTGGGTTCGACAAAATATACTGTATGAATATGAGTGAAAGTATAATTTTAAGTAAACAGCTCACTTAATTTTGACCTTCTCTATTAAAGGTTTTTTTGGCCTTAGTATTGATGTCATTTTATATTTTCTTAATTCAATAACAACTTAGCTTTTAAAATTTCAGATTTACACTATTAAAGGTGAGAACTGTGTATTTTCATATCAGAATGTCTCGTGGTAGTGATGGTAGTTATTACAGAGAAAGGCATTGAGGCCTGCTATGCTACAGAACTATTAAGTGTTGTGAGAAAATGAAAAAGGTACAGAGAAATAATTCCTGGCCTTTAGGACCCTATAATATGTAGCTCTTTTTTAAGCTTTCATGCCAAACATTCACAAATCAATCTTGAAGTTATCATTTGAGTGGGAAAGTGTGGGGATTGGACTAGAAAAATCACCTCCTTTACTCTGTTTGATCAACTGTTATTTGAATGCATCACCGCACTAATGATTGTGCCTAAAGATAATTGACAATTCAAAGTCAAACTCATTTTACACTAATTATCTAATATTCATTTAGCTAGTATTTATTTATGAGGTCACAAATCATCAAGCTAAAGGAGTCCTAAAAAAGAGGCAGGAAAATACACAATCCCGTGTTAAGGAACAAGACTTTAAGAGAACTAGAAAATCATTAAAAGTTGTTAAGCCAGGATCCAAGATTAATTTTAGATGATAAATAAATCTGACTTGTGATCAAGCAATGAGAATCACACAAAAACATTATGAAATGATAAATTCTACCACCTGACAAGAGGACCGCACTTAAGTCTTTTTGGCAAATGGTTGGCAGTAGGTGAATTACTGAGATACATGGTGGTTTGGTCTCTTTTTCAATAACTTTCCTTGACTTACTCAGCCCTTGTCCAAGTGAGTACAAAAATGTGCTGAGAATCATGCAGACTTTGCATAAAGATAAGTAATATGCATAGCTCCTTAGTTTCCCCCAAGATCATTTAAAAACCTGATATTAATGATGTATAATGACATCAGTTTCGTTTGTTGTTGTTGTTGTTGTTTGTGGGTTTTTTGTTTGTTTGTTTGGTTTTGGTTTTTGGAGGTTTTCTTTGAGACAGGATCTCACTCTGTCTCCCAGGCTGGAGTACAGTGGTGATCACAGCTCACTGCAGCCTCAACCTCCTGGGCTCAGGTCCTCCCACCTCAGCCACCTGAGTAGCTGGGACTACAGGTGCCTGCCACCATGCCTGGCTAATTGTGTGTGTGTGTGCGTGTGTGTGTGTGTGTGTATTTCTTGTAGAAACAGGTTTTTGCCATGTTGCCCAGCTTGGTCTTGAACTCCTAGGCTCCAAGCAGTGCACCCACCTTGGCCTCCCAAAGTGCTAGGATTTCAGGCATGAGGCACAGCACCCAGCCTAGTACTAATTTCTATCATGATTTGTTGCATCTAGAGCTGAAAGCAATTTTTTTTGTCATGAAGAAAAACATTTTTTTAAATTTTCTTAATCTATGTAAGAAGTGCTAAGATTAGACTATATTTACACATTAAGCAGTGTAAATGTTTATTATGTCAGGCTCTTAAGTGGAGATGTGTATGGTTGTTGACTTTTTATTATAGAAAATTTCAGACACCAAAGTGAATCCCACATGCCTAATCTCAACAATTATTAACACAAAGCCAATTTTATTTCATCTCTAATTCATCTGATTTTCCTGTCCTCTCTACCCTGCGCTTCAAAGTATAATTTTAAAGGAAGCCCAGCTATCATATTTCACGCATACATTCAAGGGGAGGTTTCTGAAGTGAATAGAGCACTGTTATTTCCATGACATGTCCATTTTGGAAAAGTTCAGATTACCCAAGTGGTCACTGTCAGAGAGCCATTTCCCCAGCCATGACTTTGTTCTCTCAAGTATTATACCTTCCACGTGTAGACTTCCTACGTCACTCACTGATCCGTGGCAACACTTTGTCTACCTATGAATATTAATGTTAACCTGGTAACATGATTTAAAAGGTATCCAAAGGAATCATTATTCTTTATTATTCATCCATTCCTTCATTTCTTGCTCTAGATGCTAGAGGTACGGTGTTGAGCAAATTAGACAAAAGGCCTGCCTTCCAGTGTGTTTGCTAGAGTTGAGATCAAGAGGCAGGGGCTTACTACTTGGAAGACTCCCCCTTTGTATGTGGGTAGTGTTCCTGATTCTACTTTAATTTCCCTCTGGGAAACCCCAACAAAAAGCCCATAGTAGTGAACTAAATAAATATGTAAAACAATGATAAACTGGTTTTTGATTGTTATTGTCGTTTTTAAAGCACACGCTTCTTGTATAGCAATTAACAAGTTTTGTGTGTGTCTGTTACCACCTCCCCTCTACTCCCAAATCTCACCCCCACCCTGCAGATTGCTCCACGCAGGTCTGGGAAAATGTGAATGACTACATTTTCATCTCAAAATAAAGTACAATTTTTTTAAAGCTCTATGTCCAAAATCCAAGGTTCTGAAAATGAAATTTCTAAATAATTAGATGAGGTGATGATGGCAATCAGAAAATATGTATAAATCTCTACACAAAACTACTATATAATTTAGTACCTATCATATATTATTATCTTAAAATGAATAATGATCATGCAAACTTAGCTCCTTTATAGATCAATCTCTAATTTAAAAACTGATGTTTAGAGCTATAAAAGATATCATTGTTTTTTGCAACATCAAATGTTGTCTAATTCAAATCCCTTTGAAAGCCATCTGTAGAACTTTGAGCTTTTGCTGTTTCAGAATTGACTTTCTTTCTTGACAGGTACTTGATAAAAATAAACTCAATATTTAAGTCACACAGTACATACCTGTAATGAAAAAACATAAAACAATGATCAGACACATAAAAGCTTTCTTTTTTAATTTAAATGTAACTAGTTTAACTATTTATTTTTATTTCCCCAATCAAAAAAAATTGTAATTTACATGCTCTGATATAAAGCACTTTCTCTCATTTCTCCTTTGGGAACTGAGAATATAAATGGTTTCTAATTTTGAAGATTCAAAAGATTGGATAGCTGGATGAATTATAACTTAAAATTCCCATTAATTTATTTTCAAATGAGGAAAACCCACAACTTTGAGAAACTGATTATTATGGGGAAAAAAGGCCTTGATTTGTAACTGCACCCAAATATGAAAGCCTACATTTTGTAAGCATAAAGATTACATTCTCTTCAAAAGATTTGCAAATTCTCATAGGCACATAACTTAGAGAATGAGAGAATTGTAATTTGAAAAATTACAGATTTCATTGTTTTTGATGTGTGAAACCTATAAACAAATATCAGGAGATTGTATTGCAAAACTGAAAATCCCTTGTTTAGTTTTATAAAGGACAGTGCCCTATGTGGCTTACAACCCTGACTTAAAAGAAAAATGCAGAGTAATGCAAAAGACACTCTAATCACTGCATCTAATTACAAAGAAGAATAGCTCAGTAAAAATTTTAAGTATCTTTGGGCAGGCGTGTGGTCTCGTGGTCAGAGCATGGGATTTCAAGTCAGTAGTCTAAATTTCTATTTTAAACACCACTTCTAAATTTCTCCATGACTTTGGGCATGACATTAACTTTATTTTTAAATGAGAACTTGAGATCTGTTCTCGATAATTACAAAGCAGTTTTGAAATCCTTTAATAGAGGTACAAATCTAATACTGTAAAAAAATTAACAGAGGGACAGGTGCTTTCTTGACTTCTTGATGAAAAAAATAAAAAACTTGACAAAAAAAGAAAAGGTAAGGTAAATTAAAATAAATTCAGAAGATGTTTCTTTACCATTTGCCCTACATAGTAACATTGCTATACCCATGTGTTATTTCAAAGTCAGTTTAGGACATTATTTAACAATCAACTCACTGATATGGTGACTAATTTTGATAGCTTTCCTCTAAATTGCTCCTTTGCTTTTAAAGAAATGGTAGTCCTCAGTGGAGCCAACTCTGCTCTTTTCATACTAATTGTTATTGTCACTCTAAGGAACTTATACTCCACAGTGATGTGCCTGCTTTGTTTTTATGTATAGTGTTTCTTAAGTGTTCCTCCAAGTGCAATAAGTACAGACAAATTACCATGTAAGTTTTCTTTAAACTATTGCTAGATTTCTAGGGATAAATGTAGGTGATTCAAATTCTAACACACCTCTATAAATCAATTACCACAGTAATTGTCATTGGGAATAATTAACATTTGAATTCAAGGAATGTGACCTGACTTATAGAACTCTTCCGTCCCTCCCTCCCTCCCTCCCTCTCTTCCTTCCTTCCTTCCTTCCTCTTTCTTCTTTCTTTCAACAGTTTCAGTACTCTACATATTTTTTTGGAGTATGATAATCTTGTATGATTTTTAGTCCTAGTTTAGCTACTGAATATGCTTTATTGTTGGAAGAATCCACCCAGTCAAATTTGCTAAAATGTACAGTATACAAACTAGAAACAAAGAGTAAATTCAGGAATAGCATGGTATATTAATACAGCAGGCAATGGGGTCATACAAAATTTGACCAAAGTCTCAGCCTCCACACAAACCTTCATCATGCCTGATCTATTGCACGCTTTCCAGGTAAAAGGTGATCTTTAAAAACAGCAATTCATCAAGATAATGCTGCATGAAAGGAAGTGGAGACCATTATAAGGCAAAGTAAAACAGCTTGAGGACAGATCTTGTTGTATGTTTCTCTGATTAGAAATGCAGTGTATGAATGCCTTGCTAAAGTATTTAAAGCACTATTAAATGGTCCAAAGCTCAGGTGAGAAATCACTGAGTTAAAGGATCGACTTCAGACAGGGTCAGTTTGGTCTTCTGGCATTATTCAGGAGGCAAATTATAAACTGAACTTTCACTAAATTTGTCCTCTAGGGAAGATTTTTAAATGGAATCTTTGTGAGGTGGTTTGCAGTAGCCCTAACAGCTTCAGAGACTGCCTCTAGATTCCCTGGTGAATTTATGTGAAATAAAAAAGGCAAGAAATCCAACTTATGAAGTTCATAAAATTAAAGTTATACCTATATAATTTTAGAAACCTGAACATTTAGGAAAATGTAGGTAGTAGTTTTTTCTGTATGCAGCAGTTTAATCCTGCATTTATTTCACTAAATTACACCACTCAATTTCCTGTTTAGGTCTGTTCAATGCATCTTACATTAAAATGTAGTGACAAGAAAGAGAGGAACACTTTAAAACTGGTTATCTAGTTATGAAACACTAAATTTTCCTCTTTTTTTTTTTAACAAAACCCTGTGTGATTCTTCATTGTCTCTTTGGGTTCCCAAATCTAACCCTTCTTTACTTCCCCCACCCCCTAAACATATCAGGGAAACAGATTAAAGACAACAGCAGCTCCTACACTTGTGATGCTGTCCCTCTGAGAAGGAAAAGAAGGAGAAAACATTTAAAACCTGGGAATACATTCTGTCACAACAGAACTAGGTACAGTAGTTCAACTTTTAGAATAGGGAATGTAGGATTTTTCACCTTCATTCTTCAGAAGACTTTTTTTTCTAAGTATCTATTATAATAACAAACTGCAATTCCATGACTACTTTCGTTGATGCTTGAACTTCCTCCAAGAGTTCATATTTCCTCACATTAGCCCCAGTTTTATTTAGTATTACAATGTAATTTTTGCATTCCAATCCTAAATCTGCTGGAGTACTTTATACAGACATGGGACATTTAACTTGCTGCAATAGAGTCAGAGACCTGGTTGGAAATGTTGAAAAAAAAGTCCCTCTGTTGTCTCAATGTATTATTCATCCTGTAAAGCTCTAATTTTATTTTTGACATAGCAAAGCTGTCTCTAAAATGTTACCATGGAACCAGAAATAATTATTTTAGTAATGGACCTATGTCCTTTTCATCTTCTTTAGTTTATTTTAAATTTAAAAAATTTTTGCTTTTTTTAAATTTTGAATTAGAACAGGCAAGGCACAGTGGCTCATGCCTGTAATCCTGGCACTTTGGGAAGCCGAGGCAGGCAGATCACTTGAGCCCTGGAGTTCGAGACCAGCCTGAGCAACATGGTAAAAACCCCTTCTCTACAAAGAGTAGCTGGGCGCGGTGGCGCCTCAGCTACTCAGAAGGCTAAGGCAGGAGGAGATTTTGAGCCTGGGAGGTGAAGGTTTCAGTGAGCCATGATCGTGCCACTGCACTCCAGCCTTGGTGACAAGGTGAGACTCTGTCTCTAAAATATATTTATGTTTTATTTATTTATATGTGGATTTTCTACTGAGAGGTGGGTCAGTATCCTTAACCCCCACGCTGTTCAAGGGTCAACTGTATTTCTCTGAAACTATTGCTCCGAGGTACTGTCTCATTTATATACATTAATTATAATTTTTAACCTCAGTAATTTCTACTTTCTTTTTCTTTTTTCTTTTTTTTTTTTTTTTTGAGACGGAGTTTCGCTCTTGTTACCCAGGCTGGAGTACAGTGGCGCAGTCTCGGCTCACTGCAAGCTCCGCCACCCTGGTTCACGCCATTCTCCTGCCTCAGCCTCCCTAGTAACTGGGACTACAGGCGCCCGACACCACGCCCGGCTAATTTTTTGTATTTTTAGTAGAGACGGGGTTTCACCGTGTTCGTCAGGCTGGTCTCGATCTCCTGACCTCGTGAACCGCCCGCCTCGGCCTCTCAAAGTGCTGGGATTACAGATGTGAGCCACCACGCCCGGCCGTAATTTCTATTTTCATAGAAAATTGGGGAGTGGGAGGGAAAAGAGGTGGACAACCATGTTACACACCAGCATCCTTGCAGTCCTGCAGAGTTCATGAAAACGTTTAACACAACTTTCTACAGCCATACTTTATACAAATTTTCAAAGTGGCAAAAATGAACACAGTAAGAAACCCCAAGTTTGTCTTTCTGTGGCATGTAAAAATAAGAAGTAAAAGCACAATCTTAAAAATATGCTTAGTAGGTGCTGTTCATTTCTCTATCAGCCAGGAAGGATACTGGTTTTGAGGCTGATGTACTTATCAAGGACAATAACTGCCATGGCTTGTCAGTGCTTTGATGAAACCTCAGATGTGTGACCTTCTGGTCAAACATCTGCAATTTCATATTGTTGGAGCATTGTATTCCTGGGGGTTGTGGCTGTCTATAAGTTTGCTGTGGTTGAACCAAGAAAGGAAACATGTGCAGATTTCTACAAAAATTATGATTCCATGAAAGATTTTAAGGAGATGAGGAAGGCTGGTATCTTTTATAATACAAAATAATTCTGGAATATGAAGAATTTCTTTGAGTTAAATTACCTAGAAGTTTGTCACTGACTTGTGTTCCTGAACTATGAAACATGACTATGTGGGCTAAGAAATAATTTCTCTCTTGATAAATAAACAATTAACAAGTAAAAAAATAGATACTTAATAATCAATGTTATAGTATTCAATCTTACACGTTATCTAGGCATTCAACGAATAGCCATTAATTAATTCAATTTAACATCAGCCTAAGGTTTTAAGTTATCAATAGATCTTGGAAATTATCTCTAAGTTGACATACTATGAAACATAATCACTGCTAAAATAAAATTTTGTTAGAGCAATGAGTCAATTTGGTTAAATACATATACATTTTTTATAACTTTAAATAATAAGTAGAAGTAGTGCTAGCTTATTTGATCAGTAAACCTGTACAAGTTTAGAAAGAATACACCCAAGTGGAATAAAAATTGATGCTTATATTGTACTTAACACTGATAAATCATAGAAGATAGCTGTTTTTTTATTAAACCAAAAATGTTAAACTAGCCTTGCTTAGTAAAGACTTACCTAAATTACGTGACTTTGACTTGGTTGTTTTTTTTTTTTTTTTTTTTTTGAGACGGCGTTTCGCTCGTTAGCCAGGCTGGAGTGCAGTGGCACAATCTCGGCTCACCACAACCTCCGCCTCCTGGGTTCAAGCAATTCTCCTGTCTCAGCCTTTTGAGTAGCTGAGATTACCGGCACGCACCACCACGCCCAGCTAATTTTTATATTTTTAGAAGAGATGGGGTTTCACCATGTTGGCCAGGATGGTCTCCATCTCTTGACCTCATGATCCGCCTGCCTCGGCCTCCCAAAGTGCTGGGATTACGGGTGTGAGCCACTGAGCCCAGCCAAATTTGACTTCTTAAAACATTTCCTTGTTAGTTGCAGTAAAAAATACTCCTTAAATCTAGCATACTAAAAGTATTAGAAGTTCAATTTCTTTATTTTCTGGAATTTCAGGAATATTCAATTTATATAAGAACTTAGTTATTTCTATAAGCCAGTCAGAATAGAGCTCCTTATAGAGATTTTATTTTTTTAAAGAGATGAGGTCTTGCAAAAATTATGACAGAGATATCTAACATAGCTGACTCCATCTTGCTTCCAAGCTCACAAGCTAACTGTCCTTGATCATTTTGGGGCATAGGCCAAGCTAACTATGGGAAGAATTCAGTTTACAGTTTAACTTTAAAACAAAGGTGGTAACAGTCTTTTACCAAGACTAACCCTTTTGGCTGGGCATAGTGTCTCACACCTGTAATCCCAGCACTTTGGGAGGCTGAGGTGGGAGGTTCCCTTGAGCCCAGGAATTTGAGACCAGCCTGGGCTACATGGCAAGACCCTGTCTCTACCTGAAAAAAAAAAAAATAAAAATAATAATAATAATAAAAAAGAAAGTAACGCCCTCCTTGCTTGGGGACCAAAACTGCCTTTGTAAAACTAAAATTAGCCAGAAGGTTAGAATTATGGTAGAGGCCTGAATTCTATTAGGATGTAGGCATAGTTAAACTCCAACCAGGCATTGTTTCATCTGTTAAGATGTATGTAGAGTTTTACTCTAACAAGGCATTGTTTCATAATTTGTCTTTTCATAACTGCTTACTGCTCAGGAGTCATGTAGCTGGAGGTCACAAGATTTGTAACTTCCCCAATTATTCCTATGGATAACATCACTAAGATAAAACCTAAGATTGGTGTTTGAGGCATTTTTCAGATCTTACACTGTGATGGACCAACTGGTGCCACCCAGATCGATAACCCATACCAATAAACTGACTCAACTGGTTTTGTGACTCCCACCCAGGAACTGACTCAGCACAACAAGACAGTTTTTACACTCCTGCAACTTCATCCCCAACCCAACAATTCAGCATTCCCCATTCTCTAGCCCCCTGCCTGCCAAACCATCCTTGAAAAACCGTAGCCCACAAATTCTCAGAGGCAAACTTGAAAATTATCTCCCATTCTTTTGTTTGGCTGCCTTGTGATAATTAAACTCTTTCTCTGCTGCAACACCACTGTCTCAGTGTATTGGCTTTACCTGTGCACTGGGCAAGAAGAACCCATTAGGCTTTAACAGATTCTGTTTTTCTCATTTAAATTTTGCTCTAGGGTGACTTTAGTTTTGGTTTCTATATGGCCAATAAATTATTTCCCATTGGAAATTTGGTTTTATTGTCAGATTATTTGGTGATCTCTGTAAACAAAATGTTTGTGGAGATCTTGTCTCTGTTGGGTGAGAGGTGACAGAATATCTGGTTTGTTAGTCTTTTTGTTTGTCTACTTTCATTTCAAATCAATAATTTGTGCCCACTGGGAAGAGAACAGCACTTTGACATGAACTGGTAAGTTTTAAGTCAGTTTTCAATTTTAAAATTTCAGCCATGGTCACTAGCAGAGAGGACAGATCTACAAACCTATAAATAACAGTCTACAGAGAGCTGCAAAACAACTCAATGACAATGAATGAGGCTAGAATCCAATAGTAACCCAGAAGGGCATGCTAGAGACAATGCAGTTTTCCACTGAAACACAAAATGTTTTCTGTAATCCTGTAGGGGCAAAGGGAACACTTCTTTGACCTTAAAAGATTTGCTTAAAAATAAACTGACAAAAGGCAGATTGATTGGAGAAAAGGCCTACAAATTTATTAATGTTCACATGGAGGAGAACCACAGAGTAATAACCCCATATTCCAGTGGAACCCAGATACTTATATAGCTTTATTTTAAAGGACAGAGGGAAGATGGGGAATATAGGAAATTCTGTTGAGGGATGATAACTGATTATTAGGGAGAATGAATGATCTAGGAGTAGAGATTAACTTGAGAGACAGGTATTATGAAAAAATGTGTTCAGGTGTGGTTACATTCTTGGTCGTCTTTTTGGCAATAAGAAATCATGGGGAGAGAAAGAAAAAACAATTGTTCTCCTTAGTGAGTCCCTCTGGTCTTCATGTAGATAGGAGAAAAGTCTCTTCCAGAGTCTGTTGATTTCTAAGGCACTTTAATTCAAAATACTCATCATACCAGGGTGCCATATTTTGGGATAAAGATCCCTGTGCTCCTGCAATATTTATATTTTTTATTGCAATGAATGTACTGAGAAAAAGAAAAATAGTTCAGAGCAGTCTAAGCTATGTCAGGAATGCACAATTTATCAGGCCCAGAGAGAAGAATGGGAGTTCAGTCATTCCAATCCCCATTCCCAAACCCATGCCTGAGGGCATTTGTTTCAAGTCATTGTGTTCCTGACTAGCTGCCTCACCCATTATCTTTACGTTTCTGCTCCTGGAATTTGTAATACCAGGATAATGTATAGCCAATCAATAGCTTATGTTATTTTAATGTAAATTCTTGTTAAACAATTTAGGAGGTTTTTTTTCCTTAAAAACCCCTTGTGAGGTTGGGCATGGTGGCTCACACCTGTAATCCCAGCACACTGGGAGGCCAAGGCAGGCAGATCACCTGAGGTCAGGAGTTAGAGGCCAACCTGGCCAACATGGTGAAACCCTGTCTCTACTAAAAATACAAAAAAAAAAAAAAAAAAAAATTTAGCCGGTGTGGTGGTGGGTGCCCGTAATCTCAGCTACTTGGGAGGCTGAAGCAGGAGAATCACTGGAACCCGGGAGATGGAGGCTGCTGTGAGCCAAGATCGTGCCACCGCACTCCAGCCTGGGCAACAGGAGTGAAACTCCGTCTCAAAAAATAAACAACTATGAGTATAGAACTTCAGTCATGCTCCTACACCCATGCCTGGGGGCAAGTGTTTAAAGTCATTTTGTTCCTGACTAGCTATAATATGCATATGTAAGAATAAAATGGAGCACAATATTAGACACATCGTATATGCACAGAAAGGATCAGTTCCTCAGCTATCTTAGGAGGCAGAGCTAGATTAGTGGCTTAATTTTTTTTTAACTTTACTGTGCCTAAGAATAACCCTGGAAATTATTTTAAAAATAGAGATTCCAGGGCCCCATCTCTTAAATCTGTAAATCTGTGAGTTTGGAGTAGAAAGGCACAAAGGACAACTTTTAATGAAGATGGTCCCTGGACCCAGGTGATGGGGCACCAGGTTGTAACAGATGTGGGGGTAGGAGTTCTCTGCTCTAGTTTGCCTTTATAAAAGATTTAACAGGCCGGCCGCGGTGGCTCACGCCTGTAATCTCAGCACTTTGGGAGGCCGAGGTGGGCAGATCATGAGGTCAGGAGATCGAGTCCATCCTGGCTAACACGGTGAAACCACGTCACTACTAAAAAATACAAAAAAAATTAGCTGGGCGTGATGGCAGGCGCCTGTAGTCCCAGCTCCTCGGGAGGCTGAGGCAGGAGAATGACGTGAACCCGGGAGGTGGAGCTTGCAGCGAGCCGAGTTCACGCCACTGCACTCCAGCCTGGGCGACGGAGCGAGACTACGTCTCAAAAAAAAAAGGATTTAACATATGGTTTAAGGCACGATGTTAATATTCTCCTTTCTATATCTTCTTTAGGCATCTGTAAAATGTGGATAATAACTAATTCTTCCTTATCATAAAATACCAAATAAGAATTCAGAGAGCAAATCTATCGCTTTTGTCCCAGGTGAAACTTTTGTAAGCCGTGACCAAGAAAAAGAGAGTCAAAGCTTAAAAAGGAGTAACACCAAGAGAAAATGTTTGGTAAAAGGGATAAATTATGTTTGAGATGAGAAAGGTATGAACAAACAAACTGAAAAGGGCTGGAGACAAGCAAAACAAAGATGCAGCAGAAATGTGGGGGCAGAAAAGCAACCAAATATTATATTAAATATCATGTGTTTACTTTGGGAATCAGGGAATGAACATTACACACAGACAAAAGGAGTCAAAATGAAAAGTCAAAAAGCAAAAGGTACAGGGACACAATGAATGAATAAATAGAGGAAAATTGAATGTCAAATGCAGGAAAAGAACGGTAAAGAGGTTCTGGAATTTATATCATGCCTAATTATTCCCTTAAGATCCATGAGAAAAGAAAATTCTGCTGAAGGAAAGACACGAAACAATTTCTGAAGGGAAGAGCACAGAACCCAGAACCTAAAGGGCAATTCACAGTTGGGAAATTTTTAAGTCAGCAAATGCCCACACAAGGATTTGGTTGAAGGGAATTTGATTATAAAGTCACTAGGGATGACTTAAGGCTTTTTCATGGACTCAGATGCCAGGATGAAAGACTGACTTTCAGGAATAGACCAATTTTAAACAAATTAAAAAAAAAAAATTGTGAGAGAAGAAAATCTTCTGGCTATGACTGCTATTAAGACAGGATATGGGGTTTTTTAAAGAATGTGTTATTTACTATATGCTGATAGAAAGAGATTACATAAACGCTAAAAATTCTGAAAAAAAATTGACTGTGGAAAAATTACAAAAGTATAAAACATCTATAGAAAGTTAATTTATCAGTTTGTGCCTGTCCTCCCTATATTTCTCCGTTTTCTCTCCCCCCACATTTCAAGCAAGAAGCCATGCTGTGTATTCCCTTCGTCAGGAGAGTTGTATAGCTGTTTAGTTTAAAAGCAAAAGTCACTTATATTCAACAAGCTCTTTCTATCTTTTGTAAAAGCCAAAATTTATCTAAGATATTGAAGCAGGAAATTTTCCCTGATCCCTTTACAGGCAGGAACTGGAGTATGGGCTCTGGATTTAGCCAGCCACTTTGGTGTTCACAGGGGCAAACTCCACTTACTCAAAATGCGAGGGGTTGTGCTCAACCCCTCAAAGGAGGGAGCACACAGGTGAGTGGGTGCAGGAGCTGGGGTGAGTGCTTTTGGGTACCAGCAGGAGCAAAACTCCGTGTGGTTCCTAAAGCAGCATCCAGGCAATGGGAACTGGTGACCCCTGAAACCCCAGGAGTGTTACAGTCAGCTCTCTTTTACCTTTGCCATCTGCAGATGGCTTAAGTGTTAACAGCTCAGTGGCCCTCTGCGTTTTTGCATGAGGCAGCTGCTTTCTGCCAGCGAGGGCACAGGGTCAGCGTGACAGCCTTTTGCATCTGCACCCATGGTACCTGAGCTCATGTTCAGCATCTGGAAAAAAATCAGGTTGCATGCATGAATTGAAGGGTGGTGAATGCAGAGGATTTTATTGCCTGTGTAAGTGGCTCTCAGTGGGAAGGGGAGCTGGAAAGGGGACGGAGCAGGGAGGTGATCTTCTCCTCTCTGAATCCATGCTGTCAAGCTGTCCCTCTGAAGTCAAGCTGCTTTTCTCCAACATCAAACTGCAGTCTCTGATGTCCAGCTGCTTCTCCTCTTCTCTGCTCTCTGCTGGTGGAGACTGGGGTTTTTATGGGCACAGGATGGGGTTGGGGCAGGCCATAGGTGGTTTTGGAAAAGGCAACATTTGAGCAGGAAAACAGGAATGCATGTTCATACTTTGGGCCAGGTTCCAGGCTTGAGAGTGGGGCCCTCACCAGGTACCCACCCTTTTCTGCTAAGAATTTCCCTGCCTCTTGACCCTATCAATATTATGGTAGGTGACCCCAATGGGGAAGGGGAAAAGACAGCCAGAAAGAAAGGTATCAACTATGCCAGTGGAGTTTTCAAATGTTCTAAAGGGCTTTCAAAGATGAAAAGGTACTGCAGTACTTAACAATTGTGGTGCTTTTAATAATATCTAATATATTCAAGTTGCAAATGTAAAACTAGTTTTCCTTAAACCATTAAACACCACTTTGAAATCTAATGAATGTATTTTATTTTATTGTGGATTAAAAAAATAAAATAGTTCATACTGTAACTAGCAAAGGGGGCCTGGTTGCTCACCACTTGCAGAAAGAAGCCAAAATAACAAGAGTGAGGTGTGATAAAAAGAGGGTGAATCTTTTTATCCATGCTAACAAGGAAAAGAGTGCCAGAATTCTTTCCAACAATTGACACTGTCCAGTTTATGGAGGGAACACGGGGATTTTAAAGAGACGGGTCTGGAACGCAGGAGACGCAAGGGGGCAAGAAGGTGTCAAGTGGTGTGGCCTGCTCTGATGGCTTGTCTGGAATTATTGTTCCATCTGGTGAAGGGGCTAGCATCACTGTGGGCCCAATCAGGTTACAAATCAATCTCAGTGGATCTTATAGTCAGTCTCCAGCAGGGAGTGAGTTCTGGCCTTGAAGTAATCTTTTGCTTGGGATAGAATTCTGGAGGTGTCTGGTTCATGTCAGGATCCAGCCCCTGAAGCTTCTAAAGAAAGATATGACCAGATAAGTGAGCATGGTGTGTGTTAACAAGCATTTGGGTAAATAAATATGCATAAGGCATAGGAGCATAAAGTGGGAAAGGGAAGGCAGTGGAGGTTCACAGCATATTCTGAGGCTATATTTCAAGAGGAAGAAATAAACAATTGTAGTTTGTCTCAAAGCTACATCATGAGACTGAGGAGAAAGGAAGAAAGAAAAAAAGTTTTAAAACATAGTTGGAAGCTAAGCTGCTTGGTTACAATACTACAGAAAAATATATGTGTATGTATGTGTGTATACACATATATAAAATGACACATATAAAATTATATACATATATATATATATTTTTGAGATGGAGTTTCACTCATGCTGCCCAGGCTGGAGTGCAATGGTGTGATCGTGGCTCACTGCAACCTCCGCCTCCTGGGTTCAAGCGATTCTCCTGCCTCAGCCTCCCAAGTAGCTGGGATTACAGGTGCCTGCCACCACACCTGGCTTATGTTTTGTATTTTTAGTAGAGGTGGGGTTTCACCATGTTGGCCAAGCTGGTCTCGAACTCCTGACCCCAGGTGATCCACCTGCCTTGGCCTCCCAAAGTGCTGGGATTACAGGCATAAGCCATGGGCCTGGCCCTATAAAACTGTATACATATATGATTTAAAGAATAATACAGTTGCTGGGTGTGGTGGCTCATGCTTGTAATTCCAACACCTTGAGAGCCCAAGGCAGGAGGATTGCTTGAGTCCAGGAGTTCAACACCAACTTGAGAACACAGAAAGAGCCTGTCCTTACAAAAAATAAACAAATGAACTGGGTGTGGTGGCAAGGGCTTGTAGTCCCAGCTACCTGTGAGGTGGAGGTGGGAAGATCACGTGAGCCTGGGAGGTCAAGGCTGCAGTGAGCTGTGATCGTACCACTGCACTCCAGCATGGGTGACAGAGCGAGACTCTGTCTCAAGAAAAACCAAAAAATAATAATAATAAACATCCATGTAGCCACAACCCAGCTTAAGAAAAGGAACATTGCCTTTCAGGTCCTTTGAGCCCCTCCTGATTACATTCTCTTCCTCTGCCACTCCTTCCAAAAATAACTACCTTTTTTATTTTCATATTTACAGTTCCCTTGCTTTCCATAATAGTTTTTCTTGGTAGAATGTGCTTAGATCTATCTATAATAGCTTTGTCCACGAATGTATGTGTGTATTCCTAAACCACATTGTTCAGTTGTCTGCTTTCAAACTTACATGGTGTCATGTTTTACATTTGTTTGTAATTTGCTTTTTTTACTCAACATTATATTTCCAAGACTCACCAAAGTTATTCCATCTGGTTATAGTTAACTTGTTTTCCACTGCTTTATAGTATTCCATAATTTGAATAAATGGCAATTTATATGACCATGCTCCTGTGAATAGACATTTGGGTTATTTTCAGTTTTTGTTTTGTTTTGTCTTGCTATTGCAAACAAGGCTACTGTGAACATTCTTGGACATATCTCTTAGTGTATACATGTAGGAATCTTTTTAGGGTAAATATCTAGGAGTAGAATCACTGGGTTGTAAGAAATGCCAAATAGTGTTTGAAACGATTCTACTGCTTTACATTCCCTCAAGCAACATGGTCTTCATCTTCCCCAACTTTTTCATCATTACCAATCTGCTGGAGGATAAAAATCCTTTCAGTTATTCTTGATTAATGTTCAGTTAATTTATAAGTTCAATATTAAAATTCCTTAAACAGTTAATCCCCCACTTACAAGAAAATTATCTTAACCATTGTAAACTATATTGACAAATTTAAGATATATGTTTATCCGAGCCACTTCAAACAACTAACAAGGCAGACTTGTTTCAATAGGCAAAATCTAAGATTTATAACTATTGTTAGTCTAATGAATGAAACTCATTCATGTGTTCAATCAGGGCTATCTTAAACATTCAAGCACTATTTAAACATTTAATTATCTTACATATTTCAAATTAAAATCTTAAGTCTAGCATCAAATTGTCTTAAAGTCTCCTAATTTAAGCCACAAGCTAATAGATCAAATCCTCTTTAACTTTTTAAATACTTAAAATAACAGGCTGGGGGTGTTTGCTCATGCCTGTAATCTGAGCACTTTGGGAGCCCAAGGTTGGAGGACCACTTGAGTTTAGAAGTTTGAGACGGGCCTGGGCGACATAGTGAGACTCTGTCTCTACAAAAAATACAAGATTAGCTGGGTGTGTTGGTACATGCCTCTAATGCCAGCTACTTGGGAGGCTGAGGCAGGAGGATCTTTTGAGCCTGGGAGGTTGAGGCTGCAATAAGTCATGATTGTACCACTGCACTCCAGCCTGGGTGACAAAGCAAGAACCTGTCTCAAAAAAAAGAAAAAATAATCCACAAATATAACAGCAGTAATTACAAAATTTATCACTAAACCTAACCATTATTATTATGAATTTGATTTACTTCATCATTGTAAACTGACTTAACTAACTATGGGGCATATACACACATATATATGTTTATATATATGTTATATATGTTTATGTGTGTGTGTATGTGTGTATATATATATGTATATGATCATGGGCAGGCTAGAGATCCCAAACTGCTTTATAGATCACTGGTTAGAAATGATACCTCAGTCAAAATTAGATGTTACTTCCAAGACCATTCTATCAAAGAAATAAATGAAACCATGGAGTTCTTATTGGGACTTCAGCTTGTTCTATTTATTTTCAAAATTATCTATTGCTTTACAATAAACTCCCCCAACACTTAGTGGCTTAAAAAAAACCATCATTTTATGCCTGATGTATTTTGAGTCAGAAATTCAAGCAGATATTGAATAGGTGATTCGTTTGCTCCATAAGGCTTTAACTAGAAGGTAATTTGGTGGCATTCAGCTGGTGGCTGGGTTGTGTTGGGGAGTCCAAAACAGTGTAACGCATTTGTCTGGTGTCTTCATGTGGACGACAAGGAGGCTGGGCTTAGGTAGGTTCCTTTTCACATACTCTCTCCTGCAGAGTAGTTAAACTCGTATGGCTGCTCAGGGATCCAAAAGGGAGCATTTCAGGAAGCCCAATAGAAGCCCTTCAGCTTTTTATGATAGTCTCAGAAACTCCAAAATGTTATTTCAGTGTATTCCATTGATGAAGCAAGTCACTAAATCCAGTCTAGATTAAAGGATTAAGGAATTAGACCCCATTTCTTCGTGGGAGGAATGTCAAAGAATTTGCAGCCATCCTTAATCCACTGCAGCTGAGCTCTGCTTGCTGTGTCAACTGCTGAGACTATACTCAAGCTGATCCTCTAGAATTTAGTTTCCCAGGAAATGTGTTGCTAACATATTTTAAATTTCACATTTTCTAAAGTTTTACAGTAAATGTTTTCAAAACTTAATTACCTGATTTGGCAAAATAGGATTCTGTACTTCCCACTAGCTTGCAGCTCATCTCTTAGTGAATTATTAATTATATGCTCCACCACTCTCTCCAATCTGGCTTAGAACACTATTTAAATTTTTCTTTTTATCTGCTTCTCCAGGCACAGTTATAATCATGATATTACATCTTTTGTTGGGAAAGGTCAGAAGTTGTCAGATCCCAGAATGTTAGCACCAGAGATGTGGTAAGACATCAGAGGATATGTAGGGAAGCTGGACTAGAGGCACAGGAACTACTAACTAGAAACATATTTCTATTCCCCAAGCAGGCAGCAGTTACTGGATCTAAAGGGCTGGTCAAGGGTTGGTAGCAATGGTTATTTCAGTAGTAAGCATTATGAGCTGATAATTTATATCTGGATGTCAAAAGGGGGCTCCACAATACCTGTGGCTTTCAGACAACTCTGGGAGTCCCAATAATGACTGAGAATGGATTACCCTCCACCCCCATTAACTTGAGGTTTAGAATTAATTTTAAATTGCCTTTAAAAAAACAACGTGATATTTTTTGCACATCTGAGCTTGTGGAAAAAATTCACACTGGTCTCAGCTGGAGCCTTAATACTCTGCCAATTCTTACTCAATACTCTGCCAATTATTTGGTGAAAATGCCCTACCTCACCCTACCTCTCACCCCAAGTAGCTATTACAAAGTTCTATCATTCTCAAGGCCCTTACTCTCAATTGATAGCCCTGTTTCCTTCTTTGCAGGAAACTCAATATCTTGTCTATCTGATGTGGTTTGCTGTGTCCCCACCCAAATCTCATCTTGAATTGTAGCTCCCATAATTCCCACATTCTGTTGGAGGGACCCTGTGGGAGGTAGTTGAATCATGGGGGTGGGTCTTTCCCATGCTGTTCTTGTGATAGTTCGCATGAGATATGATGGTTTTGTAAAGGGGAGTTCCCCTGCACAGGCTCTCTTGCCTGCTGCCATGTAAGACGTGACTTTGCTTCTCATTCACCTTCAGCCATGATTATGAGTCATCCCCAGCCATGTGGAACTGTGAATCAATTAAACCTCTTTCCTTTATAAATTACCCAGTCTTGGGTATGTCTTTATTGACAGTGTGAGAACAGACAAATACACCATCTGTTCCCTAAATTTACCTATGCCCATGTGCATTCTTCCCTAATTAGTACATGCCTTCTTCTTTGAGTTTTGGATCAATACATTCAAGTTAAACTCCACAAAAAGCTGAGATAAGAATATCGTAGTGGGAAGAGGATAACCTACCTTAAATAGAAAAGTCAGGAAAGACTTTAGACAGGTGCAAATTGAGACCTGAAAAAATAAGGACCTAGCCAAAAAAGAGCAGAAGAGTGAATCAGGCAGAGAAAGGCAAAAGCCCTAAAGCTGCAGAGGTGGGTTGTTCTAGGCAATCGAAGACCAGTACGGCTGAAACACTATGGGCAAAAGGGAAAATGGAAAGAGATGACATTGGAAATATGGATAACACATAGGTCATACAATGTTTAGGTCATGGTAAGAAGTGTGGATTTTATTTTAAGTACATATCGCACCAAGATTTATGGGTTAAGTAATCAGAATTTGGGAGGATGCTGGATTGGTTGACTGAGACAAGGAAGTTTGAAGATATGAGGGACAGGTTTAAGGGAAAACAAAGATATCCATTTTGGACATATTGAGTGTCTGTGAGACACCTAAGTGGATATGTCAGTTAAAATTTAAATCTTACATTAGGAAGAGCGTTCAAAGTCAGCATGTAAATTAAATGCTTGTATGATACAACTCTACCTAAATAACAAAATATGTGAAAAGAAAAGTTCTCGGCTGGGCATGGTGACTCACACCTGTAATCCCAGTGCTTTGGGCTTAGGTGGGAGGACCACTTGAGGCCAGGAGTTCAAGACCAGCCTGGGCAACATCTGTAGCAACACCCTGTCTTTATTTAAAAACAAAAATACAAAAATTAGCTGGACATGAACCTGTAGCCCTTGGTACTCAGGAGGCTAAGGTGGGAAGATCACTTAAGCCCAGGAGTTTCAGGCTGCAATGAGCTATGATCATGCCACCGCATTCGGCCTGGAAAACAGAGTGAGACTCTGTCTCAAAAAAAAAAAAGATATTCTGAGTTGGAGATATAAATTTTGGATTTATCAGCCTATAGATGGGAATTAAAAGCACTGGTAATAAAGCTGGGCACAGTGGCTCACACCTGTAATCTCAGCACTTTGGGCAGCTGAGGTGGGCAGATGGCTTGAATCCAGGAGTTTGAGACTAGCCTGGGCAACATGATGAAACCCCATCTCTATAAAAAATACAAAAAGTAGCCAGGTGTGGTGGTGTGTGCTTGTGGTCCCAGCTACTTGGGAGGCTAAGGCAGGACAATTACCTGAGACCTGGGAAGGGGGAGGCTGCCATGAGCTATGATTGTACCACTGCACTCCAGCCTGGGCAACACAGACAGATCCTGTCTCAAAAAAAAAAAAAAAAAAAAAAAAGAACACTGGTAATTAATGAGATTCCTTAGGAAGAAAATGTATAAAAAATGTACGAAGAAGAGTGAGCCTAGAAGTGAACTGTAATTTACTTCAGTATTTAGAGAAAAGGTAAAGAAAGTTGAACAGACTGAGAAGGAACAGGTAGTGAAGTAGTTGAGAAACCAAGAGACTATGGTTTCCGCAATTTCTCTGAAGACAGCCAAGAAGAGTGTTCAAGGAAAAAGTCTTTAAGTATTTTAAAAGGTGCTAAGAAGCTGGGCTAAATGAAGACAGAGACATATCTTTTACATCTGACAGCGTGTACATCGTTGATGCCTCTAATAAGAGAAGTGCCAGTGAAGTGATGAGTATAGTAACCAGTCAGGACTGAGTTGAAGAATTGATAAGAAGTGAGAAATAAAACTAATTTTCCAGAAGTTTTACTGTGAAAGGATTCATAGAAATGGTGGTAGCTAGAGTATAACAAATAGTGAAAGGCTTTAAAAAACATTCTTTTTAAATGTGGATGGGAAAGAGTGGTGATACAGGACAGGGAAGGCGTAACTGAAAAGATGAAGGGCTTGAGGAAAGTGGAAGTAGGATCCAGAACACAAATGGTGGGAGAAGGAACATATCCTTCATTGCTAGGGAAGGAAAGAAAAGATGGCATACATAGTTAAGTTTACAAATTTTGATAGTGGGAAGATGAGAGTGCTCCTGTCTGATGAATTCCCTCAAATTAAATATAAAATATTGTCATCAGGTGAGTGGGAAGGAAGGTATAAAATAATTGACTCAAAGTGGAAAACTGCACTTACTTGGTAAATAAAATAATATTTCCAGGTCATGTTGAGTGTCTCAATTGAAGTTTATAATTACGAATTTAGTGTGAAACCTCTCCTAAAGTGCACACAGAAAAACCTCTCCTCTCATGCACACAGAAAATGTATATATAGTAATTTCAGTTGTAGTACTTTGTATTATCAAATGACAGAAAACCAAAATGTTCATCAATAGCAATACTGTCTCAATAAATAATACATTTTTGGGGTACTACTACATATTGAAATACTATGTATCTATTAAAAGAAACAAATAAATTTGTCTGTGATGATAGGGAAAGAATTCTAAGGTATATAATTAAGCGAAAAGAATAAAGTGCAGAATAATTCCTACCATACTGCTCATGTTTATATTAACAATATAGAGGAGAGAGAAGGGAGATATGAATTTGAGGACTTTGAGGAAACCAAATTAACCAAAATCTTCCCTACTAGAGTTCTGAACACCTGAGAAAGGAGACAAATAAATGAGATAAAAGAAGTCAAATTATCACTTTTATTAAGTTGATATATTAATGAATATACTTTACATGTGTGGGCAAAAGAGTTTCCTAATACCAAACCCCAGAATTAGCACATTCACCCACCCACAGTGCAGCACTGCACCAGGGCAGGCCTCTTCCCATCTTGGCACAAGGTCAGAGGATTACAGAGAAATTTATGAGTTTATTACCCACCTGCAGAGAATAGGTAAAAGGAATGAATTGAGCTAAGCATGCCCAGTATATTCTTCCCAAATTTTCCAATCAGACAAGTTTCTCTACTTCTCCAAGCGGAATGAATAAAGAAGTAAAGCTAGGTATTAACAAAAGAGTCATAATAATCACCCATAGAATTTAAGCTAGTCAAATAGGAAGGTAGAATAAAGAAGAGGTTGATTGATAATGAAAATCAGTGGGTTAAAGTATTGAGAGTCTGCATTAAATCAACAAATTGTGGCTATAGGAGTTCTACAGAAAAAAAAGCACAAAAGATAAAAGGATATTAGTCAAAAGGTCGAATATTTCAGCCAAGATTTCAGAGATAGTGCAGACTTCAGTTCTGATAAATTTGGGAAATGGCTATGGGAGTGTGCCCAGAGTGAAATGCAAGAAAAGGTGTTGGAGGTGAGATCAAGGAACTGAGAAAGCAGGTGTAGAATGGGTTATCTGCAAGGAAAAAATTTTAAGCAGAAGGAGGTGAAACGTGAACTATGAACCAAAAGCTAAAATTTTCAGTGGATGAAAGGGCAGGGAGGACATTAATTATTAGCAATAAGGGGGCAAGAAGAGGGAATGAATTTTGAGGAAAGAGATAACCTATAGGAAGGTGGCAGTAAAATGGTTTGAAAGCAACAATGGGACACAAAGACATCTATTCCAACTCTTAGCCCTAAGATACTCAGGGGTAGAGAAAAAACAGGTGAAACAAACTCCTCTGAGCTAAAGGAGCATGTCTAACCCAATGCAAGGAAGCTAAGAACCTTGAAAAATGGTTAGAAGAATTGCTAACTAGAACAACCAGTTTAGAGAAGAACATAATGACCTGATGGATCTGAAAAACACAGCATAAGAACTTCGTGAAGCATACACAAATATTGATAGCTGAATTGGTCAAGTGGAAGAAAGGATATCAGAGATTGAAGATCAATTAATGAAATAAAGCGTGAAGACAGGATCAGAGAAAAAAGAATGAAAAAGAATGAACAAAACCTCCGAGAAATATGGGACTATGTGAAAAGACCAAACCTACGTTTGACTGGTGTATCTGAAAGTGAGGGGAAGAATGGAACCAAGTTGGAAAACACTCCTTAGGATATTATCCAGGAGAACTTTCCCAACCTAGCAAGACAGGCCAAATTCAATTCAGGAAATACAAAGAACACCACAAAGATATTCCTTGAGAAGAGCAACCCCAAGACACATAATTGTCAGATTCACCAAGGTGGAAATGAAGGAAAAAATGTTAAGCACAGCCAGAGAGAAAGGTCAAGTTACCCACAAAGGGCTGAAGCCCATCATCCAACAGCAGATGTCTCTGCACAAACTCTACAAGCCAGAAGAGAGTGGGGGCCAATATTCAACATTCTTAGAATTTTCAACCCAGAATTTCATATCCAGCCAAACTAAGTTTCATAGGCGAAGGAGGAATAAAATCCTTTACAGACAAACAAATGCTGAGGGAATCTGTCACCACCAGGCCTGCCTTACAAGAGCTCCTGAATGAAGCACTAAATATGGAAAGGAACAACCGGTACCAGCCACTGCAAAAACATACCAAATTGTAAAGACCATCGACACTATGAAGAAACTGCATGAATTAATGGGCAAAATAACCAGCTAGCATCATAATGACAGGATCAAATTCACACATAACAATATTAACCTTAAATATAAATGGGCTAAATGCCCCAATTAAAAGACATAGACTGGCAAATTGGATAAAGAATCAAGACCCATCGTTGTGCTGTATTCAGGAGACGTATCTCATGTGCAAAGACACACATAGGCTCAAAATAAAGGGATGCAGGAATATTTACCAAGCAAGTGGAAAGCAAAAAACAAACAAACAAAAAAATGGGTTGCAATCCTAGTTTCTGATAAAACAGACTTAAACCAACAAACATCAAAAAAGACAAAGAAGGCCATTACATAATGGTAAAGGGATCAATGCAACAAGAAGAGCTAACTATCCTAAATATATATGCACTCAATACAGGAGCACCCAGATTCATAAAGCAAGTTCTTGGAGACCTACAAAAAGACTTAGACTCCCATGCAATAATCATGGGAGACGTTAACACCCCACTGTCAATATTAGACAGATCAACGAGACAGAAAATTAACAAGGATATTCAGGACTTGAACTCAGCTCTGCACCAAGCAGACCTAATAGACATCTACAGAACTCTCCACTCCAAATCAATAGAATATACATTCTTCTCAGCATCACTTTGCACTTATTCTAAAATTGACCACATAATTGGAAGTAAAACACTCGTTAGCAAATGCAAAAGAACAGAAATCATAACAAATAGTTTCTCAGACCACAGTGCAATCACATTAGAACTCAGGATTAAGAAATTCACTCAAAACCACACAACTACATGGAAACTGAAGAACCTGCTCCTGAATGACTACTGGGTAAATAACGAAATTAAAGCAGAAATAAATAAGTTCTTTGAAACCAGTGAGAACAAAGGCACAGCATACCAGAATCTCTGGGACACAGCTAAAGCAATATTTAGAGGGAAATTTATAGGACTAAATGCCCACAGGAGAAAGCAGGAAAGATCCAAAATCGACACCCTAACATCACAATTAAAAAAACTAGAGAAGCAAGAGCAAACAAATTCAAAAGCTAGCAGAAGACAATAAATAACTAAGATCAGAGCAGAACCGAAGGAGATAGAGACATGGAAAATCCCTTCAAAAAATTAATGAATCCAGGAGCTGGTTTTTTGAAAAGATTAACAAAATAGGTAGACCGCTGGCAAGACTAATAAAAAAGAAAAGAGAGAAGAATAAAATAGGCACAATAACAAATGATAAAGGGGATATCACCACCAATCCCACAGAAATACAAACTACCATTAGAGAATACAATAAACACCTCTATGCAAATAAACTATAAAATCTAGAAGAAATGGATAAAGTCCTGGACACATACACCCTCCCAAGACTAAACCAGGAAGAAGTTGAATCCCTGAATAGAACAATAACAAGTTCTGAAATTGAGGCAGTAATTAATAGCCTACCAACCAAAAAAAGCCCAGGACCAGACAGATTCACAGCTGAATTCTACCAGAGGTACAAAGAGGAGCTGGTACCATTCCTTCTGAAACTATTCCAAACAATAGAAAAAGAGGGACTCCTCCCTAACTCATTTTTTGAGGCCAGCATCATCCTGATACCAAAACCTGGCAGAGATACAACAACAAAAAGAAATTTCAGGCCAATAACCCTGATGAACATCGATGCGAAAATCATTAATAAAATACTGGCAATTAATAAAATACCAAATCCAGACGCACATCAAAAAGCTTATCCACCACAATCAAGTTGGCTTCATCTCTGGGATGCAAGGCTAGTTCAACATACACAAATTAGTAAAAGTAAACCATCACATAAACAGAACCAATGACAAAAACCACATGATTATCTCAATAGATGCAGAAAAGGCCTTCAACAAAATTCAACGCCCCTTCATACTAAAAACTCTCAATAAACTAGGTATTGATGGAACGTATGTCAAAATAATAAGAGCTATTTATGACAAACCCACAGCCAATATCATACTGAATGGGCAAAAGCTGGAAGCATTCCCTTTGAAAACCAGCACAAGACAAGGATGCCTTCTCTCATCACTCCTATTCAACATAGTATTGGAAATTCTTGCCAGGGAAATCAGACAAGAGAAAGAAATAAAGCTTATTCAAATAGGAAGAGAGGAAGTCAAATTATCTCTGTTTGCAGATGACATGATTGTATATTTAGAAAGCCCCATCATCACAGCCCAAAATCTCCTTAAGCTGATCAGCAACTTCAGTAAGATCTCAGGATACAAAATCAATGTGCAAAAATCAATCACAAGCATTCCTACACACAAATAATAGAGAGCCAAATCATGAATGAACTCCCATTCACAATTGCTACAAAGAGAATAAAATACCTAGGAATCTAACTTACAAGGGATGTGAAGGACCTCTTCAAGGAGAACTACAAACCACTGCTCAAGGAAATAAGAGAGGGCACAAACAAATGGAAAAACATTCCATGCTCGTGGATAGGAAGAATCAATATCATGAAAATGGTCGTACTGCCCAAAGTAATTTATAGATTCAATGCTATCTCCATCAAGCTACCATTGACTTTCTTCACTGAATTGGAAAAAACTACTTTAAATTTCACGTGGAACCAAAGAAGAGCCTGTATAGCCAAGAAAATCCTAAGCAAAAAGAACAAAGCTGGAGGCATCATGCTATCTGACTTCAAACTATGCTACAAGGCTACAGTAACCAAAACAGCATGGTACTGGTACCAAAACAGATATATAGACCAATGGAACAGAACAGAGGCCTCAGAAATAATGCTATACATTTACAACCATCTGATCTTTGACAAATCTGACAAAAACAAACAATAGGAAAAGGATTCCCTATGTAATAAATGGTGTTGGGAAAACTGGCTAGCCAGATGCAGAAAATTGAAACTGGACCCCTTCCTTACACCTTATACAAAAATTAACTTAAGATGAGTTAAAGACTTAAAGGTAAAAGCCAAAATCATAAAAATCCTAGAAGAAAACCTAGGCAACACCATTCAGGACATAAGCATGGGCAAAGACTTCATGGCTAAAACACCAAAAGCAATGGCAACAAAAGCCAAAACTGACAAATGGGATCTAATTAAACTAAAGAGCTTCTGCACAGCAAAAGAAACTATCATCAGAGTGAACAGGCAACCTACAGAACGTCGGAAAATTTTTGCAATGTGTCTACCTGACAAAGGGCTAATATCCAGAATCTACCAGGAACTTAAACAAATTTACAAGAAAAAAACCCATTAAAAAGTGGGCAAAGGATATGAACAGACATTTGTCAAAAGAAAACATTTATGTGGCCAACAAACATATGAAAGAAAGCTCATCATCACTGGTCATTAGAGAAATGCAAATCAAAACCACAATGAGATACCATCTATGCCAGTTAGAATGACGATCATTAAAAAGTCAGGAAACAGCAAATGCTGAAGAGAATGTGGAGAAATAGGAATGCTTTTACACTGTTGGTGGGAGTGTAAATTAGTTCAACCATTGTGGAAGACAGTGTGGCGATTCCTCAAGGATCTAGAATCAGAAATTCCATTTGACCCAGCAATCCCATTACTGGGTATATACCCAAAGGATTATAAATCATTCTACTATGACACATGTACACATATGTTTATTGCAGCACTGTTCACAATAGCAAAGACTTGGCAAATGCCCATCGATGATAGACTGAATAAAGAAAATGTGGCACGTATACACCATGGAATACTATGCAGCCATAACAAAGGAAGAGTTCATGTCCTTTGCAAGGACATGGATGAAGCTGGAAACCATCATTCTCACAAACTGACACAGGAATAGAAAACCAAACGCTGCATGTTCTCACTCATAAGTGGGAGTTGAACAATGAGAACACATGGACACGGAGGGGACCATCACACACCAGGGCCTGTTGGGGGTTGGGGGACTAGGGGAGGGATAGCATTAGGAGAAATAGCTACTGTAGATGACGGGTTGATGGGTGCAGCAAACCACCATGGTATGTGTATATCTAGGTAACAAACCTGCACATTCTGCACATGTATCCCAGAACTTAAAGTATAATAAAAAATAAAGAATTGGGCCAGGAGTGTTGGCTCACACCTGTAATCCCAGCACTTTGGGAGGCTGAGGCATGTGGATCACCTGAGGTCAGGAGTTCAAGACCAGCCTGGCCAACATGGTGAAACCCCATCTCTACTAAAAATACAAAAATTAGCTGGGTGTAGTGGTGGGTGCCTGTAATCCCAGCTACTTGGGAGGCTGAGGCAGGAGAATCACTTGAACCTGGGAGGTGGAGGTTGCAGTAAGCTGAGATCACGCCATTGCACTCCAGTCTGGGTGACAGAGTGAGACTCTGTCTCAAAAGAAAAGAATAAAAAGTTAAAAATTAAAAACCCTTATTCCATTGATACCCTTTTCTGAGGAGGTTGGAATCAACCCAATTGCAAGAATGAACTGTGGAGATTGCCAGTTGTGTAGAATGAACAGTTTGTCAAGGAGAATCAAATATCTCATAGCTAGTTTGAAAGGAAGGCAGATGTAATCTTGAATGATTCACACAAATTCATAAGGTGTTAAAGGCATGAAAATAAATTTCAAAATACTTAAAAAAAAGGTGAAGGAAAAAACAGCTTCAACGTGGGAGGGCTGCAAGAGAAGCAAGGACATCAGAGCTCAGGGCAATTTCCATTAATGCAAGGAGCCTCAGGAAAGAGGTTGAGGTCATAGGGTGTTTTGTTGATCGCAGAGTTAGACATGCCGGGTGGCATTTTGGAGATCATGATGAAAAGAATTCGGAAGCTAAGGAAAAGGTAAATAGGGCATTATGCACCTTGTACCCGATTTACAATTCACATAGAATCCAACTCCGTGAGTTCTGCAACATGAAGACCCTGGAGGTTGTAATTGGAGGAATATGAGAATAGGCATGTTGAGGATGCTTGGCCCAAATGGAGATTAACAGAGGTAGAGATGTGAGACAAGATAGAACTATGTCTTATAGTCTCTAAAAGGAGGGTGGGACTTTAACTTTAAGGTATCAATATTTTTGTTTGTTGATAATGCAGCTTTGGAGCCAGCATTCACGATGGCTTCCCCAAGAAGTACTAAATCCTGAGATTCTTAGTTTCTAAATATTTCTCTAGTTAATCTTCTTTTCCCTTTCCCCTCTGTTACTGCCATAGTTCAGGATCTCATTTTCTTTCCCCTGGGGTTTTGCAGAAACCAGAGTCATTATTTGCTATGCCCACACACACTAAACTCGTTATTTTCCCACAATGTCAATTTACCTGGCATTTTCTACCCATGCCATGCCTTCCTACCCCCACATGCCTTTGTACTTGTTCTCTTCTCCTGCCTTGTCCTTTCTCTCCTTGTTTTCCAGGTAACAACCAATCTGATTTCTGCCTTAAGGCCCATGTTGAATACCATTCTGTAAACACTTTTTTGACTACTCCCACCACTTTGATTTCACAAACATTACAATTCCTCATCTGTGTCTCTGCTACTTTGCAGAAGGGATTTGTATTTGTTTCCTCAATTATACTATCATTTCCTTGGGCCAAAAGTTATTTCTTATATATGTTTCAGTTCATAGTCTTTCATACACAATAAGTTCTCACTAAGAGTTTGTTGAATAAATAATGTGATGCATCAAATGACACATCCATCTCTGTGTTTTTCACCAAAGGGTATCTCTAAATATGCTTCCTCTTTACTTTCTCATTAACATCAAAGGTAGGTGGTCCCTCAATTCTCTCTTAAGTTCAATCATAAACAAAGCCCTTACTCCCAGGTTTTTTAATCCAAGTGACTTCATCAGTTCTTTCATTTCCTTATTTATCTCCACACTCTCTCATTTTCAATTTGCTTTATATTTTCTGCTGTCAAGTATATCAGGTTTCAGTTATTTATCCACAGGATCACCACCTTGACTCTGCTGCTCCTTATAGATACTTCATTTGTGCCAGGTCTTCCCGCCAATGCGAGATGTAAAAGCATCTGTTTATTCTTCTTGTCCATCAGGTAATTGTGAGATTGCACATACAAAACATGCACAGAAACAAAATGTACAAATCTTAAAGAAGAAAGGAAATATTTTCCTAATATTCAGTAATTTTGAAAGATTGCTGTACAAAAGCTAAGCCAAATTTTAGAGATTACTATTTATTTGGGCCCATTTAACATTTAGACAAAGGCCACCTTCCTTCTCAAGCTGCAACTAATAAGCTGTAATGAATCTTTGGTCTTCTAGTCAAACATATATAATCTAGAGAATGGAGAGTTATTAATTTTTATGATAGACCCTTGAGAACCTGATGAAAGGTATATAGAGTCTAACCCCAGGAAAAAACATACTGTCATTTTTTAGTTAGTTCAGGGGTTCAGAGATCCTGTGAAGCCTAATCATAGATCCAGATGTAAAATCCTCTCAACTAAAAAGTTAGCAGTTATTAGAGATGGTTTAAAGGTTTCCTTTTTGCTAATTTTTATTTTCTAATTTTCATAAAATGAAAATTATTTCTGTTAAAAAAATATATATATATTAAAAACAAGCCCATGCTATATGATATGCATAAAGGATCTTGTAAAATAAATTCATCATGTAGTGAACTTGTCAAAGACTGACAGGTTTTGAATGAGGCATGACTATAATACAAGGCACTTAGTTTTCCCATCTGTAAAATGGAGTAATTAATATTAATCAGTCATTATGTCATATAGGTTAATACTTGCAAAATTCTAATAATTGTGATTTTTCTATGCTGTCCCTGGGCAGTCTCTCTGTCATTTAGGTTGTAACTTTCTTCCCTAGTCTTGAAGCAGATATAATGCCACAGCTGTTTCTTCAGCTATTCTGTTTTCTGTGAACAAACACCTGCTTAGAACGTACCTAAGGAGTTATTTCTTTGTTTTTTGATAATTAAAGCACTGCTATGGTGATGGCCGACATCTGGATTCACTTTTAAAGACTTTGTTGTGTTTTTCTGGCTCCTGGGAGACTCATGAAGTATAACGCATTAGATGGAAATGTGGTGATGTGCTTCATTTTGCAACAGCAGTTTTACTCTTGCTTTATTATTTCCCCACTGCAATGAGAGAGAGCTGCCACTCTGCTTGTTGCTACTAAGAGATTAGGGGAGCTGAATTGAGCTCTAGAAATTTAATATGCTATATAATGCCTGATTCATTTTGATTCTGGCTTTGACTTGATAAACTCACTTGGGACTGCTATAAAGAATCAATATTGGCCCACCGCCACAGTGGCTCATGTCTGTAATCCCAGCACTTTTGGGGGCTGACATAGGCGGATCACTTGAGGCCAGGAGTTCAAGATCAGCTTGGCCCACATGGTGAAACCCCATCTCTACTAAAAATACAAAAATTAGCTGGGAGTGGTGGTGCATTCCTGTAATCTCAGCTACTCAGGAGCCTGAGGCACGAGGATTGCTTGAACCCGAGAGGTGGAAGTTGCAGTGAGCTGAGATTGCACCACTGCACTCCAGCCTGGGTGACAGAGAAGAGAGGGTGTATTTAAAAAAAAAAAAACAAAACCCAGAAACAAAAGAAACAATATCCAGGGATTGAAAATTTGTATACATTTGTATTTGTATAAACTGGATTTAAGATAATTTCTTTTGGAGGACAAAAAAAGTCTAAGGTATCCAATTATTTCCAACAGTAATAGAGAAACTTGGCAAAAATATCCCCATATTATGTATAATTTCCTTAAAAAGATACATTCTTCAATTTCTGCTCAATAATAGTTCACTAAACTTTTCTAGAGTTTGTTTTCCAGCATTATGCACCTTTGTTTACAGTGATTATAAATTATATCATTACTGCCTCTACCTTAATATTCTTCTTAGCCTGTTACAGGTAACAGTTCTTCAAAGGAAGAAATATGTTTTCAGTCAGAGCTCACAGTTGTAAGTAACAGAAGCTAATTCTGGCTGAGTGAGTAGAAAAGAATTTGTTAAAAGGAGATGGGAGGACTCAGAGAATCAATGGGAGGCTAGAGGAACAGGCATGGAATTAGGCTTCCAGGAACAATGCTTAAAACTATCCCATAAAACTGGTCCAATGACAAAGTCACTGCCACAACTTATTATTGCCCTACCAAAGACTAAATGTAACTGCTGCCACTCCCACTGCCCAGCAAGGCCACTACTGCACTAGTTGTGGCCTTGCAAGCACTGCCATCCCAAATGTCATATGCCTTTATCAGCAAATTGTTTTCAAAGCAGAATCTTTCCTTTCTCAAGCTGTTAACTTCCAAATCAGTCTTCTGCAGGTGTGCTGGCCCTAGCTTTGAGAGTCTGGAAAAATTTTCAGAGCTTACCTTGGGGAAGCACCACTTATATTAAGATTGGAAATTCCCTAAACATAGCAAATACATTCAAAACATCCTGAGCTACCAGAAAATATGAAAATGTTTACTACAGGAGAAAATCAATTTTAGTTAAGAATATATGCTAAGTGTCAGATGCTTTAAATCACATTACTTAATGCTCACAAAAATAGATATTTAACTCTATTTTAGTGAAGGGAAAGCTGGGGCTCAGAAAGGATGTTACTAGCCCTGAATCGTCTTGTTGGTAAAATGGAGAACACAGATTCATGCCAGGCTTTTATCCTTCCAAATTCTTCATTTTATTTTATTTTATTTTATTTTTTATTTATTTATTTATTTATTTATTTTTTTGAGACAGAGTCTCGCTCTGTTGCCCAGGCTGGAGTGCAGTGGTGCAGTCTTGGCTCACTGCAAGCTCTGCCTCCTGGGTTCACGCCATTCTCCTGCCTCAGCCTCCTGAGTAGCTGGGACTATAGGTGCCTGCCACTATGCCCAGCTAATTTCTTGTATTTTTAGTAGAGACAGGGTTTCACTGTGTTAGCCAGGATAGTCTCGGTCTCCTGACCTCGTGATCCACCCGCCTCGTCCTCCCAAAGTGCTGGGATTACAGGCGTGGGCCACCACGCCTGGCCTATTTTATTTTTTTACAACAGAACTCTAATTTCCACTTCCCAGCTTCTAATGCACATATAAGCAGTGGTGTGCGAAGTAGTGGGGCCGCAGGGAGAGTAAAACCATCAGCTCTTGGGAGCAGGCAAACAAAGATGCCTTATGTAGGAGAAAATTGAAAAACAATAGTAAAACAGACTAAAAATAGATCTGCTTTTCAATGATAATCATGTGATATCAATTCTAAACAATGTCAGCAATAAAATATTCCTTCTTGCTGAGGTGAACTGTTCCCCACTCCTTGGTAACCAGTACATATATGAAGCCCTCAAGTTAATTTTCAAGATTTTTCCAAAGAGAAGTTTGTTTAGAACTTGTAATAAAAGTGCCATAAACAGTCTTATTTTCCTAGAGTAGACCATAAAGAAGCCATTTAATACATGATGTACTAAGTACCTATTTTTTAACATTGTTTCTAAGAATAAATGAATTCCAATTTTCATTTTGGAAGCACAGCTCTCCCAATTTTGGCAGTGTGAGAAGGGGCTGTTTATCTTCTAGTAGCATCAGACCCTCTGGTAATATGACAGAACCTTCTGGGAGAGCTCCTTGGGCAGTAGAGGCTCTCTTGGCAAGATGGCTGTTGCAGATGAGGAGAAAGATGGGTCTTGGTAATTTATACAGTAGAAGAGGAAAGGGCACCTCTTTAAACTGGCAAGAGAAAGTAACTATTTAGATTAATAGGTTTAGAGAGTTTGAGATCTTGAAACATTAATTTGCACCACCACCAAATTATATGTTGAATTCATTCATAAATAGGGAACCTTGGCTGGGCACGGTGGCTGACACCTGTAATCCCAGCACTTTGGGAGGCTGAGGTGGGAGGATCGCTTGAGCCCAGAAGTTCAAAACCAGTCTGGGCACAAGAGAGGGATGCCCTCTCTCACCACTTCTATTCAACATAGTGCTGGAAGTTCTGGCCAGGGCAATCAGGCAGGAGAAGGAAATAAAGGGTATTCAATTAGGAAAAGAGGAAGTCACATTGTCCCTGTTTGCAGATGACATGATTATATATCTAGAAAACCCCATTGTCTCAGCCCATAATCTCCTTAAGCTGATTAGCAACTTCAGCAAAGTCTCAGGATACGAAATCAATGTACAAAAATCACAAGCATTCTTGTACACCAATCACAGACAAACAGAGAGCCAAATCATGAGTGAACTCCCATTCACAATTGCTTCAAAGAGAATAAAATACCTAGGAATCCAACTTACAAGGGATGTGAAGGACCTCTTCAAGGAGAACTACAAACCACTGCTCAATGAAATAAAAGAGGACACAAACAAATGGAAGAACATTCCATGCTCATGGGTTGGAAGAATCAATATTGTGAAAATGGCCATACTGCCCAAGGTAATTTATAGATTCAATGCCATTCCCATCAAGCTACCAATGACTTTCTTCACAGAATTGGAAAAAACTACTTTAAAGTTCATATGGAACCAAAGAGAGCCCGCATCGCCAAGTCAATCCTAAGCCAAAAGAACAAAGCTGGAGGCATCACACTACCTGACTTCAAGCTATACTACCAGGCTACAGTAACCAAAACAGCATGGTACTGGTACCACAACAGAAACATAGATCAATGGAACAGAACAGAGCCCTCAGAAATAATGCCACATATCTACAACTATCTGATCTTTGACAAACCTGACAAAAACAAGAAATGGGGAAAGGATTCCCTATTTAATAAATGGTGCTGGGATAACTGGCTAGCCATATGTAGAAAGCTGCAACTGGATGCCTTCCTTACACCTTATACAAAAATTAATTCAAGATGGATTAAAGACTTACATGTTAGACCTAAAACCATAAAAACCCTAGAAGAAAACCTAGGCAATACCATTCAGGACATAGGCATGGGCAAGGACTTCATGTCTAAAACACCAAAAGCAATGGCAACAAAAGCCAAAATTGACAAATGGGATCTAATTAAACTAAAGAGCTTCTGCACAGCAAAAGAAACTACCATCAGAGTGAACAGGCAACCTACAAAATGGGAGAAAATTTTCGTAACCTACTCATCTGACAAAGGTCTAATATCCAGAATCTACAATGAACTCAAACAAATTTACAAGAAAAAAACAAACAACCCCATCAAAAAGTGGGCAAAGGACATGAACAGACACATCTCATAAGAAGACATTTATGCAGCCAAAAAACACATGAAAAAATGCTCATCATCACTGGCCATCAGAGAAATGCAAATCAAAACCACAATGAGATACCATCTCACTCCAGTTAGAATGGCCTTCATTAAAAAGTCAGGAAACAACAGGTGCTGGAGAGGATGTGGAGAAATAGGAACACTTTTACACTGTTGGTGGGACTGTAAACTAGTTCAACCATTGTGGAAGTCAGTGTGGCGATTCCTCAGGGATCTAGAACTAGAAATACCATTTGACCCAGCCATCCCATTACTGGGTATATACCCAAAGGACTATAAATCATGCTGCTATAAAGACACATGCACACGTATGTTTATTGTGGCACTATTCACAATAGCAAAGACTTGGAACCAACCCAAATATCCAACAACGATAGACTGGATAAAGAAAATGTGGCACATATACACCATGGAATACTATGCAGCCATAAAAAATGATGAGTTTATGTCCTTTGTAGGGACATGGATGAAACTGGAAAACATCACTCTCAGTAAACCATCGCAAGGACAAAAAACCAAACACCGCATGTTCTCACTCATAGGTAGAAATTGAACAATGAGGACTCATGGACACAGGAAGGGGAACATCACACTCTGGGGACTGTTGTGGGGTGGGGGGACGGGGGAGGGACAGCATTAGGAGATATACCTAATGATAAATGACGAGTTAATGGGTGCAGCAAACCAACATGGCACATGTATACATATGTAACAAACCTGCACATTGTGCACATATACCCTAAAACCTAAAGTATAATAATAAAAAAAAAATAAATAAATAAATAAAATAAAATAAAATAAAACCAGTCTGGGCAACATAACAAGATCCTATCTCTACAAACATAATAATAATTTTTAAAAATTAAAAAAAATAGGGCAAAGCTGGATCAATTTTTTAGTGAGACTGGAAAACTAATGATATTAAATTTACCTTCAGTTTCCAGGTGTCCCTGTCATTTACGTAAAGAAAATTATTGTCATTCTTATGTATTTCTTATACATATTTTTTGAAATGTAAATCTGTGATTTGGAAAGATTAACTGACTTGTACTGTACATATAGTGGAGCCTAGTGTTACAGAAATTGAAAAACTATATTGCATACACACAAAAAGGTATTAAAGGGAAGGCAGAAATATATGTGGCATATTGCACAAAAATGACTGCTTACTAATTAATAAATTAACAAAAAACAGAAAACTTTTGTAGTATTAGTGAGGATTCTTCAGAGAAACAGAACCAATAGGGTACATTTATATCTACACACAAACACACACACACACACAGAAACAGAAAGGGTGAGACAGAGACACAAAGTGATATTTTATCTACTTATGTATTGGAGACGGGGTTTCACTGTCTCCCAGAGGGGAGTGCAGTGGCTCAACCATAGCTCACTGCAGCCTCAAACTCCTGGGCTCAAGAGATCTAACTGCCTCAGCCTCCTGAGTATCTAGGATGACAGGCATGTTCCACCATGCCCAGCTAATTACTTGACTTTTTTGCAGAGACGAAGTATTGCTATGTATGTTGCTCAGGCTGGTCTCCAACTCCTGGCCTGAAGCAATTATCCTGCCTCAGCCTTCTGAGTCACTGAGGTATTTATAAGGCTGAGAAAATTCACAATTATGGAGATTAAGAAATTCCAAGATCTGTAATCGACAAACTTCAGACCCAGGAGATCTGATGGTATAGTTCCAGTCTAAGTCTGGAGATCTGAAAACCAGTATTGCCAGTGGTCTGAGTTCCAGTACAAGTCCAAAGGCAGGATGTCCCAGCTCAAAGACAAAGGCAGAGAAAGCAAATTCTCCCTTACTCAGCTTGTTGTTCTAATCAGGCCTTCTATCGATTTGATGAGCCCCACCCACATGAAAAAGGGCAATCTGTTTTACTCAGTGTACCAATACAAATGTTAATCTCATCCCAAAACACCCTCACAGGCACATCCAGAATAATATTTAAACAAGTAGCTGGGCATCCTGTGGCCCTCTCAATTTGACACATATAATTAACAATTACGCCTTTAAAAAGGCCGTATTTCAATATGTTACAGAAATTCAATGGAATATATAGAACTTTCTTACTATAGAACATTTAATAGAACAACTGACCTTGAAGTATACAGAGGATATAAGACACGATGTCTTTGATTGCTTTAAAATTCTAAAGAGAGAAAAACTAACAAAAGAATAAAAAGAAAAAAATGAAGCAAGTGAGGCAAATGTGACTAATGCCTTAAAAGTGTTGAACCTGGGATGATGGGTATAAGAGAAAGTTATTATACCATTCTCTCTACTTTTGTGTTTGAAGTTTTTCATGATGAAAAAATTTAAAACTAAACACTTGTGTCCTGAATATGCTCTTCCTATTGTTTTCCCTTAACTACTAGCACAGACTTTGATAATCACACAAATCATAATTTGCATATTATATTTGATTCCTCTTTTTCATATACAAGAAGTCACTAAGTCTTATAGATTCTACTCCTAAATATCTGTCATATATGTCCCCTCTTCTTGGCCTAATACTATTTAACCTAGACTACTATAGCATCTTGCTACTTGGTCTTACTTCCTGTTATTATTCCCAGTTAATTGCAATCTATTATCCACAAAGCTGTTAGAACAACCATCTAAGCAAGAACAAGATCATGAAATTTCCTTGCTTAAAACCTTGACTTTTATGTCCTTCAGGATAACAATGCAAACTCCTCTGCAGAACTGAGACATTTCTTAAATATATGACACCTCCTTCTATCTTCAGCTTCATCCTTCGCCATTCTTTAACTCAAGCACTATAGTATTCCACTACTTGCACTCCAAATGTGTAATGCCCTCTTAGATCTTTGTGCTACTGCATATGTTGTTGATTCAGCTGCCTAATTCCAATTCATTCTCCTCTGGTAAGTCTTCCCTCTTTCCCAAACTCAAATTGTATTACATGCTCTGTACTTTATGATCTGTCCCACAGTACTAGAGGTTTACCTCCATATTAAACTTAAATTATAGAAAACTAATTGCTTTCTGGTCTGACTTTTCCTATTAGATGGTTAACTTTCATTAAAGCAGTGACTGTCTATCATCTTTGCAACCCTTGCACTTAGCACAGTTTTTGGTATAAATATTATCTACTCAAATTTTTTTAAAAATACATGCCAGGTTTTACATAGTATATGTGTTGAGGAGGTGACAATGTAGTAGTAAGGACAAATCAATTTCATATTACTATAACATAAGGCGTAAGTTGTGCCACAAAAGAAGTTAAAATGAAATTATGTATTATTTTCAGGAAGGGACGCTCAATTCTGGTTTTAGGGTAGGATGGGGGTATAGAATTGAGAAAGTTTGAGGGAGAAGATGGCAATTGGGATGAGTCTGACAAAAAGTATTTTAATACTTGGAGAGGCAATACCTAAGGAATACGTTAGGTAACAGTACTGACATAGTAAAACTGAGGGTATAATACAAGATGATAGTGTAGCCCCACTGAGCATGTAACAGAGTATTGGAAAAAGCTAGAGAAGGAGGTTAGGCTTTAAATGCTGGCTAAGGAGGAAGTATACAATTTAGAAAGCAACTACAGTGTCATTAAAGGCAGTTATTAGCAGAAGACAAAATATTAGAGCAACTATGCTAGTCCCATTAAGAAATAACAAGGTCATCTTTGATAGGAAGTATGGTATAGACAGGCAGAGAGACTGGGCTTTAAGTGCTGGTTCTGTCACTTATTAGTGGTATGATCTTGAACGTGTTACTTAACTTTGCAAAGTCTGATTTTCTTCATTTATTTCAAAATAACTTTGTGATTAAATTTATGTAAAGAGATTAGCAAGGTGTTTGAATTAATCAGTGATATTTCTGCTGCAACTGATATTAAACTCAAATGACCATAAGCAAATAAGGGAAATTATTAAAAGACTACTGACTAGATCAATGAAACAGAATAGAAAGCCCAGAAATAGATCCACTCAAATATAGTCAACTAATCTTTGACAAAGGAGCAAGGGTAGTACAATGGAAAAAAGATAGTTCAAGAAATGGTGCTGAAACAACCGTCCATCCACATGCAAAATAAAAAATAAACATAGACACAAATTTTACATCTTTCATAAAAACTAACTCAAAATGTATCACAGATCTAAATGTAAAATGAAAAGCTATAAAAGTTCCAGTAGAAAACAGGGAAAAATCTAGGTGACCTTGGGTTTGGTGATATCTTTTTGGATACAATACTTAAAGCACAATCCATAAAAGAAAACACTGATAGTTGGACTTCTTAAAATGAAAACTTCTGCTTTGTGAAATTCACTGTTAAGAGAATAAAAAGGCTGAGCATAGTGGCTCACGCCTGTACCAGCACTTTGGAGGGCTGAGGTGGGAGGATTGCTTGGGCCCAGTTCAAGACCAGCCTGGGCAACAAAGTGAGACCTAGTCATAGAGACAGAGAGAGATAGAGATAGAGATAGAGAGAGAGAAGACAAGCTACAGATCAGAAAAAAAATTTGCAAAACATATATCTGACAAAGGTCTGATATCCAAAATGATTAAAGAACTCTTAAAAGCTAAGCAGTGAGAAAACAAACAGCCCAATTAACAAATAAACCAAAGATCTAAGCAGACACCTCACCAAAGAAAATATTCACATGGAAATAAGCAAATAAAAAGACACTCAACATTATACATCGTCAGGGAATTACAAAATGAAACAATGAGTTATTATCACACACCTATTAGAATGGCCCAAATCCAAAACATTCACAACACCAAATGTTGGTAAGGATGTAGAGCAACAGAATCTTTCATTTAATGATGGTGAGAATGCAAAATGGTATAGCCACTTTGGAAGATAGTTTGAGTTTTTTAGAAAACTAAACATACTTTTACCATTCAATCCAGCAGTTGCATTTTTTTGGTATTTACCCAGACGACCTAAAAACTTATGTCCAAAAAAAAGCCTGCACACAAATGTTTATAACAGCTTTATTCATAATTGCTGAAAACTTGGAGGCAACCAAGATATCCTCCAATAAGTGAAAGAATACATTAACTCTGATTCATAAATTCAATGGAATATTATTCAGCAATAAAAAAATGAGCTGTCATGCCAAAAAGGTATGAAGGAAACCTAAATGCATATTGCTAAGTGAAAGAAGCCAATCTGAAAAGGATGGCTACTACCTAATTCTATCTGCGTGCCATCCTGGAGAAAGTAAACTATGGAGACAGTGAAAAGATTAGAGGTCTCCAGGGGAGCAATGACTAGGTGGAACACAGGGGATATTTAGGGTAGTGAAACTATTCAGTATGATACTGTAATGGTGGATTCATGGCAGTACACATTTGTCAAAATCCATAGAATATAAATATTAGATGGTGCAAAAGTAATTGCGGTCTTTGCCATTTTAATGGCACCAACCTAATACAAACAGTGAGCCCTAATGTAAATCCCCCTGCCTCAACCTCCCAAAATGCTGGGATTACAGGTGTGAGCCAATGCTTCTGGCCTTCCTCGTCCCTTTTTAGATGGAGTTTCACTCTGTCACCCAGGCTAGAGTGCAGTGGCACGATCTCAGCTCACTGCTACCTCTGCCCCCCAGGCCCACCTCAGCCTCCCGAGTAGCTGAGTAGCTGGGACCACAGATGTGTGCCACCATGCCCGACTAATTTTTTAATTTTTTTGGTAGAGACGTGATTTCACAATGTTGCCCAGGCTGGTCTTGAACTCCTGAGCTCAAGCAATCTGCCTGCCTCAGCATCCCAAAGTGCTGGGATTATAGGAGTGAGCCACTGCGCCTGGCTTACAAGCTCTTTTTGAGGATTTTCTTTTTCTTTCTGTTTTTGGTCTATGCCTAGTGGCATTTCTGAGTTGCTGGCTTCTTCAGCTCCAATTCTGCAATATATGATGCAAAAAGAATACCCAAGGTATCACCACCATTTTGTTCCTTGAGTCCTGAGGTCCCTAGGTGGTCTGCTTTCTCCTTTCTACCTTTCAGAGTCTTCAGTTTGTTTTATAAATAATGTCCAGGGTTTTTAGTTGTACTTATCAGGAGGAATACAGAAATTCCTATTTATTCCATCTTCTCACAAGCATTTTATGAACTTCTCTATTTCACTAAGGAGTTCTTCAGTAAGAATGCTGATGGTATCAGCTCCTAGTTGTGTATGAAAAGATACAGAAAGAAAGAGACAAGAGTTAAAAATGGCCAGTAGTCAAACCAAATATAAAGGGAGTATAAAGGGCCCAGGACTTCTTATGTTGGAAAATAAAATGTTCTATCTCCAGTCTCTCCAATTAAAATATAGCCTGGTAGCCACAGATATGATCAAGGGTATAAATATAAGACCCTTCATACAGGTCTTTGAAAGAACTAAAGTATAACTATTAGACCTTATCAGCAGAGCAAAGGGGTTTTGGAATTTTAGGGTCATGGTCTCACAGAAACCTTTTCCCAAAGTAAAAATCTCTATATAGAGAGGCATGCTTTATTATTATTATTTGTTTAAGAGATGGGATCTCACTATGTTGCCCAAGCTGGAATGTAGCTGCTATTCACAGGTGCAGTCCTGTTACCGATCAGCACCAGAGTTGTGACCTGCTGTTTCTGACCTGGATTGGTTTACTCCTCCTTAGGCAACCTGGTGGTCCTCTGCTCCTTGGAGGTTACCATATTGATGCTGAAGTTAGTGCAGACACAAAATTGACATAGCACATTACAGCCCAGAACTCTTGAACTCAAGTGATCCTCCTGCCTTAGCATCCAGAGCAGCTGGGACTATAGGCACACACAACCATGTCTGGTGAGAGGCATGTCTTAAAAACAATTATGGAGGCTGGGCACAGTGGCTCATGCCTATAATCCCAGCACATTGGGAGGCTAAACCGGGAGGGTCGCTTGAGCCCAGGAGTTTGAGACCAGCCCGGGCAACAGAGGGAGACTCTGTCTCTACAAAAAAATTTAAAAAATTTAGCTGAGCATGGTGCATGCCTGTGGTCCTAGCTATTTGGGAGGCTGAAGTGGGAGGATTGCTTGAGCCTCACAGGTCAAAGCTGCAGTAAGCCATGATTGTGCCACTGCACTCCAGCCTTGGCAAAAAAGTGAGACCCTGTCTCAAAAAAAAACCCAAAACCAAAAAAAACAATTATGGTTGTGAGCTTTGGAGCATGACACAGACTATAATCAAATACATAGGAAACACACACAATTTTAAAGTAAATTTTATAGGTAAAAAAGCTATTAGCATGCCCTTAAAAGGACTGAGAGTATTCGAACATGCAAAAAGACCTCTGGATCCCTAATTTGCCATTGGCAGAAAGCAGGTTAAGAAAGTTAGTCAGCTGCCAACATGAGCTACTTAAGATGTATCCAAAGGACAATGGAGAAGAAAAGGTGTCTCATAATATATTGCTCAGAATCTAGAGCCCAAACTCACAGGACACAATGGAATACAGAGCCACTCCCAGAGACCTAAGCTGGGCCCCAATCAAGGAATATTCCCTTTCCCAGGAATAGAGGGATCTGATAACATGTGTCTAGAGGAATTTCAAAACTACTCAGAACCAAGGACTGAAGTGTGCTAACTTTTCTCTTTTTGAATGGAAGTATTTATGTGATTTTCCACTCCTTATTTCACCACTAAATATTGAGTGTATGAGGGACAGGTAACCTTTTTCACTTTATAGATGTGCATATCAGGAGGTGCTGCCACATTGGTACCTGATACAGAACATGAAATTCTGAAGTATGAAACCATGATTGGATGAGAATTAGGGTGTCTTGGAGTAGGAGTGAATGTATTTGTATGTGAGTGTATGGGAAAAGAGATTTATTTTCTCATCAATCACCAGATTCATGGCTGAGGCCCCTATAACAAAAGAAAGATTAATAGGAGAAAAGCATACAAATTTCTTTAATATAAGTTTAACATGACACAGGAGCTTTCAGAAATGTAGACTCAAATAAACAGGGAAGTTTGTATATTTTTATGCTATGTTTGATGAAGAAGTGGATAGCTGAGAAGTATGGACAAAGGTGGTGTGACCTAACGGTAATAAACTGGGGGGAACTTAGCAAGGCTTGTTTGTTCAGATCCTTCTTTGTGACCCTGTGCCTTCAGAGACAAGGATGTTCCTTTCCTCCGAAAATTGGAAAGGAACCTCTGACAAGAGAGTCATATGATCTACTTCATGAGAAGGTCAGGAAATTAAGTTTTATGGCTGCTCCAGGAAAGAAAAATGAGGGAGAAGATAAGAGTGACCTTCCTGCTTCTGCTGTTTTCTCAAATGCCATGATACCATATTTTGGAGTAGGAAGAGGGATCATGAGGAGGGATGTGAATAATTGTGACCAGAGAGTGGACTGTGGTAAATTATAAAAATGGCTACAATTCTTCAACCTTTTCTGTATCTATGTCCTATGCAATGTGACTTTGCAGTTTCTCCCATTAAGAGGTGGAATCTATTTCTTCACTCTGTGAATTGAGCTGGCCTTATTTCTTGCTCTGGTTAATAGACTGCAGCAGCTGGATAACATGCAAGTTCTAAGTCTTGGCTTCACTGTTGCTCATTCTCCTAGGCACTGCCATCAAGAAAATAAGCCCAGACTGCTCTTCTGGATATTAAGTGATACATAGTCTAGTTACCTTTGTTGCCTTAGCTAATAGCTAGCCAGTCACCAGACATGCAAGTGAAGCTATAATAAATAAGCCGGCCCCTAGCCATTCTGTCAGCTGAATAAAGGGATTAGCCAAGATCAGTTGATACTGGGCCAGATCAGCAGAACTGCCCAGCTGACTAATAGGTTCATGAGCAATGATAAGTACTATTGTTTTATGCCACTGAATTTGAGATTGGTTTGTTAAATATACAGCATTATTGTGACAATAGATAACAGACATATATGGAGTACTGAAGTAGCTGTCCAACTGGCTTCCCTTGACTACATTTCTGCCTCCCTCAATTTCTTCTCCATACTGCTGTAACAGTGATCTTTCTAAAGTGCAGATCTGATAATGAGTTTCTCTATTTAAAATTATTCAGTGGCTCCCCAGGTTTTTCAAGATAAAGGTTATGTTTAGTCTCAAACAATCTTTTTTTTTAACCTTTAAGCTCTGTTGGACTTGACAATAATCTAGTCTTAGCTACGTCTACCTTCTTTCTTTCTTTTTTTTTTTGAGACAGAGTCTCTCTCTTGTTGCCCAGACTGGAGTGCAATGGCGTGATCTCAGCTCACTGCAACCTCTGCCTCCTGGGTTCAAGCGATTCTCCTGCCTCAGCCTCCCAAGTAGCTGGGATTACAGGAGCACGCCACCACACCCGGCTAATTTTTTTTTGTATTTTTAGTAGAGACATGGGGTTTCACCATGTTGGTCAGGCTGGTCTCGAACTCCTGACCTTGTGATCCACCCACCTCGGCCTCCCAAAGTGCTGGGATTACAGGCGTGAGCCACTGTGAATGGCCATACCTTATTTCTTTTTATTCACCTTGTGCTTAAATTCAAAGTTCTCTGAATTCTGATGGGTCTAGAGTGAGCTTGGGTATGGTTGTTTTAAAATATGTCTACAAGAGTTTTGATACTCCTCCCCTCAAGAGGTAGAGCCTCTTCAAAACGTAGGGGCTAATTCTTCTCCCTTTGAGTGGACTTAATGACCAGGTTTTAATTAGTTCCTTTTCTCCCCATCCCTATGTAATCACTAATCTAACTTCCGAATCTATAGATACTCAATTTTTAGAGCACTTATATAAATGGACTTATACAATATGTAGTCTTTTGTGACTAGCTTCTTTCACTTAGCATGTTTTCATAGTTCATCCATGTTGTAGCTTGGATCAGTATTTAATTACTTAAAAAAAATAGAGGCAGTGTCTCACTATGTTGCCCAGGCTAGTCTTGAACTCCTGGGCTCAAGCAATCCTCCTGCCTCAGCCTCCCAAAGTGTTGGTATTACAGGCATGAGCCACTGTGCCCGGCCTAATTCCTTTCTGTTATTATTGATTAATATTTTATTATTCAATAATATCAATATATTGTATGAATATACATTTTTTATTCATTTATCAGTTAATACATATTTGTGTTGTTTTTACTTTTTGGCTATTATAAATAGTACTGCTATAAACATTTATGAACAAGTTGCTGTGTGGTTATATGTTTTCATTTCTGTTGAATATATACCAAAGAGTAGAATTGCTGGGTCACATGATAAATCTACACTTAACATTTTGAAAACTATCAAACTGTTTTCTAAAGCCACTACACCATTCTTATGAGCAATGCATGAATACCCAACTTTTGTTGACATTTTTTATTATCTGTCTTTTTACTATGACCATCCTGGTAGATATAACGTATAAGGTATCTCTTATGGTTTTGATTTGCATTTCCCTAGTGGCTAATGGTGTTGAGCATCTTCTCATGTGCTTATTGTTTACTTGTATATCTTCTGTGAAATGTCTATTCAGATCCTTTACCCATTTAAAAAACTGGGTTGTCTTTTTATTACTGAGTAGTAAGAATGGTTTTTATACTTTGGATATAAATCCTTCAACCAATGGTATAGTTTGGATGTTTGTCCCCTCCAAATCACATGTTGAGATGTGTTCCCCGATGCTGGAGGGGGGACCTAATGGAAGGTGTTTGGGTCATGGGGGCAAATCTCTAGCCAATGGCTTGGTGCCCTCCCTATGGTAATCAGTGGTTGTAGGCTCACATGAGATCTGGTTCTTAAAAAGAGCCTAGCACCTCTTCCCTTCTCTCTTGCTACCTCTCTTGCCATGTGACATGCCAGCTCCTTTTCTCTTCTGCCATGAGTAAAATCTTCCTGAGGCCTCACCAAAAGCAGATGATGGTGCCATGCTTCTTTTATAGCCTGCAGAACTGTGAGCCAAATAAACTTCCTCCTTTGTTTATAAATTACTCAATCTCTGGTATTCCTTTACAGCAATATAAAATGGACTAACACAACCAATATGTTATTTCCAAATATTTTCTCTCATTCTGCGTTTCCCTGTCTTTTCATTTTCTACTGGTGTTCTTTGAAGCACTAAACTTTTTCTAATTAGATAAAAGTCCGATTTGCCTCTTTTTTTTTTTTTTTTAATCTTGTGCTTTTGGCGCCATATATGAGAAGGCTTTGGCTAAAGTCATGAAGGTTTACTTCTACTTTTTTCTTCTAAAAATTTTATAGTTTTAGCTCATATATTTAGTTCTACACCCTTTTTTGAGTTTTGAATGCTTCAAAGAAGGGATCCAACTACTTTCTTTGCATGTGTCTATCCATTTGACCCTGTACCACTTGTTAAAAGGCTTTTTTTTCCTATTGAATTATCTTGGCACTTTTGTTGAAAAACATTTGACCATAAATTTAAGGTCTATTTCTAGACTTTCAATCCTATTTTACTGTTTTACATGCCTATCCTCATACCAATATGCACTGTCTTGATTATTGTAGCTCTGTAGTAAGTACTGAAATGGGGAAATGTGAGCCCTCCAACTTTGATCACTTTTTTCAAGATTGTTTTGGCTATTCTGCGGCCCTTGCATTTCCATATACATCTTAGGATCAGCTTAAACATTTTTGCAAAAGAGGCAGCTGGAATTGTGATACAAATGGCATTGAATCTGTAAATCAATTTGAAAAGAATTGTCATCTTAACAATAAGTCTTCTGATCCATGAATATGGGAGATCTTTCCATTTCCTCCCATTTAATATGGGAAGTCTTTTCAAATTTCTTTGAATAATGTTTTGTAACTTTTACTATATAATTTTGCATTTGTTTAAATTTATTCCTAAGTATCTTTTGATGCTAATGTAAATGGAATTGTTGTATTTTTATTGCTAGCATATACAAACATGATTGTTGTATTGATTTTGTATCCTGCTGAAACTGTTTATTATTTATAATAATTTTTTAGTGGATTCCTTAGGATTTTCTATATTCAAGATCATGTCATCTGCATGGCTTTACTTCTTCCTTCCCAATCCACACAGCTTTTATTTCTTTTTCTTGCCTAATTGCCTTGGCTAGAACTTCCAGGATGATATTGATTAGAAGTAGCAAGAGTAAACATCTTTATTTTTTTCCTATTCTGAAGGGGAACACATTCAGTCATTTATCATTAAGTATGTTAGTTGGGTTTTTCATAATGCCCTTTATTAGGCTGAGGAGGTTCCCTTCAACTCTTAGTTTGTTGAGTGTTTTTAATCATGAGTGTTAGATTTTGTCAAATGCTTTTTCTGTGCCTATTAAGATGATTATGTCATTTTTGTTTTTTATTCTATTGATATGGTATATAATGTTAATAGATTTTCAGAGACTAAAAACAAACTTTGCATTCCTGGGATAATCCCACATTTTTATGATGTATAATTCTTTTCACATGTTGCTGGATTTGGCTTGTGTATTAGTCCATTCTCGCACTGCTATAAATAAATACCCAAGACTGGGTAATTTATAAAGGAAAGAGGTTTAATTGACTCATAGTTCTGCATGGCTGCAGAGGGCTCAGGAAACTTATAATCATGGCAGAAGGGGAAGCAGCCACCCGCTTCACAAGGCAGCAGAAGTGAGAGAAGTGTGTGAAGGAAGAACTGTCAAACACTCATAAAACCATCAGATTTCGTGAGAACTCACTCACTATAACAAGAACACCATGGGGGAACCCGCCCCTGTGATCCAATCACCTCCTTCCCTTGACATGTGGGGATTACAATTTGAGATGAGATTTAGGTGTGGACACAGAGCCAAACTATATCAGCTTGTTAATATTTTGTTAAGGATTTGCTGTATTTTGAATTGGTTCAATTTTTTGTACCCTTTAACATTGAGTAAAGTACAATATATGCAAGTATTTTTAGCTAATTATTGCATTTGAGGATTCATTGAGTGGTAAAGATAATCTATAAGGTCTTGACATGTAGTGATTTGCATTTTGAGAAAGTAGGTGTCTCATAAATTATATACTACAGGAACAGTGTACATGGTGTTGCTTAGCTGGTGAAACTAGCCAAAGAATAAGCTTTCAAATCCCCAAATGGCTCTATTCTCTAATTTTTATTTTATCAAGCATTTTGGGGGCCAAATTACATGCTAGAGTGGCATACCTCATATGAAGCCTGTTTCTCTCAAGGCCCAGTTTTGGCAAACAAGCTTATTAAAACACAAAAAAATACCTGTTCAAAACCACGAATAATTTTTTAAAACCAAAACTTTTCAATCTCTTAAAGAACATCAGCCGGGTGCGGTGGCTCACGCCTGTAATCCCAGCACTTTGGGAGGCCGAGGCGGGCGGATCACGAGGTCAGGAGATCGAGACCATCCTGGCTAACACAGTGAAACCTCGTCTCTACTAAAAATACAAAAAATTAGCCGGGCGAGATGGCGGGCGCCTGTAGTCCCAGCTACTCGGGAGGCCGAGGCAGGAGAATGGCGTGAACCCGGGAGGCGGAGCCTGCAGTGAGCCGAGATCGCGCCACTGCACTCCAGCCTGGGCGACAGCGAGACTCTGTCTCAAAAAAAAAAAGAACATCAAATGGGATCCAATTAATATCTCAGAGAACTTCTTAAAATCATTTCTCCATTCTTTTCCCTCCCTCTCAATTGCTCACAGAAAGCCACATTTAAGGGCTTTTGCTGCCCCTCCCCCCCCCCCTTTTTTTAAAAGGCAGACTCTCACTGTGTTGCCCAGGATGGAGTGCAGTGGCGCAATTTGAGCCCACTGCAACCTCCGCCTCCCGGGTTCAAGAGATTCTCCTGCCTCAGCCTCCCGAGTAGCTGGGATTACAGGTGCCCACCACCATGTCTGGCTAATTTTTGTATTTTTAGTAGAGATGGGGTTTCACCATGTTGGCCAGGCTGGTCTCGAACTCCTGACCTCAAGTGATCCTTCTGCCTCAGCCTCCCAAAGTGCTGAGATTACAGGTGTGAGCCACTGTGCGCGGTCTTCTTTGTCTTGTCTATTTTTCCCCCCATCTCCTGCCTTCCTGTATCCGCCCATTTCACCTTTTAGTAGAGAAGTTGCACATTTGTGGCCCATAGGCCAAATATGGCCTATGTGTGCATTTAATTTAATACGGTGTTTTACAAGCAAATTTAATTAGTTGTCAACATTTACAAGTTGGCAAATGAAACATAAAAATCTGTATTTGATTTGTGTTGAGAAATCTCTTAACAAGTTTGAAGGTTTGGCAAAATGTTGCCTTCATTTTACAACTGGCTAGCAGTGAACAGTGACTGCCTTCTTCAAATCTGACATCTCTCTAGTTTGCCAGTGTTTACATTCCCTATTGTTTACTTGTGGCCAATTTTACTATTTATAATATAGACCTGGCCCCTGTAGATATTGGAGTTCGTGCCTTTTATTGCTGTCCTTTCCGTTGTAAATTAGCCTTTCTCAGATTCCTTCCAATTTTGCAACTTTTCTATTATATTGAATAGCATTAAAAAGGTCTGAGAGCTCAACAGGATCCCTTGAGAACTCTCAAGAGTCCAGAGGTGAGCTATAGCCTCTTGGACACTATAAGCATTAATATAATCCCTGTGCAGAACCCTATCAGTTAAAGAAGAGAAAACTCACACAACTGATTAGAGTAACTTTGTATATGTAAGACCTCTTTCCGGGATGGAAAACCAGCTCTGAGAAAAGGGAGAATGCTGGGCCATCCGTGCCAGTGTTGTTAGAAAAGTAGTGATTTACAAAATTGGTCTCCTAGAAGAAGACAGAGGGGATGGAGACAGAAAACAGATATTACAGTAATATCAAGGGGACCTGTGAGAAGGAATTGCAGTGGCAATGACTTGCCATAAATGACATACACCTCAGCTAATCAATTGAGAGCTGTTACTTTCTCTGGAGGTGTCTCCTATAGGGCTGTACAAATCCCTTGACTGTAAGGAAACATTTGTGCTTACTTTAGTCTGTTTCTTTACTCTTTAAATCCTTGCTTGTATTTCTCAAAGACCTTAATTATCTTAGCGATACTGAGACAACTTTGTAGCATTTAATATTTGCTATAATTTTCCTTCTAAAACACATTCTCCATTCTCTTCGATAAGAATAGATTTCATTAAGGCTCGGCGGATACAGGAAGGCAGGAGATGGGGGGAAAAAATAGACAAGACAAAAAAGACTGGGCACAGTGGCTCACACCTGTAATCTCAGCACTTTGGGAGGCTGAGGAACAAGGATCACTTGAGGTCAGGAGTTCGAGACCAGCCTGGCCAACATGGTGAAACCCCATCTCTGCTAATTAATGGCTCCTGCCTGTAATCCCAGCACTTTGGGAGGCCGAGGCGGGTAGATCACCTGAAGTAAGGAGTTCGCAACCAGCATGGTCAACATGGAGAAACCCTGTCTCTACTAAAAAAATACAAAAATTAGCCAGGCGTGGTGGCACATGCCTGTGATCTCAGCTACTAGGGAGGCTGAGGCAAATGAATCGCTTGAATCTGGGGGGCAGAGATTGCAGTGAGCCGAGATTGTGCCACTGCACTCCAGCCTGGGTGACAAAGTAAGACCTTGTCTTAAAAAAATAAAAATAAAAGTAAAAATAGATTTCATTATAAGGTCAAGCTAAAAACAAGACCACAAATCAAAAGCTGCATTTGCAATTCATGTACATGTTTGGACTTTTAGATAACATTTCAGCAATCCTCTATCTAACAATGGAAAGTAACATGTATGCAATTGGCAAAACAGAGTGACGTCAAGTTGCCTAAATGTCATTATATACTAATTATTGTATAATTAACCTCCACTTGTTTTTAACCAGTTATTTTAGAAAGCAGATTTCCTTAGCAATTAATTGAATAATTTTTGATAACAATATTTTGATGTCAGATGGAATGCAACAATTTAGACCAGAGTAGGTTAGCATACTAAGTCACTAAGTCTATATATATATAAAAATCATATTTTATCATTTGCTCATTTATGTTCCTACTCCAAGCCATTTGTTAATATTTGCATATGTAGACCAAAGAAAACAGTATGTGTGCTTAAATACACATATATAAACTCCGAATAATTATATATAAAGTGCTTAGATTTCTGGCCTATAGTAAACCCTCAACAAATGTTGGCTGTAGTTATTGTAATTTTCATTAATTATTCTCTTTACAGTGCTTTGTCTCAGAAGTACTTGGATCTCATCCTCGCTCGCACACATTTCCCTGTTTTGTTTGTCTTTGGTTTATTTTTTGAGACAGGGTCTGCTTCTGTTGCCCAGGCTGGAGTGCAGTGGTGGGATCACAACTCATTGCAGCATACAACTCCTGGGCTCAAGCGATCCAATCTCCCACCTCATCCCTCCCAGTAGCTTAGACTATAGGCATGCACCACCACGCCCGGCTAATTAAAAAAAAAAAATTTAGTAGAGACAAGGCCTCCCTATGTTGCCCAGGCTGGTTTCAAACTGCCGGACTCAAGTGATCCTCCGCCTCGGCCTCCCACAGTGCTAGGAGTACAGGCCTGAGCATACATTTCGCCAAATCTTATTCCTACTCAACTGGCCACAGATAGTTGCTGGACACACATGGCTTTCCTACACTGTTTAGTTTTTGAAAACGTCCAAATAGCAAAACACCAAGTAACGCGTACTGCCTCGCCCCGTTTTTTCCTGTCCTAGACCATGTACCCTGTTCCCAGAGATAAACAGCTTCATATCTAACCACAAATTCCCCATGAGCATAGAGATCTTCGTATATCTATCATAATTGTACTCAGGAAACTCAAGGTACGAGGAGAGAGATTCCCTTCCTTCGGGGCATATAGAAGACTCCCCATGGAATCCTCTACAGGTCAGAATTACTCACGTCTTTGGGACTGTCTCCTTTTTAAGGCCCGAAAGACCAGATAAATCTCAGGTGAACCTACAGAAACAGGGAGCTTGGTATACTCAAAAGTCTGTACATTACGTATTATTGAACGGCGACCTGCGGCCGCCCCTGCTGCTGCGCATGCGCCACAACTGCCGCTTGCTCTAGTTGGGAGTACTCTGTTCATCTCTTTGCTCTTCGCCGGCTCTTCCCCAGACTTCTGTTCGAACATCCCGGCCGCGGCAGAACCCACCAATCACAAACGCCCTTCCTCAAGCCACGCCCACCGTCTTCTCTGGGATCCCAAGCCCGATTTCGCGCACACCCCTCCCTTCCTTTCCTTACGCACGCTGCGCGCGGACGTCGGCCTCTGACGTCGTCGCCTCAGCGCCGGCTCTCGGCCGGGCCGCGGCCGCCGACCGTGGAGCCGCTTGCTGAAGTCCCTCCCTCAGGAACCCCTCCGCCACCCTCCACCTCCGAACTGCTCTCGCGGCGGCGACCCATGTGGGGGTTCAGGCTCCTGCGGTCGCCGCCGTTGCTGCTCCTGCTGCCGCAGCTCGGAATCGGAAACGCCTTGTCCTGCTCTCAGGCCAGAACCATGAACCCGGGCGGCAGCGGCGGCGCGCGATGCTCCCTCTCGGCCGAGGTGCGCCGCCGTCAGTGCCTGCAGCTGTCCACCGTGCCTGGAGCCGATCCGCAGCGCAGCAACGAATTGCTCCTGTTGGCGGCGGCCGGGGAGGGACTGGAGCGGCAGGACCTCCCCGGGGACCCAGCGAAGGAGGAGCCGCAGCCGCCGCCACAGCATCACGTCCTTTATTTCCCTGGGGATGTGCAGGTAACTGGGGGCCTGCCTGGGTATCTGTTCCCCCCTCTCGTGTATACGTACGCGGTCACTGATTCTTCCCTCGTGGCTGCTGCCTGGTTCCTTTCCTTGCCTGAACACACCCACACATTCACCGAGGGTGGCTCTTCCGTTACTCCACGAAATCCAAAACCGTGCCTTCCACGCCCTTGGCGCCCTTTGTCCATAGAACCCCAGGGGGAAGGTGTCCGACGAGGGCTACGATCTCGAAAGAGCCAGCTGTCGGTCCAGGCTTCCAAGAGGCGGAATTTGAGACAGGGAGTGAGACGCATCTTGTATATTCATTCTATAATTTGATTTCTCAAAGGACCGTGTGTGTGTGTTGGGCAGGGGACGAGCGATGGCTTTCAAATTAAGTTAGCACGTAGTGTTTAGAAAACGGTGGCAGTAATTAAAAACCAACCAACCAAACATTACAAAGGTATGACACCCAGTAACCCTAAAACAGAGTGGGGATGGGTGGAAGAAAAGGGACAATAATTAATAAGCATGTCAATGTTTTGATGCTCACCTCATTTCGTACTTTTGCTTTTGCATGTTATGTTTATTATTTTATAGCTGCAGGCAAATATCCATGGTTATGTTGCCCTGAAAACTGGGTCTTAATTAAAGTTGCATTATCTAATATGGTAGCCATTAGCCATATATGGCTATCTGAATTAATTAAAATTAAATAAAACTAAAAATCCAGTTAGTCATATTAGCTGCATTTCAAGTGCTCAGTAGCTACAGATGTGTGTGCTGTATTGGACAGCACAGATATATAGCATTATCATAGGAAATAATCCATCATGATAGAAAGTTCTAGACAGGTAAAGCTAGAATATAGCTAGGTATGTTTCTCTTTTTTGTTTTTTTGAGACAGAGTCTTGCTCTGTTGCCCAGGCTGGAGTGCAGTGGCGCAGTCTCGCCTCACTGCAACCTCCACCTCCCGGGCTCAAGTGATTCTCGTGCCTCAGCCTCCCAAGTAGCTGGGATTACAGGCGTGTGCCACCACACTGGGCTAATTTTTGTATTTTTAGTAGAGATGGGGTTTCACCATGTTGGCCAGGCTGGTCTCGAACTTCTAACTTCAAGTGATCTGCCCACCTTGGCCTCTGAAAGTGCTGGGATTATAGGTGTGAGCCACCGCGCCCGGCCTAGATGTGTTTCTTATACTATGAAACTACATTAGTTTATTTTCAAAATTGATGCCTTAAAATGACATACTTAGAAACTTTGTGCTCTGAGTCAAATAATGATTTATATATATATATATATGTGTGTGTATATATATGTGTGTGTGTGTGTGTGTGTATATATATATATATATATATATAGTATTTTCTTTTGCCTTCAAAATAATTGACTGGTTTAGTTGACTGCTAATAAAAAGTGGGAAAAAAAAGAGAATAAAGAAAAAAAAACAACTAGTACTTAGATTTAAGAGAAAAAAAAGTCACTTACTTACTTGGTGCCCTTGTGGCTCAGATTGGGAAAATAACATGTGACATTTCTGACTATGACTGCCAGAATAGTTTTGTGGAACAATTACTGCATGCATTCCTAAAATAATGATGATGATGATAATGATAACATTTATTGAGCACCTCCTAAAGTGTTTTTAATGTGTGCCAGCCAGGATATATAGTACAAGTCTTCAGAGGAAGTCTAAAAAGTCTTACATACAGTTTGAGGCCAGATTGCCTGGGTTTGAACACTGATTTAGAACTTTTTAGATATAAAGTCCCTGGACAATTGTTAACATCTCTCTGTGTTTCAGCTACTTCAACTATAAAATAAGAATAATAGTTTATAAGGTGTCAATGGAGATTAAATGTGTGGATACTAAATAAGTTCTGGTCCCTTCTCATCTCTCTGGTGACTTTAAAAATTATTGGAGTATCCTAGTCGTCTGTCCTTCCACGTTTCCTCTGTCTGTGTTCACTCCCTTCAGTCTCATAGCGTTACTCACTACCTGTACACTGACACCCCTCAACATTTATGTATCTAGCCTACACATACTCCCCAAACTTTAGGCCAACCAATTATATGCATGATTATTTCCTTTTGGATATTTAATAGATATCCTAAACCTAAAATCTTTGGATCTTTACCCCTATGCAGTCTTCCTCATGTCATTAATGGAAACTTTACCTTCTCAGTTGCTCAAGATAGAAATCTTGAAGTCATCCATTAGAACTGTCTTTCATACCTCATATCATCAGATCTACTGACTTTACCTTTTCAGTGTATCTAAAGTAATCAGAATAACCATTGAAAAATGTAAGTCAAATCATTCCATGTCTGCTCAAAACTGTGCGATCACTTCCCATGTCACTCAGAGTAAGAGCCAGAGTCCTTCCTGTTAATGTCCTGCCCTGCAAGGCTTTTCATTATTTCTATCTTTTCCCACCCTGTTAACTATCTGACTTGGTCTCCTTTTTCTGTTTACTCTTCTCCAGCCTCTCTAGCTTTCTTGGTGTTGCTGAAACATGTCAGGCACACTATACCTAAAAAGCTTTGTGTATACTGCCTGGAACAGCCTTCCAAGTAGATGACTTGTAGGTTTATTACCTCACCTCTTCTAGGTCTGCTCAAGACTCTGCCTCTCTGAGGCCTTTTGTGACCATCCTGTTTAATAATCATGGTATATATAGGCTTCCTATCAACTTTTCTTCTTTATTTTTACCCATTGCATTTACTATACTAGTTACTTTTCGTTTTGAGTTTTGTTTGCCTTCTGCCACTAAAATATAAGCTCATGTCTGTTTACTGATATAATCTGTGATGCTTGAGAGTGGCATGTTGTAGGTGTGCAGTAGATGACTTGTATAAATGAGTATTTTTGAGTTGCTTTGAACAATGCATGAAGTACTTGAAATGTGTTGGCTATTATATAAAATGCTATTAGGCTAATTTCTTCATCTGTATTTTTGTACTTGATTCTTTTGAGCCTAATATTTATCCTTAAGAAATTTTTGCTGCTAAATACAGCCCATCTTTTTATTTTGTTGATCCTTTTAGAATGCCTATAGACATTCTATTTTATTTATTTTATTACTATTTTTTACAGAGACAGGGTCTCACTATGTTGCCCACTCCTGTGTTCAAGTGATCCTCTTGCCTCAGCCTCTTAAAGTGTTGGGATTACAAGTATGAGCCACCACACCTTGCTGAGCATTCTTGTTTTAGCTTTATCCTTAATTTGAATAAATATTGAACAGAATAGGGCTAAACAGAATTTTGCAAGATAGTATTAGAAGCTTTGCCTATCTTTTTTTTTTTTTTCCTTGAGATGGACTCTTTCTCTGTTGCCTAGGCTGGAGTGCAGTGGCGTGATCTTAGCTTACTGCAACCTCCACCTCCCATGCTCAAGCGATTCTCCTGCGTCAGCCTCCTGAGTAGCTGGGACTACAGGAGCGTGCCACCACGCCTGGCTAATTTTTCTTTTTTTTGTATTTTTAGTAGAGATGGGGTTTCACCATGTTGACCAGGCTGGTCTCAAACTCCTGACCTCAGGTGATCCTCCCACCTCAGCCTCCCAAAGTGCTGGGATTATAGATGTGAGCCACCGCACCTGGCCTGAAGCTTTGCCTATCTTGATACTGTTTCATTATTTGGTGTTTGTTAATTGGAACTGGTTTTTCATATGATTTTAAGTCCTCTTAATTCCTATTAACTTCTTTGATGTTCCTTTTGCAGTGATGTTTTGTTGTATGTCCTTTTTTAAAATTCTATACTAGTCCTTTATCATTTGAATTACAAGAAAGCTAAGGCCATGTATATTAGTCCATTCTCACGCTGCTAATAAAGACATACCAGAGGCTGGGTAATTTGTAAAGGAAAGAGGTTTAATTGAATCAGTTCCACAGGGCTGGGAGGCTTCAGGAGACTTACAATCAAGGCAGAAGGGGAAGCAAATGCGTCCTTCTTCACATGGCAAGAGGAAGGAGAAGAATGAGACCGAAGGTGGAGAAGCCCCTTATAAAACCATCTCATGAGAACTCACTGAGTATTAGGAGAACAGCGTGAGGGTAACCTCCCCCATGATTCAGTTACCTCCCACTGAGTCCCTCTCACAACACATGGGGATTATGGGAACTACAATTCAAGATGAGATTTGGGTGGGGACACAGCCAAACTGTATCATTCCACCCCTAGCCCCTCCCAAATTTCATGTCCTTACATTTCAAAACATAACCATGCCCTTCCAACAGTTCCCCAAAGTCTTAACTCATTGTAGCATTAACTCAAAAGTCTAAGTCCAAAGTTTCATCTGAGACAAGGCAAGTCCCTTCCACCTGTGAACCTGTAAAATCAAAAGCAAGTTAGTTACTTCCTAGATACAATGGGGATACAGGCATTGAGTAAATATAGCCATTCCAGATGGGAGAAATGGACCAAAACAAAGGGGCTACAGGCCCCATGCAAGTCCGAAATCCAATAGGAGAGTCATTAAACCTTAAAGTTCCAAAATGATCTTTAACTCCATGTCTCATATCTAGGTCACACTGATGCAAGAGGTGGGCTCCCATGGCCTTGGGCAGCTCCACTTTGCAGGGTACAGGCCCCCTCCAGGCTGCCTTCATGGCTGTTGTTGAGTGTCTGCAGCTTTTCCAGGCACACAGTGCAAGCTGTTGGTTTATCTACTATTCTGGGGGCTGGTTGATGGTGGCCCTTTTCTCACAGCTCCACCAGGCAGTGCCCCAGTAGGGAAATGTAGAGCCCCATATTTCTTTTCCATACTGCCCTAGCAGCAAACTTCTGCCTGGACATCCAGGTGTTTTCATACATCCTCTGAAATCTAGGCAGCGGTTCTGCAACCTCAATTCCTGACTTTTGCGCACCCACAGGCCCAACATCACATGTAAGCTGCCAAGGCTTGGGCTTGCACACGCTGAAGCAACAGCCCGAGCTATCCGTTGGCCCATTTTAGCCATGGCTGGGACACAGGGCAGACTGCACAAAGCAGCAGGGGCCTGAGCCCAGCCCACAAAACCATTTTTTCCTCTTAGGCCTCTGGGCCTGTGATGGTAGGGGCTGCCCTGAAGATCTGTGACATGCCCTGGAGACATTTTTCCCATTGTCTTGGTGATGAACATTTGGCTCCTCATTACTTATGCAAGTTTCTGCAGCCTGCTTGAAATTCTCAGAAAATGGGTTTTTCTTTTTTATAGCAGTGTCAGGCTGCAAATTTTCCAAACTTTTATGTGCTACTTCCCATTTAAATATAAGTTCCAATTTCAAACCATCCCTCTCAAGGTCAAAGTTCCACAGATCTCTGGGGCAGGGGCAGAATGCTGCCAGTGTCTTTGCTAAACCATAACAAGAGTGACCTTTGCTTCAGTTCTAAGAAGTTTATTATCTCTGTCTGAGACCACTGCAGCCTAGACTTCATTATCCAAATCACTATCAGCATTTTGGTCAAAGCCATTCAACAAGTCTCTAGGAAGTTCCAAACTTTCCCACATTTTCCTGTTTTCTTCTGAGCCCTACAGACTGTTCCAACCTCTGCCTGTTACCCAGCTCCAAAGTCACTTCCACATTTTTGGGTATCCTTATAGCAGCACCCCACTCTCTGCAGTACCAATTTACTGTATTAGTCCATTCTCATGCTGCTAATAAAGACATACCCAAGACTAGGTAATTTATAAAGCAAAGAGGTTTAATTGGCTCACAGTTCCACAGGGCTGGGGATGCCTCTGAAAAATTACAGTCATGGTGGAAGGGGAAGCAAACATACCCTTATTCATATGGTGGTAGGAAAGAGAATAACAGCAAAGAGGGGGATGAGCCCCTTATAAAACCATCTTGTAAGAACTCACTGTCACCAGAACAGCATGAGGGTAACCGCCCCATGATTCAGTTACCTTCCATCGGGTCTCTCCCATGTGGGGATTATGGGAACTACAATTCAAGATGAGATTTTGGTGAGGACACAACCAAACCATATATCCATAGTATTTTGTATTTCTTTAGGTACCTATGTTTTTCTCATCTAGCAATAATGATTTTGAAGGGTGATCAAGATTTTTTTAAAGTAAGTGCTTTCCATTTTGAGTTATCTTTTTAAAGCCTTGGGTATATAATTATATGTATCCCCTTTATTTTATTATGTTTTAATTTATTTATTATCATTATATTTTCAGACGGAGTCTTGCTCTGTTGCCCAGGCTGAAGTGCAGTGGTGCAATCTCGGCTCACTGCAACCTCCATCTCCCGGGTTCAAGCAATTCTTGTGCCTCAGCCTCCTGAGTAGCTGGGATTACAGGTGTGTGCCACCACGCCTGGCTAATTTTTGTATTTTTAGTAGAGATGGGGTTTCACCATGTTGGTCAGGCTGGTCTCGAACTCCTGACCTCAAGTGATCTGCCCGCCTGGGCCTCCCAAAGTGCTGGGATTACAGGTGTGAGCCACTGTGCCCAGCCCTTGTATTTTAAGTAAGAGTATAATTTTGTGAATTTTGACAAGTGTTGGAATTATGTAACCACCAAAATCATGTTGTAGAGTATCTCCATTATCCTAAAAAGTACCTCTGTGCTCCTTTATGGTCAGTTTTCTTTTCCCAACCACTAACCTGCTTTCTTTCACTGTGGTTTTTGCTTTTTCTAGAATTTTGTTAATTTGTCATATAGTATGTAGTCTTTTGTGTGTGACCTGTTTCACTATTTAATACTTTTGAAATTCATCCATATTGTTACCTGTATCCGTAGTTTTTTTCATTTTTCTTTTTTTTTTGCGACAGGGTCTTGCTCTGTCACCTAGGCTGAAATGCAGTGGTGTGATCATGGCTCACTGCAGCCTCAACCTCCCAGGCTCAAGCGATTCTCCTACCTTAGCCTCCCAAGTAGCTGGGACTACAGGCATGCACCATCACACCTGGCTAATTTTTAAAATTTTTCGTAGAAACGAGGGTCTCATTATGTTGCCTAGGCTGGTCTCAAACTCCGGGGGTTAAGTGATCCTCCTGCCTTGGCCTCCCAAAGAGCTGGGATTGCAGGCGTGAGCCACTGTGCCCAGCCAGTAGTCTGTTCGTTTTATTTACAGAGTAGTATTCTATGTATGGATATATACTTTGTTTGTCCATTCAGCAGTTCATAAACATTTGAGTCATTTCCAGTTTTAACTCTTTAAAAGTTTTGCTTTCCTAAAGTTTAGGATCTATAGATGATCATGCCCTAAGTGGTGTCTCCTGGTCATGTACCTTGGAGCTTCCTGTGCTTTATCAGGCAGCTCTCTTAGGCTGGACCCTGTTCTGGTCATTCTAGCCTGCTTACTTCAGATGTGCACTTTATGTCTATAATAAACAGAAATTTATTTAGCTCATGATTCTGGAGGTTAGGAGGGGCCTACATCTGGTGAGGGCCTTCTTGCCCTGTCATCTCATGGTGGAAGGCAGAAGGGCAAGAGATAGGGAGTGGGGGAGGGGAAGGAGAGGCCAAATTCATCCTTTTATCAAGAACCATTAATCCATTCATGTGGGCAGAGCCCTTGTGACCTAATCACCTCTTAAAGATCCCACCTCTAATCATAGTTGCTTTAGGGATTAAGTTTCCAAAACATGACCTTTGGCGGACACATTGAAACCATAGCAGAAGTTCGCTCTGCTCTAAGGGCAGAACACTTAGTGTGAATCTATCATTTGTCTACAAACTCTTGGAGACACATGTCAAGATTTCCTAAAAATCCTTTGTTCCTTCCTTCAATAGCAGTTTGGAGTGGGTCTCTGAGTTTCTGCAGGTCAGCAAGCATCTAACTGGAGTAGTAAGCATTCTTTAAACTCTCCAGAGATTCTCTTGTGGCCTGCCTCACTGGGGATGAGAAGCATGGCCTTTCACCCCTTACCTCTTATGGGGATAGTAGTGCATTGCATTCCCAACTAGGATGAAAACTCTCTTGAAAGAAATCTCTCTCTTTCCTTAGTCTGTAACCTTTTCTGTAGATTGGCTATGGGTAACAGCGTCAGTTGCAGAACCAGTTTGGGCTACCTCTTAGTAACTCCTAGAGGGGTGTCTGGTGCCTCTTTTTAGAATATGAAAGTGTGTTTCCATTGTTCTCGGATGTGGGCTTTGACACACAGTAATGATTCCATCTTTACATTTTACTGCATACAGTTCCTTAGAATAAGCATTCTCCTTCCTCTAATCGTGGAACCTGGGGCTAATCAAGGAAAATATCATGTTTCTAGATTTAGAGCACCTTCTATGTGGTAGGACTAAACTGAGAGTCATAAAATCTAGGTTCATTTTGGCTCATTAACTAAATAAATATATAAATAACTGTAGTTTCTAGGACCTCAGGTTCCTTAACTATAAAAAGGATTTAGATGAGCCCTTCGAGATGTCAGCGCCTATGATTTCATGATAATTGTATATATCATTAATTATAAAATAATTGTGCAGGAAGCAATAGCAGAATCCATAAAAAGTCAAATGATGGGTCGGGCGCGGTGGCACATGCCTGTAATCCCAGCACTTTGGGAGGCTGAGGCGGGTGGATCACGAGGTCAGGAGATCAAGACCATCCTGGCTAACATGGTGAAACTCCATCTCTACTAAAAATACAAAAAATTCGCCAGGCATGGTGGCGCGCACCTGTAGTCCCAGCTACTCAGGAGGCTGAAGCAGGAGAATGGCATGAACCCAGGAGGCGGAGGTTGCAGTGAGCCGAGATCTTGCCACTGCACTCCAGCCTGGGGGACAGAGTGTGAGACTCCCTCTCAAAAAACAAAAAAAAAAGTCAAATGATGGCCTTCTAGGAATTAGTATTTTTTTTTTTTCTTTTTTTTTTTTGAGATGGAGTCTTGCTGTGTTACCCAGGATGGAGTGCAGTGGCGCGGTCTTGGCTCACTGCAACCTCCACCTCCCGGGTTCAAGCGATTCTTCTGCCTCAGCCTCCCGAGTAGCTATGACTACAGGAACGTGCCACCATGCCTGGCTAATTTTTGTATTTTTAGTAGAGACGGGGTTTCACCGTGTTGGCCAGGAAGGTCTCCATCTCCTGACCTCGTGATCCGCCTGCTTCGGCTTCCCAAAGTGCTGGGATTACAGGCATGAGCCACTGCGCCCGGCCTGGGAATTAGTATTTTTAACATATATGGCAAACTACTAATATTAGTGAAATATAAGTTAGGAAGGAATTGAACATCATAGTGGGAAAATTATCATAGGACATGAACAGAAAACCAAAGAAAAATGAAAACCACCAGTTAACAATGTTTAACCTGATTGGAAATCAAAACATGCAAATTAAATAAAAAATAAGATCATTTTATCATAGTAGCAAGGATTTTAAAAAATTGATGCCAAGAGCCATTAGCATTAAGGATGGGTAAAGATGTGGGAAAATAAGCACTCTTTTATGTTTCCAGTGAAAGTGTAAATTGGTATTAACCTTAGATGTCTAACAATTATGATGCAAATCTGTATTGATTTGGAACCATGCTTATATTTTTAAGTGAAAACTATGTATAAGCTTATTGCTTGTTGGGGGAGAAGAATGCTTCCTTGTATACATACTTGTATATGTGTATGCTAGAGAAAACTGGACTGCTAGACATCAGAATTTTAATGATTTTTTTTAATTGGTGGTTATATGATTTTTTCTATCTTACCTATACCTTTGTATATAGAATTTTTGTAGTATTTACTAGTTTTAATTTTTAAATAGAGAAAATGTGCGTATTGCTAAAAGTTCAGATTATTTACGGTTTTACATTGAAAAGTAATTTTCACCCCATTCCCTCCAGTTGCCCATTTCCCTTCCCCAAGGCTGCCACTGTTATTTTTATATATATATATATATATATGCTTCCAGAGACATTCTATACTTACGTGTTTTTTTCCTTATTCTTTTTTTTTTTTTTTTTTTTTTTTTTGAGGCAAGGTCTGACTATTGTCAAGGCTGCAGTGCAGTGGCAAAATCTCAGCTCACAGCAACCTCCACCTCCTGGGCTCAAGCCGTCTTCCCACTTCAGCCTCCTGAGTAGCTGGGACTACAGGGGCACACCACCACACCCTGCCAATTTTTCTTTTTTCTTTTTTTTTTTTTTTTGTAGAGACGGGATTTCACATGTTGCTCATGCTGGTCCCAAACTCAAGCAGTTTGCCTGCCTCTGCCTCCAAAGTGCTGAGATTATAGGTGTGAACCACTGCCCCCAGCCTCAGGCTTTTTTAAAAAATACATATGGTTGCATAGTGTACTGGATTTTTTAGCCCTTATTTTACAACCCATAGGAGTACTCATAGAGCTGCCTCATTCTTTTGAAGCAGAAATAAATATCCTTATACATATATATTTATGCATATATGTAAGTATATCAATGAGATAAATTTCTCAAAGAATTACTAGGTCAAAAGGAGGGTGTATTTAGAACTGATAGATACTGTATATCACCATTAGAAATAAGGAAAACTCACACCATTTATCTTATTTTTCTCTCACCTTCTATATCCAATCCATTTGCAAATCCTGTTGACTCTACCTCCAAAATAAATTCAGGACCTGACCACTTCTACTACTCTGGTTCAAGCCACCTTCTTTTATCAGGATTATATTTCAGTAGCCTTTTAATGGTCTCCTTGCATCAGCTATTGCCCCTTCATTATTAGGAGCCAGAGTAATATTTTCAAAGCATATATCAGCCCTTGGCTCCAGATCTTTTCAGAGCAAAAGCCAAAGTCTTTGTAATGTCTTAAAAAGCCTGATCAGCACCTCTCCTCTTCCCCAAACCATCTCTCTGCCCTCCTTTGTGACCACATTTGCTATTGTTGACTCCTCTGGAGCCACAGTGACCTCATTGCTGTGTCTAGGTTATGTCCAGCAGGCTCCCCACCTCAGGGCGTTTTGCCGTTGCAGTTCCTTCTGCCTGAAATACCCACGTGGTTCACTCTCTGAGTTCCTTCAGGTCCTTTCAAACTATCACTTTATTGGAGAAGCCTTTCCTTACCATTCTGTGTTAAGTAATAATTTTCCACCTTGTATTCCTTTTCTCCTGCTTTACTTATTATGTTCCGTTTTACTTACCACCATCTAATATATATATTTTTTGAAATGTTTCCAAGCTGTAAGTCTAGTATGTTTTGAACTGTCCAATATCGTAGTCACTAATCACTTGTGGCTATTGATTACTTAAAATGTTGTTAGTCTACTTGAGGAACTAAATTTAATAGAGGAACTAAACTTTTAACTGTAGTTAATTTTGGTTAATTTAAATGTATATTAAAAAAACGGATGGAAAATCCGTTTCAGTTCAGTTAATGGAAAACTTTCAAGTATATTTGGAACAAGTTGGGTATGTGAGTTTACTTTTTCAGCTGTAAATTTTATGAGATCAAATTCAGATCAAGTATTTCTGATGAAAATTTAGCATCCAAATTGAGATGTACTATAAGTACAAAATACACGCTGGATTTCAAAGACTTAGGAAGGAAAAAAGAATGTTAAGAATCCTCCAGTAATTTTTAATATTGGTTACATGTTGAGATTGTGGTATTTTGGATATATTTAGCTCAAAAAAGAAATGATTAAAATTAGTTTCACCTGTTAACTTTTTACTTTTTAAAATCTGGGGCTTGAAAATTTTAAATGTGGCTCATGTTTTATTTCTGTTGGACAGTGCTGCTCTATTTACTTATGGAGTTGTTTATTGTGTATCTCTGCAGTAGAATGTGAGCTCCATGTGAACAAGGGGTTAGTCTGTTTTGTTCCCTGCCCAACTGGTAGGTATCCAGTAAATTTTATAGAACAAATGAATACATTTGAATGAATCACCTCCCCTTTAAAAAAAGAAGTCAGTATGAGTAAAATTAAAAGGAAAACAATTTATATGCACATCCTAGGACCTAAACAAAAAGTTATGGTTAGTGTATATAGAATGCTTATAAATAAGGTGTAAATACAAAAGGATAAAGGAGGCTGGGTATGGTGGCTCATGCCTGTAATACCAATACTTTGGGAGAATGAGGTAGGAGGATGGTTTAGCCCAGGAGTTTGAGACCAGCCTGTGCAACAAAGTGAGACCTCTCTACAAAGAATAAAAATGTTAGCCACATGTGATGATATGCACCTGTGGTCCCAGCTACTCCGGAGGCTGAGGAGGGAGGATTGCTTGAGCCTGATAGCTCAAGGCTGCAGTGAGCCATAATCATGCCACTGCACTCCAGCCTGGACGACAGAGTGAGATCCTGTCTCACACAAAAAATGGGGAATGGGGGGCAAAGGATATGAATAGGCAAGAGTAGAAATCCAGACTTAAATTACAAATATTCTTTGACCCAGTTTTTCCATATCTAGGAATTTAAGGATATAATCACAGATGTGTACAAAGAGTTTTCTATAATGTTTATTGCAGCTTTGTGTATAATACTAAATTTGAAATTGAACATCGTGTTCAGGTTGCTAGAGAAATCCAAAGAGGGAGGGGTATAGAATGGCAACTTAGGGAAGTATTTTAAGATTCTATGTTGGTCAAAAAGTCTATCTAGTGAACCAAATTTATATTTTCAGTTGATGTGTTAGGAAAATTGATTATATGTATATACTAAATAAAATTTGTTAAACATACCTATGACCCTTCAAAATTAAATTTTTAAAAACTTTTTACTGTTTCATGTAGGTATAACTTGTTTCCTTGTCTCTTGATAGATTTCAGGCTTAAAATGAAGAAGTAATTGGTTCAAAAATCTTATTACTAGAAAGTAATGACGAATTTATAGTTTTCATTTCTAGTGTACATTAACCATAGGTCATTGTAATATCCTTTCTCCACAATAAAAATGGAAACTATTTTGTGGAAATCATTTTATATAAATATGTATTTAATACTTATTTCATCTTTCTTACCTTTCAGAATTACCATGAAATTATGACTCGTCATCCTGAGAATTATCAGTGGGAAAACTGGAGTCTAGAAAATGTTGCTACCATTTTAGCCCACCGGTTCCCCAATAGTTATATTTGGGTGATAAAATGTTCCCGAATGCATTTGCACAAATTCAGCTGCTATGACAATTTTGTGAAAAGTAACATGTTTGGTGCCCCAGAACACAATACTGACTTTGGAGCTTTTAAGCACCTTTATATGTTATTAGTTAATGCTTTTAATTTAAGTCAGAATAGTTTATCAAAGAAAAGTTTGAATGTTTGGAATAAGGACTCCATAGCATCTAACTGTAGATCCAGTTCTTCTCATACTACGAATGGTTGCCAGGGAGAAAAAGTGAGGACCTGTGAAAAATCTGATGAGTCTGCCATGAGTTTTTATCCACCATCACTAAATGATGCATCTTTTACTTTGATTGGATTCAGTAAAGGTTGTGTTGTTTTGAATCAGTTGCTTTTTGAATTGAAAGAAGCCAAGAAAGACAAGAACATAGATGCTTTTATCAAAAGCATAAGAACAATGTATTGGCTGGATGGTGGTCATTCTGGAGGAAGCAATACTTGGGTTACTTATCCAGAAGTCTTGAAAGAATTTGCACAAACAGGGATTATCGTTCACACTCATGTAACACCTTACCAAGTACGTGATCCAATGAGATCTTGGATTGGAAAGGAGCACAAGAAATTTGTTCAGATACTTGGGGATTTTGGTATGCAGGTGACTAGCCAAATTCATTTTACAAAGGAAGCTCCTTCCATAGAGAATCACTTCAGGGTTCATGAAGTATTTTGAGATTACAGGTATATTAATGAACTTGTTCAGTGGAAGAACATAAGCACTTTTGAGTGTTATAAATTCAGATAATGGGATGTAATTCATAGCTGCATTGTCAGTTTTGGGGTATGGGGGGAAGCACACATTCCTAAAATGTGAGTGTAATGTGCAATAGTATTTTTTGCTTGTGAATGTGAGCAGTTATTAATTTGGATTGAGTTAGAATTAGTTAATTTGAAATCTAACAAGGTGGTTTGTAATAATCCTGAGGAGATATAAGACCCTTAAAATGAAAGTTACAACATTGTTCTTATAAAAGGTAACTAAAATTGTTACTGTTGGATGTAACTGATTTTCTGAGTAATGTTTTAAACTAATTTGGTGACATTTTAACAGTAATTAGCTATTTTTGAGTGGAAATATTTTCATTTCTCTTCAAACAAAAGCAAAGGTACAATGCTGTTTTCTATCATTTTGGAATAACTGCACCCTGCCTCTTGTGTTTTTGTAAACTCCTTGACTTATTCTTTAATGTGTCACCAAGTACTTTTCTCATGAGAGTCAACATATATTTGTTTCCAGATGTCCAAAAGTGTACAATAGTGTAAAGGTGGTTTTTAAAAACATAGCCAGGTGTGGTGGCACGTGCCTTTAGTTCCAGCTACTCAGGAGGCTAAGGCAGGAGGATTGCTTGATCCCAGGTTGTGGTTCACCATGATTGTTTGTGACTAGCTACTGCACTCCAACCTGGGCAACATAGTGAGACTTCATCTCTAAAACAAAACAAAATTACACTTAAGCACTATTGTTTAATTTTTGTCAGTGTTTTATTATTTTGGATAAGACATTCTGGGGTTTCTTGAATCTTGTCCAAAAACCAGTTGTTTTGGAAAATTGCTTTAAATTGAGCATATTTATGTATATTGGATAAAAATGTACTACAGAGCAAATTTCAAATTTTTCATTATATCAGTCTTTTTGAAAGGATCAACTTGGATAAAATAAATATATAATGCTCTATTTGTTAGAGCTCTATTAAAAAGGAAACAGATTCCATAGATCTAAGTCAGTGTTTCTCCAGAAGCATGATTTTGTCTGCCAAAAGAAAATAGCTCTCTTTGGCCAAAATGCAAAATTACATCGCTATAAGAAAAGTTACAAGGGAAAGTTTGAAGACACAAATGATTTAATTTTGGCTCAAAAACTGAATTTGCTTAACACTGCTACATAATTTGGGTGAAGTTTCCTTCTGCCCGTTTTTCTTGACCTAGATAAATACACTTTGAGAAATCCAGATCTAATGAATGTCAACCAACATTGACATTGTAATTGGGTGATTACAATAAAAGGTGAGCAGTTTGTTGTTTATTAATAATTAGCTTTTGCAGGTCATGAAATAGCAGGGAAGTAACATGCTGCTTTAGGACTAAAAAAAAAAAAAAAAAAAAAGACACTGAAGCTTAATACCTTAATGACCCAGAAGACCTAGATTTATAAAGCCATATAGAATAAAAATGTTAATTTCTTGGTTTCTTCCCAGAATTATATTTTAATGACTCTATAAATACATTCCAAATATTCAGAGACTCATGAGAAAGGATTCTTAACAAATGTTTAAAAATAACATCTCTTTTTGGTGTTTTAACCCTTAATTTTATAAACTGCAGAATAGCATCTCTAAATGGCTTTTTTTTTTTTTAAAGACAAAGTAGTATTATGTTGCTTCAGTTTCTTTAAATACCTCCTGTTTCTTTTGAGACCAAAAATTCCCATCAAGGAAATAAATCAGCCTGATTTTAACATTTTACATATTACATTGCCTTTAAGCACTATGATTGGATGGCTTTTTTTCTATTTGTTTAATAATCCTTGGTTAAATTCACATGTATCTAAAGTAAAATAGCTGAGTTACTGAATTCTATAAGGGGAAGAAAATGCATTTATTTTCACATGATTAACTGAAATGGAAAAGTAAGACATTTAGCAGAAGAATTCATTTAAAAATAAAATAATTTTTAAAAATCAGACATATTTAAAAGTCTAGGTTGTCTATCCAGTATGTGAATGCTTAATTATAATTGTTACATGTTGAATGGATATTAAGAGTAACTCACCAGGCACCTAAAACTGCCATCATAGCAAAATGAGACAGTGTTGAAAGGAAAAAATATTTTCTGGAATGAAAATATATTCAAGTTGATCCATATTCAGATGTTTTCTGTTTAATACTTCAGATTGGTCCTTTGTCCACATTTGTTTAAAACTTATTGTAATGTTAATTTATACTTTTGGATTGTGCCTTTGTCATGAGTTGGGAATAGTCGTCCTACAAATAATGTGAAAGTTGTTACCACCACAGCATGAATGTATGTATAATTGTATTAAAATTGATCATCCACAGAAGTTTGTTTGGATGTGCTTTATATTATTAGCATTGTTAAAACTTCAGATTATTTAAAAGGAAGCCATTTCTCCACCCTGCTAAGTTGGGTTTGTATATAGTAAGTCCTTACTTAACATATCAGTAGGTTCTTGGAAACTGGGACTTGAAGCAAACCGATATAACAAAACCAATTTTTTTCTCATCATTGTTTTAACTAGATGACAACGAACAAAACGTTGAGGACCTGCTGTTTGTCCTTTTGTTTAAAGTCAAAGTTTCTAAGAACCTATGCACATTAAGTGAGGACTTACTGTACATCTTTTCATTATCCTCCATGTCTTTCCAAATGAGCAACTTTGAACCTTTTTTGTACAAATACATATCTTCTCCCTTTAAAATTGCTCCATAAAAATTTGCAGTATATCCACTTCTTTTATTGGATTTCATAGAGAACAAAACCTCTAACAAGTTCATCCTTTTCTCCTTTCTGTGCTGATCATCTCAGGGATCGGCAGTTCTTTAGCTTCTTACAAGACTTGGTTAGGGTATGGTGTAATCTATTTTTCATTTCATTCATGTACTAAGTAACCACCAAGGTCAAGGAGGGTCTAGGCAATGAGGATATAGGACAGACAATACAAAGTCCCAGCATGTTGGTATAGAAATGTTTAATACATTAACGCTTATGAGGTAAAATACAAAACAAAAGGTAGTATTCATAAAAGAGCTATTTTGTTTTATTTCACTTGAAGTTCTTTAAGAGAAACAAACATAAGAGAAGATATAGACAGACCTCATCTGTAAACTCATGTTGCTCTTTACAAAGGAAGAGACCCAGCAGCTTTTAAGCCAGTTAGTGGTAGAGACAGGCAGAGTCACCAAAAAAGGTCATTTTAGTATCCTGTTTAATGGAACTTAGAGACTACATCACACACAGGGACCTGTCGTGGGGTTGGGGGAGGGATAGCATTAGGAGATATACCTAATGTAAATGATGAGTTAACGGGTGCAGCACACCAACATGGCACATGTATACATACGTAACAAACCTGCACGTTGTGCACATGTACCCAAGAACTTAAAGTATAATAAAAAAATTCATAGAGACTACAACTTAGGTATATTTAAGACACCCAAAAACTTGTGGCTTGTATGCTTGAAACAAGACTAAGGTAACACCAGAGATGTGTGGGTGACTGCCAATCTATGTTAGTTCCTCCTGACTACATCTATTTTTTAGCACTGGGGAAAGAAGTCACAGCAGCACAGTTCCAATTCCATCCAGGCCTGCCTTCCAGCTTCCTGCATTTTTTTTTTTTTTTTTTTTGTCAACTCCTTTGATGTCTGTTGGCAACTTTTTATAGGTGATAGAAAAGCCGCCTTACTAAGGTTCTTTCCAAATGTTCACATAGCTGCTGTTCAAAAGGATGAAGGATACAAATTAAGTTTTGTTGACTTTGTTTCCTTTGTTTTGATATTTTATCAAAGTGAGTTAGAAATTAATTACAGGACAAATAGAATTCGAATGTATTCAAATACCAAGACAAATAATGTTATGAAATGCTATAACTACACTCTGTTTAGTTTTTTTTGAAATAGGTCTCCCCATGTTGCCCAGGCTGAACTTGAACTCCTGGCGTCAAGCACTCCTCCTGCCCTCAGCCTCCCAAGATGCTGGGGCTACAGGTGCGGACCACCACTCCCAGCTCTGCATATAATACTTTTTTTTTTTTTTTTTTTTTTTGAGACAGGGTCTCACTCTGTCACCCAAGCTGGAGTACAGTGGCACAATTCCAGCTGCAACCTGCACCTCCCAGGCTCAAGTGATCGTCCTATCTTAGCCTCCTGAGTAGCTGGGACTACAGGCGCACACCACCACAGCCAGCTAAATTTTTCTCATTTTGGTAGAGACAAGGTTTCGCCGTGTTGCCCAGGCTGGTCTTGAACTCCTGAGTTCAGATGATCCACCCACCTTGGTGCGTATAGTATTTTTAAAATGTATTTTGAAAGGATAATGTGAACAGAAGTCCAAATAATACAAAACTGCAGATTCCAATCGGTCCACCTAGTTGAACCTCTTCTTGGAGGCATAACTATCACTGGTTTCTCCTGCATTCTTGGAGATAATTATATGCATATGCAAATAAGATGTTCACACACCACATACCTTGTTTTACACAAATGGAAGTACAGTTTCAAATATGTTTTTCACGTAACATTTAATTTTTATATTTTTAGTAGAGATGGGGTTTTACCATGTTGGCCAGGATGGTCTTGATCTCCTGACCTCGTGATCTGCCCACCTCGGCCTCCCAAAGTGCTGGCATTACAGGCATGAGCCACTGCACCTGACCCACCATTACTTTTATTTTGAATCTTGTCTGTGTAGCCAGTAGTGCAGTGAGAAATTTTGTTGGCAGAGGAAAAAAATTCCTTTTTGCATCAGGTCAAGCCCCCATACTAGCCAAAGAAAAGCTGTGTAATCTATTCAGAAGTACTGGAGATGTGCTGCACATTAGGGAGAAAGAATGGAGAATTACTGGTCACAACTAATCCCAGTTTCTATCACCCATAGCTATGTGAACCCAGACAATCATTAAGCAATCTGGGTTGGTTAGATGGCTTCTAAGATCTCTTTCAATAAAAAAGTTCTAAGATTCAGAATTCCTGAGAAGTTGCAACTAACATACACTGTATAATAAAAACAAACATCTTATTTGGTCTTAACCCAGTAGGAAAAAAAGATTAAAATATTTTGTATTTGAAATAAACAGACCCTAATATTAATTATGACCAGGGAAATAATTTTAAAACATCCCAAAGGAAAGTTCTCTAACTTTTTAAATATTATAAATTAATACTGCAACAGGAGCTACCTCAAATCTCTCAGCAAAGAAGGAATATAATTAAATCGAAGAACTAGCACCAGTTATCAACTATGTGCCTGCCCTTGAACTTTCTCTCTGCATTTTTGTAGTTCTGTTTTAAAGATGAGGAAAATAAGCTTCATAGATAAACGTTATTTTGTCTAACGTCATCCAGTTTGCTTCTCCATTAAACAATCAATTAAGATGAATATTCAGTGCACAAACTGTAATCTGTTTTATTAATACTTCTAAGTTTTCTACATGACTCTGGATTTATACTTTGTATCAATTCTCTTGCTGGTTAAGAAAAAAAACAAGATTTATTAAAAACTGACCATAAATATTATGTAAACTAAGGAGAGTTTTGTCTTTTTCCTTACTGAAGGACAAGGAATCAGTAAAGAAGTTCTTTGCTTTGCTTAATGAAGATCAAAATCTGGTAATTAAATTTGGCTAATATAATCATCCCTTTTCTGACAAGACTTTTCACCTTTATTCACCTGAGTAACTTACCTGTTTCCAAAGATACCTAGGAAATTCAGAATGTTATATATGCTTTTCCTTATTTACAATAACTTATAGGACATGAGTGGATGGATTCTCTTCAATAAAGAAAATGATTTTCTCTAATTAAAATGCACCAAATTGATGTACTAAGAGATTGCTTTAGATGAACACATTTATGTTCCGTGAAGATTATCTGGTCTTCAATGACACTGCAATATAATTACTAGGTACAAAACAAAGAAAAGCAGAGATCCACACACAATGGCTCACTGTCTTCAATGACAACACTTTTAGGATCTCATTTATTCATTCTTTTAAGTAATTTTTCTTTTAAAAAAGGGATAGGTGGGAAAAAAAGTTGGGAAATCTTTAACTAGCCTAAGGTTTAGACATAGGTATAAATTAAAACATTTATTTTCTAACATTCAAAAACCAAAAAAAAAAGGACAGACCTGACATGCTGGGTGGCAAGAAAAGTCAAGATCAGATTAAACATTTGTTTTGGACTAATCACAAAACTAATAATCCAAGTCACTATCATCAACTTCAGTTGATCTCAGCTCTGATTATGCATCAAAACACCCTGTGAGGTCTATTAAGTTCCTATACCAAATCCCAAACACTCTTGAATCAGTCTACAAAGTTGGGACCTAGGTATCTGTACATTTTTTAAAGTTCCTCAAAAATTCTGCTTCTAGGCAAATGTAATAGATATTGTGGGTTGCTCATGTTTTTCCTATCAGAACCATGATTTAAAAAAAACTATCCTTTCTGTCCCCATATATCCCTCATGTGGCCTCCACTTATACTCTCAGCTCCAGTGGACCTGAGTGCCCTAAAGGTTATTCTAGAACCTTTGCTAGTGACTGGCTCAGGGGTGGACAGGTCTAAGTTACTTTAGAGCAATGAGACCTAAGGATATGGAAAGTGAATTCTGGGAAAGCTTTCTCATATTAGGACGGGGCCCCTAGAATCCAGCCTGACTCTTCCGCTGCATGTAAATGAAGATGCACAAGGCTCCAACTGCTACTGGCAATCATCCCATGACCACGAGGGTAGCCAGCCTTAGGATGATGCCAATGTTGTGGTTGAAAAGGGGGTGGGGTGTGGAGGCGGGCTCCCAAGGTTCTTGATGACATTACTGAATCACTGGATCAGAAACACTGCAGCCCATTCTGTCAATAGATTTCATGGATTGTGATTCAATATATTTTCTTCCTGTTTTTAAGTCATTTTAAGTTGGACTTTTAGCGGTCAGCATCTGAATGTTAAAGAGTGGTCCCAGCACAGCATTCTTTAATTATAACAATCTGTATCAAGTAGAATCCACACAAACACCCCTTCGTACTCACATAATCTGTAAATCTGATGTATCTTTACTATTTTAACAAAATCTTTAATTTATATCATTATCCCTTACTGAAGTGTTGATGTGCATTGCATTCACTTCATTATTTACTCAGAGTTCTTGCTGTAGGCTTTGTCTTGAATGTGTAGGACCATTCGTCGTGCATAGAAGTCCCTATATTCCTCTGGTAATTCGGCCAGTGTTTTCAAGGCTCTGTCCAGAATTTGTGCAGCTCTTGATGCTGCTGTAGGATCTTTGTTTCCATAGGTATCTGTTTTATCATAGCATTCAGATGGAAGGTGCTTCCAAAAGATATTCACTCCCACTCCAAACTCTTCAGAAATTACATTATGGAACCATAAAGCTGGAGAAAGTTTAAAAAACAAGTTAAAAATAAAACCTACAGTTAAAAAAAAACCCAAAATGTCAGTGAAATATCACGAATTGCATATAGCCAATGCAAGAAATAATTCTTGTAACCAGATCCCTTCGTTAGCACACTCCAGGCTTTTAACAGAATCATTTTAACTTTTATGAATTGCCAACAAATTTAAAGTGTCAATAGCACAACCCTTACTTTTAAAACCTTTAGAAATAGCAATTTTTCCTTTAAACTTGAAAGACATAATAAAGATGTTTTTGTTTTGCAGTTCTCTAATCTAGGGCTGTGTTTTGTGTTACTTGTTTATGCTTCCTGAGTCATACAACCACATCAAAATGTTTATTTTTTGGTACACAGAACATTTCAATTACTTGAGGAGTATCTTTGACCTTTTCTGATTCATTATAATACTTTTGTCCCTAAAGACTTCCTGTTCGAGCTGCAATTTGGTTTTCTAACTTGCTTAAATTCGTATTCATTATAGCCTCCTCATTTTATATTTTGAATGCAATTATAATCATATTTCTTTCAGCTCCTTTATAAATAGTATACAAAACTACAGCAAATATTTTGGTGGTGGAAATGATGAGTAAACTTTATTATATACCTAATTAATTTTTTTCCTTTTATTGGGAAATTTACTTTATTTTCAATTGAATCTAAACATTTTCAGAATATAGGTGCTAGAGGAATACTAAAGCAATACCACAATATGACAAAGATGGAACACTAATCACAGGAAAAACCCTTTTAATCCTGTGAAAGGGAGATTTAAATTTTAGAAACTTATTCTAAGAGTGTTTAAGGAAAAACAAAAGCTTAACATATTTTGATTTGGAAAACTAATTTTCAAACATGGTTTTAATCTTAACTACACTTTCTTTCAGAATCTTTTTTTCCCCTTATTCAATATAATAGGAAGAAAATGCTAACCATTCAGTTGAATTTAAACCCAAAGATAGGAATTTTGCTTTTGTTTAAAAATATATGCAAATGTTCAGTATTTCTATTTTTTTCTTCTTAAAACAATTGTATGAAGAATAAGGGAAAACTACATAGACCTTAATCATGTTCCCAAGATACAAAAACCAAAAGTGTAAATTTAAAAGATGGCAATGGATTTGAAGACTAATACGTTGGTTGCTTTCAATGAAAATAAGAATAAAAAGTCAAATTTTTATAAATGGTCAATTATATGAAAGCCATTATATCTGGCCCTTTTGAGGAAGAAAAAGATGAACAAAACAGTTGTCTTCAAGGAATTTATAATCTAGTCCCAAAAGAAGTCATCAAATGTCTATCTTTATTAATATTTACTTATTTTTATCAGTGAAAAGTATTAATGATTCTTAATATATTAATTTAAATATGGAACTACAACTATAAATAGAATTTGTTAATATATCCCTTTAATTTTAATTATGATTTTTATAATCTTCAAGAGTTCACTTTTAAGTATTAATTACAGATGTTAATTACCTTGCTGTGTTGAACTTTATGGACTTTCAAACTAATGCCTATTAATTGAACAAAGAAATTAAGTGACACAAATCCAGACTGTATAGAAAAATAATGTACACAAATGATACTACAGGTGTTGAGGTTATAACATTTTAATATTTAATGAAATCTTTCATCTGTTTTGGCCTTGAAAGATACTTATCATTTTTTTTTTTGGTAAATATTTAAGTGACACAGTTCTAAAATACAGAAATATTTTTAAAATAAAATAATTTACAAAACCAATCAGTATAATCTTTTCCCAGATATAAAGTGTCTTACTTGATATCATTTAATAAAATAGAGTATAATATTATTTTTAAAAAATAATTTTAAAAACCAACCAGTATAACCTTTTCCCAGATATAAAGTGTCTCACTTGGAAAATAATAAAAAATAAATAAATAAAAGCTATAAAAAATGTCTTACTTGATGTCACTTAGTAAAATAGTTTAGAGTATAATATTATTTTTATAGGTTGCCCTTGAAAGCAAGACTGTTTATTTAGAGACAGGGTCTTACTCTGTTGCTCAGGGTGGAGTACAGTGATTCCATGATGCCATGGCATCAGCCTCCTCAACCTCAACCTCTTGGGCCCAAGAGATCCTTCTGCCTCAGCCTCCCGAGCAGCTGGGACTTACAGATGCACACCACCATGCCTGACTAAATTTATTTATTTATTTTTGTCAAGACAGGGTCTCGCTATGTTGCCCATGCTGGTCTTGCACTTTTGGCCTCAAGCAAGCCTCCCACCGTGGCCTCCCAAAGTTCAAGTTAACCTGTTAACTTATAGGCCAAAAGTGCAAGGACTGTTAACTTATAGTAAGTTTGCCTAGGCCTGCTTTAAACACACACACACACACACACACACACACACACACACACACACACAGAGTTTTGTCGAAAAATTATCTTGTATAGGACCGGATACATATAACAAATATATATTTGTACTAAAAAAAAAAAAATCACATGAAGGATGAGTGACAGAGTACACATTTTATAAATAGCACATTAGTGAGGTCTAGAAATCTTACCAGGAATGAATAATACATCACCAGCTTCAAGGGAACATTCATATCTTCTAGCCTTGGAAAAAAGTGGATATTTAGCCAAGTCTGGGTTATCTATATTCAGTACTTCTGATTTAGTACCTAAAAAGTTCCAAAAAGGGATAATATAGATTCAGCAAAGTTAGCATTTTAAAAAAAGTAATCACAAATATAAATTTGAAAATTCTTTTCTATCCAGTTACTTACTGTACCCACACTGTGAGAATTACTATGCTACTGACACCTAAGACAATTTTCAATGACTCACTCTTTAATTCTGATGACTGATACCCATGTAATATAATTAAGATAATTTCATATTTGAACCTGTTATTACATATATACACAAATACAATTAGGATTAAGTCCTGAAGTGTTCTTTTCCTATAAGAATCAAGAGATTTCTCAAAAAGAGTAACTGAATAGACTTTTGAAATATAAACTTAAAAAAAATCCCATACCTTTTAAATATAAATACTGGGCATCTCGAGGACTGAAGAGTACAACACGCTTTTTTCCTGTCACTTGTATTAACAAATTATCCATTACCTGAAGACCAATAAAAGCTTATGGGTAATCATTATCTAAAATTCAAATACATAGAACCAATGGCATTCTAAACTTTAACTGCAAACCCGATCCTTTAATGAGACTTGACTTACTTAAGACTCTTACAGTTACCTAACAATAAAAACATTTGTATTCCATATACAACTGGGCCTTCAAGACATTTCTGCAGTACTGCCCTAAAACGGGAAGACTTGGCAAATTAGAAAATGTGGAGTCAGAAAACTATTTGCCTTTGCCTCACCATTAACTGACAGTTAGCATAGTTAGGCCTATTTAAGGCTCCCCTTAGTTAATATTTACTATCTGTTAAGGAATGCTATAAGCCCAAAATTAGACAACAGAGTAAATGCACTTAGAAAAATCAGATGCTAGGAAAATAGAAGGTACTGCTGCAACCGCTGCAACACTCTTAATATACGTTCAACCATAATTTCATTATCGGTATCTTGATTTTCAAATTATTTCTACAGGAATATAATCTCACAGATTTTCTTTTCTGCAAACAGTATGGTGATTTATGACAGATTTTCTTAATGTATATTTATTATTGGAGCAATCTTTTCCCATGAATGTAATGGTATACTATCTTGGTATAGATTGTGAAAAAATGTTAAAGGCAGAGCCACATAATTCTCAGCTAAGGATTTAAGATAAACACTAAGCAAGATATATTCATGATTTTTTACTTCTACCTAAGCATTCTTCCTTTTAGTACTAACCCTTTACTTACGTAAACCATAACTATACAATTCAAACTAGCGTTCCTCTGACTTAATTTTATAATAAAAGCTTTATATACTACATTCTATTATAATTCAAAGTAAAGGGGATACTACTCAAAATTTAAAACATAATCATAGAGGCCGGGCACGGTGGCTCACGACTGTAATCCTAGTAATTTGGGAAGTCAAGGTGGGCGGATCACTTGAAGCCAGGAGTTTGAGACCAGCCTGGCCAACATCGCAAAACCCCATGTATACTAAAAAAAAAAAAAAAAATTAGCCGGGTATGGTTGTGCATGCCTGTAATCCTAGCTATCCGGGTAGCTGAGATATGAGAATCATTTGAACCTGGGAGAGACTGGTTGCAGTGAGCCAGGATAGTGCCACTGCACTCCAGCCTGGGTGAAAGAGCAAGACTCTGTCTCAAAAAACAACAACAATCATCATCATCATCATCATCATCATAGAATATAGTTAAAATGTATTACCACATGATTTTCTCACCATGTTATTCATATAAAACTGTAAAATATGCTAAGAGTTTATGTCTATTTCATAATTACAGATTTACTGAGTATGGTAAAATCCTCCCAAGAGGGTCTCAACTGAATTATAAAACACATGTATAAAACGTTATACTGTGATTTAGAACTTAAAAATTTTTTTTTCTTTGGAAACTTGTTAGATATTCCTTTACCTTCCTTAAGTTTCTCTACTTCCCAACACCAAACCATATACCACATTAGTATTTTTAATGTTTTTAAAATGCTTATAGATGTGTACATAAATGTAAGGAACAAAATAACACCATAAATAATGAAGATCAATTTTTTTTTTTTTTTTTTTTTTTTTTTGAGACAGAGTTTCGCTCTGTCACCCAGGCTGGAGTGCAATGGTGCGATCTCGGCTCACTGCAAGCTCCGCCTCTTGGATTCACGCCATTCTCCTACCTAAGCCTCCCGAGTAGCTGGGACTACAGGCACCCACCACCATGCCCAGCTAATTTTTTGTATTTTTAGTAGAGACGGGGTTTCACCGTGTTAGACAGGATGGTCTCGATCTCCTGACCTCATGATCCGCCCACCTCGGCCTCCCAAAGTGCTGGGATTACAGGTGTGAGCCACCGCGCCCAGCAGATCAAGATCAATATTGTACACATTTTTGCTGCCCTACAAATACAGCAGATATTTGATATTCTCAAGGCATATATATCCTAAGATCTTCAGATATCCCCAAATTCTTACAATTGGTAATGACTCAACAAGCTTTGGCCTTTTTCCTGAATAACATAACTCTGCATGACCCAGAGAGTTATGGATCTCTGGGTAGCCAGAGTCATGTGTGTCATTTATACCTCCTCATACTAAAGGCTTATCACTTTTTCCAATACAATTTCCCCCATTATCTGGTGGCCATTTTTCACATGGAAAAAAAAATCATTTCACAAAACTTGGTATATATATGATGATGAATCAAGAACAGGACCACAGGGAAATACAAATGTGAGGAACCAACTAGGCTTTGCCATTAGCAAAATAATTCATTCCTGTATCACTGCTATGCACAGCACCTATTTTCAAAAGTCATGTTCCAGCAAATTACACAGATATTTAGGGCAACCTATAGGAAGTTGAAACTGTGACTTTTAAATCTATAACACTAAAGATCTATTGTAGCTTTAAATTTCTCATTTATGTAGCATACATCATAATGAGTCCATAGTTGTAATCCTGGTGAACTAATTCGAAAAACACTGGAGAAGAATTGTTCCTCTTTGAAGAATTCTGGAAACTTAATATCTCCTTTCAACAAAGGAAACTGCTTTCTGATATCTGCAACATCCTGCATTTACAGAAACATAAAAAGAAAAAATTAGATTAGACCCTATGATATTAAGGAAGACTGGGGCAAAACTTTGTTCACTGCTTTAAAATACTATGATGTGACCATGTGCCAATACATGATCTCTCTCTCTCTCTCTCCCCCAAGTAGTTGAGATTATAGGCACCTCCCACCATGCCCAGCTAATTTTTGTACTTTTAGTGGAGACGGGATTTCCCGTGTTGGCCAGGCTGGTCTCGAACTCCTGACCTCAGGTGATCCACCCACCTCAGCCTCCCAAAGTGCTGGGATTACAGGCGTGGGGCCACCTTGCCTGGCCGATACATGATCTTTCAAATGAAGAAATACCAGGCTGTGTAACAAGACTGCAGATTTAATAGTATCACTACTGTTAAGCTCAATATGCTTCATTAATAGAAAGATTCTTTCTACTTTAAGCAAGAATTACACAATTGTCATCCACTCTAATATTCAGGAGTCAACACCTTGAACTAACATTACTAGTTATCACCTATATAAAACCTGTGAATTCTACTGAGGGAGGGGACTAAAATAGAGGGTAAACAACTAAATGGTGACATAAATAGAAAAAATAATCTTATTTGATCATTTTAGGGACTACTCCTTAATATGGCAGCCACACTAATTTGACTCTGAATACATGTCAAAACTTATACAATGAACTATTCAGGATTCTAATAATTATTTCAAATTAATATTTTGTTAACTGAGTTGCCACCTACAAAATATACAGTAGAAGAGATTTCTTATTGTATAGAGATTAGATGACTATAAACACTAAGATTCTACAGGCCTACCTGAATACTAAGTAATCAATTTTTAATCATCTTACTTCTTATTCAGGGGCACAAATCACTGAGAAAAGAATGGAAAAGGATAGAACAGGGAATATGTCAGGCAGTAAGTATAAAAATTACAGTGTTGTCAGTTAACATATATACATCCATTTAGATTTTAGGGAATTGTTTTACATTTAGAATTCTTACCTTTCTAGGGTCTTCTCCAAGTGACCGTAAGTAGTATTTCTCATCCTTAAACATCCCAAAGAAAAATAACATCAGCAATATTTTACTTTTTTAAATATAAAAATACTAGGATTTGTATAGCTATCATGTATTCATAATAATTAAAAGTAAAAAAAGAATTATGTACTGAGAACTACGGAAAAAATAAAACACCTTCACTTCAAAAATATTAGGAAGTTAGGAAACAAGTCTTAAAATCAGATCCAGTTAAGTAGTTTTCTGAAAAGTTCAATTATCGCTGGGCATGGTGGGTCACAACTGTAATCCTAGCACTCTGGGAGGCCAGGGCAGGAAGATTGCTTAAGTTCAAGAGCTCAAGACCAGCCTGGGCAACAGAGTGAGACACCATCTACACAAAATTAGCTGGGCAAGGTGGTGCATGCCTGTAGTCCCAGCTACTTGGGAGGCTGAGGCTGCAGTGAGCTATGATCGTGACACTACACTCCAGCTTGGGTGACAGAGCAAGACCTGTTCAAAAAAGAAAAAAAAAAGTTCAGTTCTCTTACCCTTTCTACTAATGCTCTCTGGTGGCCATATGAAGAAATGTCTTTAATATGTTGCTCATGATAGTGACTGGATCCATAAAACAATAAGTAAAATAAATTCTAAAGGCAACATATACATACCATCTCTAAAGCTATAATGATTTAGTCTTTATATTCCAAATTATTGAGACTCTTATTTTAAGTGTCTTAATACTCAGTAAATATAATACAAATGTATAGTAACAGATAAATACCTTATGCTTTTAATAATATATTTTTTTAAACTTGAGAACACTGCATTTTATCAAGCTAAGCCTATCCCTGCCTATAAATTCTCAAGCCAAATGCTTAAGATTCAGCTCATGTATGAATTAGAAAAATATAATTTCATTGTAGTAAACTTAAACTGATCATTTAAAAAAATCATTACCTAAATTTTTTAAATTAATTAATTGTTTTGAGACAGGGTCTCATTCTGTCACCCAGGCTGGAGTACAATGATGCAATCATGCCCACTGCAGCCTCAACCTCCTGGTCTCAAGCAATCCTCCTGCCTCAGCCTCCCGAGTAGCTGGGATGTTCAGCTAATTATTTTTACTATTTGTAGAGAAGGAGACTCGCTATGTTGTCCAAGTTGGTCTTGAACTCCTGGACTCAAGTGATCCTCCTGCGTTGGACTCCCAGAGTGCTGGGATTATAAGCATAAGCCACTGTGCGAGGCCAAAAATTATTATTTATCCTTCACCAAGTACCTAAATAGAGAACTGTTTGAATTATAAAACATTCACTGTTAGAGAAGTGAGATATACCAAGTCAAGCACTTGGGCAATCCAAACTCAGAATTCTGCCTCTTTCACCCAATACTGAGAATTATAAACTTCAAAAGATAATAATATTTACCTTAAGACATAAATTGATGATTGAGGTTTTAACTGAACTCTCAGTGTTTTTCTATTTTTAGCTAGCACCACATCACATAGATTCTGTAAATTACTGGCTAATAAGTTTCAAAATATGTTCTTCGAAATTCTAAGGGTTTTCTACTAGTTCTAACATTTCAAGATTTAAAAAATAAAATTAATGCACCAGACACAGAAGTGCACTGCTCAGAAATTCCTACAAGAACGAACTCACTGTTTAATTGTAAGGAGTGTGATTAGCTTAGAGCTACCAGCTGTTAACTTCTTCAGGCCCACCTCAGGATTGGCACCTAGGTCATGCTCTTCATAGGGTAGTCCCAACCAGTGACTTAAGCTGGTAAAAGATCTAGACACTGCCACCCAATGCAGGACTTTTCTCATAAGCAGTCTGCTCAGGAGTTCCAGGATGAGTTGGCAGAGACTGTCAGATCTGTATCTATATCTCATGGCTTCCCCTATCCGATCCTGCTTCCTCCCCTTTCCATTCACAGGTATTTCTCCTATTTAACAAGACTTTTGCACTCCTTTTTTTTCTTTTCTTTTCTTTTTTTTCTTGCTCTGTAGCCCAGGCTGGAGTGCAGTGGCGCAATCTTGGCTCACTGCAAGCTCCGCCTCCTGGGTTCACGCCATTCTCCTGCCTCAGCCTCCCAATGTGCTGGGATTACAGGCG